>NC_045984.1:14239920-15439920 GCF_010909765.2 Amblyraja radiata
GGGTGGAAGGGAGCAAGGAAAGCTATTCAGGTCAATTTATAAACATGGTTAGACTTAGTAGCCAACTGTTGGAAGGGCCAAACATTTCCCATACGTCGATGCTTTAAACCGTGGGCCTTGTTAATGGCCAGCAACTGTTGGCCTGTATTAGGCAACTTCAAGGATTTGCAGGAAAGGATTGGAGAATCATGCTACGGCCGCACCTGCAATGGGCATCAGGTAAGTGTCCAACATGAGATGGGTTGTCAAACAGACAGACCATTAAAACAGGTGCATGATCGGTGAAGGGAGCATGGGCAGTACATCGGAGGTGGGGCAGTGTGGTTTATGAGGACTGCAGCCCAAGTGTTGCGAACAAGTGCAACAACCATGCTAATTCAGTTCACCCCAGATGAGCAAATATTAATACTGTGCAATGATGATTGAGTGGGGCTGCCTTTAATTGCTACCTGTTGGTACAGTGTGAGTTTGAAGGCAAAACGTGTCCATCAGATTGTGAAGAAGAGTCTCCACCCGAAACATCACCTATTCCTTTTCTCCAGAGATGCTACTTGACCCGCTGACCTACTCCAGCTTTTAGGGTCCATCAGATTAAGACAGGATCGATCATTGCAGTGATGTTGGCAGACTAGAAACCCAGGGAGCATCTGAAACCATAGAATGCTTGGGAGAATGGGAAGTGTAGAACTGTTGGAATAATAAATAATAATAAAATTTTATTTAATGGGCGCCTTTCAGACATCTCAAGGACACCTTACATAGTAATCGGAATCAATATAATCGGAATATAACAAGTAATAAAGACATCACAGAGACACAAATTAAAAACAGAATTCAATCCAAAAACAGAAAATCAAACACAGTGTGAAGAGAGAGCAGCGGCAGCCAAAGCGCGCCAGCGTCCACTCTCTCTTCACGGCAGCCATCTTGGACACAGACCTACAGGACTACAATTAGACAAAAAAATCATCCCCCCACATGGATAGCACTGTGGAGGAAGGCACAATGTCCAGTCCCCACCCCATGTCACCCCAAAGTCAGGCCTATTGAGGCCACCCGCAATTGCCTCTACGGAGGCCCGATGTCCCTGGCCGTTCTCCCGGGTGGTCTTGCCCCGGCGTCGGGAGAGTCCTTTCGGCGGCTGGGCCACTATGTAAATAATGTAAAGTTGAAGAATAGGAAGTTCTTTGCATGAGGGGAATGAGGGGATGGGAAAGAGAGAGTAGATAGAGGAATGGGGAGGGAGACAGAGGAGGTGGAGCGCGAGGATGGATAGGGGAGAACAGGGGGTGGGGAGAGTGGGGGAAGATAGCGGAATTGGAGGGAGAATCGGGGGATGGTGGAGCGAGGAAGATAGAGGAATGGCGATCAAGAGTCGGAGGGTGGGAAGATTAGTTTTTTTATTGTCATGTGTACCGAGGTGCAGTGAAAAGCATTTGTTGTGTGCTAACCAGTCAGCAGAGAGACACCACGTGATTACATCTAGTCATCCACGTGTACAGATGCATGATAAGGGAATGATGTTTAGTGCAAGATAAAGCCCGTACGTCCGATTAAGATATCCAAATGTCCAAATTAGCCAAATTAGGTAGAAGTAGTTCAGGACTGCTCTCTAGTTGCAGTAGGATGGTTCAGTTGCTGATAACAGCTGAGTGCGAGAGGAGAGAGTGGAATGGGGGGAGAATGGGGGGATGGGGTGTGCGAGGATGTGGATATGAGAATATGGGCTGTCAGGGAGGAGGGGAGACCAGATGAATGAAAGAATAACTGAAGAATAAAATCTTGGAATTTGCAGGCAGAGTCAGATTCCAAAGCTGAGATGACAGAGGGTAATGCCAAAACATTGCTTTCATTCTGACTCTCTGGCAACTAAAGAGAGCATTATCTTCATCACAGGCATCATCCTATTTAGGCGAAATGAGCCTTGAATTCTGTTGATGTGTTCCCACTACATTCTAAAAACACCAACATGATGTATCTGCAGCCTCGGACACAATAATGATTCCTCTTTCCTGATGTTAAGCATGTCATGTTCCTCCTTATATTCCAGTAATATACCAGTGCAACCTTGAGTACAGTTATGCAGCTGAAATATGATGAGGCAGCATTGATGTATTACAGAAGTGGAGGAATTGCTATTGGTTTGTTTTGTTCCCTTTTTAACCTCTTGCAGCAAGCAAGGCAGGTGGTTAATGTTTCAGTTTGTGCCTCTGTACAATGCTGGCAGGATTGCAGAGGTCATTGATCCTTTCATCTGACCACAGTGCCCATGTATTGCAGCTGGGTGCAATAGATGCAGAACTGTATGGGGAGCGCCCTGCTAACTTGCTCAAGCTCCTTACTCTCTGCCCGTCTCTGACTGGTTGGTGAATTAACACAGTGGCGTGATTGCTGTGAGTGTGGAGAGAATTTCTTCTAAATTTCAGAGAAGTGTGGTGCTCAGTGAAACCATGTCTAAGTACTTGTGTAAATAGGAACTGCAGATGCTGCTACATACCGAAGATAGACACAAAGTGCTGGGTTAACTCAGCGGGTCAAGAGGCATCTCGGGGTGACGTTTCTGGTCGGGACCCTTCTTCTGACCTGGATGGGTGGCGTTTACGATCAATATCCAGGTTTGAAGAAGGGTCCCGACCCGCATCGTCACCCAACCACTTCTGAAGAAGGGTCCCGACCCGAAACATCAACCATCATTTTTCTTCAGAGATGCTGTCTGACCTGCTGAGTTACGCCAGCAATTTGTGTCAAAATACTTGTACCACACAGAATCTCAGCTTGCAGGAAGGAGAACATCCTAACAAAAGAGAGGAATAGATCAGGTAGATGCACAGAGTCTCTAGCCCACACTAAGTAAACCGAGGACCAGAGGACATAGTCTTAAGGTGAAGGAGAAAATATTTCATAGGAATCTGAGGGGTAACATTTTCACACAAAGGGTAGTGGGTGCATGGAACAGAGGAGGCAGCTGAGACTGGGACTATCCCAATATTTAAGAAACAATTAGACAGGTACATGGATAGGACAGGTTTGGACCAAATGCGGGCAGGTGGGACTAGAGTAGCTGGGTCATGTTGGCTGGTGTGGGCACGTTGGGCCGAAGGGCCTGTTTTCATGCTGTATCACTCTATGACTCTAAAAGGCCTTCTGCTTGCGAGATATGATTGGAGTACATGACCATTTTACTATCCAATCTTCAGTGATTGATGTAGGCAGCAACATCTTGTATGGTCACTGGATCAAGGCAATCGTGGTAAAGATGCAGCAAGGTGCAACTGGTACAATGTAATCCCACAGTCACCAGCAGGTTGTGAAGACTCCTCCTGCCTCTCGATTCCTTAAAAAAAGGATCTGTTGCCTTTTAAATGGATTGAGAATGGAGTAGATATTTCAAACCCAAGTTAAGAAGGCACATGATAAGCTTGCTTTCTTAGGTTGCAGCATTGAGTATAAGAGTCAGGAAGTCATGGTGTAGCTTTACAGGTCTTTGTTTAGGCTGCATTTGTAAAATTTGGCAGAAAAAAAAACAAAACTTAATTCAACTTGGGATGATGAGGTTCACACATGATTTAGCTGTAACCTAATACATTAAAATTTCACAGAGTACCATTGTTAATGCACATGGGTTTATTCTTCTATCGTTTCAATAAATACTAATTTAGTTATGAAATACAGCATGGAAATACAGCCCTTCAGCCCACCGAGTCCACATCAACCAGCAGTCCCTGCACATTAACAGTATTCTACACACACTCGGGACAATTTACATTTATACCAAGCCAATTTACTGACAAACCTGTATGTCTTTAGAGTTACAGACAGCACCCATAGTCAGGATCGAACCTGGGTCTCTGACACTGTAAGCACTGTAAGACAGCAACTCCATCGCTGTGCCACGGTGCCGCCATAATCTATTTAAAATAAATTAGTTTGTCTCAAAGAAAGTCCCCACAAATATCGATGTGTTCATTATTAACTAAATTATTTAATGCCAATAAGTACACAAGTTTCAGCAAACTTTACACTGCAAATGGCCCGGTAAAACAGTCTGAATCAAGGAAGAATGTTTCATTGTTTCATGCACGTCGTAAAGAAAGTCATAAATAATGAGAGACTGCTTAGGTTGCAATATTCTATAATGCAAGGTTTCATAGGACTGCAACTATTGTGCTGTAGCAGAACGACCAATACATTAAATGATCCCAGGTTAACCATTTACATCATGGTACACTACTAACACTGTAAATTCACATGGCCTCTTTTTTCTATTCATTGAACTTTTTAGTGAATGCTGCACTTGGCATCTCTGTGGTATCCACTGAAGCTACTAACAATTTCAGCAGAGCACATATCCTAGTAGTCCTCAGAAGTGCATCTTGTCTTCCATACAGCTCCACAGTTGTTGCTTTGACATAATTAGTCTTCATGACTTTGAAACCATTTAATTACATGTTCTACCTCACTGTCTTTTTGCAGTCAGATCAATGCACTCAGCTATTAATGCAGAGTGCAATAACTCTTATTGATAACTAGAATTGTTATAAACGTACAGTATTTTTTTTTCCATGAGCTCAGTTGAATAATTTACATAATAAGTTCCATAACCAGCCTTCCAGAATAAGTTCCACAAACTCAACACAACTATCCTACCATCAATACGGTAGTCCGACTATCTACCTCATTGGAGACCCTTGGACTATCTTTAATTGGGCTTTACTTTATTAGCTTTATGTTGCACTAAACGTTATTCCCTTACCGTGTATCTGTACACTGTGAATGGCTCGATTGTAATC
Organism: Amblyraja radiata; assembly: GCF_010909765.2. NCBI lineage: Eukaryota > Metazoa > Chordata > Chondrichthyes > Rajiformes > Rajidae > Amblyraja > Amblyraja radiata. The sequence continues at coordinate 14,244,711 of NC_045984.1, forward strand.
ATGTACTGTCTTCCCGTTGACTGGTTGGCACGCAACAAAAGTTTTCACTGTACCTTGGTACACGTGAGAATAAACTAAACTCAAACTAAACACACTCAAGATAGACATAAAATGCTGGAGTAACTTCACAATTGACAGGCTTCAGGAAGGGGGGATGGTCCAGAGACCATGGTGATTAGGAATTGGAGTCGGAATGCAAGACACAAAATGCTGGAGTAACTCAGCAGACAGGCAGCATCTCTGGAGAAAAAGAACGGGAGACGTTTTGGGTTGAGACCCTTCTTTTCCAGAAATGTCACCCATTCCTTCTCTCTAGAGATGCTGCCCGTCTGCTGAGTTACTCCAGCATTTTGTGTCTGTCTTCATTAAATCAGCATCTGCAGTTACTTCCCACACATAATCTCAAACTCAGTTGCAGCTAATTCTACTTTGGCGATTTATCTGTTCATCTCTGTGCCTTTGCCATCATTCCATCTTGCATTCCGACTCCAATTCCTAATCACCATGGTCCCTGGACCATCCCCCCTTCCTGAAGCCTGTCAATTGTGAAGTTACAAGGTCACCCTTTTGGATCGCCTCCAAGGTTTTCCTTTCTGACGTGAATGTTTTCAATTTGCCTCCACATTGGAATGCAGTCCTCTCTCAAAGCATCCGATCCCGCTGCACTCCAATCAACAATCCTACAAATAGCGACAACCTTATACATATTAAGCTCTCCCCCTCAACTCGCAGAGTCTTATCTCCATTTCTATTGTCAGACGCAATCGATTTTAATTTGTGCTGAACCCATTGCTTCTCACCTTGTTTGTGGACTCCTGTTATAATACAGCTGTTACCCTAAAAGGTTCGTGAGCAGGTTCTCTAATACTAATCAGATTGTGCCTCTGCTGGGATGCCTGATTTATGAATACATAGTTTAATTGTACAGGATTCAGTAAGTCATGGAGTCATATACAGCGTGGAAACAGGCCCTTCAGCCCAACTTGCACACACTGGCCAACAAGTCCCAGCTACACTAGTCCCACCTGTCTGTGTTTGACATATCCCTCCAAACCTATCCTATCCATGTACCTGTCTAACTCTTTCTTAAATGTTGGGATAGTCCCTCCCTCAACTACCTCCTCTGGCAACTCGTTCAATACACCCACTACACTTGTGTAAAAAAGTTACCCCCCAGATTCCTATGAAATCTTTTCCCTTAAACCAATGTCACTGTCAAAATAGTGCGTTTTCTCTCCACCTACTCATGCCGGCCTGATTTCCACGAGTCCCAGACTTAGAGCCTCTTTCCTTTACTCTGGTGCAAATCTCTGACCAGTTGGTTACTTTGTCAACACAAGGAGCTGCAGATGCTGAAATCATGAGCATAGCTGCTGCCTGACCAGCTGAGTTTCTCCAGCATCTTGTGTTTTGGTACTTTGCAATGCAGCTCTATTTCACAATCTCCTGGTTGTTTCTGCAGATTTTCTCTCCAAGAATCTCGTTGCCTTCGTGATGCACTGCTTGCTTTACTTGCAATGGACGTTTGTCCAGTCTTTACTCCCTGCTACCAAAACAGTCAGCACCACAAAACCACGAGTCTCAAAGAATGCCTTCAATTTGCTCGTTCTGCTTCAGTAGTTATATCTTTTGTTGAATTCCATCCATTGTCATTGCAGACCAACATTTAGTGATATCACATTCCCTTTCACTGTCAAGTTGTTTCACAAAAGCCTTTGATTGTACATCACTTTGCTTTGTTTCTGTTTTCTTAGCTCCTGTTCACGCCGACACCACTGACCATATCATTGTCCCCCAGAACATTTCTATTCAGACCACATACCGTGAAAATGTTTAGGTTTCCTCATACCTCTTGAGCTTCCTGATGCGTCTGACATGTCCACTACCTTCAACAGTCACTGATAAACCTGAAGAAACATGCCTTATTCTTTCTGCACCCTGGGTCACCATCCTGAATGCCAAATTTAACACCAAGGTAGTGTCTGTGTATTCCTTTATGTTGCTGATTGAATAAGCAACTAAACAGGGAAAAGGTTTTTAAACGTAATATCTTTTAATAACTGCCAACTAATAGCGGTGATAGACACAAATAGCTGGAGTAACTCAGCGGGTCAGACAGCATCTCTGGAGAAAGGAATGGGTGACGAAGGGTCTCGACCCGAAATGTCACCTATTCCTTTTCTCCAAATATGCTGACTGATCCGCTGAGTTACGACAGCATTTTGTGTCAATCTTTGGTTTAACCAGCATCTGCATAACTAAATAGCGGTGTTCAGTTCAACCACATACCAATACATGAAAATATCACGTTACATGAAATTAGTCATGATCTCCTTACAATTAGTTACACCACAAGAAGGGTAAATCTGTGGTAATCTAATCCGGGTGTTTAAAATATTTATATGCAGCACAGTGGCATAGCTAAGGTGGCACAATGCACACAGTGCCAGAGATCTGGGTGTAATCTTCACCTCGGGTGTTACTGTATCTGTGTGGGATTTGCACTTTCTCCCTGTGACCAAGGTTTCCTTCGCTCCATAGATGCTGCCTCACCCGCTGGGTTTCTCCAGCATTTTTGTCTACCTTTGATTTTCCAGCATCTGCAGTTCCTTCTTAAACATCAACATTTACCACACCAGACAATGTCCAGCTGTAGTACTAAAGACTTGCTCACTGGATTAAGAATCCATTTCCAAATTGTCAATAGTTAATATGAATGTCTTTGAAAGAGGTAGGGGAGAAGAAGGGCGGCAAAGTGGCGCAGCGGTAGAGTTGCTGCCTTACAGCGCTTGCAGCGTCGGAGACCTGGGTTTGATCCCGACTACGGGTGCTGTCTGTACAGAGTTTGTACCTTCTCCCCATGACCGCATGGGTTTTCTATGAGATCTTCGGTTTCCTGCCACACTCCAAAGACGTACAGGTTCGTAGGTTAATTGGATAGGTATCAGCGTAAAATAAATGTGTCCAAAGTGTGTGTAGGATGGCGTTAATGTGCATGGATCGCTGGTCGGTGTGGACTCGGTGGGCCGATGGGCCAGTTTCTGTGCTGTATCTCTAAAACTAAAATTAAAACTGGAGATGAAGCATTGTGATATAGTAGAGATTTGTCACCTTACAAATTGTAGAAAGAAGGGAACAAAATTATTAGTATACAGCTGCAAGTGCCCATCACTGGCAAAGTACCACTCCATTGTGTATTGTTAAAGAAAACTTTAAAACACAACACAATGATCTGGCAAGACAATCAAGACTTTATTCAAGAGTGCCAAATACAGTGATTACTGCAAGTAATCTTAGGAGATTGCTCAACAAACAAAGATTCATGTGCTCCTTATATACAGACTTTCCCTTTGAGGTTCTGTTTATCATAGCATTTAGAGGTTTTCCTTCTTCCAAATGTTCTTATGACAAATATACATCGAGCACCTCTGAAAGAGACAGCAGATTTAACACAGCCCAATTCCACACCATTACAGATAAGCAAATGTCCTGTTACCATTTCGACCTTATTTTATTGTTTTACGATTGCCATTTGTCCTTTGACAACAGAGAACAGAATCTGATTAAAGTAAACTGCAGTGAATGTCAGCTAGGCATGTTCCATTTCAATCTTCTTTGAAGCACAGAATTATTATAATGCATGAAGAGAACTTTAAACACTTTAAGCACTCTACCTATCCCTATCCCATTCTGTCTTCTTGAAACTTTGCAATTTATCTTAGTCAGTATGAAGGAACTGCAGATGCTGGTTTAAAACAAAGATAGACACAAAATGCTGGAGTAACCCAGCGGGCCAGGCAGCATCTCTGGAGAGAAGGAACGGGTGATGTTTGTCTGAAGAAGGGTCTCGACCCGAAACGTCACCCATTCCTTCGCTCCAGAAATGTTGCCTGTCCCACTGAGTCACTCCAGCATTTTGTGTCTATTATTACTGCTCCATTGTGCTCTGCATCTGTAGTGTGAGATCAGGGAACCAGCCCACAACCATCTCCCACCCAGTCTGCATTAAGAAGTTGTCACCCAGCACTGACAGACTGGACTAATGCATTATTGACATGGTACTGCTTTATTTATCAATTTCTGCTCTGGCAAATGACAAATGCCATTTGTCTTCTTTCTTAGACACCTGTGAAGGAAGGAGGCTAAGTACATTTTCCATTGTTTAAACAGGGAGTTTAACCATCAGTAATTTCTATTGTCTACTTAGCAGCTGGGTTTAAAACCTTGGTCTCCGTGTCCGCATTTATTGTCCATTCCTGATTGTCCTTGTGATAGTGAATCACCTCCTTGAACTATTGCAAGGTTCTGGTGGTCCACTCCAGCTTTTTAAAACCATCCAGTTTCACAGTCACTGTGACTAATATTAGCCATTTTTAATTTAATTTTCAGTTATTTAATTAATCGTATTTAAATTTCCCATCTGCTGTGATGGGTTTAAAGCTGATGGTTCCAGATTGTTTGTGCAGGCCTTTGGATTGCTCATCCAACCAATTAACTGCCATGCCACTGTCCCCTTGAATGAATATATCTGTCAAAGAACTGTACAAGGTACAGCAGGCTAAGTTCTGTGCTGAAATATCAGAGTGCCTCACATATATCAGACACTTGCATGGAGGATATGAAGCAATAGTACAAGGTACAATAGTACATAAACACTTTAACTCCCCTTCCCATTCCCACACTGACCTTTCTGTACTGGGCCTCCTCCATTGTCAGAGTGAGACTAAGCGCAAATTGGAGGAACAGCACCTCATATTTCGCTTGAGCAGCTTAGTCCAACCCAGCGATATGAACATTTTCTAACTTGTCTAACTTCAAGTAACCCTTACTTGCCCTTTCTCTCCATCCCTCCCCCTTCCAGTTCTCCGACCATTCTTACTGTCTCTGATTACATTCTATCTCTGTTTGCTTTGTTGTTACCTTCTCCCAATTAATAATGATCTATTCTACATTTTCCTTAATCTCCATTTATCCTATTTTCACACCTGACACTTCCTTATCTATGTATCTCCCTCGCCCGACATCAGTCTGAAGAAGGGTCTCGATTCGAGAAGAAACGTCACCTATTCCTTCTCTCCAGAGATGCTGCCTGTCCCAATGAATGACTCCAGCATTTTGTGTCTATCTTTAAGCAATAGTACAAAATGCATAAGGGCTCTTGGCAGTGAGGCTGAGAGACTGACTGCACTATTTGCCAAGGCCAACCTTAATATGTATATGGGTACTAAACCATAGCCTATCCAGCCTATAATCAGATTATTTGCTTTGGCAGAATACTGAATCATTCATTTCTGACAGGTGCTATCACAGGCTTTATTCATGCTGACAGACACGATTGAAGGTGACGAGTTAAGTCAATTCATCAAACCCTGTTCATATTGTGATTGTCAAACAATACCAGCAGCAAACAGAAACAGCCCGAGCAAAAACAAACAGCCCGGCCGCCTTACAAGAGAGAGCAGACAGTATTGAGAAGAGAGGAGCCGATGCTATCTGTGTCTTGGATAACAAATGTTATTTACTAATCAAGTACTCTTTGGATCCTTGCCCGGAAACAGCTCTATCGTCTCATGTGTTCTGACATGCTCTTTGCTTACCAGGTGTAGAGCAATATAATGCATAATCTTATGACACAAGCTTGGGTTTTGATTGGCTTTGTCCACCTATGTGGGGATGCAGCCAATATCTCCAGGCTGCGAAAGAACTCGTTCAACTTATTCAGCACATCAATGGCCGAGCTGCCAAGCTGTGGTAATGACACCACTCGCCAGCTTGCGTGGAGTTCAGTAACGGCGCTGGCAGATGGCGTGTTTAATGGCGAATCAGTTGATAATGTCAGGGCATGTCAAGGGTCCTACTGGTGATCACTTACTGTAAAGGAGGGCCTGCCATCACCTCAGGTGACACTCGCGTGTGTTCCCCTTCATGCTTTCAGGGAAGCCCTGAGCCTTCCACTGGGTTTCCATGAACAAAGTCCACAGCCCAAATGACATCCACAACCCAAAGAGAGAGAGTGAACCTAGAGTTTAATTTAGTTTAGTTTGGAGACACAACGCGGAAACAGGCCCTTCGGCCCACCGAGATAGGCGCCGACCAGCAATCCCCGCACGCTAACACTATCCTACATATACTAGGGAGAATTTACAATTTTAAAGAAGCCAATTCGCCTACAAACCTGTACATCTTTGGAGTGTGGAAGGAAACTGGGAGCACCCGGGGAAAACCCATGCAGGTCAGGGGGAGAACGTATAAAGTCTGTACAGACAGCGCCCATAGTCAGGATCGACCACGGTGCTGCAAGGCAACAACTCTACTGCTGTGCCACTGTGCCAGGAGAGAATGTTACAAATTAAGATGATGAGGGAAGCAGATGATAAGAAGGGTGAAATGAATTCTGTGCATTGACAGACCAGCCAGTTATGGCAGAATTGCACTCCTCCGGTTACAGCGGGATTCCTCTCTCATGAACCGTTTGTAATCCCATGTTGGAGATAAGGCCGCAATGAGTTCCCATGTGCCTACAATACTGCAGCACCCTGGCAAATCCATCCCCCCAGTCGCCCAAACACTGTGTTCATATGTACGGGCTGTACATAAGCTGGGAGTTTGTAACATGGGGTGGAGCTGCAGTGAGAGCTGGGGCAGTGTTGCTAAGGAAGATGTAATATATGGGAGAGAGGTTGGGTTAATTTAAGGCATTCACTGGTGTATCTCAGTAGGTGTAGCCCTCGGATCTTGTTTGCCTTCAGGAAAATGTGGGGAATTTGCCAGAGTTCACCTTAAAGTTATTGTAGGCTGCAGAAGTAGCCTTGGTGGTGATCTGTGGGGTCCCATTGATTATCCACTTGGACTTTAGTGGTTTAGATCAATACATTTGTTAACTGTAAGAACTCACGATCATCACATGAAATGAAACCAAACACCATTTGTTTCCCCTCCACTTAGAGGGCCAGATCGAATACTCAAACAAGCCGGGTTTCATTGAGTGAGATTGGCAGTAGAAGGGCAAACGTCACAAGTGACTGGTGCAGGAGATTAAGACCAACATGATTCAAGCGTAGAGTCTTCTGATAGGAGCAGATTACGAAGAAATATCTGAAATAGAAATAGAGGGCTCTCAAAATATAAAGAGACTGCAGATCTCTCAATATAAAAAAATAGTTCAATGATTCGGGTTAAGACCTCTCATCATTCAGGCTTGTATTTAGTTGTGTTTGTCAAGCCTTTGCTGTTTCCAGTTTCATTTATAACAAAGAATCGGCTCCTATCAGATATTTTTCTTAACAGCTGAACGAATTTTCTTTGATAGCTCAGGCAGTTCATTTGCCCATGAGGCGTTGTACTGCATTAGCAAACACAAGGGTGAGGGTGTAAAGTATAGGAAGGGGGTTGGCGTGGTGGCTGAAGAAAATCAGACAAAGTTGCCATTCCAATGACAATCTCTACTTAGGGTGAAAGGGAATCCTAAAGGCCATGTCCCACTGCGGCGACCTAATTTGCGAGTTTCTAAGAGTTTGCCCTCAACTCATACTCGCAGCATGGTCGACACGTGGTCCCAGGAGGTCTATGTAACTCTCCTTCATGCTCGAGAGTAGTCCCTGCATACCCGAGGCCTCAGTTTGGTCGAGGTGGTTTTTTTGGCATGCTGAAAATTGTCTGCGAGTAAAAAAAGGTCGGCATGGAAAAAAAAATCGATATTTTTTTTACTCGTAGGTTTAGTCGAAGTAGGTCGTAGTAGGTCGGCATGTTATTCGTAGGTAATAGAAGGCAATCGAAGGTAGACGAAGGTTATTGAAGGAAGTCAAAGGTAGTCATAGATAGTGTTAGTACAGTCGAAGGTGGTCGTCTTCACTCTCCACTATTTGGTGTCCAATTTTCCCAAAGCTAGTCAAAGCTAGTCTTCAACATAGTCGAAGAAGGTCGAAGGAGATCGAAGGAGATCGAAGGAGGTCTTCTACATATTCGAAGGAGGTTCTCTACATAGTCGAAGGAGGTCGTAGGAGGTGTTCTACTTCGGTGATACAACACGACCATGCCACTTTTTTAAACTCTCCTAAACGCTTCTAAACTTGCAAATTAGGTCCCCGCAGTGGGACAGGCCCTTGAAGGTTCAAGGTGGGCGGTGGCACCCAAGGGTGAATTGTGCCACAATAAATGAGGGTGAGGTAGGGTGCCTGGTTGAAAAACCCAGGAGAGGATCTGAACAGCCTGCAGAAGCTGGCGTATTCATCAGGGAAGATTTACGAGAAAGTTGCCAGGACCGGAGGACCTGAGCCATAGGATGTGAGGAGTGTTAGCCGGTAGGAGGGGGAATTGGGGTAATGCCTCCAGGGCCTTAAAGTAGGTATGTTGCAAAGCCTACCTGAAGCGTCTTTGAAAATCTGCCGCTGCGGGTGTGCGCGATTTTGGCGCCGTTTAGAGGGGGGCGGGTTTAAAACGCGATTTTCTCTAGGCTGTTCAAAACGAAGATGTTCAGCCTAGTTAATTATTAACGAAAAATCGCTGGAAGACCCCGTCGCAAAAGCTATTATTAGTTTTAAAGGCCTCGTAAAATAGTTATAGTAGTTTAAAAATCAATCTCTAAACCCGCGACCGCCAGCAACCGCAGGGTCTCATAAAGCAAACCACAGAAGGTAAGTTGTATATTTTTACATTAAAAAGGGCTTCTAAAGATCCCTTTATACAAAGTTTAATATTGCGAGCAGCTCATTTTGGCCCCATTATATCCCGCAGTATTTTTCTCGGCATTTGAGGGCACAAATCTACCGCAATGTGAACGTTCTAAACCAGCGCGTTCCACAGGATCCCACTAGAAAGCTGATTTAAATGGGCATTTATTTACAGCAATTAAACACTAAATTCCTTCCATTTGGTCTATAAATTAATGTAAATGAGATTTAAAAATCATGTTTTATTGTGAATTATTTGTGAATATTATTTGGACATTTAGGCTATTTAAAAATGTTAATCATTTATTAAGAAATGGATAGATGTTTAGATCTAGTAATTGAAGTCTGAAATTAGCTACAATTGGGTAACTAACTAATTATATGCTTTAATTTCAGGTCATCCAAGTAAGATTATTTTATATTTGTTTCAGAATGCTTCAATCTATGATAACTGAAAATTTCATTCAGTTCTCTTAATTTTTAAGAAGGTTATGGGCTTTTGACTGTTCACGATCACAGCTTTTTTGTTATGTCCATAGAAAATCAATAGGGAACAAGATGCTCATTTCCCAGTATGAAAATGGCCATAACTTTTTAAATACTTGAGATATGAAAGTGAATTAGGTGTCAAATTAAACTTATTTTTATGCTTTATCTGATGGGATAAATTGCAGACTTGATTTTTAAAATCTCAAAATTTTGTAACATTGCTACTTAAAGGCAGGCTGCAGGAGGCACCCCCGGGAAATAAAATTGGCCGGACAAGGAGAGGAAAGGAGAGGGATGTCAGTTCACGGGAACTGCTCCTGTACAATGCCCGCCCGGGCAAACCGGACTTTAGACTTTGAATACTGCCACCAAAAATCGTGGTGCCCGCATGTGTCATAAATGCAAAAGGAATTTACTGTGCAGTTGTATATGTGACAAATAAAGCACTATTGAACTATTGACATTGAGGAGGCTCAGGCCTTATGCCTTGGAGCACAGGAGGATGAAAGGTGATCTTGTAGATGCACAGAGTCACTTGCCCAGAGTGGTGGAATTGAGACATAGGTTTATGAGGGTATAGGGTTAAGGTGAGGGAGGAAAGATGGGTAACCTTTTCACATAAAGGGTAGTGGATGTATGGAATGAGCTGCAGGAGGAAATAGTTGTGGCAGATACTATCCTAGTGTTTAAGAAACAATTAGACAGGTACATGGATAGGACAGGTTTGGAGGGATATGGGCCAAATGCAGGCAGGTGAGACTAGTGTAGATGGGACATCCAGGGACACCCTTAGATGGGACATCCAGTCTGAAGAAGGGTTTCGGCCCGAAACGTCGCCTATTTCCTTCGCTCCATAGATGCTGCTGCACCCGCTGAGTTTCCCCAGCAATTTTGTGTACCGTAGATGGGACATGTTGGTCGATGTGGGCAAGTTGGGCCGAAGAGCCTGTTTCCATGCTGTATGACTCCATGACTCTATGATTCTCATAGGAAGGTCAGGGGATGGGGGAAAGGCAAGGTGTGACGGACAAGGCCTGCAGACGGGTAAGTGTCAAGCAGATCGTTCTACCCACAGGAACCTCTGCAGCAACACGCCATAGTTTTCATTGACATCAACTCCTAATTCACTCCAGTCGCTGTTATCTGCAAGGACAAGGTCAGCAAATGTAAGAAGTCTGAGGTCCGAAGAAGGGTCCCGACCCGAAACATCACCCATCCTTTTTTTCCAGAGATGCCACCTGACCCGCTGAGTCACTCCAGCATTTTGTGTTTATCAACTATAAGGGAACATCCACTCCTACGTTCCCCAAAATCACACAACACTCGGACTTGGATATACCTGGTAGGTACCATGAAACATTTTATGTTGCATCAATACTGTGTTCTTTTATTTCCCATCTGATGTCAATGAAATGAATTTCAGAAACACAGTACAAACAATGATACAGCAATATAGTATATATTATTCATTAAGCTTGAATTTCTTATCAGTTTTGTTGTTCGTTTGTGGAACCTCTGAGCTAACTGTTCAAGAGAATGACCTGCCACTATCTTTACAAGGGCAGCTAAGGAATGGCAATAAATGTTGGCCTTACTAGTAATAACCACTTTCTTAGAAGGATATTTTTAACTGTGGAGGCAAGATTTAGCATTGATTGAGGCAAGACTATGAAGTCAGATTAAATTTTAAAGATGAGTAACAAATTTGTGAGTTTTTTAAGTAAAGTGGAATGCAAGTCAACTTGTGTAGTGTACCGGGCAGCCTGGTATAACACTATATGGTAACCTCCATCCTTACACTCTCTAACAAGGCAGCTTAAATGTGTAGTGGAGAACACCTCCCAAGCACTTAGCAAGTATGTCTTTGAACAGTTACCCCAATGGGATTGGTAACACAAATATAAATGCAAATTCCAGTTCTGATCAGCACCTTTAATGATTATAAAGATGACAGCTCTTTGCGCGATTGGTATTTTTTTTGTGAACATCGATATACAGTTAGCTCAAGCAGAATTCAAACTCGCAACCTCATGCTCAGCAATATTACAAAGCTGCATTCTCACACAGTTCCTCATTCTGTTCTGATGCCACTTATGTTCAATGCGTTCTGATTGCCAAAAAGCCAAAGTAATTAGAAACTCAATGCTCTGGGTGCCTGGACATGTTACGTGGAATATTAAAACTTGCGGACTGGAAATTTAACATTTTATTCTTTTGAACTGGGAGGATAGCTGTCAGCACAGATCAAACAACTGCAAAGAATCATTATTTGTTTTAAGGAGCAGATTTCACTATTAACGCCTCTTAGCTGCTGGCAGGTTCAGAAATGCTGCTCCCTTTTAGCCATCCTTGTTCATAAGTTCAATAGGATCAGAAGTGGGCTATTCTGCCCATCAAGTCTACTCTGCCATTTAATAGTAAGATTAAACGAGAACTTACCAGTTTGAAGTTTGATCTGTATTTTATGAGGAGTTACGATGAGGGATTACGTGAAGAACCCGCTCAGTGCGCAGGCGCGGCATACTTCCAAGCAGCGGTGTGGAATCACAGATAGACACAGTTATTTGAAGTAAACATAGTAAAGATAAGGAGACATCAATTTATTAGTTTGATCCATATAATGAGGGTGGGAGCGGAGGGCACGTAATCCCTCATCGTAACTCCTCATAAAATACAGATCAAACTTCAAACTGGTAAGTTCTCGTTTAATCTTACTCTTTTACTTCGGAGTCACGTGAGTGACTACGTGAAGATTTCAAAGCTCTGTGATTTCAAACCGTGTAACAGTTTCATTTCACTCACTGCCGAAGTTCTTGAGGGAGGAAGTGTTATCGTAATCAACCAATGAGTCTATTTGTAGAAAAACACAATGGTATTTTTTAAACAATAACAACAAAGAATTAAGTTGCTCCCCTGGGCTTAAATTAAATATTTGCAGTTCGTAAATCTTTACTGCAAATAAACCAGGTTTTGCCAACGGCTTATTATAAAATTTTTGAACGGTCTTTCCCCCCCACCACCATCCTGCTGTAGCCAGGATGTGGTCTATAGGCATGTCCATTCTTTAGCCGTCGACATGGATGCTGTCCTGGTGGAATAAAATTTGTACATGTTAGTGTTTATCCCAGCAGTTTCTAGCACCTGCTTGAGCCATCTCGCAATGGTTTGGCTCGTCACCCGACCATAAGGTTTTTGTGACTGACCCACAAGGCTTTTCATCTCCCTCGTATATTTTGGTTGTGTCTATGTAGGATAGTAGGTGGGTCATGGCACATAACCGTGGTTCTGGTGGGTAAGCCATGACTGGATTAGGTGTTCCTGGTCTGCTCTGTTTGATCAGTTGCTGGATAACGACAGATCTGGTCTGGAGCTGTGATCATGTTGTCCAGTCGCAATAGGTGTAGTGACTGGACCCTCTGAGCGGATACAAGTGCCATCAACATGAGCGTCTTTAGTGTAGCTTGCTCGAGGCCGGGGGATCTGGCTGGTGGCCATTCCCTGAGATATGTCAGGACCACACTGATATCCCAAATATGGGTATACCTGGGCTTAGGGCTTGATATTGTAAATGCCCTTCATCAGTTTTACCACCAGTGGATGGGATCCCATCGCCTGTTGTCCTGGCGCTGGTTTGAGATAAGCAGAAAGAGTACTCTGCGCTGTGTTGATGGCACTGTAGCTGATCCCTACATCGTGGTGTAGATAGGCCAGGAACTCCAGTATGTTGGTGGCTGTAGCTGTTGCGTATGTCGTCCCTGTTTCCTGGCAGTACTTCTCCCTTTTTTGATGCTGGTTAAGTACTGCCTCTGGTGGATGTTCGAAGGGATGCCGACATGGTGATGGTTTGTTTGGACAATCCCAGTTCCAGGTAAGGTCTGTTCAAACTTGCAACCCAGGCGTTTAATTTTCTCATGGCATGGGTGTTTAGCTTACCTGGTAGGTAAGTAGCTGATAGCCAAATATGTCTTTCGACACACCATTGCCAAATCATGTTGACCAATTTGTCGCATGACTAATGATTTTATGCCACCCATATGGTTAATATAAGCCATCACCGTAGTATTTATCAATTTGTAACCGAACATGCAAGTGCTGCATATTAGATACATATGCTTTTAAACCATAAAAGGCGCCCAACATCTCTAGATAGTTAATGCCCAGTGTAAGTAGTAATGATGACTCTAGGTTAGTCCATCTACCACCTGTGCTGGATATGGAGTTAGTCACTCCCCAGCCTTGAGCACTGGCATCTGTTTTAGTAACTAAAGTAGGGTTAGTGATAAAGATAGGGCTGAAACTATGCCAAACGTTTTCTGCCCACCACTGTAGCTCTGATATTGCTTCAGTGGGTAAGTTCATGACACGATCATAGTGACCTGTATGTCGTTTTATTGCCTGTACCTTTGCTCTCTGTAAATTTTTTGATAGTGCAAAGGTCCGAATTGTGTAGCCGGAAATGCTGCTACCATTTTCCCAATTACTCTTGCTGCTTGTCGAATATCCTTTGGAGTTCAGTTGTTTGGCAGTAACATATGTCTCCATTTTGAAATGTATATACTTAACAAATTTGTTTAGTGATGTTAAGTCAATGATGATGCGACAGCCACCATCTTTTTTGGTTTTAGTGAATATACTCGATACAAATTCCAAAGGTTCATGTTTGGTCTTTTCGATGACCCCCTTTGTGATAAGTCTCACCAGTTCAGCTTGTCCCTCACGTTTCTCTTTGACGGAGGGAGAAATACCCTTTGGGGCCATTGTTGAACTGGCGGCGTTTTTTCTGACATGAATTGTATTTTATATCCACTATGCTTCAAACCGGTGCAATCTATCCTGTTAGTATTAAGCCTCCACCTCCCAAAAGTTGATAGGAACCAGACCCACCTACCTTCATGGTTACGGGTATTTCCTCTGATTCCCTTTGGTCGGACGAGGCTTGCGAGGTGTCTGATGTGGCGTGTTTGTTGGGGGTTGGCGCATTTTCCATGGGGTCCGCTCTGGGTCCTGGTCTAAAAAAGACTTACGGTGAAAGTAAGCGGACCCCGAGCTTTCACCAGTGTTGAATGGCGGATGTTTACTGGTGGATGCGGCGGGGTGCTGCCACTTGGTGGTGTGTGTTTTCAGTTTGCTCGTTTTATACCCTGCCTTCCCGAAGAGCAGCCTGTCTGGCTCATCGGCTGGTGTTTTACACAGCCCGGCAAATCGAGGATTGATGGCAGGTTTGATGATTTCTTTCCGCAGATTATTAATTTCAAACTGCGTGTTACACAACAACGCGAGTGTATCCTGTTGATTGGTGGTCATCTCGGTGTTGTTTATAGAACGAGCAAACGAAGTGATGCTTGCTGTCAATAGTCGGAGTATCCGCTGCAGCTTTAGCTCGTGGTGCCGGATGGTTGCCCCAATGTGTCCCCAGATTTGGCTGTTCACCGCTGGTACTTTTAGAGATTCACAGTTCTCCGGCGCCGTATAGGTATCTAAAGCTTCATTAATCACCTGCTCCTGCAGAGCTCTGTTGGAAAGGTGATTGATACTTGCCGCTAGTTTGGCCTCTAGCGGTTCCCCCGCACGGGGTTTTGACACGTAGCGGCCCACTGCACCAAGCAGCTGTTCCTGCTCTTGCACCCCCTGCATACTCCCGAAATCTTCAGCCATAACCCCTTGTTCTGGACCAGCCCAGTCCTGGTCCCCAAAGCTATCCTCTGGAAAGGAGGATGCAATGGACAGTGCAGGAGGCACTGTAGAGGGAGTGCCTGACCTCCCTCTGCAAGAGCTCCCCTCCCGGGGTGCACCTTGCTGGAGCACCTGCTCCAAGAGCCGCTCCATGCGGCTCAGGTGGCTGTCCCTCCCCCTCCTGGGTGGAGAGACGTCCCCGTCCGACGAGTCAGATGCCACCGGCCGGTTGCTCTTCCGTTTGGCTTTGCCTCCAGCCCGCTGTTCAGGCGTTAGCGGAGCTGGACTCGGCTCGGTGTCGGGGATAGCGGAGCGCCCGGATAACGCTCCTACCACCTGTTGCTGCCCCCCCTTCTCCTCTTGCGGAGTTGGACGGGGGCAGATTTCTTCGAAAGTCTTGTTCTTTTCGCGAGAGCGCTCTTTCTGCGCATCTCGCTGGAGCTGCTCCAATAGTTGTTGGATGCAGCTCAGGCGGCTGTCTCTCCTCCATTTAGGTGGAGACATGTCCCCGTCCGACGAATCGGACGCCACCGGCCGGATGCCTGTTTGGATGGCTAGACATCCAGCCCGTAGTTCAGGCACTAGCGGGACTGGGCTCGGCGCGGTGATGGGGATAGCGGAGCGCCCGGTAATTGTCCCTACCGCCTTCTTCTGGAGCTTTTGCCTTGTAGTAGCGAGAGCGCCCCTCAAGCAGCGCGTCTCGCAGGCACTGCTCCGTGAGCCGCTCCAGCGGCTCAGGCGGCTCTCTCTCCCCCCGTGCGGGTGGAGAGACGTCCCGTCCGAAATCGGGAACACCTGCCGGATGCCTCTTCGGGTGGCTATGCATCCAGCCTGCTGCTCAGGTGCTAGCGGGCTGGGCTCGGCACGGTGTCGGGGAATTACGGAACACCGGGTAAACGCTCCTACCGCCTGTTGCTGCCCCCCTCCCCGACGGGAAAACGTTCCTCCTTGAACGGGGGGCAGTTTTGTTCCAGAGCCTTTTTCTCTGCCTGTAAAAAACACAAGCAGAAAAAAGGCTCACCTGTAAAAGAAAACCCGACCTCAGGATACTCACCTGACGGTCCGTTTCATTCTGTAGCGGGAGAGCCTAACTCCCGTTGCAGCCGCTGTTGCACTGCTGGCGTAATGCCGCGCCTGCGCACTGAGCGGGTTCTTCACGTAGTCACTCACGTGACTCCGAAGTAAAATCATCGCTGATCTATCTTTCCCTCCTAACCACATTCTCCTGCCTTCTCCCTATATCCCCTGACACTCTATCTATCTATCTATCTATCTATCTATCTATCTATCT
This sequence comes from Amblyraja radiata, assembly GCF_010909765.2. Classification (NCBI taxonomy): domain Eukaryota; kingdom Metazoa; phylum Chordata; class Chondrichthyes; order Rajiformes; family Rajidae; genus Amblyraja; species Amblyraja radiata. Next base: position 14,260,833 of record NC_045984.1, read on the forward strand.
ATCTATCTATCTATCTATCTATCTATCTATCTATCTATCTATCTATCTATCTATCTATCTATCTATCTATCTATCTATCTATCTATCTATCTATCTATCTATCTATCTATCCCTCCCTTAAAAATATCCATTGACTTGGCCTCCACAGTCTTCAGTCAAACAATTCAATCAATTCCACAGATTCACCACCCTCTGACTAAAGAAATCTCCTTCCTAAAGGAACGTCCAAAATAAATAATCTGCATTTATATGGAGCCTTTCATTGCCTTTCATGAACCCACCCTTCCTGATGTCATTTGTTGCCGGCTCTGTTATGTTCTGGCCTTTTCTTGCTTCCAGTCCCCCCTTCGCTGTCTCTATCTTTCAGTCTGAAGAGGGGTTCCGACCCTAAATATCACTTATCCCTTTTTCTACAGAGATGCTGCCTGAACCGTTGAGTTACTCCAGCATTTTGTGTCCATCTTCAGGAGTCAGTGTTATATTGCAGAAAATCCACTGCCTGCTTGTGCATTTGAGCATTCTGATTCCCTCGGATCCCAAGAGAAGGGAACAAATGGATCGGGATAATATTCTTGGAAGTTTAGACATTAGAAAAGTGGTCTCATAGAAACATGTAAGATTCTTACATGCCTTAGAAGGGAGGTGCAAGAATGATGTTTCCCCTGGATGGGGTGTTTAGAATCAGCAGTCGCATTCTCAAAGAAGAAGCCAGTCACTGAGGACCAAAGTGAGGAACGTATCTTTACTGGAGGATGGTGAATCTTTGAAATTCTCTATTTAACAGGACTCTGGGGCTCACCCACTGAGTGTATTCAAGTCAGAATTTCTTCAGTTATTTATGGGCAGCACAGTGGCGCAGTGAGAGAGTTGCTGCTTTACAACGCCGGAGACCCGGGTTCGATTCTGACTATGGGGTGCTGCCTGTACGGAGTTTGTACTTTCTCCCTGTGACTGCATGAGAATTCTCCTGGTGCTTCGGTTCTTTCCACTCTCCAAAGATATGGAGGTTTGTAGGTGAATTAGTCTCTGTAAAATAGTCCCTAGTTTGGAGGATAGAACTAGAGTACAGGTGATTGCTGGTCAACGTGGACTCGGTGGGCCAAAGGGCCTGTTTCTACGCTGTATCTCTAAACTGTTAAACTAAAAATTAATCTAAGAAAGGAATGTGTGGGATTAGTGTTGGCAAGTTATGCTGAGTAAAAGATCAGACATGAATTATTGAATGTTGGAGCAGCTGCGACGGTCTAAAAGCCTTCTCCTGCTTCTACTTTTAATGTTATGCCAATAGGTTTGCACCCAACCTATGGCGAATGGACCAGATGATCATGTAGAATTGATAGAAAGTAACCTGTCTCAAATTAGGCTGCAGCACAATTTCAATGAAAATTGAATAATATCTAAAATCATGCTTGTTGCAGTCTTTAATTTTCATTCTGGGGCTTCTGCACAACTGACTGTGTTTTGCAGAGGATTTGAACATGTACAGGAGCTTCCAGGAATCCACAATGCATACCTGGACACCACTTCCCTGATTGCTAACTTGCAACCTGAGACACTCCCGCATAAGCCGTCTTTTACAATGCTGGTCACTCTTGTTTCTGCATTGACAGGCACCTGTCCACGTGCATCTCAAGTCAGCACTGAAGTCTTGCTTCGGGTAAGGCAATTGCTTGTATGGAACTACTTCAACTAATATGAACCTCTGGCTGGAGTGAGCTGCGACCTCTGACCTTTGTCTGGCTTGACCCTCATCCAAATGGCTATCATCACCCTGCAACCATTCCACTCGAGACGTTTCTTGCCACCTCGCCACCTCATGTGCAGCATGTGAGAAACCGGGGTTCCTTCCCACCCAGAGCCCACCATCTCCGACTGCAGCCTCCCCCCACATAGGGAATTGCATTCGGCATTATTTGCAGTTACCAAGCACCTCATCTTTGTGGCTTAGATACCGAAGAAATGATTGTTGGCTATGCCAGAATTGATGAACACATTTCCAGTCCCTTCATCAGCGTTAGTGAATTTACAACACACAATCCTGCCAAAGTGCTATCTCTTCATGTGGCTTAAATTCACATTGAAAATCCTATGCTGACCATTTTTAGGATTGAGTTCGAGAGGCAGGGCAATGAATCTTGATTTTATGACTGTCACTGCACTATGAAGTGTCACAAACAGTGATATCATTTCACCCTGTTACTGGCATTCTTTTTATTCTGCCTATTGTCTCCCCCCACCCTCTCTGACATATTGACTATCTTGCTTTCTCTCTCTCGGTTCTGACCTGAAACGCCGATCGCTTCTCTTTCCACAGATGCTGCCTGACCCACCCAATTTTCCAAGCATATTCTGTTTTTTGTTTCAGATTTCCAGCATCTGCATTTTTTTGTTTTGATGTTCACGCACTGGAAAGAGAGAGGTTGCGTTTGCAAGTTACATGTCGACAGGGCTGGATTAACCATTAAGCAAAATAAGCACGTGCTTAGGGCATCAAGGGAAGGGGGGGCACCACAGAAATGGTAAATGGTTTACGGCACAATAGAAATCACTTTAAACTTGCTAAAATAATATTCGAAGTGGTTTATATGATCGGAAATATAATTTCGAAGTGTTCATGGTGTCATAGTAAGATTAATTTTGAGGATCTGATCAAAGACTTTGCAATAAAATAAAGTAGGAGAAAACTTTTCAAATATAAATAAAGTGGAAGTATACAAAAATAAACATTATTTCCCATCTTACTGTTAGTTTTGTTTCATTTTGAAAAATAAAAATTTATTTTATGGTTTATTATTGTTTATATTTTGAATTACATATATATGGGGGCACCAAAATCTTTTAAGTGCTTAGGGCCTCTATGGGTCTTAATCCGGCCCTGCATGTCGAGCAAAGTTCAGACAACCAGTGAGCATTGTAGTGGCTGGTAAAATGGAGACAAAAATGGCTGTGATATTAGAGAGGCTGGAAGCTAGAGCAGCGGGAAAATCATCTATCAAACTAACTAATCTCATTAGTCCTGTATTGATGATGAGGAATACCAACAAGCTCCACTTCATTATAAAACTACATGCAAATGTGCGTGTACATTTTTTTTAACATTGATTGGATTGCTTTCTGTTGGAACAAAGTTGCCTCCTGAAACGTCAACTCAAATTACTTGGATAATCCCATTGCCTGATTTATGATGAACTGCAGTACCTTATTGCCTTTGCATTATGAAAATGCACAAACTTACTCAACAAAATGCGACAACATTACAATAACGGAGCCTCTGGGAAAAAAACCCCACATTATCTGGCACTGCTATGTAAATAAGGCCAATATATCACCATGCCAACAGACATGGCTCGATGCTCGATAATGAGTCATTTGAAATTGCATGTAATTAAGTTACAATTTAACATCCCATAATTAACATTCATGGAGGTCTTCTAGGTTAAATTAGAATTATGGAGAAGTATAAAAGGAAAGGAAAAAGGTCTGAAAGGAGAATGGAAACTATCTATTGAAAAATCATTGAAATAAAACACTATGTTTGTTAAATACAAATTTTACAATTACATTTTAATATTAAAAAAAATAATACTGTGGATGAAAATAGTTTGAACTGTGGATGAAAATTATTGAGTTGAATTTCTTCAGGGAACCATTCACTTGTCTGGTATCATTTTGGCAGCAGATGTACAGCTACTAAAGAGAGAAGATAGACACAACAAGCTGGAGTAACTCAGCAGGACAGGCAGCATCTCTGGAGAGAAGGAATGGATGATGTTTCGGGTTCAGACCGGTCTGGAGAAGTGACTTGACCCGAAACGTCACCCATTCCTTCTCTCCAAAGATGCTGCCTGTCCAGCTGTTTTTTGTGTCTATCTTCGGTTTAAATCTGCATCTGCAGTTCCTTCCTACCAAAGAGAGAAAGCAGGTCAAGAATCCGTAATCAATCTTCAGATCGGACAATGGTTTCTTACCATAAATATAATGGAGACCTAGTAGGTTCCCCTAGAAATTTAATGGCACTGATTCTTTGAAGTAAATGGAAAGGCACACATCCTGCTGTACTACTTGATCATTGCTCATCTAAAGGCAAATCAAACCTATAGTTAATAACTAGATAACCATAGACAAAGAAATCCATTGGTTTGGTGATAATATTTCTCCTCCATCTGATCACAAATGGAAGATCATTTATTTGAGAAGACACCATCTAAGTAATCACAGTCCAGTAGATGAAGAGCTTCTTAACCCTGTACTTTCTGCTCATTGGCATAAATGCCAATAGGGAAACTGATTATCACATTAATTTCTTTATCTGGAAAATGCTGAACAATATATATTTTAATCATCCTTAATTGTTCCAAGAAGATGAAGTATAGCTTGTTGTTATGATTGAGTGACTTGAAAGAGCACTTCTGACAGTACTCGAAATGTTGTCACTTGGTATGAGATTCAATCCCCTTGTAAGATGGACAATTGAGAATGGGCTTCCTTCTCTGAACGACAGATGAAAATCTTTCAAGGCCACTGTTTTTCCCAGCGTAAAAATGATCAGATTTGTGAAATTAGAGGGATTTGAATTTGAAATCAGTCTCACCTCTACATAAACAACCCATAGCAAGAAGATAGAGGAAAATGCCTTCTATGTTTTTTAGGTACAATTATATCTCAGGTGCAATGTCTTAGTCTCCTTTATATTGATGAATGTCACAGAAAGAAGTAAGAGATTTACATTTGATTTTAGAATATCTCTAAGTGTTTTTTATAGTCGTAGAGTCATATACCATGGAAACAGTCCCCTGTAACCCAACTCGTCCATACCAACCATGGTGCCCCATCTGAGCTAGTTGCATTTACCTCTGTTTGGCCCATATCCCTCTTAACCTTTCCTATCTATGTACCTGTCCAGTTATTAAGTTCTATTATATCAATCTGCCTCAACTATCTCCTCTAGCAGCTTGCTCGTCCATATACCCACTACCCAATGTCAAAGTAATATTTTTGAAATGCAGTGATGATAATAGAGCAGAACACACAACAGCCACTCAGTGCATAGGGAAGTCCCCAAACGATAATGGGATAATGACCAGAGAATCCGTCTTGATACCGGTAGAAGGGTAAACATTGGCTAAGAGAGAAATTGCCCATTCTTACTTGAAACGGTGCCTTGGGAACTGGCCAAGTGACAGTGCAGATGGGTCCATCGTGTTAACGGAAGTATTTCCTCAATACCGCTCCGAAGTATCTGTAGAGACAACGTGATAAAGTGTGCTCGTCATTTGGAATGAAATGTGAAGCCATAACCAATTAACTCAGAGCAAAAGTGTTGCACAACTGAGCTGAGGTTGGCAAGCGTTCCTGCTTCTGTGGGAGAATCTTAGTGTAAAACCATCTTGAAAACTGACAGTTACTAATATACAAGAAGTGGACACCGAGGAGACCAAATCTGTTGCTCATTAGGGCAGGCAAGTGAAAATAAAACCATTGATGGCTTATTCGATCAAACATGTGCCTTTCACTTTGCTCCGTGCCTCGGAGACTCACTGGGTCAGTCTGACACCAGCTAATATTAAAGCCTAATTCTTTAAGGACCATTGCATTCACAAATTAACACAAATTAACACCACGTGCAAATAGGTTGCGCAAATCTCTCCAATTGTTTGTTCATTAGTTCAGAAGTTCAGATGTTCTAGGAGCAGGATAAGGCCATTCGGCTCCGTCCTTGAATTATGGCTGATCTGTCTATCCCTCTCAATCCCATTCTCATAGGACTCATAGGAGGAGCCATCTTGGGGAACGGCTGCTAACCAGCAGCCGTCCGTTTAATTCATTTTTTTTTCCAGTTTTTTTTTTAGTTAGTTTTGTTCGTCGTTTTTTCGGAGAAATGGACTTCTTATTGTGGGGGGAAGGAGGTAACCTTACTTCTAGGTCCCTACCTGGTCGGTGAGGCAGCTTTTTCTCTGGGCTGCCCGTCGACCCGTCCTCGTGGCCTACCAGCGGGCGTGGAGCGCCGTTTCCTGGCGGGGACTGCCCAGCACCTCGGCTTCGGTGGCAGCACAGCGTTGGAGCGCCGTCGCGGAGCGGAGCGGGCGATGCCTTGCCTGGGCCGCCGCGCTGGATCGACGCGCTGGAGCTCCGGTGAGCTGGACCGCTGAGAGCAACACCTCCGGGCTGCGGGTCTGCGGAGCGGAGCGGGCGGCGCCGACATTAATATCGAGAGCCTGGGAGCTCCAACTCGGTGCGTCCTTGTCGGCTTTGGAAGCCGACAATCCCCTGCTAGGAAGCGGCCATTCCAGGTGGCCCAGCCGCTGTGAGGACTCTCCCGACGCCGGGGCAAGACCACCCGGCTAGAACGGCCAGGAACATCGGGCCTCCATTGAGGCAACAGCGGTGGCCTTAATAGGCCTGACTTTTGGGAGAACTAGGGTTGGGGACTGGACGTTTGTGCCTTCCCCCACAGTGGTAACCACTGTGGGGGGATGATTTTTCAGTGTGTAAGTTACTTTGTTAGTCTGTGTCCAAGATGGCTGTCGGAAGAGAGAGTGGACGCTGGCGCGCTTTAGCTGCCGCTACTCTCTCTTCACATTGTGTTTTTTTTGATTTTTTGATTTTGTGTCTTTGGAGCGATTTCTATCTTTAATTTGTGTATTGATGATGTCCTTATTATTTATTTTTCTCCGACTATATGTTTTTTTTCTCTTCTGTTTAATCTTTGTAAGGTGACCTTGAGATTTTAAAGGCGCCCGAAAATAAAATGTATTATTATTATTATTCTCCTGCTTTCGCCCCATAAAGCCTAACTAATCAAACATCTCAACAGTAAGTGACTGTCAACTAATAGGTTTGAGCAGTAAATATTCCAGTAAATTAACAAGATTTTATAATTATGATATTGCAACTCATCTGTACAAAAGCAAAAGCTATTGTTGTAGTTTGCTTGTGTTACATTACATGCTATGCATAGTAGAATGGAAGTTGTAGCTACTTTTCTTTGTTTAAAACAAAACACTTTATATGTTTTTTTCTGAAAGGTGGAAGAATCTATTTGATTGCTTGATTGAAAGATACAGCATGGAACAGGACCCTTGGCCCACCATGTCCATGTCCAAACATTGATTACCTTTACATTTGTTGTCCCACTTTTGCTCCCATTCCCTACACACTAGGGTCAATTTAAAGAGGCCAATAAACCTACAAACTTGCATGTCTTTGGGATGTGGGAGGTAACTGGAGCATCCCGAGGAAACTCATGCAGTCACAGGGAGATTGTACAAATTGCACACAGACAGCACCCGAGGTCGGGATTGAACCAAGGTCTCTGGCACTATGAGACAACAGCTCTACCAGTTGTGCCACTGTGCCACACATTTATAAAGGAATTCTTACATTGAACAGTCCAACAAATGTGGATTAGGATCCCAACCCAAAACATCACTCGTCCTCTTTCTCAAGTAGCCCATTGAGTTACTCCAGCACTTTGTGTCTATCTTTGGATTTGTTAAGTGTTATTACTTTTACATTTGATGCAATTGCAGAAAATCCCAGCAGCTCTGGTCCTGGTCTAACTCCACAAAGAAGAATTGTAGTCCCTGTCATATAAGCGGACCGAATTGCCAATAAACTAAAACTTGTGTCCTTCTCTCGCTGTTTGTGATGCATTGTAGATGAAATCCATCAAGGTCAGAGCACAAATGGATGGTAGCAAGTCAGCAGCTCAGTTTGAATCTCATGGAGTTTGATATCACCTATAGTGAACTCATGCTCAAATTTCTTCACATTCCCAATCATCACCTCCTCTTTCTCCTCCCTCCATATACTTACACATGCACGCATTTATGCACGCTACACACACATGCACGCACACACACATGTGCACACACACACATGTGCACACACACACACACGTGCATACACACACACACACACACACTTCTAACTACAACCACAAGAGTTCAGATGAGATCCCTGCCCTCCTAAGTTCATTGAGAACTTAGAAAATGTGTAAGGATACCACCAACAACATAATCAATTAACAGATAGAATAACACACAGCAGCAACAAAGGGCCGAAAGAAAGTTGGAGACCATTTGTGACTATGTTAATGTCGCAGTCGACGTGATCACATCTCAGTTGGATGCACAAATGGAATGATAGTATCAGGAAAGGTGGGCCCTTGGTGGTTAACTATGCAAAACATACAATAGTAAAATCACACACAGACTTTACTGTCGATGAATTCTTAAAGCTGTGATCTATCAAATTGTGCAACTCTACACCATATTTGTCCCTGAGTGGCAGGAATTGCAAAGTGGTACAGGACAGAGGGCAGGATGTGGTGGGGTGGGTGGGGGTGAGGGAGACAGAGCAAGATGGGGCAGGTTGACTGGGATTGAGTAAGATGGGATAGGGTGGGATGGAGTGTGTGGGCCAGGGTGACGCAGGGCAGGTTAGGCCAGTGTGTAGGAAGGAAATGCAGATGCTGGTTTAAACCGAAAGATAGACACAAAAAGCTGGAGTAACTCAGCGGGACAGGTAGCATCTCTGGAGAGAAGGAATGGGTGACATTTTGGACCGAGACCCTTCTTCAGACCAGTTACAGAGGTACCCTAAGAGAACAGTTCTTCCACACTTCAGTAAAAACTAGCTCAAACCAGTCAATCTTTACAATAGACAATAGACAATAGGTGCAGGAGTAGGCCATTCAGCCCTTCGAGCCAGCACCGCCATTCAATGTGATCATGGCTGATCATCCCCAATTAGTACCCCGTTCCTGCCTTCTCCCCATATCCCCTGACTCTGCTATCTTTAAGAGCCCTATCTAGCTCTCCCTTGAAAGTATCCAGAGAACAAGCCTCCACCGCCCTCTGAGGCAGAGAATTTCACAGAGTCACAACTCTCTGTGAGAAAAAGTGTTTCCTTGTCTCCATTCTAAATGGCTTACTCCTTATTCTTAAACTGTGGCCCCTGGTTCTGGACTCCCCCAACATCGGGAACATGTTTCCTGCCTCTAGCGTCTCCAAACCCTTAACAATGTTATATGTTTCATGAAACAACAATTGGAGGGAAATCTTTTATCTCACTGTAAAAGGCATGAGTAGTCAATTCACATTACCTGAGTTGGTTCAAGAGGTTATCTGTATTTCAGAACCATAACAAAGCTTTGTAGAAGACTGTAAATGGATTTGGAATATGACCAAGATAAATATAGTCTATGTATTTTATTTTTGAGCAATGGGCCAGATTGTCTGGGGTCAACGATTGTTGCAAACCTGCCCCTTGGGCTTGCAGTCCCTTCCAGCATGGCCCTGGAAGAGTCTTTCATCAAGAGCCCAACACTCAGTACTTCAGGGTGGGACTGCATACTGCACTAATTGGAAGGATTGTGTTTATGTTCGGGGATAGTCTTGTGGATCTAAAAAATGTATTTCACTGTATCTGGTACACGTGACAATTTAAAAAATACATTGAACCATTGATGGTGCACTGCAGGAGTTGTCTCAGAGTCGACAATTGGCTACATTCACAGAACGGCTTTGGCTGCCAGCAGATACCTCCCTCATTGACTGTCGGAGCTGCTACTATTAACGAATGTTTGTAAATGTTTAAGAAGATAGTGTTTTTAAAAGTAACACTTTCAAAGGTAAAAGCAATAGAAGTGCTTTGTTCAGATCAAAGCACTAATAAAACAAACACACACTTAAAAACAATTAATGGCATTTAAATTAACTTAATTATGTAAAAATAGCTTCTCTTATCTTTCCTCAGGCAGTTGATTTTTCCAAAGCTTTTGAACGGGCTATTGTACCAGCTCCGGTTTTAAACCAGCTCAGACTCAACAAACAGATTTCCCAGTCTGGGAAGCCTATAGACCGGATTCTAGTGCAGAAAACAGGAAGCAAGTTGGATGATTCCACAACCACCTTAGACCCAAGTCAAAGCCAGAAACAAGGGCTTCCATGGAGAAGTTCAGGGATGGTTCAGCATTAGTGCAGGCATGATTTCAGAGCAAGATGGGATAGGGTGGGATGGAGTGTGTGGGCCGATATTTTATACACAACACCACCACTACCATGCAGGGAGATGGCAGGTAATTTGGCCAAGTGTTAATTAATTATTTTCATAAAGGGGATGGTCTTGCACAGCGGTAGAGTTTTTGCCTTACGGCGCCAGTGACCCGGGTTCGATCCTGACTACGGGTGCTGTCTGCATGGAGTTTGTACGCTCTCCCCGTGACCAGCGTGGGGCTTTTTTCCGGGTGCTCCGGTTTCCTCCTATACTCCAAAGACGTACAGGTTAATGGGCTTGGTATAATTGCAGAAATTGTCCCTAGTGTCCTTAGGATAGTGTTAGTGTGCGGGGATTGCTGGTTGGCGTGGACTTGGTGGGCCGAAGGATCTGTTTCCACACTATATCTCTAAACTAAACTAAAGTCATTACCCAGATTTTGAAGGGCAGTGTAGAGTTGACAACAGCCTTTGCCTAATGCCCTGCAACCAAGGACAACCAAAAGACACAAAGTATGCCAGCCACACCAGACATCTCCTCGTGTAGATCAAAGAGAAAGCAGCAAGCATTTGAAATCTAAAGAGTGACACAAAATCTTTGAGGCTCAGAATAGTCTGGTCACCATCTTCAAACTGGAACCAAAAGTGTTTTACCGCAATTGGATTAAAAGAAGCAGTGAGAAGGGAGGGAGATAATCTTTGAGCAGAGAATTAACGGAGCAAGCAACCTGCAATCTGCTCGAGAGACAGACTGAAGATTGTTCGGCATACGTCTCAGTCAGGCGAAGGGGTGTAAATAGATGAAAGATGTTCCAAGAGCACAAGGACATATTTAACAGCTGGGACCTGCAAAAAGGCAAAGCACCAAGGAAACTGCATAACAAAGGTCAAATGAGGACGCGAAGCATTGATAATCATAAGGTCTATTCCTTGTTGCTCCTTACAGACATCTCTATTTCAGTTGTGGGCTTTATTACCCTTCACTATAGAGTGGTAGATCCTTCCCACATCAGTAGCATGGCCAGCTAGAATTCAATTGGGCCACATGTTTACCTCATCTTTTTATTCCTTGGATGAATTTTCATTAGTTTAGTCTATGAAAATATCCCATTGTTTCATTAACATACAGCAAAGAAACAGGCCCGTCGGCACCCTGAGTCTATGCTGACCATCAAGTATGCTGCATGTACTATTGCAACATTTAAGAAACAATTAGACAGGTACATGGATAGGACAGGTTTAGAGAGATGGGCCAAACACAGGCAGGTGGGACTAGTGTAGATGGGCCATGTTGGTTGGCGTGGACATGTTAGACCATAGGGCCTGTTTCCATGCTGTGTGTCTCTATGACTCTTTTTTTTTTTTTTTTTTTTTTTTTTTTTTTAATATTTTATTTTATTAGAAGTAAGTACAGTCATATGGCACCAAAGTGCCTAATATATAATTTCATAATACATTTTATGTACAACTTCTTTTTTTTTTTTTGTTACACTGAAAAAAGATTAGAATAAGAAAAAGAAGTTAGATAGTAAAGGATAGAAAGATGTGAAATATATAGTGTGTGAAAAAAGAAAACGAGTAAATGAAAAAAGTTGAGAGAGAGAATAGAGAGAAGAAAAGAAAAAAAGAGGAGATCATTATTTATAGTCTTGACCAACCCTCGTCCAGTCCTGAAACAGTTATTTTTTACAATTGTGTTGCACCATATGATTCCAAAAAAACGACGAATGGAGACCAACTCGTTATGAATTGGTCTGATTTATCCATTAGGAGGAATCGCATTTCCTCAAGATGAGCGGTGTCCAACATACTTGCAATCCACATTTTAAGCGTTGGTATTGATGTACCCTTCCAAAATTTTAGAATTAATTTTTTTGCTATTATTAAACCATAGTTAAGGAATAGATTTTGAGATGTGTTCAATTTATTCCCATCTTCCATTACGCCAAATATAATCATTTCAGTATTAGGTTCCATTCTTGTCTTGAATAATTTTGTAAATATTTCAAAAATATCATTCCAAAATCTATAAAGTTTTATGCAGGAGACTAAGGAGTGTGTTATAGTTGCCTTTTGGGCTAGACATTTATCACAAGTGGCGGATATATTTGGATAAAATTTGTTCAATCTTGTTTTTGAGTAATATAATCTATGTACAATTTTAAATTGAATTAAATTATGTCTTACATTAATTGAACATTTGTGAATATATATCAGGTATTTTTCCCATTTAACCTTCGTAATTTTTATCATTAGTTCCCGTTCCCACTCTTCGCTAAGTACCTCTGTCGATGGTAGGTCTATATTTAGAATACTATTATATAAATATGATATTAATTTTTGTGAGTCAGCTTCTATGACTCTTAAGCCTCTATAACACTAATTTAGACTAATCTCATATTATTTTTCCCACATTCTCAACAACTCCTTCCTGGAGGTTTCCCCTCAATTAACTGTGGCCAATTAACCTATTGACCCTCACGTCTTTGGGATGTGGAAGGAAATCTTGTGAAACCACAGGGTTACGGGGAAAATGTACAAACTGCACCCGTGGTATTGGAGGTCAAGATTGGATCCAGGCTGCAGAACTGCATTACCCTATTGTGCTATGTCCTTCTTGGTCTGTCGTGAAATAACCTTTCAACTTATCGAACCATGTTAGGATATAGGGGAGTGTTGGCCATTTGGAATGATGGTTGTTATGCCAGGTCTCTCCAATAGACCGAGAGAGGGCCCTGCAAGAGGCCCAAAGCCCAACAAAACATGACTTGCAAGCAGGCCAAAAAGGTTTTGCCAACAACAATTCTAATAAAGTGGCAGTGGTGACACATGGCAATAAATTATTGCTGTTTCCTTGGACACTGTTAGGAAATTGTAAGTAGCCCCAGAATCATTCAGCTACTTGCATTAAGACTGTTGGGAAATGAATGGTTCAAAATAATCAAACATAGAGGTCAAGAATAAAACTCGCAGAGTGTTTGGGTGTGAACTCATGTTTGGAGTTCATACTGAATCATTCTGTAAAGAAGTTAAATAGAACTGACAATGAATGTGCTGAGCCCATACATGGAGAACCCAACAATGAGTATGTGTAAATATACGTAGACTCACTGGTTGTGAGCATATACTGACTGTGCTACTACATACATATAAAAGGCATGGTGATGGAATAAACATACACAGAGTCCACATGCGTTTGTGTAAACACACATGTCGAAGTTACATTGCAAACAAACACACACATGCAGTGCACGTGCAAATTTTGTGGGTAAGCATATGCACATGGAGCTCAGACTAAGTGTATGTAGACATCACATAGGGAGAGCACTGTTTTTAATCCATCTATGGAATGAGATTGTCCATGTCAAGGCCACAATTTATTGCACAGTTCTAATTACCATTAATGATGGGTTGAAATTCTGCCGGAGAACGTACTTACAGACTGTTTTTCAGGAGGGAGTTCCAGGGTTCAAACCCAGTGACTGTGCAGATATGGAGAGATATCTCCAAAGGAGAAATGTGTACAACTTGGAGAAGTTGGAAGTTAGAAGTCATGGTATCTCATGTTTCTGCGGCCTTTATTAGAGACATGGATATACAAGATAGTCAGAATCCATTTCCCATGGTAGGGGTATCAAACATACAGGGCATAGGATTAAGGTGAGAGGAAGGAATTTTATAGGGAAGTTGAAGGGACTGATGTTTTGTTAATACATAGAGTTATTGACATCTGGAACTTGTTGCCAAAGGAGGTGATGAAATCAGATATAAGCACCATGTTAAGAGGCATTTAGACAGCAGAGACCCAGGTTCGATCCTGACTCCAGGTGCTGTATGTACGGAGTTTGTATGTTCTCCTCGTGACTGCTTGGGTTTTCCTTTGTGCTCCTCCCACACTCGAAAGACATACAAGGTTTGTAGGTTAATTGACTTTGATAAAAATGGTAAATTGTGTTAGTGTAGGGGATGGACTCGGTAGGCCAAAGGGTAAACCAAACTAAAAAAATGGTGTCAGACAAAGGCTAAATTCCTGCATTCTCAAGGCAGGTTGTTTCAGCCTTAGTTGGAGATCAGGCAGAGGTAGGAAAATGGCTAGTAACAGCCAGCAAAGATTGGCTTTAAAGTGTAACCCCTGTATCAGGGAGAGGCAATCAGCAACACATGTTGACGGACTGACAACTGCGACAGATGTATCAAGCAAGAAAGAAATGTTATTTTATATCAAAACTAAACTTTATTCATATTAAAACACATATACAAAAAAAACACAGTATTGTTAGAAAATCACTTTTTTAAACATAGGCCATTGCCACATATTCCCCTCTGTGGTGATGCAACCATTCATTGTTTGAGGGGCTTCCCCGCCAGACTCTGCCCCTCATTGTCCAGCAGTTGAAGGATCCTAGTCTGTGGCCTTCCTTATCATTTTTTTGCATTGGCTGCACCAAGCATCAGTGCATCCCGCAATGGGTGCTCTCTGTACGGAGTTTGTACATTCTCCCTGTGACCGTGTGTGCTTTCTCTGGGAGCTCCGGTTTCCTCCCACACTCCAAAGATTTGTAAGTTAATTGGTTTCAGTAAAAATTGTAAATTGTCCCTAATGTGTAGGATAGTGTTAGTATATGATGTGATCGCTGATTGGCTCAGAAACAGTGGGCCGACGGGCCTGTTTCCATGCTGTATCTTGAAAGTCTAAAGCCTTTAAATCAGAAAGTCCCCTGTTACGGAGCTGTTCGGGGTGAACCGTGACAAGGGCCCCTACATCCTTCTCCAGACCCTTTGCCAATGAACACTCTGCTGCGGAAGAACTGCTAAGTTCCCAGAGGTTTTGCCTCATTTAATAGTTGGAAAATGTAATTGGAGCATACAGGCCTTGAGTGCACGGCACTAACCTTTAAATTAGGGTGAGTAGAAAAGACATTGTAATGTCAGGCATTATTATAATCGTTCACATTTTCAAAAAGGTGGACCACCACGGAATAAGAAATTCTAGTCTGACGTCATTTATTAAGTCAGACTCCAGCACAGCCAGTCGGTTTAATCCCAATCCACTGTAAAAATAGGTGGACAGGGAGACACTTATCATACATGTGTGTGTCACTTAGAAGAATGCTAAATCTCGTTTATGCTTCTTGACCAACTTCCCCCAAACACACGGCCAATTTCATCTCAAAGTAAAATTTTAGACTCAATTTTACCATGCCTCATGTCTTAACAGAGAGGGAATAATGATGAAAATTTAGGAATATTAATATAATTATGTTCCATGACACGTTTTTAGAATTGCATATGTTCTTTTAACAGTCTGACCATCACCACGAGATGTATTTGAATTGTGCTTGCTTATCAATAATCAATTTTTTTTATTACCCTCTTGTTCCGAGCGAATGCACACTGTAGCTGTCTTCAACTGATTTCTAAGCAGTTTGAGGTTCTGATCACTCTTGATTTGTTCGTGTCCTCCGCGGTTCAATCAGAATGAACAATGCCTGTGCCTATCGCTTTTATCCATTCCAAGAGCCTAACTCAAGCTCGTGACAGGTGTGCCCATTGATCCCTGCAATATATGATTATAGATGTTGGCATTAAAATATGCCCAGCAGTCATACAATCTGCTCTGCATTCCATCTCCTTTGCCCTTTGGCGATTCAGCTATATCACTTGTAATGCTGATATGTATCATGAATAAAGCAGATAACAATATTTCACTGGCATTCTTCGTGCTTTATTATATCCGACTGTTTGTTAAATCGTTTACTCTCCCTCCATTGCTTTATTTGTAGCTGTAAGTCTCCTGACGATTTGGCTGACTTGGGGGAATTCTTGGCCGGTCTCATGTTATCTGGAAGCTTCCCGACGGGCCTCGGCTGTGGACTGGGAACGCTGCCGGAGGCTTTTACCGATGCGCCGCGGTCTCGATGCCTCATGGATCACCGCGTGGAAGGCCAGGTCAGGCCAGGGCCCGGCCGGGGCCTCGCAGGTTGGACCGAGGAGCCGGGCCTCGAGGGTCAGAGTCCGGGTCGGCGAAGCGGACGATGGAGCCCGCGGACGGAGCCTGGGTCGACACCACGGAGGCGTGAAGTGAGGCATCGACAGCGGTGAGGCCTCGGTAGTGGTGAAGCCTCGCAGGTCGTCCTAAGGTCGACGGTCAATGAGAACATGGGGGAATCGCCGGAAGGGAGTGGGGGGAGGGGGAGAACAAAAGGGGGAGCCGGCGTGCTTTGTAACTTTGTCAGCACCGTAGGTGGCTGCTATTTGTATACATTGGGCACGCAAGCAAAGAATCTCACTGTGCCTAGTCACATTAGTCAATAAAATATTCCATTCCATCCTATTAATATCAGAGGGAATATATTGGGGAAAAGACTGGGGCTACCACAATGGAATTGGGATTTTGCACTTGGCTTTGAAAGGTGGGAAGAGTAGCTACCCAAGCCCGTGACATGAACACGTGAGCACAGTTGTGGATTTGACACACAAAACTGTCTAATTTCATCATGTGAAACTAAGCAACCTTACATTTAAAAGCAAAGTTTAAAATTGACTGTGAGCTAAGGAATCTGTAAAAGGAGCTGTTTCCACAGAAGCACAACTGTGACCAGTTGAAGAAAACAATTAGTTTTATCTACTGACTTCCTGTGGTACAACAGTCCACAGAATTTTCAAGTCAACAGTTAGGTGGTCATTTAAGTACAATTTTTTTCAAGATTTGTTAAGTTCAGAGGTCTTCCCATTCAGAAACAACTTTCCTATGAAAATCGTGGGTGAGTACTAATTCATGAACGCTTAAGGAATAAAACAGACATTGATGACACTCGAAAGGGAGGGTCTGAATCAATGAAATTTTCGAGGGTATGATTTTTGTTTCATTATTAATGGTGCTTTTGCGCTAACTTTTGCAACTTTCACTGGATTTGCAGGTAGGACTGATTATCTGTGGTTCTGAAAATCTCCCTAAATATTCACTGGGTTGGGTGGTCCAAATGGCGGGTGTTAGCAGAGAATTATATACATATTTAAAGTTAATAATGACTTTGTGAATGTGTAACATTTGTAGTGTTCCATAATTTCACTTTGTAATTTATCATCTTTTGGATGATATTTGTAATGTTTGTTTTGTACCTGTGGCCTTTTAGATAACAACTGCAGTGTTTGTTTTGGAGTGTTTGGTTTGTAATAAGTATGTAGCACTTTTACGTACTGTATAACAAACTATGAAAAAGAACATCAAGTTGTGATGTTCCCTGAGCCTTATCCTGTCTTATGCCAATTTAGGGTGGATGGTAGGTTTGAGGGTGCTCTCCTCTGCCCACAGTAATGTTTAGGAGCCAGGGTCAGGAATTCTCACACTATCAGTAACCCACGCCTCCGACTTGGAATTCATTCAACTTCAACCAGTCCAATGAACCAAATGTGTAGTAAGCAATTGACGATACTGGTTTACACCGAAGAGAAACACAAAATGCCGGAGTAACTCAGCGGGTCAGGCATCATCTCTGCAGAAATGGAATGGGTGATGTTTTGGATCGAGACTGAAGAACAGTCTTGACCCAAAACGTCACCTATTCCTTATCTCCAGAGATGACGCCTAATCTGCTGAGTTACTCCAATGAACCAGATGGGTGTTTTGAGTGGTGGGTTTGGTGACAAGGGCAAGTGTGCTGTGGTGTTCAGAAACTGCAGACAGCCTGGGCACCCAAAGATCATGAACTATGAATTCATTTATTTGTGAAGATTTGCTCAGAGAGAACATTATACAAGATGTTCAACTGGGAGTTGGTGGGTGGGGTTTGAACATGAGCACTTGTGTAGCACAGTCCCAATGCTGTTCAAATGCTAATGTTTCCAATAGAGCAAACAATAATGAAAAGAAGATGCAACTATTGAAACCACGTTCCCTCCTTGTAAATGAGATCTCTTCTCATTTTGCCTTCTTTGCTGCAAAGATGTTGGAGTTTACAAATAGGCACGCATTGTTTCATTGTAATAACAATGAATTGCAGATGCTAGTTTATATTAAAGATAGATACAAAATGCTGGAGTAACTCAGCGGGTTAGGCAATGTCCGCTGACTGGTTAGCACACAACAAAAGCTTTTCACTGTACCTTGGCACACGTGAAAATAAACTAAACTGAACTGAATGTCCCTGGAGAACACAGATAGATGATGTTTTGATTTGGAACCCTTCTTCAGTCAGAATCCTTCAGTCTGAGGAAGGGTTCCAACACAAAATATCTTCGATCCATGTTCTCCAGGCATGCTGCCGTATCCATTGAGTGATTCCAACATTTGTGTCTATCCAAGATTTGTTTATTTTGATGACGCTGCACTTGGAGGACCATGTACAATTTTGGTCCCCTTGTTAAGAAAAGATATATTAGCATAAAAGATGCTCCAGAAGAGATTCTTGGGCTAATTACTCAGATGAGTATGACTTGTTCTAACTATTTAAACCGTATAGACTGCTAACAAAATAGTTCTGTTGGAGCTAAGAATGAGGTGCAGGAAAGAACTGCAGATGCTGGTTTAAATCGAAGATAGACACAAAATGCTGGAGTAACTCAGCAGGACAGGCAGCCTCTCTGGAGCGAAGGGCCAGATTGAAGAAGGGTCTCAACCCGAAATGTCACCCA
This sequence comes from Amblyraja radiata, assembly GCF_010909765.2. Classification (NCBI taxonomy): domain Eukaryota; kingdom Metazoa; phylum Chordata; class Chondrichthyes; order Rajiformes; family Rajidae; genus Amblyraja; species Amblyraja radiata. The sequence continues at coordinate 14,279,465 of NC_045984.1, forward strand.
TTCCTTCTCTCCAGAGATGCTGCCTACCCCGTCGAGTTACTCCAGCATTTTGTGTCTAAGAATGAGGTGGAATTTTATTGACACATATTACATTCTTGTGGACAAACTGGGTTGATGCTGATATGAAAGGTCGGGGTATTGAAGATGATGTGGAGTTGAGGTGGAAGATGGATTGAAGCCTGGGCAGATCGGCCATGATCATATTGAATAACAGTGGAGACTCGAGTGGTTGTGGCCTCCTCCAGCTCCTGTTTTTCTGGTATCTTGCGTTCTTTTGACCCGAAAGCTAGATCAAAGATGCAAGTTATGAATAGTTTTTTGAATTGCTTTTGCGAAGCATCTGGGGAAGAAGTTACAGGAGCCTTTACCTCCAGATTCAAGAGGTAAGCACAACCTTAATCACAACTGCTATAGAGTGCTTTCAGTTACTCTACTCTATTATGGGCAGGTTACTTAGTATAACTGAGCATTTATTATATTATTATTATTGTATATTCATTTTGTTGGTGTGTTAACTTGCCTGTAAAGTCACAGCAAATGGGAATTTCATTGTTCCGTTTCTGGTGTATGTGACAATTAAGCACTCTTGACTTTTAGTTTAGTTTGGTTTACAGATACAGTGCAGAAACAGGCCCTTCGGCCCACCGAGTCCAAGCCGACCAGCGATCCACGCACACTAACACTATCCTACACATGCTAGGGACAATTTACATTCATACCAGGACACTTAGCCGACGAACCTGTACGTCTTTGGAGTGTGGGAGGAAACCTGAGCTTCCCGGAGAAAACCCTCGCAGACCATGGGAAGAACGTACAAACTCCGTACAGACAGCACCCGTAGTCAGGATTGAACCCGGGTCTCTAGCGCGGTAAGGCAGCAGCTCTACCGCTGCGCCACCATGACACTGGACTGTTGACTTGTTGTCTAATGGAACTCTAATAGTCCCTGTCTGCTTCTCATCCTGCAGGCAAGGCATAAAGCCTGCATATAGCAGTATATCTTCCAATATAGCACAGTGGGTTGTGTGAGCAGCACAGTATTTATTTGCATCTACACCTGTGCAGAGTGGAGCCTGCTGAAGTAGGTTCAGATGGTACATTAGTGGTGGGTCTGCCAGCAAATTCTTACGGTAGAATTAATGAACCAGATGTTTCTAATTCCTCCCAACACGAAGCCAAAAGAAGAAAGAACCATCCCTAACTGGATAGAGTACGTAAGACCACCCTATCTCTGGTGCACTAAACACTAACACACATTTTCAAATCAATAGACATTTAAAAGTCTCAGTGATAAAATATAGATGTAGTTAACATTTTGCTGCTACGTTATTCAAAAGGATTATCTGCTGTCATGGCCTTATTAAAATGTTTCCAAATAGTAGTGCATTTGCAATTTAAATAGGTACAAGGATAGGTACGTTTTGGAGGGGTATGGGCTGGGTACAGGCAAGTGGGCCCAGCTTGGTTGTGACTTGGTTGGTATGGATGAGTTGGGCCAAAGGACCTATTTCCTTGCTGTGTAGTTCTATGGCTCTATGGTGACTGCTGATTTGATTTCATCTCTCAAACTCAATATGGTCAATGGTACATTTTTATGGTCACATGTACGTGGTACAGTGAATTTTTATTTTTGCGTACAGATAAGCACATCTTAGATTCAGTACAGGAATAGTACACTGAGACAATATACAAAAGTCACCAGGTTTTGGTGCCATTTTCAAGTCCCGGTTGTTATAAAATCAGAGGTCTTTTTTTTTTTTTTTTTTATTATTTTTTTTTTTTTTTAATTATTTTTTTTTTTTTAAATTAGAAGTAGACATATTATAAAGTATAGTTGCATATTATAGTAAAAAAAAAATTCATATACATCAATCATACATTATTAAAATTTTCATTTGTCGATTACTTCTACTTCTAGTGGGTTTTTTTAATATAGAAAAAGAGAGAAAGAGAGAGAAAAGTTACAAATATCAAAAAAAACAAAAAAGGTGGAATGGATTACTTATAATACGTCATTGGAGATAGGTTCGTAGATTATAAAGTATGACTTTTCATCTAATCCTGAGTTCAAGTTTCAGTCGGGTTTTCATGCCGGGCCAATCTATCCCGTCAGATAATTAATGAATGGAGCCCATATTTTATCAAAAAGTTCTTGTTTGTCCATTAAGACAAGTCTAATTCTTTCTAGATATAGGGTCTCCGACATTTCCACAATCCACATTTTAATTGTGGGGGTCGTAGGGCCTTTCCAAAATTTTAATATTAATTTTTTCAAGGTTATTATACTGTAGTCGAGGACATTTCTTTGGCTTGTTGTGAGTGTTAAACTTTGCTCTGATATTCCAAGAATTATTAATTTTGAGTTTGGATCCAGTTTTGTATTAATAACTTCTGAAATTATTTCAAAAATATCAGTCCAGAAATGTTTAATTTTTATACAATTTGCAAACGTATGTGTTAAATTAGCATCTAGATGTAGACATTTATCACAAATAGGACAGATTTGTGGGAAGATTCTATTTAGTTTTATTTTAGAGTAGTGTAATCTATGTAAGACTTTAAATTGTATTAAAGCATGTCTGGCATTTAACGAACATTGATGTATATGTTGTAAACTTTCGTCCCACAGATCTTTCGTTATAGGATGACCTAATTCATTTTCCCATGTGTGTCTATATGGTTCCGTCGGTGGTACCTCGTTGTTTAGGAGGGTGTTATAAATATAAGCTATTAATTTTTCAGTGTTAGGATGCTTGTTCAAACATTCATCAAGGATTTCTGGTTCCCTAGTCCTGTAGACTTGTGTGTTAGATTTAACATAATCTCTAATTTGTAGATATCTGAAGAAATTATTTGAGTGCAGTCCATGATTCTGTTGTAACTCCTGAAATGAAAGAAAAGTGCCTTTCCCATAAAGATGTCCAATCTTTATAATTCCATAATTTTTCCATTGTGTGAAACCCTTATCCAAAAAAGATGGTTTGAATAAGGGATTATTTACAATGGGAAGGCATAGTGGTATATTATTCAATTTTAAAGCTTTTTTTAATTGTCTCCAAATTCTTATTCCACTATGTATTATGGGGTTCTCCTTATAGGTTTTTTTGTGCAGTTTTGTGGTAGCAAATATGATCGGTCCAATTTCAAAAGGTAAACAGTCTTCCTTTTCCATCCTTAACCAATCTGGTTGTTGATCCAGTTCTTCCAGCCAGAAATTCATGTTTTTAATATAGACTGCCCAAAAATAAAACAAGAAATTTGGCAAAGCCAAACCTCCATTTATCTTTGACTTACAAAAATGTTTTTTACTTATTCTATGATTCTTATAATCCCAGATAAAACTTGTAACAATGGAGTCGACTTTTTTGAAAAAAGATTTTGGGATATATATCGGGATTAATTGAAATAGGTCTGGCCAAGAAGGCCTGCTGCCCTGGCAACATTACAGGGTGGGTCTGGCAACCTATCTTTCCTCCATTTTTGCCCATTTGAGTCCAAGGGAAGATAATATCTTCACTGCATCATTGTTACAGTCCTCAATGGCATGAATTGCTTTCATCTCCATTATTATCACTTCTAGTCACTGTGAATATTGCAGCCACTTTGCACGTGGCATTCCACAAACTGAAGACAGATTGATCACATCTCTCATCTCAGTTTCTAGCCTCACCACCTCAGAGTATAACAGAGATGGGAAAGGAGACAAGGAGAGAAGAGGCATGAAATGTGAAGCCAGAGGAAGTGATTTAAGTGTAAGGGATGGATGGAGGGAGAAAGGGGATGAGATTGTAGAAATGGGTGTGTAATGGATGCGGGAGCAGTTGAATGGCAGAAGGAGTTTAATTCAGGCAAGTAAGTGGTTGTTGCACTTTGAGAGATCAAATGCAAGCGGAAAATATGCAATTAATGGAATGACCCTTAATAGCATTAATGTACAGAGGAATCTGGGGTCCAGGTCCATAACTCTCTGAAAGTGGAACACGAGTATATGGAGTTGTAAAGAAGGTATGTGGTATGCTTGCTCTCACTGGTTGGGGCATTGAGTATCAGAGTCAGGAAGCCATGACGAAGCTTTGTAGGACTTTAGTTAAGCCGCATTTGGATTATAGTGTGCAGTTCTGGTTCAGTCTCCCCATTACAGGAAGGATGTGAAGGCTTTAGAAAGGGTTCAGAGAAAATTTACCAGAGTGATGGCTGGATTCGGGGGTATTAGCTACAGGGTAGATGCATGGATTGTTTTCTCTGGAACTGCCGGAGGCTGCGAGAAGATCTGATTGAAGTATATAAAATGAGGAGCGGCATAGATAGGGTAGACAGTAAGTAACATTACATAGAACAATTATAAGCTGTTACATTATCCAAGAGATGGTGTTGAGTGCCTGGAATGCGCTGCAGGGGGCTGTGGTTGAAGCAGATTTGGTAGTGCAATTTAAGAGATTTTTGAATATGAATGTGCAGGAAATGAGGGGATATGGGTTGTGCGCATGTGTGTAAGTGATAGTCTTGGCATCATGTTTGGGCCCAAGGGTCTGTTCTTGTCCTGTACTGTTCTATGTTCTATGTTCATTATTCTATGCATCCAGGTGAGGCACAGCCATCTCCCTGGTCGTACAGACATATCTGGAACATCTAGACAACAAGGCCACCTACGTCAGCTTCCGAAATATTGATGCTAGCTTTGTCTTGAACAAAACTGCTGGATCTAGTAATCAGCACCTCACATGCCACGGGATCCTGGGCTTTCCAATTCATAGACCACTGTCAATAAGGATAGGTGTCAAAACATCATCTACAATATAATTCTCAATGCGATACTCCCTCACTATACTCCCTATATAATAGCAGTTAGTTTCAGGTTCCTTCTGGCAGTTAACTCAATTTAACTCAAGTGAATTGACTCTCCATCATAATGTAAAGCCTTACTACTCTCAGTCCTGATACACAGTCTGGACCTGAAATACCGACTATTCCTTTCCCTCACAGCAGTTTGTTTTTTTTGCTCCAGTGTTATTCTAAATTGAACCTACACTCCCAGTGTTTGCACCCTTGGAACTGAGCTATGGAGTATCCCTTTGATCCCTCAGGCTTATGCAATTGGAGTCTCCTGAACACAACCAGTTGACACCCCCTCTCTCTCATGGTGTTTTATATTAAATACCCCCCCCCCCCCACCCCCACTTTGGCCTGAGGTAATTCTTCCATCCACATCACATATCAAATACAAACATAGCCATATCAAATACAAACATAAAAGCTTCAAAGGATCACATCAGTAACTATCTTGCAGACAGCTAACCCATGCTAAAATGGAGAGATAGAAGTGGGATTGCATTACTCAGCAGTGTTCTCAGTCCCCTTAACAGCTGACGGCATGGCAGGGAATGTCAAAATAATTAAGAACATGCAAGGGGCCAGAGTTGAAGGAGCGTGAAGATTTTGAAGAGTTGTAGGATCAGAGACATTTCGAGAGCCAGGGAATGATGAGGCAGGGGTGGGATTTGAAATATAAGAAGCTGCTCTTTCAGGGAGCTGGGTTTTGGGATAAGTCAAGCAAGTCAAGAGAGTTTATTGGCATGTGTCCCAGATAGGACAATGAAATTCTTGCTTGCTGCAGCACAACAGAATATTGTAGGCATAAATACAGATCAGATCAGTGTGTCCATATACCATAGAATATATATATACACACATAAATAAACAGATAAAGTGCAATAGGCTGTTATAGTTCAGAGTTTGTTTGAAGTTAAGTTTAATAGTCTGATGGCTGTGGGGATGTAGCTGTTCCTGAACCTGGATGTTGCACATTTCAGGCTCCTGTACCTTCTACCTGATGGCAGCGGAGAGATGAGTGTGTGGCCAGGATGGTGTGGGTCCTTGATGATGCTGCCAGCCTTTTTGAGGTAGCGACTGCAATAGATCCCCTCGATGGTAGGGAGGTCAGATGAACTGGGCAGTGTTTACAATTTTTTGCAGCTTTTTCCACTCCTGGATGCTCAGGTTGCTGTACCAAGTCATGATGCAACTGGTCAGCGTGCTCTCTATTGTGCACCTGTAGAGGTTTAAGAGAGTCCTCCTTGACATACCAACTCTCCGTAATCTTCTCAGGAAGTAGAGGCGCTGATGTGCTTTCTTTATTATTGCATCAGTGTTCTGGGACCAGTACAGATCTTCGGAAATATGCACGCCCAGGAATTTGAAGTTCTTGGCCCTTTCCACCATCGACCTGTTGATATAAACAGGACTGTGGGTTCCCATCCTACCCCTTCCGAAGTCCACAATCAGTTCCTTGGTTTTTCTGGTGTTGAGAGCCAGGTTATTGTGTTGGCACCATTTGGTCAATCGGTCGATCTCACTTCTATAGTCTGACTCGTCCCCATCAGTGATACGTCCCACAACAGTGGTGTCATCGGCAAACTTGATGATGGAGTTCGCACTATGTTCGGCTACGCAGTCATGAGAATAGAGTGAGTACAACAGGGGCTGAGCACGCAGCCTTGAGGTGCCCCCGTGCTGATTGTTATCGAGGATGACACAATTTCACCAATACGGACAAACTGTGGTCTGTGATTGAGGAAGTCGAGGATCCAATTGCAGAGGGATGCGCAGAGACCCAGATCTGAGAGTTTGCTAACCAGCTTGGAGGGGCTGATGGTATTAAATGCCGAGCTGTAGTCAATGAATAACAGCCTGACATATGAGTTTTTGTTGTCCAAGTGATCCAGAGCGGAGTGGAGAGCATGTGAGCACAATCTCAAAGTAGTCTAACTAAAGACTAACTGAGTAGAGGTAAATAGGATGTGACAAGAGAAATCTAGAGTTTCCACTTCAAATAAGCATAGAGGGGCAATTTCAAATGAGCCAGGAAACTAATTTAGAACTGGTACCAATAATTTAATAAAACATGAAGACTGATAAACATGACTCGGAGCAGGAATGACATTTGCTTACATGAGGCTCTTGTCAGTGATTTAGTTTGGTATCCCTACATTGTATTTAGTTTTTAATTTTAGTTTAAATAATACAGCACGGAAACAGGCCCTTCAGCCAACCGAGTCCATGCTATTCAGCAATCCCCATGCACTAGCACTATACTACACACCAAGGACAATTTACAATCTTTACCAAACTGCAATTAACCTACAAGCCTGCACGTCTTTGGAGAGTGGGAGGAAACTGGAGCACCCGGGAAAAACCCACGTAGTCAGGGGCAGAACGTACAAACTCCATACAACCAACACCCTTAGTCAGATTCGAACCCGGGTCTCTGGCGCGGTAAAGCAGTAACTCCACCGCTGTGCCACCGTGCCGCTCTTACATTGAAGTGTTCACAAGATCATAAGACAGAGGAGCAGATTGAGGCGATTCAGCTCAATGAGTCTGTTTCACCATTTCTGATCTATTTTTCCCTCTCAATCCCATTCTCCTGAATTCTCCCCTTAACCTTTGTACAAACTCTCAAACAGTGGGCCACATCCTTGCATATGTGTTGAGGGAGAAGTCTCTGTTGGATGGCAGCGGCAGATCTCTCTCTTTTGAGGCAGAGTGGATTTTAGTTACTGATTTAGACTTTAGACCTCAGAGATACAGCATGGAAACAGGCCCTTTGGCCCACCAAGTCTGCACCGACCAGCGATCACCCAGTACTGTCCTACACACAAGGTGACAATTTACATTTTTACTGAAGCCCATTAACCTACAAACCTACACGTCTTTGGAGTGTGGGAGGAAACCAGAGCACCAGGGGAAAATCCACGCGGTCGCAGGGAGAACATACAAACTCCATACTGACAGAACCCACAGTCAGGATCGAAACTGTCTCTGGCGCTGTAAGGCAGCAAATCTATTGCTATGCCACCATGCTGCCCTGTGTGGCAATATTGATGTTGTCCATCTTTGGATGCTGCCACTTCAAATCCAGTGCCAGATCTTATTACCCCTTCTCACGCCTGACTCTTGTCTGAATCGAGACCTTGTGCCATTGTGTGGGTCACACAATTGTAACCACTCCCCTTTCTTTGTAGCCTTGGTTGCTTGGGGATCCCAGGAGCATTTTGAAAACCAGAGGGATTTTACAATCCTGGTGGAGAAGGGGTCTGCAGGTTCTTTCTGGCGGGTGGAGCTACGATGGGCCAAACCGTCTTCTTCATCCATATCTATCTTGTAATCCCGACAGCTGTTCTCTTTGCATCGTCTGTCTCTCAACCTTGGAGCGCAGAAGAAGGAGCAAAGCAATTTAACTCAAGTGGACAGATGTAAATGACTCTCTATTATCCGAGTCATTTATTGCCTGTTGTTGGGACTTCATGGTGAATATTTTATGCACCATATCCTGACAAGATCTTCATTATGCATTTTGAGTGTTTGTTGAGTGCATTTTACAAAGATTTGTCATTGGACTTTTTAAAGGCCTAATATTTCTACTTGAAAGGCAATTCGGCTGTTTGAAAGTATTATCATAAATATTTGAACAGAGGAAACCTAAGTTGCTACTGTTAAGATTATGGTACCATTAACACTCAGAGGGAGGATTTGTCAGCAACTTACCTCGTCGTACTAAGGAGATGACTCAGGCTATTGGACATGCCTTTATCATGAACACTTACACACATAAAGTCGTCTGATAGGATAAGATAATTTCCCTTATGTTTTCATATTCTCTTCCTGCTAAGCTGTCTTTCTAGACCCAGCTTTCTCTTTAGTTTCAATCTCAAGTTCATGTTATGATATTACTGGCTAATTTATTCTTTTATTTTCGTGGACTTGAATCTCTTGGACCCTGTCAATCACCATCTTAAGTATTTCCATCTACTGCCTTCAGACATTAATGGAACTAAAAGTGAATGCAACACATGGCTGATACTCTCACATGCAACCGGAAATAAATTCCCCCTGCACTGTTTCCTGCTGTGTGTGGAATATTTATATATTTTCTTATATTCAGCCCATCAAGTCCATGCTGACTCTCAGAAAAAGCCCACAAACATTCCCTGTAACTTAATCTCCCCAGATTCTATTACCGTTGACTGATTGAAAGCATTGAAACAAGTCCATCCCACTGTGTCCATGCTGAACATTGGTCACCCATTCACATGTTTGATGTTATCCCACTTTCTCATCCACTCCCTGCACACTAGGGGCAATTTACAGAAGCTAATTAAGCTACACACATGCATGTCTTTAGGATGTGGAAGGAAACTGGAGCATCCAGAGGAAACCCACGAGGTTACGTGCTAACAGACAGCACCCAGGGGCAGGATCGAACCTGGATCTCTGGCAATGTGAGGCAGCAGCTCTACCAGCTGCTGGTAGAACACTGTGTCACTGTGCCAGCCCTTTAGAGGCAGTTTAGTGACCAATTCACTAATTGACCTCCACACCTCTGGGATGTGGCTGGAAACCAGAGCAGCTGGAAGAAGCCCATATAGTAACAGGGAGAACATGAAAGTTCAATGCAAGCAGCAGAATTGATCAGGATTGATCTCAGGTCACCGATGTTGTAAAGGGAACAGCTCTATTAGCTGTGTCACTGAGCCATCTAATCTTGCTGTGTCTAATTTGGCAACCGTGGTCTGTACATTACAGTAGTGAGTGCCCTTTTGGAGTTGGAAAGGTGCTAGATAAATGCAAAATTTCCTTTTTGAGTGATGTAATCATTGTCAGTTATCAGCGGTAATGCCTCCGAGTCAGAATTTGTGACAGATGCACGGAAGGTGCAGGAGATATGATCGTTGGATGCATATCATCCATCAACCTTGCAAGCAAATTTTGCACTGAAGCAGTCCTTTTGAGAGCAGTCACACAGCATTCCCGCTGCATCAGCACAACCTTTCACATAAAATGACTGATCAGCATTTTAAACCCATTTTTTCATGGGTGTTATTAACTACTGACTGGACCGGTCAAAACTGAGACAGATTTTTTACCGTGGCAAGTAACTGGTTTTAATTAGAAAAGGGGCAAAATATCAAAACATAAATGTGTGAGTGCTTTACATAGAGATCAGAGATCTTTGCCTGAGGTTTGTAACTTTTGGATTACAAATTATAAAACCATAATATCCAGCAAAGGACTAGAGCTTTGTTTAATTATGCATTTAAGTTCTGCATTTTCTGAAGATAGACACAAAATGCTGGAACAACTCAACGAGTCAGGCAGCAAAGGAATAGGTGGTCTTTCGGGTCGAGACCCTTCTTCAGACTGAGAGTCAGTGGAGAGGGGAAACTAGAGGTATGAAAAGGCACAGAACAAATGAGAACCGGCACCAACGGCTAAGGAGACCACAATGGTCCATTGTTGGCTGTGGACGAGGTGATAACAAAGGGAAACGAACAGTGAAACTAGCAGGTCGACTAGGGTGGAGGAGGGATGGAGACAGAGAGAGGGAATGCAAAGGTTACATGAAATTAGAGAAATAAAAAATGCTACTGCTGGGTTGTAAACTGCCCAAGCGAAATATGAGGTGTTCTTGATGGTTGCTGATTTTCTAAGTGCCATCGTGAATTTCTTATGGGTATAAAGATGAGAGACGGCTTTAGCTTGGAAAAGACACAGAATGAGGCTTAGAGTTGAGCAGGCCTCCTGCTTTTCTACACCATTGGATTATATTTTTAATTATTGCCCTTTGTTCCCTTTCCTGAACAATCTGTTGTGGTTTTGAGGCCTGCCTGTGGAAAACCTGTTTGTTGTGGATATGAGGATCATACTGAGGACATAATTAGCTTTGGGACGAACCGTGCTTTCATTGCATCTGCATGGGCCCGTGAAGACATCAGGATTTTCGTACCATCTGTCACCTTTTTTTTTCCAGTTTACTTCGAGTTAATATTTGTTCAACACATCGATTCGGTGCTGGATAACTTAAAAAATCAGAGTCTTGAAGGATTTCAATGTGGCTCAGGATCGCTGCTGTCCCTTTAACAGTTGTGCCCAAACACGCCTCTAGAGGGGGGGTACACATGGTTTCCCACTTCAACTCATCTTAATTCCCAATTTATTTATTCATTTTTGTTAACATGGCAAAACATCCCAAGGCAACTTTGCATGAGCGTTCTGCCCCTGTCCCACTTAGGAAACCTGAACGGAAACTTCTGGAGACTTTGCACCCTGCCCAAGGTTTCCGTGCAGTTCCCGGAGGTTGCAGGTAGTGGAAGCAGGTAGGGAGACAGAGACAGAGACAGAGACAGAGACAGAGACAGAGACAGAGACAGAGACAGAGACAGAGACAGAGACAGAGACAGAGACAGAGACAGAGACAGAGACAGAGACAGAGACAGAGACAGAGACAGAGACAGAGACAGAGACAGAGACAGAGACAGAGAGACAGAGAGACAGAGAGACAGAGAGAGAGAGAGAGAGAGAGAGAGAGAGAGAGAGAGAGAGAGAGAGAGAGAGAGAGAGAGAGAGAGAGAGAGAGAGAGAGAGAGAGAGAGAGAGAGAGGGGGAGAGAGAGGGAGAGAGAGGGGGGGGGGGAGGGGGGAGGAGGGGGAGGGGGGGAGGGGGGGAGGGGGGGATGGGGGGGAGGGGGAGGGGGAGGGGAGGGGGAGAGGGAGAGAGGGGGAGGGGGGGGGGGGGGGAGGGAGGGAGGGGGGGGGGGAGAGGGAGAGAGAGGGAGAGGGAGAGGGAGAGGGAGAGGGAGAGAGAGGGGAGAGAGGGAGGGAGAGAGAGGGAGGGAGAGAGAGGGAGAGAGAGAGGGAGGGAGAGGGGGAGAGAGAGAGGGAGAGAGAGGGGGAGAGAGAGGGGGAGAGAAGGGGAGAGAGAGAGGGAGAGAGAGGGAGAGAGAGGGGGAGAGAGGGAGAGAGAGAGGGGGAGAGAGGGAGAGAGAGAGGGGGAGAGAGAGGGGGAGAGAGGGGGAGAGAGGGGGAGAGAGGGGGAGAGAGGGGGAGAGGGGGGGAGAGAGGGGAGAGAGAGGAGAGAGGGAGGAGAGAGAGAGGGAGAGAGGGAGAGAGAGGGAGAGAGAGGGGCAGAGGAGGAGAGAGGGAGAGAGGGAGAGAGAGCGAGAGAGAGAGAGAGAGAGACTAATTTTTGCAAGAGCAATGAAAGGGAGAATTTTCAGTATGACATTTTTCTAAATGATAGATTGTTCCACTTTCACCAATAAGTATAGCAACCCCAATGTACATTCATAATCATTTTTAAACTATCAATATCTAGTTGAGAGCCATAATTTCCTATTACTTCTACCCATTGAATGCAGGAATAGATAGCATTTCTTATTATGTCCATCCAGTGTCTCAGTGTTATATGGGGCATAGATTTTGTATCTAATATGAAAACAAGCAGGTGTAGGCCACTCAGCTCCTCAAGCCTATTCCTTCCTCTAATAGCTGATCTGTTTGTGACCTCAACTCTGCATTCCCTTCCACATTCGATAATTATACACCTCACTTTCCTGTCAAAATTATATCCATACATGCAAATAGGACTGGCATAGATGCGAACCTTGGTTGGCATGGATGAGTCATAGAGTCATACAGTGCAGAAACAGGTCCTTCGGGCCAACTTGCCCACGACGACCAACATGTCCCAATTGCACTAGTCCCACCTGCCAGTGTTTGGCTCATATCCCTCTAAACCTATCCTGTCGAAATGTTTCTTAAACTTTGCAAGAGTACCTGCCTCAACTATCTCCTCCAGCAGCTTGTTCCATTCACCCACCACACTTTGCATAAAAAAGTTCCTATTAAATCTTTCCCCCCTCCCATAGCCCTATGTTCTCTGGTTCTAGATTCTCCCTACTCTGGGAAAAAGACACATAGGCATTTACTAATCTGCATTTACCCAAATTGTGCATTTACACAATCTATTCCTCTCATGATTTTGTACACCACTTGAGTTTGGCCAAATGGCCTGTTTCTGTGTTGCATGGCTGTATGACTCTGCTTCTACCTTAAAAATATTCACCCACTCTGATCACTACTCTTTGTAGAAGAGAATTCCAAAGGCTCACAGTCCTCTGAGAGAACTAACTTTGTTTCACTTATGTCTTTAATTTTTAAACAATGACCCCTTGTTCTAGAGAACTTTCTGCCAAGAAAGTCCTGTCCATATCTGCCATGTCAAAGATCTTGTACGTTTCAATCAAGTTGCCCAGCGTTTCTCAATCCTGCAGTCCAGCCTGATTTATGTACCTTTCTTCATTAGTCAAATAAGTATGTCCGGGAAGACTTCTTTGAACTGCTTCCATTCCAGTAACATCCATCTTTTAAGTAGAAACCCAATGCTGCGTGCAGTCTTGATCCATCTGTATGGGAAATACAATGTTACTTGAAGAACCTCTCTTCAGCTTTTAGTGCAGCGTCTATTGTCTCCTAGCAACAGTTGAATGAGTGTTTCTGCACCCAGACAGTTATGATATTTAACCTCTTTGAAAATCGATAGACAAGTTGATGATTACCTTCAGTACACCATTAACATGTTGAGAAGCCCCATTGACTCTGTGGCCTACGATGCACTGGAATGTTGCGCAAACTACTGTTTTGAGGCACAGGTCTAGTTGCTCCCAATAAACCTTAAGAATTGCATGAAGAGCAGGAATGAGTTGTAGGACACTTCAAGCATGCCCGACCAATCAGTATCAGGGATTCACCTTTGTTCTTGCCTAATCCCCATAACTGTTCAGTCTCTGCTCCTTTTCAATGATTTTGCTTCTGTGGAACTTTACTTAGAATCCACATTTTGTATCATTGAATGGGATCGTGCTGTATTTGATCCATAGCATTGACTTGCCCCAGCAGTGTACAATGTGCACGTGTACCTTTTCTGAATATGGAGGGCAGAGTTAGAATGAACTGCAGACCTTAAAGGTATGGCAGGAGCACTCTGTATAATTGGTTAAATTGGCCGTTTTAACAATGAGACTGTTGCTTCCATTCCTTGCAGAGGGCCAAGCAAGCTGAATCTTTGGGTAATAACTGTAGGGTGTTTCTTTGTATTGCTGCTTCCATAAGCAGAAAGCAGATAGACAGATATATTGGTGGAGCAATAAGCAAAACATCCGTCATTGAAAGCAGGAGCTTACAATTAAACTGCAAAGTCTGGTTGCGACCATGTAATAAGAGTCATACTATGTAAAACAAATTGAGTTTTAAAGGCACCCTGCATACCTATACCATGTGCGGACAGGACATCGAAGGATGAGCAGACAGGACGTCGAAGGACGAGAAGCCGAAGCCAAGAAGTGGAAGCCAAGATGCCAAACGAACATCACGCCGAAAAGCCAAGATAATAATAATAATAATAATTTGTTTATAGGGACAGTGCATATTAATGAACATTTGCATGTAAATATGCGAGATTGTAGCCAATCAGTAGCTAATTTCCGTCTCTAGTCCCAGGCAAAGGTAGGTGAAGTATCTTGCCCAAGGACACAACGACAGTACACACTCCAAGCAGGATTCGAACCGGCCACCTTCAGGTTGCCAGCCGAACACTTAGCCCATTGTGCCATCTGTCGTCCATACAGAACGGACACCACGCCGAAAGGACAAGATGCAGAGCGGACATGATGTCGAAACGCCGCCGAACAGACATGACGTCTCCAGGAACAGGTTTTGTGCCCGTTTGGTAACTTGACTTCCACTCCTTGGCTTCGGCTTCTCGTCCTTCGACGTCCTGTCCAGGTACCTACCTATACACTATATTTCACAGTAAGGACATGTCACACTGGACAGAGCACGCATTGAAGAGGTGCACAGTTCCCAGGTAGCATACCACCTAGTTCCCACTCCCCAAAATGCCTTTGTATACAAGGAACTGCTGGTTTACCAAACAAGACACAAAGTATTGGAGTAACTCAGTAGGTCAGGCAGCATCGCTGGAGAACATGGATAGATGATGTTTAAGGTCAGGGCCCTTCTTCAGACCAAAATGCCTTGACAGCTTTTGATATCTTTCTGCTGTTGGAGGCTTTCACCTGTGTTGAAGTGCTTTAGTCATGGACATGAAAATCTATTCATATATATTCTATATCTAAAATATTTTTTTTTTTTAAAAGGATTGCATTTATGTAAGATTAAAAAATGCTAACCAAAGATCAGAAGTATTACACTCAACCAACATAACTCCAAACTATTCAATTGATGTCACCCTATCAGAGGCAATGCTTTGTTCTATCCATCCCTCCCTCACTCCCAGTTACTTGTGTTTATCTCTTTCCAAGCTCTGATGAACGGTCGCAGACCTATAATATTGACACTGTTTCTCTTTGGTGTTTCCTACATTTTCTGGTTTTAGCACAACATCCAGCATCTAGAGTTTTTCATCATTTCAAAGACCTACAGTATCTACACTTACCGCATTGCGCACACACAGTCCAATATTCAATCTTGTTTAGCAATGTTCTGTATGCACATTGCCACAATCATTTCTGAGTTGCTGCCTATATTTAGAGTCATACAGCAGGGAAACAGGCCCTTAGGAGCAACCCTTCCCATCTAAGCCAGTGCAATTTGACTGCGTTTAGTCAAAGTCCTACCAAGTCTTTCCTATCCATGTACCTGTCCAAGTGTTGTTTAAATGTATCTGTACACTGTGGATGGCTCGATTACAATCATGTATCGACTTTCCATTGGCTGCTTAGCACGCAACAAAGGCTTTTCACTGTACCTCGCTACATGTCACAATAAACTAAACTAACTAAATAAATGCTGTTATGATTACTGGCTCAAGTAGAAACTCTAGGAGTCACGAGAAACTAAATTTTTCTATTAATGAAAATGTGTTCTTAAAATAAAATCACTGCAATAAGCTTAATCATATCCATAACCATATAACCATATAACAATTACAGCACGGAAATAGGCCATCTCGGCCCTTCAAGTCTGTGCCGAACACTTATTTTCCACCTAGTCCCATCTACCTGCACTCAGACCATAACCCTCCATTCCTTTCCCGTCCATATACCTATCCAATTTATTTTTAAATGATAAAATCGAACCTGCCTCCACCACTTCCACTGGAAGCTCATTCCACACAGCTACCACTCTCTGTGTAAAGAAGTTCCCCCTCATGTTACCCCTAAACTTCTGTCCCTTAATTCTCAAGTCATGTCCTCTTGTTTGAATCTTCCCTGCTCTCAATGGGAAAAGCTTATCCACGTCAACTCTGTCTATCCCTCTCATCATTTTAAAGACCTCTATCAAGTCCCATCTTAACCTTCTGAAACAAATATCATGTTACCTGTTTCGTATTCTGTTCATGTAGTTATCATCCTCATCACGATCCAGCAATTAATCTGTTTATTGTGCTCTTGTTCAGGATTATTAACTAGATCTTAAAAGGTGCCCTGGAAACTCTTATATCAGCGACGTTGCAGTCAAGAATTTAATTTAATGGCTAAGACTTGGCTTCTTTCCCTCAGTACCTCACTGCAGAGTCTATCTGGATAATTTCCAGTAATTATAGACCAAGGCACTAGTTTGGGGCTTTTTGTCAGGGGCAAGTGCTCTTCCGATGAGCCCAACAAATATCTGCAAGAGAGGGTTTGGGATTTTAGACCATCTCACCCATTAGTAAACTAACTGGATCAGATGGATTAATTCCCCATTGGAGAAATTATTGGGGGTGCTGTTAAACCTGCAGCCCACACAGTTTCTTCAGTTATTTGCTCAGCACATTATGTTATGGTGGAAGCACTCATTCTGGTCCTATTAGATTTTGCAGGGAGAAAAGAACATTAAGAGAGAAAGCTAAATGAGATAGATTGATAGACACAAAATGCTGGAGTACCTCAGTAGGACAGGCAGCATCTTTGGAGAGAAGGAATGGGTTTCGGGTAAGACCCCTCTTCAGACCCTTCCTCCTCAGATAGATTGAAGGTGCCTTTACATTCTGTGCTGTACAAATTAATTGTCATTATAATTTTCATTCGAACAAATCATAATAATTTCAACAATGTAAATGGAGTGAGCTCACAAAAGGACATAATTGATCTCCAAACTAACCCCAAAATGAAAGCATCAAATGAGCAGATTTGCAGGGAGACATAAAAAGGCATCTAGGAAGACTGAAAGAGATTCACAGAGGGGAAATGAGAGAGTAAATAAGAGCAATAGCTGTGTAGGTACAAACGGTGAAGGCAGGACATGAAGACATCAATAACAAAAGAGGAACAGGGTAACAAACCAAAAGAAGTGAAAAAGTGGAAAAGAGCAGAGAGGGGAACTCCATAGGGAAGGGTCCTTGAGTATCAATGAGGAAGGGTGTCTTGCTTATATTTCCAATAAATAGTAAACTATTTCAGAGGGTCCATAAGAGTCAAGCACGTTGATTGAGACAAGTTCCAGTATATAGATTTCCTTCCCTTGACCCAGATTCAACATCCTGGGGCTTACCTGGGCTTACCTGGGCTTACCTGGATCGGGGGCGCTCCAGTAGATCCAGCATGTGGACCTTGGACTGGAATTTTTCTTTGCGTAAATGATGCTAAACTACGGCGACTTCTGCATGTGTGAGCTATGCAAAAATAATTTCACCCTGCAGTGTGTCCGTGCCAATAAAATACCATTGAATTGTTGTTTTCTGATGGTCACCACTGTTAAGGTGAAAAGTTAAAATCGGGGCATTCTGAGATGAGGCAGAATCCTTTAAATCTACTGGCAGCCGATTGTACCAGTTGTCAGGGTCACTGCAGGGAACCTGCTAGAGAGGAAACAATGTAATTGAAATGCCTGCTCAGGAATAGAAGCCGGATAATGTTTGAATAATCGCTAATCCATTTTGGAAGGATGCCTTTATAGCCTTTATTGCAGAAATGCAGCAGTATAGATTTATGAGAAAGCTATTGAAATGGCTAGAACAACCTTGAAATCTATCTTACTGCTTAATGAATTATTTTCATAGGTAGCTGCAAAAGTTGGGACCATTGGCGGTATGCAAGAATTAACACATGGAAAGCTGCAGAACTAAATGTGAGGGAATTTTCCCTCCTCCACCTGACATGCTGATGGAGCAGGTGACTGTCAGACCGAGTGATGGCCAAGGTTCCCTTTAGAGAGATTTTTATCATTGCACCTTGGAAATATGATACGTGAGACTAATGCAGGATCATAGAACATCGAACATTGCAGCATAGGAACAGTGTTTTCAGCCCAAAATTACTTTGCCGAATATGATGCCAAGTTTAACAATTCGCCTCTGCCTGCATGTGATCCGTATCCTTCCTTCCCCTGCATATACATCTGCTGAACTAAAAGCCTCTTAAACACCATTATTGTATCTGCTTCCACAACCAGGCATGGTGGCACAGTGGTAGAGTTGCTGCCTTACAGCAACAGAGACCCAGGTTCAACCCTGACGACAGGTGCTGTCTGTATGTATTGTATGTTCTCCCCATGACCAGCGTGGGCTTTCTAGAATTGTGGTAACTTGTCCATGAGTTGGGAGAGAATGTACCTTTAGAATGAGGTTTTACCTTTTAGACAATAGACAATAGGTGCAGAAGTAGGTCATTCGGCATCGAGCCAGCACTGCCATTCAATGTGATCATGGCTGATCATCCACAATCAGTACCCCATTCCTGCCTTCTCCCCATATCCCTTGATTCCACTATCTTTAAGAGCTTTGTCTAGCTCTCTCTTGAAAGCATCCAGGGAACCAGCCTCCACTGCCCTCTGAGGCAGAGAATTCCACAGACTCACAACTCTCTGTGAGAAAACGTTTTTCCTCATCTCCATTCTAAATGGCTTACCCCTTATTCTTAAACTGTGGCCCTTGGTTCTGGACCCCCAACATCGGGAACATGTTTCCTGCCTCTAGTGTGTCCAAACCCTTAATAATCATATATGTTTCAATAAGATCCTCTCTCATCCTTCTAAATTCCAGAATATATAAGCCCAGCCACTCCATTCTATCAACATATGACAGTCCCGCCATATGCAGCATAGGTGAGCCAACACTGCACTCCCTCAATAGTAAGAACGTTGAATGTGAGATTGCTGCCCACCCTACCCAGAATCAAATAATTCAGATCACCAGCAAAGAAACGCAAAATATCATGAGCGTGCTTCGTATTGACATGATGAGCATTGCATCATGACACTGCAAAGTCTTGTCACTAACATGAGTCTGGTATTTAGATTGGGAGACACAAGGAACAGCAAATGCTGGAATCTTGAGCAAAACACAAAGCTTTGGAGCAAGTGTGGAGCAAATGGATAGGTGATGTTTTGGGTCGCCTTTTTCAGCTTTAGATTGGGAGAATTGTTCCACAGGATTATCCCATCATAGCCTGACTCCATTATACTTGTGATTAGCCAGCATCCTAAAGGCCTGTCCCACTTACGTGTCTTTGGCACGCAAATTATGCGACCTCGTCGTTGCGTTGAGGAGCATGGGCATCGTGTGGCCGCGCGGGGCCGGTCCCACTGAGAAGCGCGGAGGGGTATGGAGTTGTGCGCGGTATCGCACGGCGCTCCGAAATTTTGTAGCGAACGAAATCATCGCGCACCACCGGCCTGCCGCGTAACTGATGGCCAAAGTGGGACAGGCCCAAGACCCTGGCGCGATGCAACGTCTCACCTCCAACAGCAGCAGAAGCAGGCAAACGATCGCAGAGCTCGGCCTGGGGCTCACGGCCGTTGTGGTCCGGATCCTCCCCCACCTCTACACCCATCTTCAAATGACGTCACACGCTCCAGACGACTGTGCGGACGCATGAAGATGTGCGCAACCTTCACGGGACCGTCGCGCCTCAACATGACCACGAGGTCGGTAATTAGCGTTCCAAGGACACGTAAGTGGGACAGGGGCTTAAAGACTTCATTGCCACATTTGGTTACCTGCTGTCCTATCTGAAGACAGAACACTATGGTGTTTCAGTCAACATTAGAATTTGTGGCATGCAAGGTGGGAATTTCAACTGTATCATTAAGCGATGATGCATCAGATCAAAGCAGTGTCTTGTCATTTGCTATCCCACTGCAGCACGCCCTTTCACCTAGCATCACAAAGGACTCTGTTTTGGTTTGCAATTGTACTGCGGTAATTAATTTATTAACTATATATTGTATATGTATATTGTGTTTTACCGGTTTGATATACTGCTGCAAGTAATAATTTAATTGTCCATTTAGCAATTCATATGACAATTGAACATTCTTGACTCTTGATCCTCCTGATTCCAACTTCACTGAATGAAATGAGAAACTGTACAGAACTCTGTTAACCTGCTCTGACACATTGTGCTGAAAATGTACCCCATTTTAGTGGAATGAATTCCTGACAGGATAGAAGCAAATGTAGTTATGAACACATTACGATTCCTCATATTTCCCATATTCCCAATGATAGCTATTCACATGATATAGGAGGCTATTTGTCCCATTGATCCCATGCCGGTCTCAGCACCATACTATCAATCACAGACTCTTATCTGCCTCCAACCCATTCTCGTGTGACAAATCTACACCTACCACCGATATTAGGGTTGCTTTAGAGTAGCTACTGAAACTACCAGCTGGCAGGTACTTGAGATGTTGGAAGGAACGAAAACACAGAGACTATGCAGACTCGACATACACAACTCCACAACTGGAGTTGAACTTCAACTTCAACTCAACAACAGATTGAATCTGGGTCTTTGGAGCTGTGATGCAATGGCTCTATTAGTTGCGCCATTATGTTGTCTGTTAATACTCACCTCAATTCTGTTCCATCCATTAGTCATGCAGACAGATGTAGCAAACATTCAGGACAATGTGACATCCCCCCACAGGAACAAAATCAATGACAAATGATTTTCTGTTTGATGATGTATGATTGATCTAGGTGATCTGGAATATTGGCCAATCATACTCTCTATTCTGCAGGCATGTTTAGTAAAATAACGCCGTCTATTGTATAGAAAATAAAATTACGTGGAAGAGTTCATTTAAAGAGTGAAAGAAACAGGCACAGCAGCAGCTTTCAGTAAAATCAGGGCAATTTCTTCAGAAACATGCAATCAGTGAAGGAAAGCATTGATTTCTTCCAGGAAAAGGTCCATGAAATCATTCAGTTATCGACTTTGCAATGCAAAAAGAAAATGCGGATGTCAAAAATCTCCAATAAAAACTGGAGATGTCAGGCAGGATTGCTGCCGATTGATGACTTTGGATACATTAGGAAAGGTTAGCAATCAGATTTAAGTTACTTAAAAGGAGAATGGGTGGAGAGAACAAGGAAATGTTTTGGATAGAGGAGGCCAGTAAAGATTAACTGGCACAAGTGGTGGTGATGGCAGCTGAGAAAGAATGTGAAAGGTTGTGAATCGTGATTGACAGGAAATTTCTCAATCATTTCTGCTCTGACCACACCATTGTCATTATACGCAGCCTTCAACAATAACCTGATCTCGGTTCCTTTGGTTATCACCTCCCGATTCAAAGTGAGGGGCTGGGAATGACACAACCTGCTGGGGAAGGGAAGGTCCCTCATGCCGGACTCCTTCACATTCTTATCAGCTCCTAAAGGACCAGGGTCCATCACCCTGCAGTTATCAAGAGCTTCATCTCAGGTAGATTTCAGTGCCCTTTCATCTTGGACCATTCGATGAACTTTTGTAACTTTGTCAGCGCCAGAAACGTGGCGACACTTTAGTTTAATTTAGTTTAGAAATACGGCGCAGAAACAGGCCCATCGGCCCACTGAGCCCGTGCCGACCAGTGATCCCTGCACACTTACACCATCCTACACACACTAGGTACAATTTACAATTATACCAAGCCAAGTAACCTACAAACATGTACGTCTTTGGAGTGTGGGAGGAAACTGGAGATCCCCGAGAAAAACCCACGCAGATCACCCATTAAGGCCCACTTTAACAGCATGTTAATGGCCTGTCCCACTTGGCCTTCATTGGCGCATAATTTACGCGACATCATTTACGCGTCACGACGCACGTGATGCGTGCATGGTACGCATTACGCGCGCATGGTGCGCATTACGCGCGAATTGTTTGTTATGATTATAAAACACTTACAAGTGTTCCAATGTTGGTCGGCATGGACGTGGTGGGCCAAAAGGCCTGTTTCCACACTGTATCTCTAAACTAAACTAAACACAGGAACACCAGGACTTACTGTACAGTTGTTGTATTGGGCTGTGGAAGGAAAGCTTGTACCTCCATGATTCAAAGATGTGCCAAAGATGTCTCAGCCTTGTTTACCAAGGCAGTGGCAACACCAAATGCACAGGCGAAACAAATAGATGTTTGGATATTGCTGAAGAAGGATATACAGGAGTAAAAACTCAGGTGTAGGAAGGAACTGCAGATGCTGGTTTAAACTGAAGATAGTATCAAAAAGCTGGAGTAACACAGCGGGTCAGAAAGCATCTCTGGAGAAAAGGAATAGGTGACGCTTCAGGTCGAGACCCTTCTTCAGTTAGGGTCTGAAGAATGGTCTCAAGTAAAAATTCAGGGACTGACTGATTGGCTTAAATGAAAGCCCTATAATTGAGAAAAGCAGAGATCAATGAGATAGGGTGGTGCAGAGATTTGAAGATGAAGGTCAAGTTCTTCAAACTAAAGGGCCTGTCCCACTTGGCCGTCATTTGCGCGTCACGCAGATGGTGTGCAAAGATTTTGTACATCACAAAATCCTGGGACGCCGCGTGCAACTGCGCGTCATTGCCTATGTCATCACAAACCATGCACGCATAATGCGCACCATGCTCGCGTAATTCGTACCATGCACGCACCACATGCGTGTCACGACACGCGCGTCATGCTTCTTGACGCGTAAATGATGCCGCGTAAATTATGAGCAAATGACCAGGGCCGGTTTTAAGCCGATTTGACCGATTGCTCCCAATTGGGCCCCGCGCCTAGGGGGGCCCCGCACTAATGTTCCGTACTTCGTATGGAAATACGAATTCTCTTTGTTAACTTTTTTAATTCGCCATCCGAATTTTTTTTTTAAACGAACATGTATAACCAAAGATCTTCTAGCAGAGCTCCACTATAGGATCTTTGTGTATAACAACCGCTGCACGGCCATCAGACACAAACGATGTGTTAACTAGTACTGTTAGCACTTCTTATCAGCAAGTACTTAACTCGTTGTTATACAATCATGTCATCAATGCATCCATCCACCTTCCTCAGTAAATGTTATTGTGTTTTGAACAAGTCTTAATAACGTCGTGTTCCTTTGAATAAAATTCACGCGGCGTCATTAATACTTGTTTAAAACACAATTACATGTAGATGTAATGTAGATCGATGACACGTTGAGAATTTCTTTAAACTCACCATCATGAGTGAGGGCCCCGGAGCGCGAGAAGGGGCTTCTTCCTGGTGTGCAGGTTAGTCATTCACCTACCGACCCACGTTGTGTCTCTTTGTGTTTTGCTCTCTCCCTCCCTCTCTCCCTCTCCCGCTCCCCATCTCGTCTCTCTCTAGCTCTCTCACACTGTCGCCTCGGCATTCCCGGAATCATTGACGTTTTGCGGTAGACAAAAATGCTGGAGAAACCCAGCGGGTGAGGCAGTCGCCTGGCCCGCTGAGTTCCTCCAGCACTCTGTGTTTTTTGTTTGGCTCTGAAGTTGAAGGTGGCTCAACGGGACGCGCAAGGGCTCTGGGGAGAGGGTTGCGTTTCTGGTCGAGACCTTTCTTCAGACAATCACCACTAATCTCACCGACGAGAGTTCAGTTTAGTCTGAAGATGGGTCTTCTCTCTAAAGTCGCTGCGCTGCCTGTCCTGCAGAGTTACTCCAGCTTTATGTCTATCTTCAATTTCAGAGAAATACAATTTCTCACGGGGGGCTTATAACGTCTCTAAACCCCTCTGGGACCCTCTGAACACCTCTAAAACTCCTCTAGCCCCCCTATTTCTCTCAATCCCCTCTAAACAATTGTAAACACACCTGAACCCATCTGAAGCCCTCTAAACATCTCTAAACCGTTTAAACCCCTCTAAACTAGGAGGCTGCAAGGTGACTTGGATAGGCTGGGTGAGTGGGCAAATGCATGGGAGATGCAGTATAATGTGGATAAATGTGAGGTTATCCACTTTGGTGGCAAAAACAGGAAAGTAGACTTATCTGAATTGTGGCCGATTAGGAAAAGGGGAGATGCAACGAGATGCAACGAAAAATGCTCACGGCAGACCAAACGTGTTAAACAGAAGTTGGTCAGATATTGAGCTTTACACAGTGAGAAATCATGTGAAATAAGCACTGAATTTAATTTTAAATGAATGTACCTGCATGTTATACTGTTTAGTTTGGAGATACCACCAGATAGTCTGGTTGATACAACCAGATTAGTTTGGAGATACAACCAGATTAGTTTGGAGATACAACCAGATAGTCCACTGAGTTCGCACCGACCAGCGATTTTTGTTACAGATTTGACAAATTTATTTGGCGGCCAATCAAACGCTGTCTCTAAGGGGGTTGCATCCAATCACCAACCAGCTTGCATTAAAATTCCCGAAACTACACGAAATATAAACATACATAAATTTTTACTTTTCTAGAGTAGGGGCCCCGCCATCAGTTTTCTAATTGGGCCCCGCAATTCCTAGCACCGGCCCTGCAAATGACGGCCAAGTGGGACAGGCCATCAACATGCTGTTAAAGTGGGCCTTAATGGGTGCCTGTGTAAAGAGAACTCAAACAGCCATGTAATATGCTCCAGAAGCTGGAGTAACTCAGCGGGTCTTCATCTTCTTGCGTCTGGACTCAGCGGGTCAGGCAGCATCTCTGGAGAAAAGGAATAGGCAATGTTAGAGGGAAATTAGATATATGAAAAGGTGCATAGGATTAATGAATTAAAGTTATGCGAGTCTGGGTTAAAATGTGGTCGTAGAGCTGCAGGAGGAATTACAGGGTGGGATCAGTGAGATAGGGTGTTGCAGAACTCTCGTCGGAGGAAGGAGGAGAACTTCTTCGGAGTAAGAATACCTTGACGAGATTTTGCAGTGGAGCAAACAAATTGTGACTTCCTACACATGCTGTGTAATAGGCAGTGTTAAGCCAGTTTCGAATTTCCTCAGAACACAGTCAGTATGATGAATATTCAGTGTTGTTCCTTTCACACGGAGGTGATTCACATCACAGCCATTGTTTTCAGTGTTTGAAACATTCTGTTCTTGTCAACATTACTCTTAAAAATTCAATGAACCGTAAAGCATTAAACGAGGCATTAATGAAACAAAGTGGGGAGAAGAGTGCAGTGGGGAATTCACATTTTGTAGCGTGACACTTAAAACAAAATGGTGCTGATAGTCCGACAGGTCAAGGACCACCTCTGCTTTTTCTGTCTTTCCAAATATCGACTGCTCAATGACTTGGCTTGTTAGAGATAATAATGGTGCTGAGAGAGAAGCCAGAGCTACTGAGAGGACAATAAAGGCAGGGGACTGACTGACTAGCTGCACAAGCACTCTGGGGAGCATTGAATCATTTCTTCAGTGGGAACATACGTCGGGGTCTGAGGCACATTAAATAATATTCTGTCAATATAGAAACATAGTAAATATGTGAAGGAGTAGGCCATTCGGCCCTTCGAGCTTGCACCGCCATTCAATATGATCATTGGTGATCATCCAAAAATCAATACCCCGTTCCTGCTTTCTCCCCATATCCCTTGATTCCATTTACCCTAAGATCTATATCTAACTCTCTCTTGAAAACATCCAGTGGATTGGCCTCCACTGCCTTCTGTGGCAGAGAATTCCACAGATTCATAACTCACTAGGTGAAAACATTTTTTTCGCATCTCAGTCCTAAATGGCCTTCCCTTTATTCTCAAACTGTGACCTCTGGTTCTGGACTCCCCCAACATCAAGAACATTTTCCCTGCATCTAGCCTGTCCAATCCATTTAGAATATTATATGATTCTATAAGATCCCCTCTCATCCTAAATTTCAGTGAGACATTCTTTCATTATATGTCAGCCCCACCATCCCGGGAATTAACCTGGTGAACTTACGCTGCACTCCCTCTGTGTATTATGCAGAATATCACTGAGTATCATGTGTTCCCAGTTACGAAGAAAGACTTCTTAACTTAAAATGTTAAATCTGTTCCTCTCACCATAGATGCTGCCTGACCAGGTAAGTATTTTCAACATTTTCTTTTTTTTTCAGTTAACCAATACTAGCAGATTGTTACAAAAAGATGGAGTAAATAAACACGTCAAGCAGCATCTATGTAGAAAAGGAATAGGTGACATTTCGGGTTGAAAGATGGGTCAGTCTGAAGTCTTTCAGTCTGAAGAAGGGTCTCAACCCGAAACTTCACCTATTCCTTTTCTCAAGAGATGTTGCCTGACACATTGAGGACTCCATCTGAGAGATACCGAATACTTATCGAATAGTGAAAGGCCTGGATAGAGTGGATATGAGAGGATGTTTCCACTAGTGGGAGAGTCTATGACCAGCGGTCATAGCCTCAGAATTAAAGGGCATTCTTTTAGGAAAGAGATGAGGAGAAATGTCTTTAGTCAGAGGCTGATGAATCTGCACAGAAGACTTAAGCCCATCCCTTTTCTTTCTTCACCATTCTCCCCCCTTCCTCTTTCTCCCTCCATCAAAGCAATCAATTCTTGAGTGGTTCACATCAACACCATAGTTGTTCCGCTAGGAATACTATTAAGTAAGTTTATTGGCCAAGTATTCACATACAAGGAATTTGCCTTGGTGCTACGCCCACAAGTAACAACATGACATACAGTGACAGTTACGAATGACTCAGTAAACACTAAACATTAATAATAATAAAACATTAATGATAAAACACCATTGATCAAGCATGTGAACCAACAAAATACCAGATCAAAGGGAGGCTACAGATTTTTGGCTGTTGAGTAGAGCAACTACTCGTGGATAAAAACTTTTTATGTCTGGCTGTGGCAGCTTTGACAGTCTGGAGTCGCCTTCCAGAGGGAAGTGATTCAAAGAGTTTGTGGCCAGGGTGAGAGGGGTCAGAGATGATCTTGCCCGCTCGCTTCCTGGCCCTTGCAGTGTACAGTTCATCAATGGAGGGAAGGTTGCAGCCAATAATCTTCTCTGCTGATCGGACGATTCGCTGCAGCCTCCAGGTGTCGTGCTTGGTGGCTGAGCCAAACCAGACCATGATGGAG
This sequence comes from Amblyraja radiata, assembly GCF_010909765.2. NCBI lineage: Eukaryota > Metazoa > Chordata > Chondrichthyes > Rajiformes > Rajidae > Amblyraja > Amblyraja radiata. Next base: position 14,306,530 of record NC_045984.1, read on the forward strand.
AAGGTGAGAACTGACTCTACGATGGCCGTGTAGAATTGGACCATCATTGCCTGTGACAGATTGTGCTTCCTCAGCTGCTGTAGGAAGTACATCCTCTGTTGTGCCTTTTTGACTGCGGAGTCGATGGTAGCCCCCCCCCCCCCCCACTTAAGGTCCTTGGAGATGATGGTTCCCAGGAACTTAAAAGACTCCACAGATGTGACTGTGGTGTTGTTGATGGTGAGTGGGGTGAGGGGAGGGTGGCGCTCTCCTAAAGTCTACAATCAGTTCCACTGTCTTAAGAGCATTGAGCTCTAGGTTGTTACGATGGCACCAGGATGCCAGCTGTGACACTTCCTGTCTGTAGGCAGATTCCTCCCCATCCTGGATCAGTCCAAGATGATGATGTCTCAATTTATTCTCTCATTCAAAACCTAATAGTGCAAATTGTGAGTTTTTTTGTCACGGCTGCTCGGACGTAACACTTGGATCATTCCTTTTGTTCAAGTAGTCAGGCTGGTTGACAACAGGAAAAAAATATTTCTGGAATCGGGGGGCTGAAGGTGGGATGAGCTGGTTTGGGGGATTGAGGGTGATTGAGTCAAGACTATGATCAATGATGGAACGGCATTAAGGAAATGGTGGTTGGGGTGGAGGAGATGGGAAAACTGCGGGCACTTAGCTTTATCTTTCGAACTAAAGGTGAGCAGGTTGTAGGATAGTTGAATGAGTAAGCTCCTGGGGTTTCACACCTAAAAGCTATTATCAAGTTGAGAGAGTAATGTCACCAGGATGAAATGCAAATATTAAGTTTATTTTTGTTACAAGTAGCATCAGGTGAAAGCAAACTGAAACAAGAATAATAATGGAGGGAAGAGTAAACTGTGGCAGTGATTTTTTTTTTTCTTCTGATGTTCAATTCAATTCAACTTTATTGTCATTGCACAGATACAAGTATAGGTACAACGAAATGCAGTTTAGCGTCTGGTCATAGTCATAGTGCAAGATAGGAATTTAAAAAAATACAGAACAAGCATACATTAGAGTAAGAGGAGTACTGGTTAACAATGTGGATGGAGAGACCAAAGATATCTAGCGACGGGACTCCGAGTTCAGCAATGTAATTGTGTTGTTGAAAAAGCTGTTCCTCATCCTGCTAGTTCGAGACCCGAGGCTCCTGTACCGCCTCCCTGATGGGAGGTGGGCAAACAGTCATGGTTAGGGTGAGAGGGGTCCTTGATGATCTTCCTGGCCCATCTCAGACACCGTTTTCGGTGGAGGGCATCCATGGCAGGGAGCGGGGCACCGATGATGTGCTGAGCGGTTTTCACCACCTGTTGTAGTGCCTTCCTATCCACTGCAGTGCAACTGCTGTACCATACCGTGAAGCAGGTGGTCAGGATGCTTTCGATGGTACAGCGGTAAAAGTTGGTCAGGATCTGGGGGGACAGGTGAGCTTTCTTGAGCCTCCTCAGGAAGTAAAGGCGCTGCTGCACCTTTTTGATCAGTTTGGTGGTATTGAGGGACCAGGACAGATCCTCCGAGATGTGTAACCCGAGGAATTTGTAGTTGGAGACGCGCTCCACCTCAGTCCCGTTTATGTGGATGGGGGTATGTCTGCCCCCTCTGTTCTTCCTGAAGTCAACAATAATTTCCTTCGTCTTCTTGGAGTTGAGGACGAGGTTATTGTTGGCACACCAGGCTGCCAGGTGATGGACCTCCTCCCTGTAGGCTGACTTGTCATTGTCACTGATCAGCCCTACCACCGTGGTGTCGTCGACAAATTTAATGATGGCGTTGGAGCCATACTTAGGGATGCAGTCATGGGTGAAGAGGGAGTAGAGGAGAGGGCTGAGCACACAGCCCTGTGGCACGCCGGTGTTCAGTGTTATAGTGGAGGAGGTGAGGTTGTTGACCCTAACAGACTGTGGTCTGTTGGTGAGGAAATCCAGTGACCAGTTGCAGAGGGAGGTGGAGATGCCAAGTCCGCTGAGTTTGGTGATCAAGCTAGCGGGGATGACAGTGTTAAAGGCGGAGCTGAAATCAATGAACAGCAACCTGATGTAGGTGTTATTGCTGTCCAGGTGGGTCAGAGCTGAGTGTAGGGCCGCCGATATGGCGTCCTCTGTAGACCTGTTGGTCCGGTGGGCAAACTGATGGGGGTCCAGTGTGGGGGGGGGGGGAGGCTGGCTTTGAGGTGAGCCAGGATCAGCCGCTCAAAGCACTTTGCGATGACAGGGGTGAGTGCCACTGGGCGGAAGTCATTGAGACTCCCTGAAGCTGATTGTTTGGGCACTGGCACGATGGTTGATGTCTTGAGGCAAGTGGGGACAACACCCTGGGCCAGTGACAGATTGAAAATGTCAGTGAGGACATTTAGCAAAGTGTCAAGTGTTCATTCTAATAACATAGAAATAATAATCTCGTACAATAATTATTGCATTTCTTTTTTCAATTTTTAATACAATATAGTTTTTATTCAAATTGGGGTCTTTTATAACTAAAACATATTTAGCCTGTCAGTTTAAGAGCTCATAGTACTGCTCCGGCAGCTGATATTTATCTTTAATTAGTAATTAAAGATGGTATTGAATATTGGCAATTGTAATGACGGATGTCAGTTATTGCTGTCTTTGTTTAATAATTCTTCGTTGTCCACCAATGTGTTCAGTTGTAGTCAATCATTATTAATTACACATTGCACTTCAGTGTGCTGAATCAAATGATTTGTGGCAATAGCAGTAAAATAACCTGCTTGTATAAACGCAATACTTCCAGAATCAGGGACAGTTTCTTCCCATCTGCTATCAGGCAACTGAACCATCCTCTCACAACCTAGAGAGCGGTCCTGACCTCCCATCCACCTCATTAGAGACCTTTGAATCACCTTTAATTGGACTTTGCCTTGCACCAAATGTCACAACCTTTGTCCTGTATCTGTACCCTGTGGATTGTAAACATGTGTAGTCTTTACACTGTATCTCGTTACACGTGGAATAATAAACTAAGCCAACTAAACTATGTTGTGGAATGCAATGCTGCATCATTCTACAATGAACACCCGTTTCCTTATCCTAATTTCCATATAAGGAAAGCCACGCTACCTGATATTGGATGCAAACATGTATCAAAGATTCTGGAGGGGACATTCTTCTTTAATTGCTTGCGCTAAGCAAGCTAAAGGGTATTGGCCGCTAGTTGTACCCATCTCCTAACATTTGGTTCCATCAAATGTTCCATTGATGTCTATGTTAATGCTGGAGCCATTAAAACAATTGCTTGCCCATTAGGACTCTAATGATCGTTACGTAAGTGCACTTTTCTGCAATAACGTTGTTGAGTGAATGGAAATTTTATTGACTCATGCTTTGTTTTTGTCTGTGATGTGATCCTACTTTCATGAAATATTAAATCATTTGACAAATAGGAACATACCAGGGAGGACAAGGCACATGTACAGTGGTGTCCAATGGCATGAAACCTAATTATGGGTGCAAGTGCCAGAGTTTTTTTACTGATGACAGTCGAAAATAAATCTGCACCAAAAACAGAAAATTCTGAGAAAACTAAGCAAGTCAGGCAGCATCTGTGGAAAGAGAAACAGTTAACATTTATTAATTCTGAAATACTCCATCAGTGCTTTTGATATCTCCTCCTTCACCCAAAGGGGTCAGCCGCTGTCGAGAACCTCACTTAGGAACGATCTATTTAAAATACATATTTATCCAGCTATCCTAAAACTTGCTCATAGAAACATAGAAAATAGGTGCAGGAGTAGGCCATTTGCCCCTTCGAGCCTGCACTGCCATTCAATATGATCATGGTTGATCATCCAACTCAGTATCCTGTACCTGCCTTCCCTCAATACCCCCTGATCCCATTAGCCACAAGGGCCACATCTAACTCTCTTAAATAAAGCCAATGAACTGGCCTCAACTACCTTCTCTGGCAGAGAATTCCACAGATTCACCACTCTGTGTGAAAAATGTTTCTCTCAACTCGGTCCTAAAAGACTTCCCCCTTATCCTTAAACTGTGACCGCTTGTTCTGGACTTCCCCAACATCGGGAACAATTTTCCTGCATCTAGCCTTTCCAACCCCTTAAGAATTTTGTAAGTTTCTATAAGAACCCCCCTCAATCTTCTAAATTCCAGCGAGTACAAGCCGAGTCTATCTAGTCTTTCTTCATATGATAGTCCTGCCATCCCAGGAATCAGTCTGGTGAACCTTATCTGTACTCCCTCTATGGCACGAATGTCTTTCCTCAGATTAGGAGACCAAAACTGTACACAATATCCAGGTGTGGTCTCACCAAGGCCCTTTACAACTGCAGTAGAACCTCCATGCTCCTATACTCAAATCCTTTTGCTATGAATGCTAACATACCATTCGCTTGCTTCACTGCCTACTGCACCTGCATGCCTACTTTCAATGAGTGGTGTACCATGACACCCAGGTCTCACCTTTAGCTCGAAAGATAAAGCTAAGTGCCCTCACTTTTCCACCTCCTTTACCCCACCAATTTCAGCCCCAACAACCGAATGCCCATTCCATCACCTAATCACTGTCCTAACTCAATCATCTCCAATTCCCCCACCCAGCTGATTCCTCCTTCAGCCCATTCTCCGAGACAACTTTTTTTCCTATCAACCAGCCTGGCTCCTCGAACAAAAGGGATGTGTTCCACACATTATATATTTTAAAATATATATAATTCAACATATTCACAGGAACAGTTTTGTTATGTATTTCATATAGAAGATAGAGCAATATAGCACAATAACAGGCCCTTCGGCCCACAATGAACACGATGCTAAGATCATCACTTAATTAACTGCACAAAAGCCATATTTCTCCATATAGCATGGAGCATTCCCTATCAGTAACATTTCAATAACCCTGACTGAGTATAAAACATTGCTATTCTCATGACAGACCTCAGCTACATATGTGAGATATTGCATGCTATCCTTTTTCTATTTACCTAATAGAGTTAGGCCTGTTAGTTAGAGCACGATGTGATGTACTTTTGAATAGCAGAAGTTACTGCGACGGATTCCAATAGTCCAATTAACTTTATCTTTGACCAGGTTCCCACCAGTGATCCTACTGGCAGCAGTCATTTTCTCATTGATTTATGTGCAGTTCATTCATGGTGACTTCAGTGAATTGGGTCATTCACAAGACTCTGCATCTCTCTGTTCTTTCAAGGAAAGGGCATTGGAACCAGATCTAATAGTTGGAAATATTTTAAGCATTTGGGGAAGATAACATAAATTATTATGTGCAGCGTGGATCATGATTGAATAGATTCTGTTGCTCGTGCACAATTAGCTGCATTTCATGCTCAATCACATTCTTTTAATCTCACATTTCTGGTTGGAAAGAATTAGACTATTCTAATGCATTTTTCAAAATTCCGTAGCACGTTCTTACAATCTTTACTCTTTTCAAGTTTTTATAATTCATTTTTGTGTGTTTTGTATGCAATGTTTATTGATGAATGGTGATTTGTTCAAAGGTTTGAATTGCTCCTGTTGAATAAACATGTGGAACAGTGAGCGCAAGACGGAACGACTTATGTTTCATAGCACCGGATCACATTCCTTTGAATTATTCCAACCAACTTCATACACACTGAAATAGCTCGATGCATTGTGGCAGCTATTATGTGCACAACAGTTCCCATTCTGCACACAGCAAGACCCTGCAAATAACAATGAGAAGAATGAATTGTGTGCTCGGAGGAAAAATATCAGCACAAGAACTATTGCCTTGTTTTCTTTTAGCATGTGGTCTTTAGTTTCCCTGTGTTCAGCAACCTGGATATTGGTTTCAGATCTAGCCAGTGGATGCCTTGGTGCATGGGGAGCTAGTGGAGCTGTTGATTTACCAGGCTAGAGACCTGGGTTCAATCCTGAGCACGCTCTTTGTGGAGTTTGCTCATTTTCTCCCCGGCAACTCACACTGTTCAGCTTTCTCTCCCTCACTACAATCAATCTAAAGAAGTGTCCTGTACCGAAACGGCCCCAATTTACGTTTGTCCTCCAAAGATGCTGCATAACCTGCTAAGTTACTCTAGCAGTTTCTGTTTCTAACAGGTTACATTAGGTTTCCTCTGGGAGCTCCCTAATGTCCTTCCCAAAGATATGTGGATCCCTGTATATTACCGCTAGCATGTTGGCAAATGGTAGATTAATATAGATTCAGTATAGAATGGCTCAGCAGAGATACGGTGAACCAAAGGAACTGGGTCTATGCTGCACAACTCTACCTGTTTTCAAAAACATATTTAAATTTTGGCAATTAGTAAAATTGCGATATGTAAGAAGGAACTGCAGATGCTGGTTTACGCCGAAGATAGACACAACATGCTGGAGTAACTCAGCGGGACAGGCAGCATCTCTGGATAGAGGAATGGGTGATGTTTTGGGGTCGAGACCCTTCCAATAGTAAAATTATTATTACATTTAATAAAATAAAAAAAACAAATTGAGAACGGTGGAATCATTAAATAAATTCTTGGCCTGGCATAGAGGCCTCTGCCTGGTCACTGTCAGAGCAAGTGTAGGTAAATCCAGGTATATTAAGTAGAATGCATTAAAGGACATTCTGAGTTCAGAGTCACCCCTATAAAAAGAAATCTCTTCTAAGAACATATGAGATCATTCTTAGTGGCAGTTTAATATTTTTTATGCAATCACATTATTAATATTGAATGTGTCAGTGCCAAGCTACAAGCTCTTGCAATTTGACCAAGGATAAAGTAATATTGTTTTCCCAAACCCCAGGACATGATTCAAGAACATCAACTTAATCAGTTAAAAGGCTTTTATATTTATTGCTTCACATTACTAAGCAGCCTGGCTATGCATGCTTACCTCATTTAATCAGAATTTTAATACGGCTAGACATTGTCCATTTTATGAATGAAAATGGTGCCAAAAAACTCCTAGCATGCCATTATTAACTAAGTAGTGCAGTCGCTACTGATATCTGCTGTGTCATTCATTTCTGGATGTGACTTTTTGACCCTACCTCATGATTTAATTAACAATAATTTCCTTACTGTATTACTCATCCACCTGCCCCCACTAGTGTACCGCAATGCGTTAAATCCTGGATGCAGATTAATGGCTTTCTCCATCCAGAATGTACAATGTGTTCTTGGTAAAGGTGATCGCAAGACTGGCCTTGTCATAACTCTTCCGTGGGATGCAGTGATTGCCTTGCACCACATGTTTTATACTCAAAGGGAATTGTGATCTTCTCATCAGTTAGTCATTGTCAAGCACAAACAATATTTATAAACCTACTTTGGTAAATCCAAAACAGAAGAGCAATCCAGTTAATGCCATTTGAAGGAACCTTCCCCACACCTTTAGTTTAGTTTACTTTAATTTAGAGATACAGCATGGAAACAGGCCCTTTGGCCCACCGAGTCCTCACTGACCAGTGATCCTCGCACACTTACACTACCCTACACACACTAGGGACAATTTACTTTTATACCAAGCCAATTAACCTACAACCCTGTACGTCTTTGGAGTGTGGGAGGAAACTGATCTCAGAGAAAACCCACGCAGATCATGGGGAGAATGTACAGACAAGCACCCGTAGTCAGGATCGAACCCGGCTCTCTGGCGCTCTAAGGCAGTAGATGTACCATTGCACCACCATGCCTCTGCATCTCTTTTCTTCAATTGCGTACACAATTCCTTTCAGAAAGCCCTGATCAAATCTGTTTCCACTCCCTGCTCTTGGGCAGCCGCTTGGGTTTGAGAGGACTTGCTACCACTTCAATTTACCAGGTGACTAAACAATCTTATCCTAGGTCTATAAACAATACAGCAGGAGCAGATTTTGTTTTGGGCAAATGGCTTGTTTATGGGACTTTCCTCCATATATAAATAAATTCATCTATGTACTTCTGTCATCAGATTTGAATGTCAACAGCGAGCGAGTAGCTGAGAGGAAGGGCAATTAAAGCATTTAATTGCAGGAGATTTAAAACACCATTGGTGTCCAGGATTGGCTACTGCTAATGGCTTATTAAAGGAAAACAGGTACTAGTGGGGCGGCCATTCGGGGGTTGCCATTTTCTGGGAAGCTGAGAAAAGAGTCAACTTGGAAAAGTTAATGACAATGTCTTGAGAAAATATTATAGTCAATATCCAAGGACACTGTGGAAAGCTGGGTAAGAAATTGCAGGAGTCCCGGCTGAAATATTGGATCGATGGAGTCTGATACTGGATGACTGGAAGGATGCTAATGTTGTGCCTTTATATAAGAAGGCTGCAAAGAAATCCTGGAAATTATAGGCCAATTAACCCAACATCTGTGGCAGGAAGGTTACTGTAGAATCAGAGGATAAGATATAGATGCATTTAGAAAGATGGGGGTTGAATGGGGATAGTGAGTGGTTTTGTGTGTAGCAGATCATTTCTAACAAATTTAATTGTTTTTTGAAGAAGTAACTAATATTGACAAAGGCAGGGCCATTGATGTAGTTTACATGGACTTCAGCATGGTCTTTGATAAGGTTCTGCAAGGTAGGCTGCTCTGGAAGGTTAGATTGCAAGGGATCTGGGGAGAGTTAGCTAACTGGATACAGGATTGCCTTCATTATAGGAAGATTATTGCATCAGACTGGAGGTCCCTGACCAATGGTGTACTTCACAAATTAATGCTAGGCCCATAGCCATCATTTGTCATCTATATCAATGATTTGGATCAGAATGGCTAAAGCATGAATAGTAAGTTGCAGATGACACTAAAACAGGTGGTTTTGTAGACATTATAGATGGTTAGCAGGATTACAGCAGGATCTTGATCAGTTCGGCAGGTGGGCCAAGGAATGGCTAATGGAGTTTAATTTGGATAAGAGCAAGATGTTGCATTTTGAGAAATCAAACCACGGAAGCATTTTCACAGTGAGAATATTTCCCTCCATTTACTTTACATAATCCAAGATTTTGAACAGTTCCCCATTAAATGTCTTCCGAACCTTCTGTAAGGGTAAAAGCAAATCTATTTCTACTTGTATAAATGGTGTTCTCTAGCCCGTTTACACAACTAAACTCCTTCCTCGTTGGGATCAGAATTGGCATGAAAATGGGTCACAATATCAAGTAAAAGTTGAAAACGGTGCTTAAGGCTCCAGCTGATAAAATATGTGGGCCATTATATATTGGAACCATTCCGACCAGAAAATGCACAACATCAATACGAATTTTGTCCTTAATCACTCAAATGTGGCTCGGGCATTGTTAAGGTATACTGCAATGCACTTCAATACTCCTGGAAAAAAATCAGCCCGAATTCTCTTTCATTGAAAGGTTGTCAGGTCCACAAGACAGCACACAAAACATGGTTATAATTGAATGTTTTATAATGCGCATTACATCTCTTTCACATATCCTTAGTTCTCTCCCCAGAAGTAAGGAGAGCCATTAAATATCCTGCTTGGAATCAGCTCTGTCTACTTCTATAAACCACATGTTAGTCAAAGCAGACATTTCCATTGCACTGGAATTGCTTTTCACTGATGAGTCTTGAAACATAGAATAAGAATGAAAAAAAACAGACTTCGATTTATATAAAGCTTCTCAAGACTCGATGTTTCAAAGCAGTTCATAGCCAATGAAGCACTTTTGAAATATAGTTATTGTTGTAATGCAGGAAATGCAGCATTCACATACGATACGATACGATAGAGCTTTATTTATCCCAGGAGGGAAATTGATCTGCCAACAGTCATAAAACACAAAATCCATGAAACATGAAATTAAAGTGACGAGTGGAAAGGATTGGGAATGTGCAAAGATTGAGGAGTGTGGGGGGTGGGGGTGGGGGGGGGGGGGGGTGGGTGGGGGGGGGGGGGAAGAGTCTACCCAATGACAGAAGGGGGAGGAGTTGTACAGTTTGATAGCCACAGAGAAAAAGTGTTTCCTGTAGCATTCTGTACTGCATCTTGGACACAATGCACACAGTTTCATATTTTAGGTCCCTTCAAACAGCAATGCAAATACTGACCATATTATCTCTTGTAGATTTGTTGCATAAGTGACAGGTATTGGCTCAGACTTTTGTATTTACTGCACTGATCTTCTTCAAAACTGTGTCATAGTGTCTTTAATAAAGCTGTCAAGGTCGTGATTTAACATCTCATTGGAAAGATAGCTCATTGAACAGTGCATAATCCCACCAGTACTGCACTGAAGAGACAGTCTAGATTATGGGCACAAAAGTCTTGAGAGAGGAAAATGCCAAACATCCCAAACCCTGTACCTAATTTTCTTAGAGATGCTTGTCAAATTCACACACTGAGGTCATACAATATTTTCCCCAAAATAAATAATTAAGCTATATTTAAGTTACTGGACCTTCAAATGGCATCAACAACAACATCTTCAAAAGCAAATCTCCAGGATATCATTATCCTGAAAACTTTGTTGACTAACCTTCATTCATGCCTTTCTCAGCTGTTTTGTTCATTGGCAAATGTTTGATTATCCATGAACACAGACATATCTTACTATCTCGTCAATCTATCTTTGATTTAGTTCATGGCTGATCAAAACATCAACATTATTTACATGTCCCTGCACTATATCTTTTGATAACCTTGCCCCAATTAAAACTACTAGTCTCAGCAAGTTTCATTCACAATATTTTTTGCTGGAGAATTGTACATTTCTACAGAGACTTGATAAAATTAAAACCCTCCCTAAATGGGCATCTCTTGATTTAAGTTATTCATACACTGGCAGATTAAAAAAATATTTTCTTTATCAAGTCTGAAACGTTTTTATTTGATTACTTAACAGACTGGAAGACAAACATATTCAACCATCTGAATGTGTAGGAAGGAACTGCAGATGCTGGTTTAAATCGAAGATAGACACAAAATGCTGGAGTAACTCAGCGGGACAGGCAACATCTCTGGAGAGCAACGGGTGACGTTTCGGGTCGAGACCCTTTTTTCATTCTGAAGAAGGGTCTTGACCCAAAATGTCACCCAGTCCTCTCCAGAGATTTTGTGTCTATCTTCAACCATCTGAAGCTCTGTACCACTTATGAATCTGGACCCTACTCACCCAAGCTACACATTCTCCCTGAGCTGTGGTACCCAGAGCTGGAAACATTTGTCCATTCATCTCCCTGACCTTAAGTGAAGGACCCTTTGTAGGCAGTTGATTGCACAAATATTTTTAGAAGTAGAAGATTTCTCATGTCATTATTCATAATAAGTCATGGGTATACAGTTTTGTAAGGTTGTCAAAATACCACATGATGCCTGATCATTTATTCTGCTCTAAAAATGCTCCCTATGAATTTACATCCTGTGGTTATAAAACAAATGCCACTTGTGATTCTCCAGATCTATGTTTAACAGTACGACTCTCATATAAATCCTCAGGTCAGAGGTTAGTATAATATTGCAGTAAAAAATTGTCTTTGAAGTGTGTCTCAATACTCGCCAGTGCGATAGCTTAAATATGACAGACATTTTGTCAAACGTAACGCACGAGGAATTAGCTCCTTATTCATGATTAAGCGGCAAGGTAATATTCTGTAAAGATGATGACATTATTCATAGTTTTAAAACAAAGGACAAAGCTTACTAGCGGTTAGGTTATGGTTGGGAATTCTGGATCTATTGAATTAAGAAACTATAGACAATGTAATCAAAAAAAAAATATGTTCAAAAGCATAGGATTAAAATTCCCAAATGGACTGGAAAAGGGATTGGCAGCAAGTTGCAGCAAATTTTAGTTTCAGAATTCAAAAGCAGCTTCCAAAAATTAGGTTATTATTTTTAAAAGAGATTTAAGGAGGTAGATCTCAGAAGATTAATGTATGACAAATAAATATTCACAAGCCATTATCAGGCAAGTGATTCACAACTGCCTAGCTAAAAAAAATAAGAAAGGACAGATTTATTTATTGTGAGCAGAAAATGATTAAGGATTAGAAATTAATTTTTTGCCAGAACTATCAAGCCCTGCGGCCAAAAGACCAGACCCAGAGCTCCTTTGACTTATGTCCATGGGGCTTATTGGAACAAAAATACAGCACTAAAACACTGGCAACATTTGCAATGCCAAGGAAAACTAACCAAACTGAAACATTGCCTCGTAACTGCAGCAGTTATTAGGAAACACCAAGTAGAGGCACAGATAGGGTAGACAGTCAAGATAATTTTCCCAGGATGGAAACATCAAATACCAGTGCTCATAGCTTTACGGTGAGAGGGCCAAAGTTTACAGGAGATGTCTCTGGCCTTTTTCATTTTACACACACTGTGGTGAATGCCTGGAATGCACTGCCAGGGGTGCTGGTTTAAGCAAGTACGTTAGTGGCATTTAAAATATTTTTAGATATAATAATAATAATAATAATTTGTTTATAGGGACAGTGCATATTAATGAACATTTGCATGTAAATATGCGAGATTGTAGCCAATCAGTAGCTAATTTCCGTCTCTAGTCCCAGGCAAAGGTAGGTGAAGTGTCTTGCCCAAGGACACAACGACAGTACACCCTCCAAGCAGGATTCGAACCGGCCACCTTCAGGTTGCCAGCCAAACACTTAGCCCATATGCATCTAGATACGCAGGGAATGGAGGGATATAGGTTATGTGCAGGTAGATAAGTGATAGTCTTAGCATTATGTTCATCCCAGACTTTATGGGCCAAAAGACCTGTTCTTGTGCTGTACCATTCTATGTAGAGTGGGAGTTTTAACACAACTAACATTTGTTGACAAGAATGATGTTTAAGGGAGATAAGAACCCTGGTTACACCCAATGTCACCTTAACTTAAAGAGATGATTTTTCTTTTTGATGACTGCCAATTGTTGGATCCAGATCATGGTAGTTCATGTCTGAAGAAGGGTTTTGGCCCGAAACGTTGCCTATTTCCTTCGCTCCATAGATGCTGCCTCACCCGCTGAATTTCTCCAGCACTTTTGTCTACCTTCATATAATCTTGAGTTGTGTAGAACGAGTCCATATCCTACATCAGGTGCCAATCCATTTATTCCTAGAAGCGGTTTTGCACCACAATGTTACAGAACATTGATCCTCAAATCTGAGGTCTGATGAAGGGTCTCGACCTGAAACATCACCTATTCCTTCTCTCCGGAGATGCTGCCTGACCTGCTGTGTTACGCCAGTTATTTGCGTTTGTCTTTAATCCTCAAAACTAGGCTTAAGCAGACCGAACTCTAATGGTGTAAAACAAATGATGTGAAACAAATACAAATTGCACGAATTTTGTTTCCACAAATAGATGTATTAAAAAGTACAAATATTCTTACAAAATTGAATAAGAAATTAAGAACAATTATGAAAAAGGCATGTTCAATAAATTAATAGGATAAGGGAGTTCATGTGAAAAGAGTAAAAGGTGTTGGTGGTTCAGAGAGACTTGGATATACTTATAATTCCTTGATATTAGATCTAAATCTGTTCCCTCGTTAGTTCATCAACAAACTGATCTGGAAAACCACCTCTGATATACTCCATGAATTTGCCTCTACACTATTATTGAAATTTGATTTTCTTAACTTAATTAATTTAGTTAAGTAATGTTGAGAGACAGAAATCTGCGCCTTTACCTTTTCTCTTTCCTCACCAGTATCCACATTTGCCAAAAAGTCTGCAAATATCGCTTGCGGTTCTCAATTATTCTAGCCCTTGGATTTGTCAAGACATATTCCCTGATCCGCTGACTTCTGTCAGCTGACTTCAATTAATTAAATCAAACCAGATATATAATTAACTGGCAGTCTAATGACACACTTCATTATACTACTCATTTCCCATTGCAAATTAAACCTACAAACTTTGGGCAATGTAACGGAATAAGCTAAGTAAAAAAAATGTTTTAAATGAAATCCCTGCAGACTTATCAAAGTTCACATTCCATAGACACTGCATTTTGGGAACACTGCATGCAATACTTGAACATTCTGTAACGGGTATAGCTTGGACCCAATAGCAGCACAAAATCAGGCAGGTATAGTTGGTAACAAACTTTATTACGATACTGTAACACAGAGTAGTAACACAGGAATGGGTACACCGTACTCACACAGAGGCTCAAGATTGAGCGAGGGTTCCAAAGAGGGGCAGGCAGGAGACGTAGTCGGGGTAGCGGAAGGTCCAGTAACCAGGAGATCCAACACACGATGCAAACAAACCAGTGAGGGACAGACGAAAGGAGAGTCGAAGCCAGGCAGGAAGTCGGGAAATCACTGGAGCGTCTTGCATGAATGCTGAGAACAATCTGGCACTGTGTGAACGGTGAGGAGAGTCTATATACCGGGTTAATTGGTGATCAGAGGCAACTGAGTGCAACAGGTGAGGAGAGTTGGGCTGATGAGAGGGGAGTGGCAGGCAGACAGGTGAGGAGAAGGAGGGACCGGTGTAAAAGTACTGGGAGGTGAAGTGGATAAGAATGAGGAGAGGGCAGACTGTGACACATTCTGTGCCTTTTCAGAGCTCATTGATTTATATTCCCCAATTCCAAACATTCTGAGTATTAATTCTCTTGTATGAATTCTGAACAAACAAATCACTTGTTCTAACTTTAATTTCCCTTTGTCCTGCTAACACTCTTCAGAAATTTAATGGAAAAGCCAGCTTGTTGAACTGATGCAGTCACTCTAGTGAATATACTTCAAAGGGCTATTGAGAAGAATGTTTCAGGATTTCAGGATCCAAAGTCAATGGAGGGACGGAGATGTATCTGTACGTCAGTAGAGTGTAGAACAGAAAAGGAGACGCTGAGCTGGAGTAACTCAGAAGGTCAGGCAGCATATCTGGAGAACATAGAAAGGTGACGTTTCGGGTCGAGACTCTTCCTCAGTCTGAAGAAGGGTCTCAACCCGAAATCTACTGAGTTTTTCCAGCACATTGAGTCCTTTTACAGTATGTATTAACTAGCATCTGTGGCTCCTTGTTTCCACAGTGTAGAACAGAACTTGTAAATTGTGGTCACAAAATGCTGGAGTAACTCACCGGGACAGGCAGCATCTTTGGAGAGAAGGAATGGGTGACGTTTCGGGTCAAGACCTTTTCAGACCTGTTAAGGATAAGGGAAATGGGAGATATAGATGGTGATGTGGAGAGATAAAGAATATTGAATGAACGATATGTAAAAAAAGGAACGATGATAAAGGAAACAGGCCACTGTAAGCTGTTTGCAGCGTGAAAAGAAAGTGGAGATGTTGGAATCATCAGCAAAAAAAGAAACAAAAGGCAGTGAGGCAAAAAAACGAGAAAATCCAGTGAGTCAGACAGGATCTGTGGAAGGACAACAACATTTTGTGTCAGGACTTTTCTACAGACTGATGGGGTGGGAGGCAGGGACAGATAGCTAGAAAAGAGATGTATAGGTGGGGGAAAGCATGGCAAGTGATAGGTGGATACAGTCAAGGATAGAGTAAGTGGGGTGATGATAAGGAAATACGGGACTCGATGGTAGGAAACAAGCATTCAGAAGATGCGGAAAGGTGCAGCATGGACACATTGGGCTGAAAAATGTTTCCATGGTGTATGACTCCATGACTCGAACTCCTACAATGATTATTAGGTCTGGGATGATTAACATCTGACAGCCACATTCATCTTCCATTGTGTAAGAAATAAGTTTAGACAAAGAACAATTTCCTCTTCATTTCCCATTGATTTAAATGTTACTGTATCATTGATTCTTCACGTGGAAAGGTTGCCTTGCCTTTGAAGCTTATTTTTAGACCAAGGTTGTAGAGAGGTCTGGAGATGAGTAGTTATGGTGAAAGCCTAAATGTGTTTCAGTGAGCGGGTTACAGGTGACTAAGTATCACGAGCTAACCCTATCAGTAACAACTTCCATCATGATGAAGATTGAGAATATATTTTAGTTTAGTTTAGGGATACAGAGTGGCCCACTGAGTCCGCACCGACCAGTGATCCCCATACACTGACATAATCCTACACATAGTAGGGACAATTTACAAATTTACCAAAGCTAATTAACCTGCAAACCTGTACATCTTCTGAGTGTGGCAGGAAATTGGAGCACCCGATGAAAACTCACGCAGGTCACAGGGAGAACATACAAGCTGCATACAGACAGCACCCATGTTGGTGGAACTGTAATTAGACAGATTAGATGTGTATAATTTAACGCATTTGTAAGTGAATGCCAGTATATGCCAATGAATGTAGATTGACCCTTATTAATTCATGCCATTTATAACCTTCACCACACATATAT
Organism: Amblyraja radiata; assembly: GCF_010909765.2. Classification (NCBI taxonomy): domain Eukaryota; kingdom Metazoa; phylum Chordata; class Chondrichthyes; order Rajiformes; family Rajidae; genus Amblyraja; species Amblyraja radiata. The sequence continues at coordinate 14,322,778 of NC_045984.1, forward strand.
GCATGCCACCCTTTACATGGTATTACGGTACTACACAAAGACTCTCTCTCTCATGTTCGGGCACACTAGTTAGTAAGCCAGACGCAAGCAGCTGGCTGTTGAAATGCTCCAGTGTATTTGATGGAATAAAGTTGGATTTCACCATGAGTGTGTTTTTATTATTGTGCCGCCGATAAACAGTATATAATTGCACTGGAACAGCCTGGCCGAAGACACAACCAACTCTCGTGACCAGATCATTAGGACCGATAATGTGTCCCATCTTCCTTGATGCATCTAGTCCATTCAGGCATTTCCTGACCTTATTCTTGTCGATAGTTGAGAAGACATATCATTATCCACCACCGAGTGTGACTGAGGAGTGAATTAATAATACGATGTAAAGCGCCTTGAGTATTAGAAAGGCGCTATATAAATCCCATCCATTATTATTATTATTATCACAAGAAATAATCCACAAAATCTTGCAACAAAATTATAAAAGCAAATACTACAAGAAAGAATGTAGATATATACATGTAACATGTAAAATTAAAATTGTCAAAAAGTATCTCTGTATTATACAAAGCCAAGCAAGCTCTGGATTACAAATCACTCCGTATTCTTTATTGTTCATTAATTTTACCCTACTTAAATTATTGTGCAGAAGTCTGGGGTAATAACTATAAAAATTCGATACACTCATTAACCATGATGCAAAAAAGAGCAATACGTATTATCCATAATGCTAAGTATCTGGGTCATACAAATCCATTATTTTTAGAGTCAAAATTATTAAAATTAGAAGATTTGGTTACATTCAAAACAGCTCAGATAATGTTTAGGGCCAAAAATAAAACTTTACCTGGAAACATTCAAAAATTATTTAACGAGCATGTGGGGGGTTACAATTTAAGAGGAATATTTAACTTTAAGAAACAAAAAGTCCGTACGACTAGAAAAACCTTTTGTATTTCGGATTGTGGAGTAGGAGTGTGGAATAAATTGAACGGGGAATTAAAGCAAAGCACAAACATGAATCATTTTAAAATGATATATAAAAAAATAATTTTCAAGGGGTACAGGGATGGAGGGGATGGTTGACAAGTGGGGGTTAATGTTTATCTATTGCTTTACTATTGTTTACTTATGTTTGGGTACTTCAGATATGAAGTTTGTATGTGCATAATAGTTGTATGTATATATATGTCTGTAGGTATTATGGGAAATTGCCTAGGGTAGCATTATTATTAGTAATTAATTGATTTTTAAATATGGTAGAAGTGTTGGGGAAAAGGGGTGAGATTTAATAAGTTATTCTTCTTCTCACTCCTTTTCGAGCTTGTACAGACACAGAGTTGGACATTGGAACTTTGCTTTTGTTCTTTTCATTGCTTTGTAAATATTGATTGTAATGTCCAATTGTTTGATCATTTCGATTTTGTTACTATTAATGTCTTTAATGTCTTTACTTGTTCGGAATAAATAAATAAATAAAATAAATTAAAAAAATATATATTGCATCAGACGGCCCAAGGCATTATTCACTGTGAATTGGACAACATGATAAGTATGATGTGTAAAGTGCATCATGTGAAATGTGGCAGGAAGTAAAGTCTGATTCTTGCAGATATGGTACACACACGTTAGGCTATTAACATATTTTATCTATTATAAGCTACATAATACATTTCTACAATGTCTTACATATTTTACAATCCATGCACTTTTCCTGTGATAATCACACGACTGTGGATTCGTAATACATTTTGGATTATAGATATGTAGATACCCAATATATTAAAGGAGTTAATGGTCAAAGCAGTAGTTGCTTCAAGCCAGTTCCACATATTCATTCTAATTAAAAAAGTGAAATTATATTGCGCAACATGACAATTATGTGTGTAGATGACTGAACTTCAGTGGAAAAATGGAAACCTAGGACGACATATAGACTGCAAAGTCTACAGTGTTCAGTGTTTTTCATGGTAGGTGTGCCATTTTTATGATTTTCATTGGTGCATGCATAGCTCTGAGACCGTGTGAGGCATTCTTGTGCAAGCAGGTATTTGTACCATGTCATTAGTTAAAGGGAACATGCCTGAAATTGTGTTTAAATCGCTCTATCTTAGAATGTGCCCCTAATATTGGCTTCATACTCTCCCACCACTGTGATCTAATGCCAAGGTCAACCATTTGTCTTATTGCAGCAACTCCCAATTCTGCATCGCAACTATGAGGCACCCCTTCAATGGATATGTAACTCCTCTCCTACAGTCAGCAAACCAGACCTCTGTCTTCTTCTGCACCAGGTCTTTGCATGAAGGGATATCCAATGCGTACATAAAGCTTGGAAGACCTTTTCTTTGTATTGGATCTCATCTGTAATAGAAGCTTGAAGTGGTGGATGCTCAAATAAACACTTGACGTCCCTCTATATATTGCCCATTTAATGTGTCTTTTAGTTTTTGGTTTTACAGATACAGCATGGAAACAGGCCCTTCAGCTACCAAGTCTACGCCGACCAATGGTCACCCATACATTAGTGTTATCGTACACACGAGGGACAATTTACAGAAGCCAATTAACCTACAAACCTGCACGTTTTTGGAATGTAGGAGGAAATCGGAGCACCGGGAGAAATCCCATGCAGTAAGAGGGGGAACATACAAACTCCACACAGACAGCACCCATAGTCAGAATCAAACCCGTGTCTCTGTTGCTGTAATCCCCCTGTCCCACTTAAGCGATTTTTTTAGGCGACTACAGGCGACTAGGCTGTCGCCACATGGTTGCCGGGGTGTCGCCTGTATGGTCCCTTCAGTTGCCTTATTTTGTAAACCAGTGGGTGCATAAGCTGATGGATTTTGAAATGTTCAAAACTTTTTGTCGACAGTCGGCGCCCGTGGGCTTGACGCCAACGATCGTAGCCTGACGTAGGTGCTGTCACCAGAATGACCTAGGTTGTCGCCAGGATGACGTAGGTTGTCACCGGTGCTGACTTCGGTGAATTCCATTGGCGACTACTTACGTCAACCGGCGACAGGTACCGGTGACTGAATTGTCTTACCTTGTCTTAGCTTGTCGCGGGCTGTCGTAGGTGTCGTTGTAGGTGGACGTCCTAATGGGTCACCAGTTGTCGGTAGCTTGACGTCGACTAGGAGGTAGGTTGTTGTAGACATTGTCGAAGTGGGGTCCAGTCGCCGGTTTTTCGGCGACCTGCTACGACTATGACAGTCGCCGGCAGTTGCCAAAAAAATCGCCTAAGTGGGACAGGCCCATAAGGCGGCAATTCTACTGCTGCACCACTGAGTACCTTGAGGATTTTATTTCCAATTATATTGATCAGGATACTGGTCCAGATGAGTTGACTGGCTATTTTGATCCTTGTTTTTTAGGGAAAAAGGGAGAAAGATGCAAAATAATAGTTTTGTGTTGAGACCAACAGCTGACTGCTCGCTGTCGAGTGGGTGGAAAGAGAGCGATGCAGCTCCAGTTAAAGTGCCCTAACTTGTCGTGCCTATTTGCAAGCAAAACCTCCCACCCATCCCAGATGCTGGAGGGGAGAGTAGACTCTGGGATGGAAGTGCTTGAGAGGCGTATGAGGCACAAGGTGCAGGTCATCCTGAAAAACCCCGGGCATCCCCTCCATATAATTCTGGAGAGTCAAAAGAGCACTCGGAACAACAACCGGCTCCTCTCCCTGCCCTGTAGAACGGAGCGGTTCAGGAGATCCTTCACCCCTGCAGCCATTAGATTTTATAATTCGGACCGCTAGGCTGTAGGGGGATGCATTTTGCAATTATTAATTTTTAACTGTTAATTATTGGTCTTTTTAAGTATTTATTGCTCTCAGGTAGTGTCCACATTGTATTCTATGTATTTTCTGTCTGCGTTCGTTTTGAATCTGTGGGTTTGTTGGTTGGGAGCTTCTGGACATCTGAATTTCCCTGAGGGGATCAATAAAGTATTTATTATTATTATTATTATTAGATGTCAGGTGGGGTTAATTGCAAGGATGCCATACCTGCAAATGTGTGTAGGAAATTGTGGGATTTCCTGGAAAATATATTATTGTGGCCTGCACACAGAACATCAGAACACTGAAAACATATTGGAGACACAAGAAACTGCAGATTCTGGAATCTTGAACAAAATGCAAAGTTCAGGAGGAACTCTGCGGGTCAGTCGGCATCTTCGGAGGGAATCGACAGACACTGTTTTGGGTCACAGGTCATAAAGTCAACAAGAACATGAGTAGAATGAGGCCATTCAGCCCATCGTCTACTCCGCCATTCAATCATAGCTGATCTATCTCTCCCTCCTAACCCCATTCTCCTGCCTTCTCCCCATAACCTCTGACACCCATACTAATCAAGAAACGTTGGAACCCTTCTTCAGGGAGAAAACATATTGCCTGATTTTCTTCATATTTGTTCTGAAATTTCTGTGGAAAATTCAGGAGAAATTCAAACGTTTTCGTCACTTTGGAAGAGTGAAGTAGAAGTTACAGTATGTACCAGTTGTCCAATGTTTTGTATGTACAAACATCAATAATACATTTAGATGGAATATTACACTAGACATTGCCTGGAACTATGTGTGTGCTCCGTAATAATTTTAAATACTGCAGAGGAAAACATTGAAGAAAGGGATGATGAGGGATTGTATCTGAAGATGTGCCACAGTGAAGGAATTAAGACTGATGAGCAGGCATCATGAAAGAGGGAATCCAAACAGATGAATGAATACAGGAGACGGGGACCAAAAATAATGACGGTTAAGAGAGACGCAGAATATCAAAATGAAGAAGAGAAACTAAGAATTAAATAAATTAGAGATGAAAAACAAACAGATTAAAGAGTGAGAGAAAGGAATAATATTTAACATTTGGAAGTGGGAAGATAATATATTGAAGGATTAAAATCACAGAATTAATTAACAAAAGGTTAAGAATATATATTGAGAGATTAGAGATGACGAATTAGACCCGATGAGAGACAGAAAGATTGATGGGTTAGTGACGGGGGGAAAAAAGTGGAAAATTAGGCAAATTCATTTTCCCAAACCCAAATCTTTCAGCATGTTTTCTTCTCTGACATATTTATGCATTTTGTACCCTTCAACCTCTCAGTACATTATCCCTCTACTTCTAATGCATTTGAGCATAGTGTTTCCATATACAGACCCTAAATATATTCTCCCTCCATGACACAGCATAGTGGCGCAGTGATAGAGTGGCTGCCTTACAGCACTTCCAGTGCCAGAGACCCGGGTTCAATCCTGGCTACGGGTGCTTGTGTGTACGAAGTTTGTACGTTCTCCCCGTGACCTGCGTGGATTTTCTCCGAGATCTTTGGTTTCCTCCCACACTCCAAAGACGAGCAGGTTTGTAGGTTAATTGTCATGGTATAAATGTAAAAATTGTCCCTAGTGTAGGATATTGTTAATGTACAGGGAACGCTGGTCGGTGCGGACTCGATGGGGCGAAGGGTCTGTTTCTGTGCTGTATCTCCAAACTGAATTAAACTCTAATATTTCTGATTATTGTCAGAGACAGGGAAGCACACCAATGTTAATTTCATGCTGTAGTATTACTGTACTCTCTTTTTATCTCAATAGAGCTGGAGATTAGCTCTTCATTGGCTAATTGGGGAATAGAAATTTACCACTCATGACTCATTACACAACATTGTAACATGTTTAATCGGAACACAGTCCTCATTATCCCACCAGGTTGCTTAACCTGTATTCCAGTGAAATGCTATTATTCAATTTGAGAAGAAAGCAAATATGAAAAAGATAAAAACAGTTAAATCATCACAAACCTTATGGACCACATCTATGGACCACATCAATGAATCCAGAGAGAATTTTCATAATAAATTGATTATACACAGGGGCAAACATAGAAGATAGAACAGTGCAGCATAAGATCAGGCCATTTTGGCCCACAATGTCTGCGCCGAACATGATGCCAAGACCATGTCTAATCCATATCTCTTCATTCCCTGCATATCCATATGCCTATCCAAAAGCCTCTTAAATGCCACTATTGTATTTGCCTCCAACCCTGGCATCACATTTCAGGCACTCACCCACCCTCTGTGTAAAAAAGTTGCCCCGCACATCTTCTTAAAACTGGAGCAGGATAGGAAGCATACGTGTGATGACAAAGAGCATTTGGAGCAAGTTAGGACAACGGCAGCATAGATTTTGATGTCTTTGGTTGCAATGAATGAAATGAGGAAATCCAGCCACAAATTCACTGGAGATAGCAAAGGCATGCATGAGGGTTTCACAAACAGTTAGATATTTGGAGATAAAATAATATTTCCTGAATTAAGGAATTAATTCCGATAATCACTGCAAATATTCCTTCAAAATGAGGTGAAATGGCCTTTGCTTTCTTCATGCGCACATCCGAAGAATGACATGAAAAGACATCTATTTGAATGTGGCGTTTATGATGTCTACCAGCTCAGAGGAGAAGGCTACTGGTGCGAGGGAAGGCCATCAAACCAGATTCCCTTCCAAATGACAGGCCATTGTTCATTGTTTAAAAAAGACACAACGTGTTGGAGTAGTCAGCAGGTCAGGCATCATCTCTGGAGAACATGGATAGATGACGGTTCAGGCCAGGATTGAAGAAGAGTGTTATCTTAGTGCCTTATTTTGTAAACCAGTGTGTGCATAAGTTCATGTGATAGGAGCAGAATTTGGCCCATCAAGACTATGCCATTCAATCATGGCTGATTTATCTTTCCCCCTTAACCCCATTCTCCTGCCTTCTCCCCATACACCCGTACTAATCAAGAATCTATCTATATCTGCCTTAAAAATCCATTGACTTCATAGGCCTCCACAACCTTCTGCGGCATTGAATTCCACAGATCCACCACCCTCTGACTATGGAGATTCCTCCTCGTCTCTTTCCTAAAAGAAAGTCCTTTAATTCAGACGCTATGACCTCTGGTGCTGGACTCTCCCACTAGTGGCAACATCCTCTCCACATCCACTCTATCCAGGACTTGTGTCTCTGCTGTTTATTGCCATCTTGCTAAAATCCTGTAATCAACTGCATTGTTCGAGTTCCATCAAACTGTTTACTCAAACTACTGCACAGACAAGGTGGTACTTTTGAAATGTAGCAGTTGCTAATAAAACGTAAGAAGTGCAGTATTCAATTTGTGCCCAGCAAAATGTGACAAATAAATAACTGTGTGCTTGTTCACTAGCGTTATTTGAAAAAGAGATATTTGGTAGGACAAAAATGTTTTTCCCTTGATCTCACTTGAAACTGCGCCATGGGTCTAGTTCATCATTTATTTAATGTAAGAAAACTGTGGTTCATCAATTAAAAGCCATAACAAACACTTAATGGAGTTTTACCCCTTCAATTCCCCAAGGAAAGCTACAATAAGGAGACCATTTCCAAATGTGAGTAAGCTGAACAAATATATATATAGCCCGACCGCACAGAGAGTAGAATAAAGAACCCTCCTCTAAATCAGTATATCCGCAAAGATACAATTTCTAATTAATTCTACAGAAGCTGAAAAGATTATCACTTAGATAGGGAGAGTGTAACAGTTCTTATCTGTGACCAGAACATTTGATATTATCTATGGTGAATTCAATGTCTAAATTACAGCTCTTGATTAATAATTATCCCATTGTATTTTCTGTCGCTACATTTTTCAGATGTGTCACTAATGTGTTTATGCTTTAAGCATTTGTAGTTCGGTTGTGTAGAGCTCACTGGGGTAGCAGCAGGTCTACCCCTGAGCAAGAACAAGGATACTAAATTGGATTATGGCACAAGGTAGAGAAAGCTGAATTCACTTCGATGAGCTGTTAGGACTTTTACCACTGACTTTACCCTCCATGGTTATGTTTCAGCTGCAATGCATAAATAAACAAACTTAAAATACTTTCAGTGGCTGATGTTATACATTCTCCCTGTAACCACGTGGGTTTCCTCCGGGTGCTCTGGTTTCCTCCCACATCCCAAAGATGTGCGGGTTCGTAGGTTTATTGGCCTCTGTGAAAGTTCCCTTAGTGTATAGGAAATGGATGAGAAAGTGGGATAATATAGAACTAGAGTGAATGGGTCATTCACTAGAGCGTGGTCAGCATGGATTCAGTGGGTCAAATGGCCTGTTTGCATGCCGCGTCTCAAAAATAAACTAATCTGCACCAATCCTATATTAATCTTTCTTTTTCTAGTTACCTTCTAATGGACTCCCGTAAGATTCTACTGCTCAGTCTCACACTTGAAGCAATTTATAGAGGCCATTCAATGTACCAACCTCCATGCCTTTGGGATGTTGGAGGAAAATGGAGCTCCCTGAGGAATCCCATGCAGTCACAGGGAGAATGTGCAAACTCCATGTAGACAACACATAAGGTCAGGATTGAACCCAGGTCCCTGGTGCTGTAAGACATGGGCTGCCACTGCTATGAGACTGAATGAAAGTGCAATATTGTATCATGGTGAGAGAGGAGAGATTTATTAGGAATCTGAGGTGCAACTTTTTAACACAATGGGTATATGGAACAAGTTGCAGGAAGAAGTAGTTGAGGCAGTTACAATAACAACATCTAAAATACATTAGGGCAGGTATATGGAGAGAAAAGGTTGAGTAGCATATGGGGCAATCGGTAAATGGGGCAGCTTAGATGGGGTACCTTGGATGGCGTGGACGAGTTGGGCCAAAGGACATGTTTACGTGCTGAATGATTCAATGACTCCATGACTCTAACCATGATCTTATTGAATGACAGAACAGGCAAGAAGATCTCAATGGCCTATATCTTTTTTCTTTCTATTCTTATCATCTAAGTACTGGAGAGACTGGCTCACTGGCTCTCAGATTAATGCAAGAATTCCCTGCACCATTCAGAACAGCAGTCATTTTGGAACAATTAATTTGAATCTACTTGCACACTGGATGGCCACTAACAACTGAGTTGAAGATAACAGTCACATCCTCATTAGCAGCTGCACCGTTCTCAATTAAATTATTCAAAAACATAAACTTAACAATTCCTTTGAAGTCATTAAGTTCACTTAATGACTTCAACAGAAGTTGATTTAATTAAGAATAGCCATTGATGAAGGGTGAATCATTTTTCCCTCTTAGCAGTTACTGCAAATTTTCCGAACACGTTTCTCTCTATTCTAAAGTCGTAATTATGCTTATCCATTGAATAACACCTAACCTTTGATTCACAATGTGATTTTGGCCATAAAGTTCAAATATATTAATCTGTGGACAATTGGCATCAGTTGAGAACCTTTCAATAATTATTCTGAAACAAATTTCTCAAGAGCAAACTAGTAAGAGAAAAGGCTTGTGAGCTGTTCCAAAACTCCATTCCATGCTGAATCAGTTACTGAGGACAATTAACCATTAGGTTTATCCTGTCCTCTCTCTTGAGAGGAGTTACAAGGAACAAGAAACTGTATTTACTTTTGTTTTTCTGTTCATTTAGTTTTCAGGATCTCAACATTTATTGCCTGTCCCTAAGATGGCAGTGCGCTTTTGCCATGAACTGCTTCAAATGAATGTCCTCCCATTGTTTTGTTGGATAGGAGTTCTGGGAACGATAATGAAGTGGTGAAAGATTGTGGGTGATTTGGAGGGAACCATATATGTGTGGTGTGGCTTCCTAGCTGTGGGTTTGTGAGATTAACCTAGCTGGGAAACTGCAGCACCTATTGAAACAAAATGCACTATAGTCATTATACACCATGGTCAAGGGATTAATATTTAGGGTGGTGGATGGAGTCAAGCAGGCTCTGGATGGTGTTGACCATCTTGGGAGCTGACTGAACAACAGAGTGCAGTGTTTTCCATCACGTTCCTGATTTGTGACTAGTCGATGGTGGAGAGGTATGTGGTGCCAGGGGGAGAGCGTTTTGCCACAAGATCCTCTACTCCTATAGCCACGGCATTAATGTGGCTAGTCAAGGTGAGATACTGGCAAATGGTGACTGCCAATATATTGATAGTGCAGGACACAGTGATGGATTTACTGGTAAACATCAAGGCCAGGTGGTAGACACAAAATGCTGGAGTAACTCAGCGGGTCAGGCAGCATCTTTGGAGAGAAGGAATGGGTGATGTTTGGGGTTGAGACCCTTCTGCAGACTCGACCCAAAACATCACCCACTCCTTCTCTCCAAAGATGCTGCCTGACCCACTGAGTTACTCCAGCATTTTGTGTCTACCTTCAATTTAAACCAGCATTTGCAGTTCTTTTCTACACATCAAGGTGGTCAGAATCTGTCCTGATGGGGGTAATCATCGTCTGGCATTTTTTATGAACAAAATGGTGCTTGAATGGAATTTTAAACTTGAATGTTGTTAACATCTTGTTTCACACAGGCATGGGTGCCTCATTCACTGAGAAGTTACAAGTGCAATTGAACTTTGTTCAATCATGAGTTAATATCCCCATTCCTGTTCAAAATTATTATCGATGAAGAAGTTGAAGATGTTAAAGCCAAAAAGCATTGCCCTGACTAACACTGCAATGTGTCCTCTGTCAAAGATCTTCCTGCATGCAAGGTATTACTCCAACCACTGGAGTATTTTCCCCTTGAGGTCTAAGTTCTTGGAGTCCCCTCCTCCTGTTAGCTCTGTAATTACTCACTGCCTTTCATCCTGAAAGTGGCAACAGTTACAAACTTGTGATCTGATCCATTGGTAGTAAAGCCTTGGAAGAAATAATGAAAATAGCACGGACACAGAATGTGCTCAAGGTAGCGTTTTCAATGTCGATCATAAGAGTGGACTTGGTTGCTTCAGAGCAGGTTGCACTGGTCAATTTTAGCAACGTACAGCTGCACAACTGGGTTCACAGCAGGAGCTTTAAAAACCGAGAGAAATAAACATTAATAACATTAAAAAGCCAGGAACAACTGAGCCTTTTAGTCCACACCCAGACACACAGGAATATTGCATAACATGCTACAACTGGACTGACTATCATATAACCATATAACCATATAACAATTACAGCACGGAAACAGGCCATCTCGGCCCTACAAGTCCGTGCCGAACAACTTTTTTCCCTTAGTCCCACCTGCCTGCACTCATACCATAACCCTCCATTCCCTTCTCATCCATATGCCTATCCAATTTATTTTTAAATGATACCAACGAACCTGCCGCCACCACTTCCACTGGAAGCTCATTCCACACCGCTACCACTCTCTGAGTAAAGAAGTTCCCCCTCATGTTACCCCTAAACTTCTGTCCCTTAATTCTGAAGTCAAAAGTCATACCAAAGATATTCACAAAAAGCTGAAGTAACTCAGCGGTTCAGGCAGCATCTCTGGAGACAGGGAATGCGTGAGGTTTTTGGGTCGAGACCCGAATGAGGTAGTCTGGTTCATGGGTTAGAGATGAACTTTGAACAAAGGAACTTAAAAGCTATGAAATAAGGGGAGCTGGAAATGAGAACTTATATAAAGAAACATAAAAGCTGTGAAATGTTGAACTGTTGGATATATTCAGCAGGTCAGGCCCTGGGAAAGAAAAACAAATCCAATATCGCAGAAAGACCAGATAACCTTGCAGTAAAATATGTGAATATAAATTAACAACAAGGTCTGGCATCTGATACTCCTTATACCTCTTCTTCTTGCGTATGGCGTGCACAGCCTAAAGTTGTAGGTCAACTTGTTCTATTTGATCTATTTGTTTGTGCACGTTGGGTTGATTGCATTAGTTGAAACAGGGTGGACCACGTGAAGGACCACACAATCTACCACCCCACTCCTCATACTAAAATAGTTTGTTGCCTCTGGATGACTGGACTTACGTGAAGAATTAATCTTCGGATTTGGTACTGGAAGATGAGTCATGAAGTGACAATAGATCTATAAGCTTCAACAAATTGAAGAGAGGAAGAAAATTAATGGATGATATAGAAATGTCACTGACACATATCTTGTTTCAATGTCAGAACATGTTTATCCCATCATTGATGATTATAACAGTACGTCCTGTTTTAATATTCAATATTCTTTTGAGCTTGGATTAGGAGTGAAAGTCTCTGTTTTTACATCTTTTTGTTGTTGTGAACATTCACTCCTCTCGGTTATTAAAGCTCATGATTTTGTTTTACAGCAAATTGAGTGCAATAAATTTAGCCAAGTGAAGGACCTGGATGACAACAAAGATTTCAACAGGGAGTGAACTAAACAATTGAATAGATTTAGAATGTCCTCTCGAGTTAGTTGGAGTAGATGCTGTTATGAATTGCAGAAATTCTTTTGATGGGTAAGTAATGTCTGAGCAATGTTTTGTTTCTGATGTCTTGTCAAAGCCTAAGTTCGTGCCTTCAGATCTTTCGCACAGCACAAAAGCCAAGTTATCACAATTATTAAGCTAGATTTGAGTAGTCTGAAGTGCTGGACAAGTTTTCTCTTCATTCAATTTTAAACAATAAGCTTGTGGCACAATGTCTCATCAGTAGAGACCTGAGTTTTATCCTGACTATAGGTGCTGCCTGTACAGAGTTTGTACATTCTCCTTGTGACCACGTGGGCTTTTTCTGGGTGATCAGGTTTCCTCCCACATTCCATAGACGTGCAGGCTTGTACGTTAATTGGCTTCTGTAAATTGTCCCTTGTGTAGGATAGAAGGAGTGTATGGGTGATTGCTGGACCATGCGGACTTGGTGCACCGAAGGGCCTGTTTCCATGCTATATCATTAAACTAAACTAAAACTAAATATGGGCATGGTTATTTCAACCCCTATGTCTTGTGATAAGGATAAAATGTTAAAGCAATTCTTTCTCAGCTTTGATTCACATTACTTGTTTCTCCTTCCATGACCTTCTGAATTTTTCCAGCATTTTGTTTTTTGAGAAAACACATTTCTGGTGATGAGAACTGGTATGACGAACTGCTGAACAAAGGATGATTAATTTTCCAAAAGACACAAAAATAGAGCGATTTTAGGCATAACATACTTACTGTAATAGACCGTTTAGTCCACAGCGCCTTGATAATGTGGCCCACCTTTGAATACATTGCCCTGCTATTTCAAATACCCATCTTCCTGTTAACCACCCTGAGCCCATCTGAGTTACATTTTTTCTTTAGTGATGGTTTTGTGCTCAGCACCTCCTTTGCTCTAAGAAAGATTGCAGGATAGAACCTGCTAAGATCTTTCCCATTTAAATATCCTTCTAGACAGAGGAGTCTTCCAGCTGAGATGCACAGAGATGAAAGATGAAAGATGATTGGAAACTTTAGATCCCCTACTCTGTGTTGCTTCATGAACTTTAAATTTTAAAAGTTTGGAGAATCTGAATCCTGAGCAAAAATCGAACTGCCGGAGGAACTCAGGAGGTCAGGCAGCATTTGTGGAGGAAAAAGGGCAGATAATGCTTCTGGTCAGCTACCTACTTCAGACAAATGAAAAAAACTTTAAAAGTCTGTTAGTTAAATGATTCCTGATTACATGATAAATTTGTCTGTTGTACATAGAATAATGTTTAACTGATTTTGCAAATTGCTTGTGGATAGTTGACTGTTATTCTGATTTTCTTTAATGATTGTTTCATCCATTCACATTAAAGGGCACCCTCCTCCCATTGTACCCGCAGTGATCAATAAACTGGCACAAAACTACATGCTGGTGTACCTCAGCTGGTCTGGCAGCATCTCTGGAGGGAATAGATAGGTGACATTTTGGGTCGGATCATTAGATACTGATTCAATGGATAGGTGATGTTTCAGGTCAGTCTGAAGAAGGGTCCTGATCCAAAATGTCACCTGTCTAACCCTTCCAGAGATGCTACCTGGCCTGTTGAGTTTCTCCAGCACTTTGTCTTTTGCTCAAGATTCCAGCATCTGCAGTTTATTGTGACTCCAGTAAACTGGCTCACTGGTTTCAGATTCTTCAATTCCTGACCATGAATGAATTGAATCAAAAACGAGTTTTATGTGCCTTACCCTCAGGGGCATGTTAGTGGTAATTGATTATTTTTTGAAAGTGAAGTCATTATATTATGGGATATGTAACCACCAATTCTTCCTTTATTAGTTTCTCTAAACTCTGGTTTTCTGCACTGAATTGTTGATTTACTTTCAAGCAATTAAATATGTGTGGTGTCAAAAATCTGACTCCAGAATGAAAGATAGATACAAAATACAAACCGTATAGATATAACAGGTGCTGTTCCTACTCACCTTCGTTCATTGGTCTGAACAATAACATTCCCATTTTCTGGGCAGCTGGAATTAGTCTTTTTTAAGGGCCTCATTGTTACTAATAACATTTTTATGAGTGTCTCCAAAGAGCAAAAGCATTGAAAAATCACAGACATAAATTTCAATCTCTTTTCACACAGTCACTGTGACCGTTGGATAAATAACCAGCTAAACTCATTTACTGCAAATAAAATTATATTGAAGCCGTGTAGATTTTACAACAGATGGGAAACACAATAACCAGAGAATATTATTCTTTGAGGTTCAATCTTCATTTCTAGATGAAAATGCCGTGAAACTGATGTTACAACTTTGCTGATGAAATGACCTTTATTGGTTGAGGACATACCGACCTGAAATTTAACTCAGTCCAAGTTAGGCTTGGACAGTCATTAGAGAGTTACTTAATTCATTTTCCAGTTATCAATTGTAATAAACAAAAATGTAGGAGGATAATGAATTGGTCAAATGACTAATGATGCATTTGCCACAAATCTCTTACTGCATTTGCCATGTAATGACAAAGGTATTAACTTGCATAGAAATGTACATAAACAGTAGGCCATGAGTCCAAACCACCATTCAACACCATCATGATCTTTCCAACTCTCATTGGTTATGAGACCAACGTTACTCTTATCTCAGTCATTACAATTTTCAATTGCCACGGTTTCTTATTGACAGTACCAATATTTGTTTTTTCCATCTGCTTAATGGTGTTGAAAACTCCATTGATTCCTACCCCCTGATCTCTAAGTGACCTCGGAACTCCCAATCTGCATGCACTCTGACCCCATGGCCCATTCTTCTCCCACCTTTGCCACCTATCTGACCCTGCAGCATTGCCACTGCCCCCTGCCTCTACCGCGGCATGGTGGCGCAGCGGTAGAGTTGCTGCCTTACAGCGAATTCAGAGCTGGAGACCCAGGTTCGATCCAGACTACGGGTGCTGTCTGTACGGAGTTTGTACGTTCTCCCCGTGACCTGCGTTGGTTTTCTCCGAGATCTTCGGTTTCTTCCCACACTCCAAAGACATGCAGGTTTGTAGGTTAATTGGCTTGGTAAATGTAAAAAAAGAAAAGTGTCCCTAGTGGGTACAGGATAGTGTTAATGTGCGAGGATCGCTGGTTGGCGTGGACCCGGTGGGCTGAAAGGGCCTGTTTCCGTGCTGTATCTCTAAACTAAACTTTATTCTTTCACAATAAGCTCCTTGCCTCCTGTACCGAAGCACAGAATAACTTCCGACCTTCAATCCACACCCCAGCACATCTCCCGACCTTAGATGCCCTTACCCACCAAGTGTCTCTGATTCTGCCTCAGAAAAACAATGACCCTCTCATTTCCCCCCCAATCCCAAGTCCTCCCTCTAACTGTTAGGCCAACTCTTGGCTACGTTCCTCCTTCCATATCCAGCACAAGGAGAACAAAAAGAGCTGTACAATTTCATCTCTGAAATCACATAATTTGACAAGAAATTAAAATATGTGATTCTGAAAAGAATATAAACATATAATATGATGAGGATTGTTTTCTACCATTATTTACACTGATAGTTTGATTTGCCTATTTACAATCATTCAGTATCTTGACCTTAAAGGGACAGACCATCTTTTGCATAGTTTCAGTTTAGCAGCAGAATGGACTGCTTGTGCAATAATCAGTTTCTATTATAGAACCATGCATCATCCAAGATGCTGCTGGGGCTTTGGATTTCAAGCATTTTATGAGGTTTTCTGATGTGCCTCTATCTCATCTATGGATGCATTAGATTTCTAGACAGTGTTTCCCGCCACCGACCTAATTTCGGATCCAATTTTCCATTCTACCTTAGATCTTATGAGCTTTCACTTCTATGCAATACATTGTCAACTGCTTTGTAGCAAAATTTATTTGGACTGCATCAAATCTCCCCGAAACCCATCTTCTCCTTCATAGGTTCCATATCTATCCCCCCCCCTGATTACTCCCACCTGCATCCTCAATCCCATTCTCCAGTTCCAATTTCAGGAAAAGCCTATTGTCCATTCATTGTTGAGATATAAGTCACTGGTGGAAGCTAGACAACTGCTGGATATGTTTAAGTTGGTTGATTGATGATGGCTGCATGACTTATCTCCATTTCCCTCTGACCAATCTCCTCAACATGATCTAGAAACCATAAAAAAAACGTCAGAGCACAGTAATCGCCCGAGCACAGTAATCGCCCTTCAGCCCACTGTGTTTGACCTGACCATTAATCTCCCACCTATATTAGTCCCATTTTATCCTCCCCACTGTCACATTCAATTCTGTCAGGGACTGCCACTTGCCTACAGAGTAGAGACAATTCACAGGGAGAATGTACAAAGTTTGCATAGACAAACTCAGAGGTCAGGATCAAACTCAGGTTGCTGGAGCTGTGCCACAGAGCTGTAGAATGTCAGTTGTACTAGCATAGACTCCTTCCCAATCCTCCTATGAAAGTTGTCTGAAATTGCCTGCCTGTTGTGCCAAAATAGACTCACTCCTTTGTTCTGGACTCTTCTACTTGGTCAGAATATGGACTTTGAAAACTAATGTGATGCTGTTGTGCCATTTACAGTTGTCAGCAGCTTCTCATGAAAGATACTTCCCCTGTGTTGATAGTGCATATGTTTATGAGTTCACATTGCTGGTTGCCAGTGGACCTTTGCATTGGCATTACATGAAACATAGAACAGTACAGGACAGGAACGTGCCCTTCGGCCCACAGTGTTTGTGCCAAACATGATGCCTAGCTGAACTGATCTCATCTGATCCATATCCCTCTATACCCTGCATTTCCACATGCCTATCCAAAAGCTTGTTAAATGCTACTATCGTATTAATGGGTGATATCCCAGTCGTGGTGACAAGGTCTGGGGTTTGGTAAAATCTGCAATCTCAGATTTTCAGTGTTAGCAAACAAAGTGGATTTGGGAAGAAGGCGTGTGAAACACTTTGCCCTGTATACTGTGAAGCACCTGTCACAACCACAGTAGGCCATCACACTGAGACATAGGAATCATATCACGTGTGAGGGCGTCAAAAATACAAAACCATAGAGCGAGGCAGATGATCCTTTCACACTGCTGCCAATGATTTACATATACAATCTGTAATCTTCCTGCACCAACAGCAATTAGACTCTACAAAACTTATTTAGAGCAATTATTTACACTCATTAGTTGATTTGCTTATTTACAGTCATTAGTCATTTTAACCTTAAAGGGACAGATCATTTTAAAGATAGCTTCAGTTTAGCACCAGAATAGACTGTTCATGTGCATAATTCCCCTTTAATCAAGCCGCACATTACTGTGAGCAAGCATCATATGATGCTTTAAGCATCTGCTGAGCTATATTAATGAGGAATATGTCAACACATTTGTGTGAAATTCCTTTCTGCCATCTTAACACTTATTCATCTCAAGTTCTGATTTGAATTAAATTGGCAAAGTCAGAGATTGACATAGGATTTTGTTAATGCGCTTGTTGTTCACATTGTGTGCGCCAGTTGCATTTTGAGTATCTGAAGGTTGTGGAGTAGAGAGACACCAGAAGCAGTTGGTGACAGGGTCAAGCTGTGGTGTACTTCTTGCACAACCTGGAAATACATAGGTAGACCAAAATGCTGGAGAAACACAGCGGGTGAGGCAGCATCTATGGAGCAAAGGAAATAGGCAACGTTTCGGGTCGAAACCCTTCTTCAGATTTATTTAGGAAATTCTTCAGCGTTATAAATAATAATAATAATAATAATAATATATCTTTTATTGTCATTGCACGTCAGTGCAACGAGATTTAGTGTGCAGCTCCACTGATGTACAAGAAAGGTAAATAAATACAATACATAAATAAACAAGCTGAATTGATTGACGTGACCATCTGAGGGAGACTGTCCAAAGGGGGTGGGTGGGGGGGCACTCATTAGGGCCGGTTCAGAGCCGCTATAGCTCTTGGGATAAAACTGTTCCTGAGTCTGGAGGTTCGGGCGTAGAAGGCCTTGTAACGTCTGCCGGAGGGAAGTAGTTGAAACAGACCGTGGCAGGGGTGTGATGAGTCCTTATGGATGCTGAGGGCCTTCCTGAGGCACCGCGTGTGGTAGATGCCCTCCAAGGTTGGTAGCTCTGTCCCGATGATCCGCTGCGCTCTGTTGACGACGCGCTGAAGAGCTCTCCTCTCCGCCTCCGTGCAGCTGAGATACCACACAGAGATGCCATACGTTAGTATGCTCTCTGTGGTGCAGCGGTAGAACGTTGTCAGCAGCTGTTGGGGCAGACCAGTCTTTTTTAATGTCCTCAGGAAGAACAGTCGTTGCCTTCTTGACCAGCGCGGCGGTGTTTGTGGACCATGTGAGGTCTTCTGAAATGTGAGTGCCCAGAAACTTAAAGCTGGACACTCTCTCCACACTTTCCCCATAAATGGAGATTGGGGCGTATTCTCCAGAATGGGACCTCCTGAAGTCAATAATCAGCTCCTTGGTCTTGGAGGTGTTTAGTGCCAAGTTGTTATTGGCGCATATAGCTGGGAAGAAGGCGTGTGAAACACTTTGCCCTGTATACTGTGAAGCACCTGTCACAACCACAGTAGGCCATCACACTGAGACATAGGAATCATATCACGTGTGAGGGCGTCAAAAATACAAAA
Source organism: Amblyraja radiata (assembly GCF_010909765.2). NCBI lineage: Eukaryota > Metazoa > Chordata > Chondrichthyes > Rajiformes > Rajidae > Amblyraja > Amblyraja radiata. Next base: position 14,341,641 of record NC_045984.1, read on the forward strand.
CCATAGAGCGAGGCAGATGATCCTTTCACACTGCTGCCAATGATTTACATATACAATCTGTAATCTTCCTGCACCAACAGCAATTAGACTCTACAAAACTTATTTAGAGCAATTATTTACACTCATTAGTTGATTTGCTTATTTACAGTCATTAGTCATTTTAACCTTAAAGGGACAGATCATTTTAAAGATAGCTTCAGTTTAGCACCAGAATAGACTGTTCATGTGCATAATTCCCCTTTAATCAAGCCGCACATTACTGTGAGCAAGCATCATATGATGCTTTAAGCATCTGCTGAGCTATATTAATGAGGAATATGTCAACACATTTGTGTGAAATTCCTTTCTGCCATCTTAACACTTATTCATCTCAAGTTCTGATTTGAATTAAATTGGCAAAGTCAGAGATTGACATAGGATTTTGTTAATGCGCTTGTTGTTCACATTGTGTGCGCCAGTTGCATTTTGAGTATCTGAAGGTTGTGGAGTAGAGAGACACCAGAAGCAGTTGGTGACAGGGTCAAGCTGTGGTGTACTTCTTGCACAACCTGGAAATACATAGGTAGACCAAAATGCTGGAGAAACACAGCGGGTGAGGCAGCATCTATGGAGCAAAGGAAATAGGCAACGTTTCGGGTCGAAACCCTTCTTCAGATTTATTTAGGAAATTCTTCAGCGTTATAAATAATAATAATAATAATAATATATCTTTTATTGTCATTGCACGTCAGTGCAACGAGATTTAGTGTGCAGCTCCACTGATGTACAAGAAAGGTAAATAAATACAATACATAAATAAACAAGCTGAATTGATTGACGTGACCATCTGAGGGAGACTGTCCAAAGGGGGTGGGTGGGGGGGCACTCATTAGGGCCGGTTCAGAGCCGCTATAGCTCTTGGGATAAAACTGTTCCTGAGTCTGGAGGTTCGGGCGTAGAAGGCCTTGTAACGTCTGCCGGAGGGAAGTAGTTGAAACAGACCGTGGCAGGGGTGTGATGAGTCCTTATGGATGCTGAGGGCCTTCCTGAGGCACCGCGTGTGGTAGATGCCCTCCAAGGTTGGTAGCTCTGTCCCGATGATCCGCTGCGCTCTGTTGACGACGCGCTGAAGAGCTCTCCTCTCCGCCTCCGTGCAGCTGAGATACCACACAGAGATGCCATACGTTAGTATGCTCTCTGTGGTGCAGCGGTAGAACGTTGTCAGCAGCTGTTGGGGCAGACCAGTCTTTTTTAATGTCCTCAGGAAGAACAGTCGTTGCCTTCTTGACCAGCGCGGCGGTGTTTGTGGACCATGTGAGGTCTTCTGAAATGTGAGTGCCCAGAAACTTAAAGCTGGACACTCTCTCCACACTTTCCCCATAAATGGAGATTGGGGCGTATTCTCCAGAATGGGACCTCCTGAAGTCAATAATCAGCTCCTTGGTCTTGGAGGTGTTTAGTGCCAAGTTGTTATTGGCGCACCAGTCCGCCAGGTTCTGCACCTCCGCTCTGTAGTTTGTTTCATCACCGTTGGTGATCAGCCCAATCACTGTTGTGTTGTCTGCAAACTTCACGATGGTGTTGGTGTCGAATGCAGGGACACAGTCGTGAGTGAAGAGGGAGTAGAGCATGGGGCTTAGTACACAACCCTGTGGTGTGCCGGTGCTCAGGGTGATGGTGGAGGATAGGTGCGGGCCCAGTCTCACTGCCTGCGGTCGCTCCGTGAGAAAGTTCAGGATCCAAGCGCATATCGGTGAGCTGAGGCCTAGCTGGTGGAGTTTGGTGGTGAGCTTGGTGGGGATGACCGTATTGAATGCAGAGCTATAGTCAATGAAGAGCATCCTCACATACGTGCCCTGTCTGTCCAGGTGAGTCAGGACAGTGTGAAGGGCCAGAGAGATGGCATCCTCTGTCGATCTATTTGCCCTGTATGCAAATTGATGGGAGTCCAGTGAGGTAGGGATGCTGGATTTAATATGGGAGAGGACCAGCCTTTCGAAGCACTTCATGGGGATTGGAGTCAGGGCAACCGGCCGGTAGTCGTTGAGGTTGGTGATTTTGGACTTTTTCGGCACCGGCACAAAAAGTCCAAAGCTGTCCTTTTAAATCTGTTGCACTTTATAATTGCACTTAAAATGCCTGTCAACACAGTGTACCTGAATAATGAAAGACCTAGCTAGAGTGGATGTGGAGAAGATGTTTCCAGTAGTGGGAGGCCAGAGGGCAGAACCTCAGAGTAATAGGACCTCACTTTAGAATGGAGATGAGGAGGAATGTATTTACCCATTGTGGTGAATGTCTGGAACTCATTGCCACAGACGGCTGTGGAGGCCAAGTCATTGAGTCTTTTTAACCTGGAGATTGATAGGTTCTTGGTTAATAAGGGTGTCAAAGATTATGGGGAGAAGGCAGGACAATGGGGTTGAGAGGGGCAAAATAGATCAGCCATGATTGAATGTCAGACTCCATGGGCCGTATGGCCCAATCCTACTCCTATGTGGTCGTATGAACTTATGTATCAGTGACTGCGTATTAATGGGGAATGGAGTCTGAATAAAACCAACATACCTGCCCACCTTTATGTGGTAATAGAGTTATAGAGTCATAGAGCTACACAGCATGGAAACAGGCACTTCGGCCCAACTTATCCGAGCCCACATCCTTCCAAACCTTTCCCATCCTCCTACCTGTCCGTATCTGTTAAATGCAGAAATTCACATCCTGCATTCACATCTGCACTTCCTCATTTATTGCACATGCACGGTCTGAAAAGTTTGAAACCAAGAACCACAGACACCCAAAATTAGTGTTGTGAGGGCTGACTCTCTGGATGCACAATGATCCTATCTATTGATAGAGAAGACAAATATGTCTGTGACCATGTTTGTGTATTCAGTAACAAAATAATCGGTCCGGTCTGGAAAGTTCCTTAATCTCAATGTTGCAAAATAACTTAACTGAAGACGTTTGATGCCTGGTTTGATGTTGGGGCCAGTCAATGTAATCCCATTGTATTACATTAGGCTGATGTGTCAGATAACACCTCACGGTTATGAAAGTTTGCAACCAATATCTCTTGAGCAGCCAGCTTCCTGCTGTGGGCCAGAAGCCTGTAATCTGTAGAAAGCACTGTTTGTTTACAAAGCTGTCCTTTTTAATTTCAAAACTTGATCACTGCTTGTGGTTTATATTTGTCGAAAGCAATTTATCAGGATGGTTTGGGAACAGCTCCATCCATGACCGCAAGAAATTGCAGAGAATTGTGGACGCAGCCCAGACTATCACACAAAACAACCTCCCTTACATTGACTCCATTTACACGTCACGCTGCCTCGGCAAGGCCATCAGCATGATCAAGGATGAGCCGCACCCTGGCCACTCCCTCTCCTGCCCTCTCCCATTGGGCAACAGGTATAGAAGTGTGAAAATACACACTTCCAGATTCAGGGACAGTTTCTTTCCAGCTGAAGAAGGACCACGACCCGAAATTTCGCCAATTCCTTCACTCCACAGATGCTGCCTCACCCGCTGAGTTTCTCCAGCATTTTTTGTCTACCTTCGATTTTTCCAGCATCTGCAGTTCTTTCTGAAAACAATTCTTTCCAGCTGTTATCAGGTAACTGAACCATCCTACCAACAACTAGAGAACAGTCCACGATCTACTATCTACCTCGTTGGAAACCCTCGGACTATCTTTGATCGGAGTTTACTGGACTTTATCTTGCACCATTACATTAATCCCTTTGTCATATGTTTGTACACTGTGGATGGCTCGATTGTAATCATGTATTGTCTTTCTGCTGGCAGGTTAGGACATGACAAAAGTGTTTCACTACACCTGTCATGTGGCAACAAACTAAACTCAAACATATTTAGAAGTCTAGTTATCTTTTGTAGTAATGCCTGCCTTCCACATAATTCTTGTAGGATGGCCCATGTGTAACTATCCCAAACAACCCCCTCATCCAAAGCATTGACACAGATTGTTAACTGCTGGAACCTTATCACTGGCAACCCTTGGATCACAGCAATCTAATTCAAAAATGGCCTGTTTCATTCCTTGTCCATTTCTTATCTGTTAACTAATCCTCAAATCACACATGGCATGAAGTGTATATTGCACTGAAGAACACAAGCTTTTTAGTTTAGTTTAGATTAGTTTAGAAAAACTGAGGGGAAACGGGCACTTCGGCTCATTGAGTCCACGCCGACCAGCGATACCCACGCATTAACACTGTCCTACACACTGGGGACAATTCACAATTTTACCAAACCAATTAACCTACAAACCTGCATGTCTTTGAAGTGTAGGAGGAAACTGGAGCACCCGGAGAAAACCCATGCAGGTCACGGGGAGAACGTGCAAACTCTGTACAGAGAGTACCTCTAGTCAGGATAGAACTCGTGTCTATGGCACTGTAAGGCAGCAACTCTGCCGCTGCGCCACCGTGCCATCCAATGGTTAGGTCAAACAAACAATGGTTTATTTTTACAACCATTTTTGCAACATCTAATCAAAGACCTTTAATGAGAAATTGAAATGTACAACACCCCATTATCTCAAAAAATTCCTGCAGATTTGCCGAACATGACTTCCTCTCACTAATCTATGATGACTCTTCCCAAACCTATTATTTCCTATAGTTTCCCAGTAAAATAAAGGAACTGCAGATCCTGTGTTACAAAAAAAGACATGAAGTGCGAGAGTAACTCGGCAAGTCAGGCATCATTTCTGGAGATAATGAATAGGTGACATTTCGGGCTGGGACACTTCTTCAAACTGATTCTGGTGTTGGTGGTGGTGGTGGGGGGTGGGGGGGAAAGAAAGCAGGAAGAGGGGAGGAGCAGAACAAAACCTGGCAGGCGATAGGTGGATACAGGTGAGGGTGGTGTAGGATAGATCGATGGTTGGAAGCACGGTCGCTGACAGCATTTAAGAAGTATCTAGATGGAAAAAAAAAATTAAAAAAATTAAGATAAATAAATAAATAATAATAATAAACAAAGAAGTATCTAGATGAGTAGTTGAATCATCTAGTCATAGAAGATTATAGACATGCTGATATGTTGGTGATTAATACAGATGGGTATCCATTGGTTGGCTTGGACATGGTGGGTTGGATAGCTAGTCTCCATGCAATATGACTCTCTGACTATGAGTCTATCACATTTCAACTTCCTCTTGTCAGGCATTGTATTAATGGAAGACATTCCCCAAATCATGATTAAACATCCAGAGAATTCTGCCACTCCTCCTCAACCAAAGCTATGGGTTTTACAAATGGTTGCTCTGAGTCATGGACCTTGATGAAGGGTCTCGGCCCAAAACATCACTTACTGTATTGCTTTTCTCCACAGCTGATACTTTATTTGCTCTTGTGGGTCTGGGTTCCATACAAGAAACAATAACTTTTAAAAAATACACAGTAAATAGGAAATGCAAATCCCAGCATTGTCAACAGAAATCCCATCCCCTCATACAGAAATCACATGCCCTCATACAGAAATCACATGCCCTCATACAGAAATCCCATCCCCTGATACAGAAATCACATGCCCTGATACAGAAATCACATGCCCTCATACAGAAATCACATGCCCTCATACAGAAATCACATGCCCTCATACAGAAATCCCATCCCCTGATACAGAAATCACACGCCCTGATACAGAAATCACATGCCCTCATACAGAAATCACATGCCCTCATACAGAAATCACATGCCCTCATACAGAAATCACATACCCTCATACAGAAATCACATGCCCTCATACAGAAATCCCATCCCCTCATACAGAAATCCCTGCCCTATCAATTGAAGGGATGCCATTTCAGTAAGTTACACAATGGCGGGGTGAGATAATGGGCAGTCGAACTTGTATTGGAAGGAACTGCAGATGCTGGTTCACACCGAAGATAGACACAAAATGTTGGAGTAACTCAGCAGGTCAGGCAGCATCTCTGGAGAAAAGGAATAGGTGACGTTTTGGGTCAAGACCCTTCTTCAGACAGCATTTTGTGTCTATCTCACTTGTAGCTGTCATTTGCAGGAGTGGTCAGCTCATTGCAGTCCAGAAATATCACCTGCAATGATTTATTCAGCTCCCATGTTGTGCCTCTGGTGCTAATTTTGATTTAGATTATTTTCCACAGCCCTCTCTAAAATCCAAGTTAACTTTGTCTTCCTGCCTTGACACTGTCAAGTCTTATTTGTCTACTCAGATAAGCGTTAATTTATCCTGTTATCCTTAACCGTCCTTCCTTTGCCCAGCATTGTTGCAGTTGCCCCTGGAAACAAGGACTAAAGAGAAACTCCAAAAAAAATAAAAGCAGATTCTCTTGAGATGTGCCTGGCTTTCCACTGCGTTATTTTGAGACCAGCCGCTGGTCTCTCAATCACTCGGTTAACATTCCTCTCTTAATAATGGTTCCTGGAACTCCGATGTATAAGGAAACATCTCCTGTGAGTCCGGAAACATCGCATACATCATTGACACACGTCCCAAAATGTATGTTGTGAAATTAAATTCAATTAACCTCATTTTAGAAAGACCTCTGATGTTCCGGCACGTGATTATGTAGAAATCATGCTGATTTTGCGTGGCAGTGATAGAGCTGTTGCCATACAGCACCAGAGATCAGGGCCCGATCCTGACTATGGGTGCTGTCTGCATGGAGTTTATACGCTCTCCCTGTGACCACGTGGGTTTTCGCTGGGTGTTCCAGATTCCTCCCACACTCCAAAGACATACAGGTTTGTAGGTTAATTGGCTTCAGTAAAATTGTAAATTTTCCCTAGTGTGTAGGATAATGTTAGTGTACATGGTAATCGCTGGTCGGCGCGGACTCAGTGGGCTGAAGGACCTGTTCCGCCCTTTATCTCTAAATTCTAAATCCTAGTTATATGGCCTTTCTTTCATTCATTAATCAATGGTCTGAAAAATGGTTTGCAGTCAGATCTGGAGCGTTTGTATATTTCCCACCCCCTTTAAAGGCAATGGTTCATGGAGCATTTATGGAACTACCAAGCACCATGTAAAAAAGTGAAATAAAAATGTGTTTGGGTACTAATAGGAGCAACGTCCAAAAGTCTAGAAAATCTGCCCGTCTGGCACCACCAAGTCCCAATAGTGCTGGATTATTGGCCTTTTTTATTGTATTTTGTTTCAGGCACCAGGAAAATGAAAGTTACTGCATTGTCATAAAACCAAATCATTTCAACAATGAGCTGCAAGAAGAAAACCTTTGACTGCTACTGTCTGAGGTGACTCCAGATTCACATTTGGGCAGCACAGTGGAATGACTTGCACTGTTGTGAGACAGCTTCAGCAGCCCGGGTTCAATCCTGACCTCCTGACTGTGAATGTTTCTATTGATTGTTCCAGTTTCTTTCCACATCCCAAAGATATGTAGTGGAGAAAGGAACTGCAGATGTTGGCCTCTGTAAATTGCCCTTGGATTGTACATAGGTAGTGCAACCAGTGTGAGTAGATGGAAATGTGGGGAACATAAAATAGAACGGCATGGTGGCATATTGAATGGCAGGGCAGTCACTGTGTTGTAGCGGTGGAGCTGTTGCATTACAGCATCAAAGTCCCGAGTTCGATCCTGAATATACGTGCTGTCTGTAAGTTGTTTATACATTCTCCCGTGACCACATGGGTTTTCCCCGGGTGCTTCGGGTTCCTCCCACAGTTCTAAGATGTTCAGGTTTGTAGGTTAATTGGCTCTGGTAAAAATTGTAAATTGTTCCTAGTGTGTAGGATAGTGCACTATCGGGTCGGCACTATTGTCCCTAGTGTGTAGGATAGTACAGGGCACTATCGGGTCGGCACAAAGTCGGTGGGCCAAAGGGCCTGTTTCCGTGCTGTGTCTCTAAACTAAACTAAACTAAATTTAAACTAAAATGGGATTACGATAGGATCAGTGCAAATGGTTATTTGATGGCCAGTGCAGACTTGATGGGCTGAATGATCTGTTTCCATACTGTTTAATTACTCAATGACACCATGTTATGGTTGACAATTAATACCCAGCAAGTCGTAAAAGCAGTTTCTCCAAAATAAGAAAGCCTATTAATATTTTCTCAGGGATAATATATTGTCACGTGTACCAATTAAGGTAATGCCATGCTAAAAAAAAAGCAACAAGATACATAACTACATAAAAGTTAACATAAACATCCACCACAGAGGATTCCCCACTGTGATGGAAGGCAAAAAGGTCCAATCCCCTTCCTCGTTATTCTCCAGCGGTCGGGGTAGTTGAACCATTCACAATCAGGGCGATTGAAGCTCCCGCAACCAGCGGTCGAAGCCCCCGCGTCGGGGCGATCAAAACTCCCGCGTCGGGGCGATCAAAACTCCCAAGTCAGGGTGGCCGAATCACCGAATAATTTTTTTGAAAAAGCTAAACACTAACAAAAGAAAGTGATGAAAGGCTCATTTACTTCAGTGCTGTCGGAAGGTCGTTCAGGGAACGATGACTAGTTAGATCAGCCACTTACCCAAAAATTCACAACAATTTAAATTTAATTTAACACATATGGATCTTCAGAAACATTTTGATGTGATACACCTAAGCATAAATTGTTATATTTAGTGTTTGCTTCTCTGTTTTATGTTTAATTCAAGGGGCGGAGGGAGGTCCACTGGAATAAATATAAAAACCAGTGCCGGGATTCAATATACTGTGTAATATTTTGTGTGTTTCTAAATCCGGTAGCTTATATTGATAAAATAATTACTATATTCCTTTGAAAAGGATAAATTAAAAAACGTTCGTGATAGGAGATCGATGGTGGAGACAGATGCTCATTTCCGTATTAATAAGAGGGCAAAAGGGTTCCAGGATCTGCTATTTGTTGTTCATTACTTGTTTTTTTTTTAAAGTTCACTGTGTGTGACTCACTGAAAACACTTAATAATATGTTAAAGTGAGAATGGGTCAGGATAAACATTTCAGCAACTTCAAATACCAGAAATAATTGGTCCCCAAACCTAAAGGATAATTTCAGTAAAATTGGTGCATAATATTCAATCATGAGCCCCATCTCTATGGCAACTCCTAACCTTACCTCATCACATCTGACAAGTAGCTCTGCCCGCTCCACCTCCCATCACCCCCTGCTGTGCTGTCAGGATGAGTGATGTCAGTGGAAGGGGCAAGAATGCCTCCCAACATCCTTCATCTGAGAAACATCGAAACATAGAAAATCGGTGCAGAATTAGGCCATTCTGCCCTTCAGGCCAGCACCGCCATTCAGTATGATCACGACTGATTATCCAGAATCAGTACCCTGTTCCTGCTTTCTCCCCATATCCCTTGATTCTTAGCCCTAAAAGCCCTATACCTAACTCTTGAATACACCCAGTGAATTGGCGTCCACTGTCTTCTGTGATAGAGTATTCCACTGATTCACAACACTCCGGCTGAAAAAGTTTGTCCTCATCTCAGTTCTAAATGGCCTATTATTTTTAAACTGTGACTCCTGATTCTGGACTCTCCCAACACGGGGAACATTCTTCCTGCATCTAGCCTGTCCAATCCCTTAAGAATTGTATATGTTTCTATAAGATCCCATCTCATCCGTCTAAATTCCACTGAATATAAGCCCAGTCGATCTGATCTTGTACCAGGTTTGGACTGTCTTCGCAAGGAATTCCATCTCTGCATGAACCAGATTACCAATCCTGCAGACTGCGTTCGATCCTAACCTGACTATGGATGCTGTCCGTATGGAGTTTGTACGTTCTCCCTGTGACTGCGTGGGTTTTCTGTAGGTGCGCCGGTTGCTGCCTGACCTGCTGATGCTCCAGCAGTTTGTGTCCTTTTGTGTAAACCAGTATCTGCCGTTCCTTGTTTCTACAGTTTGTCCCAACCTGGTAATTTCTTCTTCTCCCGACTCTAATCAGGCAGAAGATACAGAAGCTCATAAGCATGCACCACCACTCATGAACAGCTTCTTCCCCTCTGCTCTCAGGCTTTTGAACAGTCCTGCCATAAGCTAGGATACAGCCCAATTAACCTCTGCCCCATTGCGGACATTGAACTTTGTCTCTGGAACGGCTACAATACTGATAACCATATTCTTCACTTTAGCTGAAGTAACTTCACTTTAACTGAAAGGCACTTCAGTCTGAAGAAGGGTTTCGGCCCGAAACGTTGCCTATTTCCTTCGCTCCATAGATGCTGCTGCACCCGCTGAGTTTCTCCAGCATTTTTGTGTACCTTCAATTTTCCAGCATCTGCAGTTCCTTCTTAAACAATTCTTCACTTTAGCATTCCCTTTGCTCTATCTATTGTACATGAGTAAGGCTTGATTGCATTAAGATATAGTATTATCTAATAGGATTGGATATCAGGCAAAACAAAGCTTTTCACTGTACCTCGGTATACATTCCTATAATAAACTTAACCCTTAGTGCAAGATTTGTTGATACCACAGAGGGAATATTGAAAATGTCATTTATAAATCAGCTGTGGGAGGTTGCTGCTTAAAGGCAGCCCTGCAGAAACGCTACCTTCCTTGTTCAATGACTGTGCCATCCTTTCTCTAAGCTTTGTGTGCACTCCACTCCGAGTTTTTGAGGATCACACTCCATGCTTTGAAAGGGCTGTGTTCCACGTTCTGTGTTAGATGCAGCCGTAACTGACACAGGAGGTATTTAGAGAATGTGTGAGTTGGAGCACAGGGCTGAAGAAGATGATGTGACAAACAGCATACACAATATACTGTATCTGGGTTGCTTTTAAAAAAATATATACTTCATGACTCACCACATTGTGATTCTGGACAAGGCTCAAGATCAGGTGCCGACAGATCATCGAACAGTCGATCCAACTTACAGGGAGAAAGAAAGAACTTCCTTTAGTTTACATCTATCACAAATTTAAGGCCTCACAGAATACTTGCAGCCAACTAAGTAATTTTCAAGAGTGGTCGTTATGACAGTGTCAGGAGCATTGTCCTGATTTTTGCACAGAAGGATCGAACAAACCCCCAATGATGTGTCAACATATGGGGCGGCACGGTGGCGCAGTGGTAGAGTTGCTTCCTTACAGCACCAGAAACCCGGGTTCGACCCTGATTACAGGTGCTGTCTGTACATAGTTTGTACGTTCTCCCCTTGACCAGCGTGGGTTTTCTCCGGGATCTCCCGTTTCTTCCCACACTCTGAAGACTTTCAAGTTTGTAGGTTAATTGACTTGGTATAATTGTAAATAGCCCTTAATGTGTGCAGGATCACGTTAGCGTGCAGGGATTGCTGGTCCGTGCGGACTCGGTGGGCCGAAGGGCATATTTTCATGCTGTATCTCTAAAGTAAACTAAAATGTTTTTGTTATGTTCGGGGAGGGAGAAATATTGACTGGGAAAATTTGGAAAAAAATCACATGTTCTTTATCGGTGTCCCATCCAATCATAGAGTCATACAGCATAGAGTCAAGCCCTTCAGCCCACCGTTAATGCAAAATATCAAGTACCCATTGGTACTAATCCAATGCATCAGGTCTTGCACTGTAGCCTACTATGCCTTGGCTGTTCAAATGCTTGTTCAAAATACATTTTAAATGCTAATGGAGCACTTATACTCACCATTCCCTTGGACAGTCTGTTCCAGATTTCAACCTTACTCTGGATGAAACAAATTCTTCTTCTGAACCTCTTATATCTTACCTTACACCTTTGCCCTCTGGATATAGACATCCACCAAGTTGGGCCTTAGTTTGATGTCACAACTGAAAGAGAATACCGCTGCTCTCTTTCTTCTCAAGTCTCTGGTGAGGGGGCTGAAATTGCAACTTCCGTGTTAGAGTTTGGAACTGTCACCAAGCTGAGATTGGCACCCAACCTGTGATGGAAAGTCATAAAAAACTTCTGATACTCGTAGTCTGAAATCAGAGTAAAGGTTGGAAGAACTTAGCAGGAGGGCATTTGGCCTGCAATATTGACTCTATCTCTCTTTGTAAATGTGCTGCCTGACCTGATGAATGTTTCCAGCAATTAGGCTTTTTTATTTCTGAGAAACCCATCCACACCACCCTGATAGGGTACAGTTGTGTGAGTTTTAGTTACTAGATTAAAATGTGCACTACAGATGCATAAGTGAGTTACAATCTCAATTTGAGATTGTAACTCAGTTTGAAGAACGTAAATTCTGTAATTGAAAATTTCTGGAATTTAAAGGAAGTTTAATCTTAGTAACAGTGATCACAAAATGGTCAGATTTTTATCAGATAGTTTACTGATGTCCTTCAGGGTACGATGTTTGCCATCCTTACTCATTCTGTACTGTACATGACTCCAGGCATTTCAATGTAGTTGATTCTTAGCTGACTCCAACAAGGACCCAATAGAAACAGGTGTAGGCCACTTGATCCCTCAAGCATAGCTTAGTTTAGTTTTGAGGTACAGTGGGGAAACAGGACCTTCAGCCTAACGAGTCCATGCCGACCATCAATCAGCTGTACACTAGTCTATCCTACACACTAGGGACAATTTACAGAAGCCGATTAACCTACAGACCTGCACTTTGGAAAATGAGAGGAAACCGGAGCACCCGGATAAAACCCACGCAATTATAGGAACAGCGTACAAACTCCGTACAGACAGCACCTGTAGTCAGGATCGAACCTGGGACTCTGGCACTGTAAGGCAGCAGGTCTACCGCTGTACCACTGTGCTTGCCCTGCCGTACAATGTGGACAGAGCTGATCTTCCCCTGGATTCCACTCCTCTTCTATGCCGGTTCACCATAGCCTATAATGTTTCAAAAACTGATTTACCTTAAAATATTTTACCTTACCTGAGAGAACATAGACAATAAATGGGAGCATTACCAGTGGCATCCCTAGCCCCTAATGAACAAATATAGGTTCCTAGAGTCCAGAAGAATGGACGGCCCTGTGATGGCTACAGCTGCCATTTTAGATATTGATTTCATTGAGCAAGCAAGCTATTAGTTAAGGTGACCCTATTTTAAAGTTTTACATCATTTTTCTTTCAGAAAAGACAATGCAGGCACCTATCCCTTAAACCCTGAGCCGTTTCAATTTTATAGTTCATCGTGCACAAATGAATATTATTTTCACACATTGTTCAAGTGACTCATTCTCAAGAAAACAGTCATACATTATTAATCATTATTATTATAACCAGAGCACAATAGTCTTTACATGATTAATTTAGTCAGCTTGCTTTTATATTCCTCATTAATTAAATAAATTGTTGCAGTACAATCATTAAGTTCATTTTACAAAAACATTTCACGATGCAACATTTGCAGATTAAAGTACCACGCATTAGAAGCCCAATGAAGCTCTGTTGTCTGATTGTTAATGAACATGTCATGTTCCCGTGGCTCTGTTTACGGTTACTTTACATTGGACATTCAGTATTAGCAGCACAGAAAGGTAGGAGACAACCACAGCACAAACTCCAGGGCGACTGAATGACTATCGGGTGAATGGCGATAAAAATAAAAAAAGGCAAGCAGGCAGAAGTTAGAGTGGCTGAGCGCCAATGATTGTTGTGAGGTTAGTGTCTATCGGTGGTAAGTTTTAGTTTAATTTAGAGTTACAGCGCGGAAACAGGCCCCTCGGCCCACTGAGACCGCACCGACCAACAATCACCCCGACACTAGTTTTATCCTACACACGAGGGATGTTTTTTTACATAAACCAATTAACCTACAAACCTGCACGTCTTTGGAATGTGGGAGGAAACGGGAGCACAAGGAGAAAACCCACGCAGTCACAGGCAGAACATACAAACTCCATACAAACAGCACCCTAGTCAGAATCGAACCTGAGTCCCTGTGGCTATAAGGCAGCAACTCTACCGCTGTGCCACCGTGCCGCCCGGTGCGAGGGTTATGCCTGAATGTCAATGGCAGCATCTGCTTGCAGCGTCTGAGCTTCAGTGTCAATGTGAGGATGGACTTGCTGCAAATGAAAGGGTGGTTTTGATGGTTTCTATACGTCAATAGAAGTGTGAGGGTCAATTTCATGAGAAGTGCCCGAGGTTAATGACTGGGTGCAATTGGTAGTGTGAGCCGTGTTTCTGTCAGTAGTGTGTGAAGATTGCTGACGGAGTGTAATTGCCAATGTAAGGCTTCCGTCTATCAGTAGTGTGTGTGAAGCTGATATCTGAATGTAGTTGAAATGTGTATGAAGGAACTGCAGATGCTGGTTTAAACACCTGTGTAGTTGGACGTGCGGGACTTGTATCTGTGGTGTGTGAGGCTAAGGTTTGATTACAAATAGGAGAGTGAGGATGATGCATTTGAGTGTCAGTGACACGTGAGGTTGGGTCTGAATGTAAATTACCATGTGAGATTGGAGTGTCTGAGGGGTAATGATAGGGCTAGCGTCTGAGTGCTGGGGGCAACATGGAATCTAATCCAATGGCTATTGGAAATGGGATGCTGGCGTTTTAATGGAAATGTGACATTAGCAGCTGAGTTGTGCCAGTAGTATGATCCTTGAATGAGCCTGTTCGTGTTGAACACAGCCCACCACCTTTGAGCCTCACTGTGGTTCAAATGACATGTAATAAATATTCAATATTCAATAGTTACCAGACATCATCCATCTGCAATTACCTGGGCTAGATCAGATGCAAATCACACTTCCATTAGCATCGCCCCATTAGCTGGTGAGGCACACATTCATTAACCTGCATCAACTTCCCTTCTGTTTGGATGATGTGTGTGTGCGTGCGCGCGTGTGTGTATGCATGTGTGTGGGTGCGTGCGTGTGTGCGTCCGTGCGTGCGTGTGTGTATGCATGTGCGTGCATATGTGCGTGCATGTGTGCATGTGTGTGTGTGGTGGTGGTGGTCATAGTGTGGTCGACCACAAAATGATTTGCAGAGAGTTGTGGATATAGCCCTCTCTCCTATCAGCCCCATCTATATTTCACACAGCCTCAGAAACGCAGCCAGAATCAAGGACCACTTCGATCCAGATCACTCCCTTTATCTGCACTCCCAACAGGCAGAAGATACACAAGCTTGAAAGCACGTAGTATCAGTCTACTGAACGGACCTCTCATAAAATAAGGCTGTAGTCCTGATCTCCCAACCTACCTCATTATAGCTCTTGCATTTTTCTTTTTTCTTATCTGTATTTTTCCCCAATAGCAGTAATACTGTAATACAGTAGAACCATATTCTGCACCCTGGTTATTTTTCCTCTGTGCACTACCTGCCTACTTCAACATGGTTTGATTGTCCTCATGAATTGTATGGCTGACTGGATGCCATGCAAAACTGTGTTTTTCACTGCATCTCAAACACTTCACAATAATAAACCAATACCAATACCAAACATGTTTGGGCTGTTTGATTATAAAAAGAGATCAAATGATTGAGGAGATCAAATGATCAAATGATTGAGGAGATTCTCAAGTGACTATAGTTCAACTAAAGCAGTCGATAATCTATCTATCTATCTATTAATATATAAAAGTCTGTGGCTGCCGCCTGCCGTCCGGCTGCCTTTCTGCCTTTTGATTCGTTCCATCGTGTGATGTCACAATGCCCAATACTCGCAGATGTCCAATCGGAATGGATCCATTTACATGGACGGCTGCCGGCCGCCTTTCTTCCTTTGATTTCCTGCAACTCCGAAACCAGACGCAGAATCGCCGACATCTTTTCCATTTCGGTAGAGATTTCACTTTCCTTTCTAAGTATCCACTCCTCATTACATTTCGTCGTGTTTAAGTACACGTTTTTAATCAAATCCTTCTCCCCCCCCCCCCCCCCCCCCCCCGTCCCCCCAATATTTCAAAAATAAACTGGCTTCTCACCCATAGAAGCAGCCCCAGCCCCAGCCCCTGGTGAACGTTCCATCGTGTGATGTCACAGTGCCCAATGCTCAAAGACATTGTTGCCATAGAGGGAGTACAGAGAAGGTTCACCAGACTGATTCCTGGGATGTCAGGACTTTCATATGAAGAAAGACTGGATAGACTCGGCTTGTACACGCTAGAATTTAGAAGATTGAGGGCGGATCTTATAGAAACGTACAAAATTCTTAAGGGGTTGGACAGGCTAGATGCAGGAAGATTGTTCCAGATGTTGGGGAAGTCCAGAACAAGGGGTCACAGTTTAAAGATAAGGGGAAAATCCTTTAGGACAGAGATGAGAAAAACATTTTTCACACAGAGAGTGGTGAATCTCTGGAATTCTCTGCAACAGAAGGTAGTTGAGGCCAGTTCATTGGCTATATTTAAGAGGGAGTTAGATGTGGCCCTTGTGGCTAAAGGGATCAGGGTGTATGGAGAGAAGGCAGGTACAGGATACTGAGTTGGATGATCAGCCATGATCATATTGAATGGTGGTGCAGGCTCGAAGGGCCGAATGGCCTACTCCTGCACTTAATTTCTATGTTTCTATGTTTCCCTCTCTTCACCCCTCTCCCTCTCCCACACATCCCTTTCTCCCCCACCCCCCTTCCCTCTCTACCCCACCCCCTTCCCTCTCTCCACCCGCCCCCTTCCTCCTACCCCTCTGTCCCTCTTCCATCACTCCCCCTACCCCTCTCCTCCTCCCTCCCCACTCTTCCACCTCTCCCCCTTCCCCCTCCACTCTCCCTCCCCACTCTTTCCCCTCTCTCCCCCCACCCCTCTCCCCCTCCCTCCCTCCTCCCCTCACTCCCCATGCCCCCCTCCCCCACATCTCTCTCCCCATCCCCCTCTCTCACCCCCTACCCCGTTCTCCTTTCCCTCCCTAATCTGTCCCGTTTCCTCCTCCTCCTCTCCCCTCCCTCCCTTCTTCTCACCCTCCCCTCCCCCCACCGGTGTGGTTGGGGGGTGGTTAATGTGAGTGTGATGCCGCAGCCCCCCTCTCCGGGTGCTCCAGTTTCCTCCCACACTCCAAAGACGTACAAGTTTGTAGGCTAATTCGCTTGGTAAAATTGTAATTTGTGTGTAGGATAGTGTTGGTGTGTGGGGAATTGCTGGTTGGCATGACTTGGTGGGCCGAGGGGCCTGTTTCTGCACTGTAAATCTTAAAACGTAAAAAAACTCAGTATAACATGAAGTTTTATGTTAAATTTCCAAATGTGAGAAAGCTCTATGTTTGAGTCTGAAAAAAAGATTATTTCAGTGTGAGCTCATTAGTCCTAAAACAGGAATTGTGCAGAATGGTGATGTATTGCCACTCACGGGTAGACTTCCTGCCAGGATATGGCAACGTGTCAAGTTGCATCTTGCCATGTTAGGCAGGGTCACACTACATGTGGCGAACCTGGTGTTGTATTGCTAGTTTTGTTAAGATCAGGGAGGTCTGTGCTCGGGAACTGAATGGATTCTGATTCTTGGCAGATAGAATCGACATGCTAATCCACCTTAGTTACAGCAGAATTTGTTAGAAAAAGGGCTCTGTCCTTCTCATTACTGCTGAACCATAATGTAGGAAGCGGCATTTGCATGTCTGATCCTTGCACTGAGAAATATGATTTCAAATACTAATAGAGATAACTTGATTTTATATAAAGCCTTCAATGGGTATTCAGATCTTTAGAAAACAGAGCAATTAGACTGATTGTTTTTGTGGAAGAGAATTGCAGAATATATTACCAGAGAATGTCACAGAAACAAACAGTTCAAGGAATGTTAACTGATATGAACAATACAAGGTAGACAAAAATGCTGGAGGAATTCAGCGGGTGAGGCCGCATCTATGGAGAGAAGGAATAGGCGACATTTCGGGGAGAGTCCCTTCTTCAGACTGATGTTGGTGGGGGGGGGGCGGGAAAAAGAAAGGAAGAGGCGGAGACAGAGGGCTTGTGGGAGAGCTGGGAAGGAGAAGGGGGAGGAGGGAGAAAGCAATGACTATCTGAAATTAGAGAAGTCAACGTTGATACTGCTGGGGTGTAAACTACCTAAGTGAAATATGAGGTGCTGTTCCTCCTATTTGCGCTGGGCCTCACTCTGGCAATGCAGGAGGCCCACGACGGAAAGGTCAGATTCGGAATGGGAGGGGGAGTTGATGTGCTAAGCCACCGGGAGATCAGGTTGGTTAGTGCGAACTGAGCGTAGGTGTTGGACGAAGCGATCGCCGAGCCTGCGCTTGATCTCACCGATATAGAGGAGTTGATACATGGAATAGCGGATGCAGTAAATGAGGTTGGAGGAGGTGCAGGTGAATCTCTGCCTCACCTGGAAAGACTGCTTGGGTCCTTGGATGGAGTTGAGGGATGAGGTAAAGCAACAAGTGTAGCATTTCCTGCGGTTGCAAGGGAAAGTACCCAGGGAGGGGATGGTTTGGGGGGGGGGAGGGGCGAATTGACCAGGGAAATACAAGGGTCAGGCATTCAAAAAGACAGAATAAAGATTGGCCACTGATTTAGATTCAGTGGCACGGTGGTGCAGCGGTAGAACTGCTGCCTCACAGTGCCAGAGACCCGGGTTCAATCCTGACTATGGGTGTTGTCCATGCAAAGTTTGCACATTCTCCCTGGGACCATATAGGTTTTCTCTAGGTGTTCCTGTTTCCTCCCACATTCCAAAGACATGCAAGTTTGTAGGTTAATTGGCTTCTATAAATTGCTCCTAATGTTTTGGATACAAAATTGGGAATACATAATACTAATGTATGGATGATCAATGGTCGGCATGGGCTCGGTGGCCGAAGGGCCTATTTCCACATAGTATCTCTAAACTAAACTAACCTAGACCACAAGGAATGGCCGCTAATATGGGCAGTACAAATGCAATCACTGGAGAACTAGAATTGGCCAGTACTATAACTAGAACTTCAAGTTCCTGGGCGTACATATCTCTGAAGATCTGTCCTGGGCCCAGCTTACTGATGCAAACTTAAAGAAAGCTCATCATTGCCTCTACATCCTGAGAAGATTAAGGAGATTCGGTATGTCGATGAATACCTTCTTGAGGTCCACCTTACATATGTATGGTGAACTGCATATCGACTGGTTTGGCAACTTGGACACCCAGGACATTACAAAAAGTGGTGGACACCACCCGGTCACCATCATGGGTTCTGACCTCCCCACCACAGAAGGGATCTATAGGAAGTGTTGCCTCAAAAGGACAGCCTGCATCACCAAAGACCCACACCACCCGGCCACCCTCTCATTTCACTCCTACCATTGAGAAGAAGGTATAGGAGTGGAAAAACTGTGACCGCCAGGTTCAAGAATAGTTTTTTCCAAACATCCATTAAACTCATGAACACTACACCACACTGATCGATGAACAATGGACTGTCTTGGGTCACACAATACTTTGGGCATTTTTTTTTGCACTAGTATTGAGGTTATTAATGTAATGATTTTTTTTGTGTTTATTACATATGATCTAGGCCTATTGTGTTATAGGCCTGTTGTGCGGCTGCAAGTATTCCCTTGTGGGTGCATACTGACAATTAAACATTCCATTCTTGAGGAAGTATGAAGGAAGAAACTGCAGATGCTGGTTTAAACCGAAGATAGACATAAAAAGCTGGAGTAACTCTGCAGGTCAGACAGCATATCTGGAGAAAAGGAATAGGTGCCATTGCGGGTCGAGAGGGTCGGATGGAAGGTCTCAACCCATTTTATGTGTCTCTCTGTGGAGGGCCAAGGAAGAAATGGAAGGCTTTACGGCCTTTGTGGTGGGGGATGGAGGTGTAGAGTGACTGAAAGTCCATAGTCTGAAGAAGGGTCTCGACCCAAAACGTCACCTATTCCTTTTCTCCAGAGATGGTATCTGGCCCGTTGTGTTACTCCAGCTTTTAATGTCTATCTTCGGACATCAAATTAAATTGTATAAGGAATGATAAGGGTGGAAAAAGGCAGCGCAATTGAAGTGGAACAGTACATGAAATGTCCATTGATGTGGACAGTACAAAGAATGGACATCTGTGGACTGGATGAACGGTTGTTTATATTGATATGCAAAGATCAAGGAATGGACATTAGTGGACAGGACATAAATGAGCATTGATATGCAGAGTGTATAGCAGCTCAGAGGCAAGCGGATATCTTTCCATAGAGAAGCAATGGAGAAAAATGATGCAGATATCATTGTACTCTCGTACTATGACTTGCTTGGGAATTTTAATAATTAAAAGGCAAGGCCAGAACTGATCATTCATCTGACAAAATATATTCTTTTGAGATTGGCATAAAGAAAATCTCCTTCAAATTAGGTTGTTACGGTGGCATGGCAGTATTAAGATGTATTGAACAACTAACAAGCCACAGATTCTAATCAGGCCTTACTGTGGATCAGTACGTCCCTTCATTAATTCAGATTAAAATTTTATAATAAAATATTGCATTATCAATTTTGTTGCCTGGCCATTCAAAGATAAATTTAATTATAGGGCTGGCTGTCCATTGGATCCCTGTGGATTAAATATCTCAAAATGTAATGATATCTGACATATAAAATGAAATTGGTGCATACACTTCTCGTACTTCTCGAAGATTCTGTGTTGAAAGCTGGTGCTCGCTATGCTGGAGATTTGCAGGTTAGGAAAGAATAGCACAGAGGATATGAAGTAGTGACCAATTAACTGGGTTTTAGAAAACCCAATTTGTCCGCACCAAAATCTGACATCAAATGATAAATGAACAAATAATCCCCTCCAGTAACACAAGAAACTACAGGTATTTGAATTTTGAGCAAAACCCAAAGTGCTGGAGGAACTCAGTGGGTCAGACAGAAATGGAGTCTGAAGAAGGGTCCTGACCTGTAACATCATCCATCCATTTCCCTGCACAAATGCTGCCTGACCACCCACCTATAGGGGCCAAGGAAAGAGCGTTCACGTCGCGGCCCTGTTTCAACCAAACTTTCCACCACCACGCACAAGAAGCACAAGAAGCGCAAGACAGACACCATTGTGCAGATGCCAAGAAGTGTGTTCAGCTCTGGCTGAACAACTTCTAATCTTGTGTGTGGACTCGATACGAAGAAGAAGAACCCACCTATACATAAGGGAATAATTTACAACAGTCAATTGACAGACCAACCCATATGTGTTTGGGAGATGGGAGGAAACCAGGATGCCCAGCGGAACCCCTTGCAGCTGCAAGGATAAACATGCATACTCCACATCAACAGCACCAAGTTTGGACTTGGACCCGGGTCTCTCTCTCTCTCTCTGTGGGAGGCAGTGGCTCTACTAGAAATCTACTAGTGGTTCCCTTACAGAATAATGAAAGGCACAAATAGAGTGGATGTTGAAAGGATTTTTCCACTAGTGGAAAAGTCTGGGACCAGAGGTCATAGCCTCAGAATTAAAGGGGGCTCTTGTAGTAAGGAGGTGAGGAGGAACTTTTTTAGTCAGAGGGTAGTTAATCTGGACAACTTATTGCCACAGAGTGCTGTGGAGGCCAAATCAGTGGATATTTTTAAGGCACAGGTAGACAAATTCTTGATTAGAACGGATGTCAAGGGTTATGGGGAGAAGCCAGGAAATGGGGTTATGAGGCAGAGATCAGCCATGATTGAATGGCGGAGTAGACTCGATGGGCCGAATGGCCTAATTCTGCTCCTATAACTTGTGAACTTGTTGCGCCACCATGTTGCCAACCGTGTGCTTCAGCCATCATAGTGTAGGGACAGACTTGGTAGACTATCCATTCTTACCTCCTTGTCTCTTTCCCATTTGTTGTGTCTTTAACTTCTGGCAGAGAATTAAAAGTGCACACTACTTAAATAAAATAAGCAACAGTATATAACCTGATAAAACATCAAGTTCTAAATATTACTACACTGCATATAGTGCATTTGTGTGTTATTGATCTATACTTTGCAAAAGAGAGAGTTTTGAGATCACAAAGTGAAGGTGGTTAGAAGTATCAGTAGATGGAACATTTACTATTTCACATTGAGAGGAATCATTCACTGCAGGATTCAGTAGATTTGATCACCCCCTGAGTGTATGGAGATTGGAGGGGGTGAGGGGTGGGGGAATAGAAAGCAAAAAGCCTAGAGATGCCTTGCACCAATTATATAGATCTCCTGGTAAGAATGCATTGGGAATATTGCGTACCTGTCTGGTCTCTCTACTTAAGACAACATATGTTTACAATAGAAGCAATCTGTTGGGTCACCAGGCTGGTTCCTAACATGGCAGGTTTGTAGGAAAATAAGAAGTGATCACATGAAATGTTCCAAAATTCTTCCAGACTGTAACAAATTAAAAGCAAATTTTGATGTTTTGTCTGGCTGGTGTGTATCGATCCAGGATTCACAGTCATAGACAAAAAGGTAAATGATAACACCCACATTTCTCTTTTATCCCCTCTCTTTCTCTTTCCCCCTTCTAGCCATATCCCTCCTTCCAGTTTTAGATTTCACTCCTCCTCTTCTTTCATTACCTGACACCCTTTAGCCTCCTTGTCACCTCTAACGTTTGTCATTTACTCTACTCATCTGCCAATAACCTCACCCTTTATCTCTAGCTACCTCTCTCTTGTCGGGCTTTGCCCCATCTCCACCTCTTTTTCCAGCTTTCTCCCCCCTACTCCAATTAGTCTGAAGAAGAGTGACAACCCGAACAGTTGCCTGTTCATTCCCTCTACAGATGCTGCCTTACCTGCTGAGTTATTCCAGCATTTTGACTTTAGCTCAAGATCCCAACATTTGCAATTCCTTGTGTCTCCTATTTAACATGTAAATTTAATGCATTCAGTTGCTACATATGAATACAATGATAACAGAATAATTCACAGCATGTTAACGATGAGATACATTATTCCAATGCAACACAGGATAAATAATTGTGTGTGTGTTGTTTATGCACCAGCCATTTTCGAGAAGGTGTCACTTTCGCTCTCTATCGAGTGATAGGTAAGTCCTTGTGATACTGGTGCTGGCTGAGATGATGTATGAATGTGATCTGGTCGCTGTGAATTTGCATGGAACTGTGGTGAGTGGCTGTTTTAATTATGGGAGCCAGCTGAACAAATAGACAGCTGCGTTAGGCTCGACCAGGCACACTGTCACAAAAGACAGTAACCTAAGGGAGATTTCAAACATTGGTGAACTCGTGGAGTTATATAGCTGAAGTTCTTTAAAAGGGAAAGCAAAGTCCAAGGTTAATACTTTAGTGTAAGGAGCTGATTCAGTTCTGTTGGGAGAAAGAAAATCAGGCTATAATTATAAGTATATTGTCATTGATAAAACATATTTGATTTAATTTTAAACTGTGAGCATTGGCAATATTTCCTATATTGGGCTAATTTTTCAGCAAGTTTCCTTCAACAAAGTAATTATTGCTAAAGCACAGGAGGGTAATTTGAACGATGCCATATTATAGTATGCCAACATAGGCATTGCATCAATTTAATCAATAAAAGACATGATAATTCATGCTTTGGAGAACTACAATAAACAACCAAGACACATGTAAAGGCCCAGATTTTGCATTTATTCATTATACTGGAGAGCTTGCTGGGATATTTCAGTCAACTACAAGGGTAGGTCTGCTTCAGGAACAGCTTCTTCCCGAGAGCCATCAGGCTATTAAACACTACAACCTCAAATAAGCTCTGAACTACATAGACTATTATTGTTATTATTGCACTATTATTGTTTATTCGTTTTTTTATGTTATATTTCGTATGATATATGTACATATGATATATGTATATGTGAGTATGAAGGGTTTCGACCCGAAACTCCACCTATTCCTTTTCTCCAGAGATGCTGCCTGACCCGTTGAGTTACTCCAACATTTGGTGTGGGGTGGGGGGGGGGGGGGGGGGGGGGGGGGGGGGGGATGAAGGTTTAATAATCTGGAAGAGGTCTAGATAGGATAAAATAAATGAGAACAGAAGAGAGAGGAAAGACTGCTGGAACTGTCAGATACAGAACGTGGTGACTTCTAGAAACCTGAAGTAAAGGAGAATGCTGGAAGTACGCAGCATGTCAGGCAGCTGCTGTGGAGAGAGAAACGGAAAAGACAACATTCTGAATCTGATACAAATTAGAGATGCTGGTTATCTAATATAGTTGAGTTTAATGTTGAGACTGAGGGTCAGTGATTTGTCTCTTTTGGAAGATGACTGAGTGTTCTTCAGGCCTTTGCTGAGGTGTGTGGTAAACATCAAACCCTGGGAGATCAGGGTGGTTTGGATGAAGAATTAAAGTGCCAAGCTAATAGAAGTTCAAGTTCCTTCTTGCTGACCTAGCTCAAGTGTTCTGCAAAACAGAACTGGATGTATCTGGATGCAGAACTGAATGCATCATGGAATGGTTTGGGAACAGCTCCATCCAAGAACGCAAGAACATCACACAAGCCAAACTCCTTTCAATCGACTCCATTTACACCTCACACTGCCTCGGCAAGGCCACCAGCATAATCAAGGACGAGTCGCACCCCGGCCACTCTCTCTTCTCCACTGCTGCATTGGGCAAAAGGAATAGAAGTGTGAAAACGCACGCCTCCAGATTCAGGGACAGTTTCTTCCCACCTGTTATCAGGCAACTTAACCATCCTACCAATGACTAGAGAGCGGTCCTGAGCTACTATCTACCTCATGGGAGACCTTCGGACTATCTTTGATTAGACTAGTTGCTTTATCTTGCACTATACGCCATTCACATTCTTCCCTTTATCATGTACACTGTGAATGGCTCAATTGTAGACATCTGTTGTCTTTCTGGTGACTGGTTAGCATGCAACAAAAGCTTTTCACTGTACCTCGGTACATGTGACAACAAACTAAACTAAACAGTCACCAAACACAGAGGAGACCAATCATGATCACCAGCTTCAATACATTGAATTGTAAATACAATGGAATTGCTGCTTCACCTGGAAAGGAGAATTTAGTTCCTGGATGGTGGGAAGGAAAGAAAAAAAAGGACAGTTATTACATCCCCATTGCTGCAAAGGAAAATAATGTGGGAAGAGGCGTAATTGTGTAGGAAAGAACTGCAGAATCTGGTTTACTCCGAAGATAGACGCAAAATGTTGGAGTAACTCAGCGGCACAGGCAGCATCTCTGGAGACAAGGAATGGGTGACATTTCGGGTCAAGATCCTTCTTCAGACTGAGAGTCAGGGTAGAGGGAGATACAGAGATAAGGAAGTGTAAGGTGTGAAAAAGAGGCATCAAAAGAGATGTATCTTATCCTAAGGAAAAGGAATAGTTATTGGTGGATAGACAAGAGTAAACTGTAGAAAAAGAAACTCATCTATTCTTTGATGAGTAGGTACCACAACATTGGAGGTCTTTTGGTTGCATTCAATAAAAATAATTTTTGTCCCTGTAATTACAAAAAAAAGTAGATCAGTCAGCTCACTGCGATCTGTGATATTTTGCTTCAAAATAGTATATCATGTTACAGTTTCATTTCTTTGTACTTCTCATGTTTCAAAAGGCATCTTTGCACAGCTTGCACCTTGCACTCCAATTTAATGAGACCAAGGTGCACGAAAGATAACTGCCAACATCGCTTAGGATTTCAATTTCATGTCCAACAGATCATAGTTAAACCACTGCTCAATTACAGCCTTAGATCAATAAATCAAAGTCATCCACAAGCTTAGTGTAATCATAGTTTTACAATATTTCTGTTCAGATTTTTGACTCGGAAAGAAAATTAATAAAATATTAAATATGAAAACCGGCATACTTTAATCATTTAGGGATAATCTTGATTTTGACCGAGTTATATAAGTCTGCCTGGTGCTCTTTATGGAAGTGCAGTATCTACATGGATTACAGTAGCCTCAAGCCCCTTATTTCTGTCTCCAAGATAAATAAATTATAGCATGCCATTGAGTAAATATGGGAATGAGACCCATTAACTTTTGCTTCATGGATGACAAACGTTGACCTTTACTTTAGACTTTAGAGATACAGCACCAAATCAGGCCCTTCGGCCCACCAAGTCCATGCTGACCAATGATCACCCTGTACACTAACACTATCCTCCACCCTAGGGACAATTTAACTGAAGCTAATTAACCTACAGACCTGTGCATCTTTTGAACGTGGGCAGAAACCGGAGCACCTGGAGAAAACCACAAAATCACAGGGAGAACGTAAACTTTGTACAGACAGCCTCTGTAGTCAGGATCGAACCTGGGTCTCTGGTGCTGTAAAGAAGGAACTCAACTGTAGCGCCACGGAACCACCTCCATGCTACCACTGTGCCGCCCCTGAACTCTTCCTGTCTGCTCAATCTCATTTGATGTGGAAGCCCTACAGCCGAGTGAAGGGAAGACTTCAACCAGTCACCCAGCTTTCAACACATACTGCTGAAATATATACAGCACAATACATTCTGGTCTGATGCACACCTAAATTCCATCAGGGGTCCTGCAAGGGTTCCATTTGGATCTGCAAGGATTGGCAGCTGTAAATGTACGGTCAAAACCTAGAGAAAGACAGGAAAGACACAAAATGCTGGAATCTGAGGGCCCCGGCCCGAAACGTCACCAATTCATGTTCTCCACAGATGATGCCTGACTCGTTGAGCTACTCCAGCATTGTGTGTCTTTCTTTGGTAAACCAGCTCTGCGGTTCTTTGTCTCTACTAGTAAAAGTCAGCACATGTATTCCAGTTCAATGCCTTTAATATCCAGGGAGCATGCAGATGTTGCCACAATGACCAACAATGGCCAAATCTGGTCAGCAACCGTTGCCCAGTCCAGCAACAAATGAACAAATCCATTTAGCAAGCCCATGAGCAAGAGGAAGTTAGATATAGCTCTTAGGGCTCATGAAATCAAGAGATATATGGATAAAGCAGAAATGGTGTACTGATTTTGGATGATCAGCCATGATCATATTGAATGGAGGTGCTGGCTCAAAGGACCGAATGGCCTACTCCTGCACCTATTTTCTATGTTTCTATGTCTGAGACAGGAGCTTATCAGAGCCACTGAGCTTCTTTTCCTGGGGAGACAGCAAGTGGGAAAATGCCTGGTAAGGCTCCTATATTTAGAGGCAATACTGTAATTATAAACAGCCCATCAACACATTTTAGTTTTCCTATCCAAGTTGTATGAGTACCATTAACACGCAGACAGCACCTCTTCTGTTTAGTCATTAGATTAAGCTGTTGTATAAAAACCTTAA
Organism: Amblyraja radiata; assembly: GCF_010909765.2. NCBI lineage: Eukaryota > Metazoa > Chordata > Chondrichthyes > Rajiformes > Rajidae > Amblyraja > Amblyraja radiata. The sequence continues at coordinate 14,368,679 of NC_045984.1, forward strand.
TTTTAAAAAAAGCACTCTCATGCTGACATTAATAAATGGTCTATTTTAGCAGGCAGTAATGAGGAGTGTGACATCATCATCTCGAGACAAAGTAGTGTTAATGATTTCTTCAGAGCTGCTAATGGCTGCTCTCAGTGAGTGGAAATTGTGCACTTTCAAGTCTAGTTGATCTCTGCAGTTGAGTTGATAAAAATAAATTAATCCCAAAAATCAGATATCAAAAGCATGCCCTGGTTATTATGCAGGAATTATTCAGAACTACAACGTCCCATAAAGGCAAACAAATGGATCTGGGATATTACTATTAATGGGGTTCAATGGCACTACGCCACACAGTAGTCATCCTTCACTAGTCCCAGTTAAAGTGGACACATGCCAGATATACTCTGATCCAAACTACTTGATCAAGAAACCCGCATAGCAATTATTGTCTGTTTGCCTAAAATTTTACACATGCTCTTATTCCATACAGTTATAACATGGTGAAAAATTGTGCTGTGCATGACAAGGAAGGTTGTCTTTGCCCACAGCAGGAAAATGTTTAGATAGAAAGTGAGATGGTGCTTTGGCTGATGGAATTTAATCCTGACAAGTGCATAATGACACATTTTGGGAAGTCAGATAAGGGTATACAGTAAGGTCGCGACAAGGGCGGCATAGCGTGGCACAGTGGCACTGCTGTAGAGTTGCCCGGGTTCGATCCTGACTAAGGATGCTGTCTGTGTGGAGTGTGTACCTGTGACTGCATGGGCTTTCTTCAGATGCTCCGTTTTCCTCCCACCCTCCAAAGACGTACAGGTTTGTAGATTAATAGGCCTAAGTACGTTGTAAAGTTGTGATTGCTGGTTGGCACAGCCTTGGCGGGCTGGAGGACTGTTTCCGTGCTGTAACCCTAAAGTCTAATGGTAAATTGAAGACCACTAAAGAAAGTTGCTGAACAGAGAAACCAAGACGTTCACGTCCATGTTCCCTGTAGGTAGCAACACAGATGGATAGGGTGAAGAAGGCATAAGGCATTTGTCTTCAGAGGTCACGGGATAGAATACAAGACTGGGGAAGTTATGTTGCAATTTGGCAAAGCATTGTTAAGACCATATGGAGTATTGTGTGCCTTTTGTCTCAGTGCATCAGAGGAAGAATGTTCACAAGTTTACAAGTTATAAGAGTAGAATTAGACCATTCGGCCCATCGAGTCTATTCCGCTATTCAATCATGGCTGATCTCTGCCTCCTAATCCAATTTTCCTGCCTCCTTCCCATAACACATGACACTAGTTCTAATCAAAAATGTGTCTATCTCTGTCTTAAAAATATCCACCACCTTTTAAGGCAGAGCCTCCAAAGCCCTCTATGACAATGAGTTCCACAGATTAACAACACTCTTGACCAAAGAAGTTCCTCCTTACCTTCATTCTAAAATAGTGCCCTTTAATTCTGAAGCTATGACCTCTGGTCCTGTGATTGCATTGGAAAGGGTGCACTATAGATTCACCAGTATGTTGCCTGGATTTGAAGCCTTTAGTTATAGGAGAGAGATTGGATAGTCTGAGTTTGTTTTCCCTGGAGCAAAAGAGGATGAGGATTTATCTTGATCATGGGTGGAAATCCCAGGGGGGGGGGGGGGGGGGCACGTCCCTCGCATGTTTTGAGAGGTGGGGGACAACCCCCCTCAAGCTTTGTAATCTGGATTTTGAAATTTGGTGAAAAAAATCTATTAAAATCTCCGCTTTCCGTGAGACAGTAGGGATGCTTGTTAAATGGCTCTATTAACATCGTATTAACACGATGTGTCACCAATTGTGTTTTGACCTTCAAGTATTACAGAAGGTATTCCTGGAGAATTTCTTAAAGCTGTCTGATGCAGGTACAATTACCATTTGAACTAATTGGATGTATTGGTGGATGGGAAAGATTTAAACGGGTATCGGATTTAAATGGGTCAGGTCATTAACGGCTCCGGTCGAACGGGTTTCCTGGCTGGCTTGCAGGTAAATCCCTCATTCACGGTCACTCATGTTATTTAGTTTTTTTTTCTCATCTCTCTCTCTCTCTCTCCTCCAAGGTTGGTTCTTTTGTTTGCCTTTATTTGCTTCAGTTTTATTTGTTTGTGTTATTTATCACATTGTAGCTTTTGAAAGATTCAAGCAGGTATCAGATGCTTTCTAAGGGCTAAATCGGCCCGTTCGTGGGGACTTTCATCGCTCAACAGGGCTTAAAATCAAACTACTGCGTCAAGGCGTTCGAGGCTCCCGATGTTGAAGCCCCCTCCGGGTAATTTTAAGCCCCGCCGGGCGATGAAAGACCCCGTGAACGGGCTGATTCAACCCCTACAATTCGGGGTGGACGAAGCTGCTGTTGCTGGAGTTCGGAGTCGGTCACCAACCAGATCGGCTCCCGATGTTACCATCCACAGGGCCCATGGCCAAAGCCTCCAAAGCCTCGCGTGTGTGCGCATGCGTGTGCGTGCGCGCGGCCATCAAGAAATTGTGTCCCCTCCAAATTATGTCCCTCCCATGTTTTGAAAACAATTTCCGCCCCAAGATTCTTGATAGAAGTATATAAGATTATGAGAAGTATAGATTGGGCAGATAGTATTTAACCGATGGTTTGGGTATCATAAACAAGAGGGCATTGGTTTAAGGTGAGAGGAAAGTGTTTTAAAGAGGATCTGAAGATAAGCTTTCACACAGTAAATCTAGAATGTGTTACTAGAGGAGTTGGAAAGAGATACATTTAAGATATTTTTAAGAGGCATTTTGACAGATATTTAAATAAGAGAGGAATAGAAGAGGAAAAAAACTGAAATTGTTGGAGGAACAGTGATCCAGGCAGCATTTGCTGAGGTGGAAGATAGTCAACATTTGGATCGAAATCCTTTGTCACTCAGAGGGGAGAACGGAAGTAGAAAGAGAGGACGGAGAGTAGTGAGATAGGACCTAGCAAGTGGATCCGGATGAGGAGAGGTTGATAGGCAAATGGAGTTAAATGGAGGAGGGACGTGTGGAGATAGCGACAGAATAAAGATAAAAAATAAGGCCTCGGAGGGGCTGTAACCTACAGCTATTCCTTGTTATATCTGAGAAAGTTAAATTCAGTACTGCCTATAACTGCAAATGATTGAGTATAATATCCTTTTCCAGGCAATAACATCCCTAAGTTACAGTAGTGGAAAGCAATCGACTTATCTTCTATATGGTTAGGATAAACCTCAATATGGCACAGAAAAATGGCGGCACTTTGCTTGCTGTCGTAGAAGAGAATCTACTGTTATCCACTACAGTTGTTTCACTTTGTTACCTGTGTGATTGTATTCATGTCCAGTATGATTTGAATGGGCACCATGCAAACCAAATCTTTTCATCGTATGTCGGTACACACAACAATAATAAAATAAACAATTCTTCCAGTTATATTTTAATTACTTTTCTTATTTTTGGATGTGTCTTTGACGTTAAAAACATTGAAAACATTTTTCAAATGTTCACGTTAAAAAGCTGTTTTTGTGAGAACAACCTTTTGTCTCACAAGAATCTTACAAATCTAGCTGCAGTCAGCTCCCCTAATGGGAGAAGACAGCACGGTAAAAAGATATAGAACTTTCAATTATGTGCAACTGCTCACGTTATCAAGGTTTTACGACAAATGAATTTGTCTGCAACTGTATAGTGTAATCAATGTACTTTGTTGGCAAAGTCAATCACGACCTTGCTCATTGCTATATATTCCACATAAATGGCTTAAATTGTTCATTCATCTTAGTTAATGAGTAAATGTTAGCCAGGGCATGAAGAAAATCCCATAAATGGATCTTGGTACTGAATGGCTTCAGTGTCAATGGTGAAAATCCAGCTCAATGAAACTTTCCAATAGCTCTGGAGTCTTGGAGGTTAAGATCTCATATATACTGATTTACGGGATTTCAGTTTGGGACTGTCCTAACTAAACCAATTATCTCAATGGTTGAATGGTTTCTTTATTGTATACCAGGTACAGTTAAAAAATTTTTTTGCATACCACTCAGTAAAATTATCCACATACGTAGGCACAATCGGTCAGTACAGTGTGCACAGAACAACCCACTGAGTCTATATGCAACTGTTGCCATTTTGGCAGCATTTTACAGTCCCAGCTGTTGGCCAGGGTGCTGTAAAGTAGTAGATCACTACTGATTCATGCATTCAATTTTCAATTTGTGAACAAACAGATCTTTATCTTTCAGCCTCAAAGGTCCAAACTTAATTTAACATGGGATCATTCTGAGACCTTCCATAACAGAACATCATCTACTTTCCAATCCTGGCATTGATTTACATTTATCACATTTGCCCACATGAATTTCTCCACTGCATCCTTTATTTCACTGCTACCCCCTTGTATTTCAATATTACATACTATATCTCACTACTGCTCTTCTTCAATTCACTATTGATTACTTGTCCTTCACTATTGTTCCTTTGTATTTCTCCATTGCACATCCTGCATTTTTACAGCAGCAATGCTGCACATCTATATTTCATTAGTTCTCTCTTATATTTCATTACTGAACCAGTTTTTCATCCCAAGCTTTATGGAACGATTGCATCTAATATCTGAAAGTTCCAATGGGCGTAGCAGTAGGAGAAACTTTGAAAAACTGATCATAAGAAGATAGAAAGTCAGATCCTAGATGAAAATGAATGAGCCATGAGATGAGATGCTTCTAAACCTTGCTCTTATTTGTGTTGAAGATCTTTTTACAACCATAATCTTCAATGTTTTCATGAAAGTATTTAATTCCCATGTTATGCACCACAACTCTCGACATTCATAACCCTTGTCAGCAGTTATATAGTTTGACAAGGTTTATCCAGACGAGGTGACCTTTCGCTCAGAGAGTATCCCTCAACGCAACGGCATGTTTCATGCCATATTAACTGCCACCAAATGCAACATGCTTTGAAGCTAATTCAAAGGTAGTTTCAATTACAAACATCATTTTTCCCTCATCAGCATTAAGATGTCAATTGACTATTTAAGCTGTTCAAGATGTGACAGTTAAAGTAGCTCAGCTCAACTCTTCACCTCTGCTGTTTAGCTCAGCTTCCTACTCCCCTCTTTCAACAAACTCAAGTCATTTATTTTTACAAGATTCATTAATATTCATCAAATCAGGTGTTCACTTGCAGCACTGAAATTAGCCAACTGTGTTATTATCAGCTGAAGGCTTTTATGCCCAATTCCAGGACATGACTGCCATACATGCAACAGATAACAGCACTTTAGAATACTTCACTAAACAGTCTTCCAACCAGGTAACCCTAGACAATGATCTGAATTTTCACAAACTTGAAGTTAACTTCCTTTCGAACAAGTAGTTTGTTTTAGGATTTATACCCAGTACAGTTTAACATCTCCTGCACTGAAACATAGAAACATAGAAAGTAGGTGCAGGAGTAGTCCATTCCGCCCTTCGAGCCAGCACCTCCATTCCATATAATAATGGCTGATCATTCAGAATCAGTACCCTGTTCCTGCTTTTGCCCCATATCCTTTGATTCAGTTAGCTCCAAGAACTATATTTAACTCTCTCTTGAATACAGCCAGTGAATTGGCCTCCACTGCCTTCTGTGGCAGAGAATTCCACAGATTCACAACTCTCTGGGTGAAAAGGTTTTTCCTCGTCTCAGTCCTAAATGGCCTACCCCCTATTCTTAAGTTGTGACCCTTGGTTCTGGACTCCCCAACATCGGGAAATATTATCCTGCATCTAGCCTGTCCAATCCCTTAAGGATTTTATTTGTTTCTATAAGATCCTCTCTCATCCTTCTAAACTCCAGTGAATACAAGCCCAATCGATCCATTCTTTGACTCATGGCTCTAAGTATGAATATTGTGACCAAGCTTACCAACAACCCCAGACTGAATCTTAGTGCTTACAAGATCAGCGTGTGCTATTTAAAGAAGCAACGTGAGTCTTCCCAAGTAGTGATTTGTGGTGTATTTTCATCCCTCAACCAGCACCATCAGTGATAGATATTCCAATCATTGCTTTATGTACTCTATGGCGCCCAAGCCGAGCGATTCTCTGCGTGCTGGTCCCAGAAGAGGATATGCAATCACCCATTATAATCGCTCCACTCTTTTAAACCTTTAAACCTTTAGTCCAGCAGCAAATTCTCTTTGTTTAGGAAGGAACTGCAGATACTGGAAAATCGAAGGTAGACAAAAATGCTGGAGAAACTCAGGCGGGTGCAGCAGCATCTATGGAGCGAAGGAAATAGGCAACATTTCGGGCCGAAACCCTTCTTCAGGCCTATTTCCTTCGCTCCATATATGCTGCTGCACCCGCTGAGTTTCTCCAGCATTTTTGTCTACCAGCAAATTCTCTTTATCCTGTATCCGTACATTGTGGTTGGCTTATTTGTAATCACGTATAGTCTTTCCGCTGACTGGATAACATGCAACAGAGAAGCTTTTCACTGTACCTCGGTACACGCGACAATAATAAACTAAACTAAGCTTTGTTATTTTTGCTGTGTGCAACTAGTTGCATAGTCTGAAAAGCACCGGTGGCTATTTACAAAGCAACACATTAGTCCTTCAGAGGTATTAACAAAATGATTACTTACTAAGCTCTGCAGTTGAAGAATACCCAAGAGAATATACAATGTACATTAACAAACATGTTAACTATCAGTTATTGCAAATATTTAAATTTATTCAGGAATTAGATATTTTAAGTATCTCTACCATTCACACACTGAAGATGGTGAATAATATTAAAAGGTGTTAAACAGTGCTGGAGGAGTGAGCAAGTGATGAGATAATTTACAGAACTAATAATATGGGATTTTTATAACACTGCCTACATTGTTGATGTTGTTTTTTATCTCAGGGATAAAGTAGGTGGGGAGGGCATTATCTTTCCTGTTGGGACGGTTCGGAACAAGGGGTATGTTATATTTATAACAAACTTAGAACAAACCCTTTCATTGAAACACTTCTTCATACCAAGGGTAATAGAAATCTGGAACTCTATCCTCATCTCCTATCAACCCACCACTGAAAGTTCCCACGATCAGTCAATTTAAAATTCCAGAATGGAGATTTCTGGTGTAAAGCAAAATGGAATCAAATCATCAAACAGAATTCAATGTTTCAATCCACTAAATTTATATTCCAATGTTTTAATGATCTGATACTTCATTGCTCTAAAGTTCCATTAATCCACTGATTTTATGCATCCGATTATCTACTTTGATATTCTACCTTCCAATATTCCAACAATCCATCATTCCAAAGTTCAGATATTCCAACTTTCTGATGTTTCAAAGTTCAATTTTTGCAAGGATCTGATATTTCCATTGCTCTGATAGTCTATTAATATGGTGCTCCATTGGCCCAATTCCCCAACAATCTGACATAATTCCCACGAGTTCCAATGATCTAATGTTTCAAAGTCTCTGTTCTCCAGTGATCCAATGCCTTGTCTACTCCAGTGCACTCCAGGCCAATCTTCCGTCTTCTGTACTTCTCTTATATTAATGTATTGAACAGAGCTGGTCTGGAGGGTTCTTGAAATGATTTCTAGTGGATCATTTTCTATTCCATGGTCATTCCCTACCTGGAATGCAGGCCAAGGTTGTGGGAGCACCAGCAATCACTGCCAGCTTACTTGGTGGTTCACCTTGCTAGAAGTTGATATTGACATTCTGCTGGCAAAGATGTGTGAGATATAGATTTGACATCTAATACTGTTTTCATACTGCCACTGGACGCCAAATCCTGCTTGGAGTTATTGACCGTTCGGTAAAGAGGTACCCGAATCACTTCCTCATGGCACCAGTACATCTCCATATCTTACCATGCATTTGATTGTCTCCTGTTGATTATGAATAATGTTCAAATGCAGTCTTCAGAATAAACTGGGTAATCGGATCTCCCTTTCAAGACGCAGCAGTGCACAGAATCTCACGCAATGTTGCATGCTCATTCTCCATTCTCATTCTCCATAAAGTATCTGCATCTCATTGGTGGCTCTTCTTTCCCCATCACTTCTATTCCTGCCTTGTATTCATCACTTTGGGACCCATTGGAGACTCACTATTCCGTGAGCTGTCACTACATTCATCATCCACTTTCTGGTCCATTAAACACATGAAACTAGCTGAACATATCTCCTCCACAGCATCAACAACTGATCAATAAAAACTCAGACGTACCGACAGCTGTAATGATATTGGTCACACTCCAGAAACACACACTGGTTAGGATTCTGTGCTCTAAATCTGTCTGTAAGGTGAATGGTGGGCAATCGGTACTGATCCCCACCCCTCCCCCGTGTTCCTCACAAAGCAGACTTTCATTATTGCAAAGTAAACGTTCATTATTGCAAAATAAACTTTCACAAAATCAGTCTGAAGAAGGGTTTCGGCCCGAAACGTCGCCTATTTCCTTCGCTCCATAGATGCTGCTGCACCCGCTGAGGTTCTCCAGCATTTGTGTGTACCTTTCACAAAATCATGTTCACTCTGCTTAATCGTCTTATGATTTTTTTTAAATGTCTTACTAATTTTCTCCCCAATTATAAAGATTGGTTTAACCTGCCTATAATTTTCTACCTTCTTCCTTTCTTGAATAATGGTCTTAGATCTACAACTCTCTAAATCTCTGGGACCTCTGCAGAATTAAAGAAATATTGGTATATTATAACCAATCTATTCACTTTCTGCAGCCACTCCCAAGAAGGCCCGAGGATGCATGTTAAATGATCCAGGACCATTCTCATTCTTTAGTCCCAATAGTCCCTTGTACCTTTTGACTATGCAAAGAGTTTGTTTTAAGTTTATTATACCCACCAAGGATGGTGGGACTAGCATAGATGGACAAATTGGTCCAAAGGGCCTGTTTCCATGCTGTATGACTCCATTATTATTGGTAGCACTTTAATTATCTATTTTAATCAGTATATTTTCATTTACTTTCACCATGGATATCAATCTATAACAATTATTTGGAACCTCTGCCGTTTCTTAATTTCCCATTCTTAATTTACCCATCTCATTCTTCAAGGGATCAACAGTTACTGAAACTATTCTCTTCCTTTTATATACTTGCAGAAACTCTTACTATAATGTTTTATATTGTTTACTTATTTACTCTTAAGCTCCGGTTTCTCTCTATCTTTTTTTTTGTTATTCGTTTTTTGTTTCCAAATCCTCTGTCCTTCCACTATTTTTTTTCTATATACAGTGGCTTGCAAAAATATTCATACCCCTTGAACTTTTCCACATTTTGTCACGTTACAACCACAAACGTAAATGTATTTTATTGGAATTTTATGTGATAGACCAACACAAAGTGGTGCATAATTGTGAAGTGGAAGGAAAATGATACATGGTTTTCAAATATTTTTACAAATAAAAAACTGAAAAGTGTGGCCTGTAAAAGTATTCAGCCCCCTTTACTCTGATACCCCTAAATAAAATCCAGTGCAACCAATTGCCTTCAGAAGTCACCTAATTAGTAAATAGAGTCCACTTGTGTGTAATCTAATCTCAGTATAAATACAGGTGTTCTGTGAAGGCCTCAGAGGTTTGTTAGAGAACATTAGTGAACAAACAGCATCATGAAGCCCAAGGAACACACCAGACAGGTCAGGGATAAAGTTGTGGAGAAGTTTAAAGCAGGGTTAGCTTATAAAAATATATCCCAAGCTTTGAACATCTCAATCCATCATCCAAAAATGGAAAGAGTATGGCACAACTGCAAACCTACCAAGACATGGCCGTCCACCTAAACTGACAGGCCGGGCAAGGAGAGCATTGATTAGAGAAGCAGCCAAGAGGCCCATGGTAACTCTGGAGGAGCTGCAGAGATCCACAGCTCAGGTGGGAGAATCTGTCCACAGGACAACTATTAGTCGTGCACTCCACAAATCGGGCCTTTATGGAAGAGTGGCAAGAAGAAAGCCTTTGTTGAAAAAAAGCCATAAGAAGTCCCGTTTGCAGTTTGCCACAAGCCATGTGGGGGACACAGCAAACATGTGGAGGAAGGTGCTCTGGTCAGATGAGACCAAAAATGAAGTTTTTGGCCTAAATGCAAAACGCTATGTGTGGCGGAAAACTAACACTGCACATCGCCCTGAACACACCATCCCCACTGTGAAACATGGTGGTGGCAGCATCATGCTGTGGGGATGCTTTTCTTCAGCACGGACAGGGAAGCTGGTCAGAGTTGATGGGAAGATGGATGGAGCCAAATACAGGGCAATCTTGGAAGAAAACCTGTTAGAGTCTGCAAAAGACGAGACTGAGGTGGAGGTTCACCTTCCAGCAGGACAACGACCCTAAACATACAGCCAGAGCTACAATGGAATGGTTTAGATCAAAGCATATTCATGTGTTAGAATGGCCCAGTCAAAGTCCAGACCTAAATCCAATTGAGAATCTCTGGCAAGACTTGAAAATTGCTGTTCACAGACGCTCCCCATCTAACCTGACTGAGCTTGAGCTATTTTGCAAAGAAGAATGGGCAAAAATTTCAGTCTCCAGATGTGCAAAGCTGGTAGAGACATACCCCAAAAGACTTGCAGCTGTAATTGCAGTGAAAAGTGGTTCTACAAAGTATTGACTCAGGGGGGCTGAATACTTTTGCACACCACACATTTCAGTTTTTTATTTGTAAAAAAATTTGAAAACCATGTATCATTTTCCTTCCACTTCACAATTATGCACCACTTTGTGTTGGTCTTTCACATAAAATCCCAATAACCCCTTACGTTCATTTACGTTTGTGGTTGTAAAGTGACAAAATGTGGAAAAGTTCAAGTGGTATGAAAACTTTTGCAAGCCACTGTATTATGCCCTTTCTTTCAATCTAACACCATCCCTAACGTATTTAATTAGCATTCTTCTCAAAACGCGAGTCTTTCTCACTGGAATATACTTTTATTGAGATTTTTGAAGCATCTCTTTCAAGGTCAGATCTACCATTCTACCATTTTACAGTAATCTATTCTCCCAGTCAATTTTAGCCAGCTCTGCCCTCATACATTATAATTCTACCGTGCTAGATCACTTTTTCCTTGGAGATCTTTTACTATGAGATCATTAATTAACCATGTGTCATAACATCATACCATATCTATATTAGCTCTAAGAAGCATTCCCAAATACAATGCATGAACCTGTTCTTAAGGTTACTCCTGCTTTTATATTTGGCCATTCTCATCACACATGATAGGCACAAAATGCTGGAATAACTTAGCGGAATTGTTAACTAGGGGAAGGTGACACACAGCAAACAGAGATACAATGTAATCAGGTGGACAGTCAGACTGGTCAGAGAACTTGGGAGGTGGAGGAATGGAGAAAGAAGGAAAGCAAGGGTTGCTTGAAGTTAGAGGTCAATATTCATACCAAGCAAAATATGAGGTGCTGTTCCTCCAGTTTTCAGTGGGCCACACTCTGACAATGGAGGCCCATAGTCAAGTCAAGTCAAGTCAAGTTTATTTGTCACATACACATACGAGATGTGCAGTGAAATGAAAGTGGCAATGCTCGCGGACTTTTGTGCAAAAGACAAACAACCAAACAACCAAACAAACTATAAACACAATCATAACACACATATTCTTTTACATAATAAATAATGGAAGGAAAAACGTTCAATAGAGTTAGTCCCTGGTGAGATAGGCGTTTACAGTCCGAATGGCCTCTGGGAAGAAACTCCTTCTCAACCTCTCCGTTCTCACTGCATTGCAACGGAGGCGGTTGCCTGACCCTAGCAGCTGGAACAGTCTGTTGCATGGGTGGAAGGGGTCTCTCATGATATTGTTGGCTCTGGAGTTGCACCTCCTGATGTATAGTTCCTGCAGGGGGGCAAGTGAAGTTCCCATAGTGCGTTCGGCCGAACGCACTACTCTCTGCAGAGCCTTCTTGTCCTTGGCAGAGCAATTCCCAAACCAGATGGTAATGTTCCCGGACAAGATGCTTTCCACCGCCGCTGCGTGGAAGCACTGGAGGATCCTCGGAGACACTCTGAATTTCCTCAATTGCCTGAGGTGGTAAAGGCGCTGCCTTGCCTTACTCACGAGTGCTGAGGCGTGTGATGCCCATGTCATATCCTCGGAGATGTGGACTCCCAGATATTTAAAACAGTTCACCCTATCCACGGGATCCCCATTTATCCTCAATGGAGTGTACGTCCTCGGATGGTGTGCCCTCCTAAAGTCCATGATCAGCTCCTTCGTTTTTTTGATGTTCAAGAGGAGGCTGTTATCCTGGCACCAGAGTGCTAGACCAGCCACCTCCTCCCGGTAGGCCTTCTCGTTGTTGTCTGTGATCAGGCCCACCACCACAGTGTCATCAGCAAACTTAATTAATGAGTTGGAGCTGAACCTAGCCACACAGTCATGTGTGTGCAGGGAGTACAATAGGGGGCTGAGGACGCAACCCTGGGGCGATCCTGTGCTCAGGGTGAGGGACTTCGATGTATTCCCTCCCATCTTGACTACCTGGGGCCTGGCGGTGAGAAAGTCCAGGACCCAGGCACACAGGGAGGTGTTGAGCCCCAATTCAATTAGCTTCCCAGCCAGTCTGGTGGGGTGCATTTGCACAAGTGAAATCAGTACCCTGTTCTGGCTTTTCCCCCATACCCCTTGATTCCCTTAGCCCTAAGAGCTAAATCTAATCCTCTCTTGAAAACATCAAGTGAATTGGCCTCCACTGCCTTCTGTGGCAGAGAATTTCAGATTCACAACATTCTGGGTGAAAAGGTTTTTCCTCATCTCAGTCTACCTAACTGGCCTACCCCTTATTCTTAAATTGTGACCCCTGGTTCTGGACTCCCCCAACATCGGGAATTTTTTTCCTGCATCTACCCTGTCCAATCCTCTAAGAATTTTATATGTTTCTATAAGATCCCCTCACATACATCTAAATTCCAGTGAATACATAGAAGCCCAGTCAAGCCATTCGTTCATCACATGTCAGTCCTGCCATCCCGGGAATTAACCTGGTGAACCTACGCTGCACTCCCTCAATAGTAATAATGTCCTTCCTCAAGTTAGGAGACCAAAATTGCACACAACACTCCAGGTGCGGTCTCACCAGGGCCCTGTACAACTGCAGTAGGACCCCCTTGCTCCTAAACACAAATCTTCTCGCAATGAAGGCAACATGCCATTAGCTTTCTTCACTGCCTGCTGTACCTGAATGCTTACTTTCAGTGACTGATGTACAAGCACACCCAGGTCTCGTTGCACCTCCCCTTCTCCTATCTGTCATCATTCAGATAATAATCTGCCTTCCTGTTTTTGCCACCAAAATAGATAACCTCACATTTATCCACATCATATTGCATTTGCCATGCTTCTGCCCACTCACCCAACCTATCTAAGTCACCCTGCAGCCTCATAGCATTCTCCTCGCAGCTCACACTGCCACCCAGCTTTGTGTCATCCGCAAATCTAGAGATGTTACATTTAATTAACTTGTCTAAATCGTTAATATATATTGTAAACAACTGGAGTCCCAGCATCGAGCCTTGCGGCACCCCACTAGTCACTGCCTGCCATTCTGAAAAGGACCTGTTAATTCTTACTCTTTGCTTCCTGTCTGCTAGCCAATTCTCTATCCATGTCAATACCCTACTCCTAATACCATGTGCTCTAATTTTGCTCACTAATCTCTTATGTGGGACAGTCAAAGGCTTTTTGAAAGTCCAGATACACCACATCCACTGGCTCTCCCTTATCCATTCTGTTTGTTGCATCCTCAAAAAATTCCAGAAGATTAGTCAAGCATGATTTCCCCTTCATAAATCCATGCTGACTTTGACCGATCCCATCACTGCTTTCCAAATGCGCTGCTATAACACCTTTAATAATCGACTCCAGCATCTTCCCCACTATTGATGTAAGGCTAACGTCTATAATTCCCCATTTCTTTTTCCCTCCTTTCTTAAAAAGTGGAGTTACTTTGCCTACCCTCCAGTCCACAGGAACTGATCCTGTTGCTGTTGAGTTAAGACTAGGTAAGCCAGAGTTACTTGAGTGTCAAATGCTTTTGTTGCAGTTGTTTCAAGCCCCTTGGCAATTACTTCCCTGTCGCCTGCTTCCTCAGGTTTGGAAAGGTTTAATTGAGAATCTCTAATGAGTGAGCAACCAGGTTGATAATGTGTTCGGATATGAATCCGTAAGAATATTCAGCAACATAAAAGCAAGCAATCTGTTGCATCTCCATCCAGGAGTTGGAGCCATTACAATCTGAATAAAATCAATATTTTATCCACAAATGTTGCAAGTCCATATGTTATAGGAGCAGAATTAGACCATTTGGCCCATCAGGTCTACTCCACCTTTCAATTATGGCTGATATATCATTGCCTTGCAAGCCCATTCTTCTGCCTTCTCCCCAGAAACCCCGACACCCTCACTAATCAAGAATCCACCTCCATCTTTGGCAATGATTTCCACAAATTCACCACCTTCTGACTAAAATAATTTCTCCTCATCTCCTTTCTAAAGGTGTCCTTTGTAAAAGGAATACAGTTTCCAACTCATTTATTTTATTTACAATCATGTATTTTAGCTATTTTATAATGTTCTACAGTTCTCTCACAATAAGCTGAGCACATATAGCAATAGAAAAGGAACTTTTGGCCATACCTGTGGTAATGCAAGTAACTTTATAAAGGGGAATTAAATCATCATAAAAGTGTCACCTAGCAATCAATGCTTCAAATCACACAGGACAGATTCAGATGAAGGATGATGCTGCAGCCTATTTTGCACCATCTATCTAGAATACGAACCCTGTCATCTCGTCATTACCACATCATATGGTTCCGAACATCAGTCCTTCATCCCATCCTCTTGGTATTTCAAATCCGCTTTTGATCCCTCTCCAATAAAGAAAACCTTCTATCTTGGATCAACCATTCTTAGCTCTGTATGATTATCTTCCTTTCTTTTTTACTGGCCTACGTGATAAGTACATATTGGTGACAGAGCTTGCCTTTAATATGGGAACTTAAATCACCCTTCAGAAAGTGACAATGAGCCTACTTTTTGAAGCTTAATTTATTTATCATGGCACAGGTCAAGGCTATTTACCTAAACAGACCACGCTGGCCCCAAGCACAAAAATCTCATTATCCCATTGTCCTTCTTATTTCCGTGTAACCTTACAACTAATTGCTCATCACTTACCACTGATTTTTTTCCCACTACTTGTAGAGGCCAATTAACCAACCAGCATGTCTGTGGTGTGTGGGAAGAAACAGGAGCATTGGGAGAAATTCACCTGGTCAAATTGAGAACATACAATTTCCACATAGACAGCACTGGAGGTGTGAGCCATCAGCCATGCTTAGCCATGCTGGTCCTTCATACCCATAAGTAGACATGGGCCAATTTGGTTTTTGGCAGTCAAATTGCCAACCAACTTCATGGGCTCTCTAATTATTGTTCAGTCAGTACCTTTAGGTGGGGGGTTCCAGAGGTGATGAATGAACAGCAGTATCTATATTAATAAATCTCTGATCTTGACCGCTTTTGGCCCACTGTGCTGCGATTTCTGACAGAACGCCGTCATTTTTGGCCACCTCGCTCAGAGCCCCCCTCCGCCTTATGGGTGCGGAGGATTTTTCCTATCGATGACAAATCAGAGATATTAATGTTTTTTTTTAAAATCACCATTCTCTCTGCTGCCCCTGCTGGAGGGAGGGGGAGGGACTATAAAACCAGGAAGTGGTGTGCCTCACACTCTCTGCAAGATGGATGAAACCAAGGGTCATGTCTCTCTGAGCTCTGAATAACACTGAACAAATGTCTACACAACAGTGAGTACCCTTAATGTGGTTTGAAAATGAAAATATGGTTTGTTTGAAGTAAAAAGGCACTGCCTGCAAATAGTGGTTTGGGTGCTTTGGCTTGAAGTTGAAAGGCACTACTTACTGCAAATGGCGGCTTGGGTGCTTTGACTTGAAGTTGAAAGGCACTACTTACTGCAAATGGTGGCTTGGGAGCTTTGGTTTAAAGTTGAAAGGCACTACTTACTGCAAATGGTGGCTTGGGTGCTATGGCTTGAAGTTGAAAGGCACTACTTACTGCAAATGATGGCTTGGGTGCTTTGCTTGAAATTGAAAGGCACTACTTACTGCAAATGGTGTCTTGGGTGCTTTGGCTTGAAGTTGAAAGGCACTACTTACTGCAAATGGTGGCTTGGGTGTTTTGCTTGAAGTTAAAAGGCACTATTTACTACACATGGTGGCTTGGGTGCTTTGGCTTGAAGTTGAAAGGCACTACTTACTGCAAATGGTGGCTTGGGTGCTTTGGCTTGAACTTGAAAGGCATTACTTACTGCAAATGGTGGCTTGGGTGCTTTGGCTTGAGGTTGAAAGGCACTACTTACTGCAAATGGTGGCTTGGGTGCTTTGGCTTGAGGTTGAATGGCACTACTTACTGCAAATAGTGGTTTGGGTGCTTCAGCTTTAAGTTGAAAGGCACTACTTACTGTACATGCTGGCTTGGGTGCTTTGGCTTGAAGTTGAAAGGCACTACTTACTGCAAATGGTGGCTTGGGTGCTTTGGCTTGAGGTTGAAAGGCACTACTTACTGCAAATGGTGGCTTGGGTGCTTTGGCTTGAAGTTGAAAGGCACTACTTACTGCAAATGATGGCTTGGGTGATTTGGCTTGAAGTTGAAAGGCACTACTTACTGCAAATGGTGGCTTGGGTGCTTTGGCTTGAAGTTGAAAGGCACTATTTACTGCAAATGGTGGCATGAAGTTGAAAGGTACTACTTACTGCAAATGGTGGCTTGGGTGTTTTGGCTTGAAGTTGAAAGGCACTACTTACTGCAAATGGTGGCTTGGGTGCTTTGGCTTGAAGTTGAAAGGCTACTTACTGCAAATGGCGGCTTTGGTGCTTTGGCTTGAAGTTAAAAGGCACTACTGCAAATGCACTTACTTCCTGTTTGCGCTGTATATTCATTTTAGATAAACTCTACCACTTACGGTTGTGATTTTTGGCCATCTTACTCACTCCCCCCTCCGCTGAGCAGGTACAGAGAATTCTTCCCATCAATGAAAAGTGTTATTAGTGTTTAAAAAATGTTGAGAATCTCTCTCCTGTCAATCACGCCCTGAAAGCCACACCTTTTCCGGTGGGAGGGGGAGGGGTTATAAAACCCGGAAGTGTGGGTGTGGCTCAGTCTCTGCATGATGGGGGAGGGAGAGGTCATGACTCTGGCTGAGCTGTGAATCAACTGAACACACTGAATGTCTACTGAACTGGGTGTTTGGTGTTTTGTGTGGTTTAATGGTGGTTTCACCCTGCATGAAATGGTATGAAGCTGCATTTGAATTTGGTGGCCTTCGACCCTGCTTGAAGTGGAATGAAACTGCACTTGACTTTGGAGGCCTTGCATCCTGCTTGAAGTGGTATGAAACGGCACTGAATTTGGTGGCCTTGCACCCTACTGAAAGTGGTATGAAACTGCACTTGAATTTGGTGACCTTGGATCCAGCTTGAAGTGGTATGAAACTGCACTTGAATTTGGTGGCCTTGCACCCTGCTTGAAGTGGTTGAAAACTGCACTTGAATTTGGTGGCCTTGGATCCAGCTTGAAGTGGTATGAAACTGCACTTGAATTTGGTGGCCTTGCACCCTGCACATAGTGGTAAGAAACTGCACTTGAATTTGGTGGCCTTGCACCATGCTTGAAATGGTAGGAACATGGATTTGAATTTGGTGGCCTTGCCCCTACTTGAAATGGAATTTCAAGGAAAACATAGAAACATAGAAACATAGAAATTAGGTGCAGGAGTAGGCCATTCGGCCCTTCGAGGGAAGAGTCATGAGTCATGAGTCAACAGCCAGCCCACCAGCCGTGAGTGAGCTGCCAGCAGATCAGGCTTGAGGGACTGAGCTGCCACCCCAAGAACCCATACCAGCACTCCAGAAAGCCCCCCCACTGGCCACCAATATTGGAATTGGTGGAGAGGTGGAATATTGCGTCGGGGGACCAGCCCTCCCGTGTGAACATGGGACCCAACGGGTCCCACTTAGTCTAGTATTGTATGTATATGTATACTATATATAGCGATGTATACTATATATACGATGCATGTACATCGATGTGTATAGATGTATCTATCTATATGTAGGGAATGGTGGTCTCATAATAGGGCTGGTTTTCGCATTGTCATAGTCACACAGTGTGGAAACACGCCCTTCGGCCCAACTTGCCCATACCAACCAACATGTCCCATCTACACTAGTCCCACGTGCCTGTATTTGGCCCAGATCCCTCGATACCTGTCCTATCCATACATTCCAGGTAATGAATGTTGAGGGTTACAAGATACAATAGAAGAAACCTTGGGGGGTTGCTATAGTCTCCTGCAGCCACAGTGAAGCAGCAATAGAAGAGTGAATACTTAGGATGACCAATGGGTATCATGCACATCGAGTGTTGTTGGTGCAGTGCTCATCCAGCAAGTCCATTAGACTCAATGGTGGAGTCAGCCTTTGAGGTGATATTGTTGCCACTGTTATTTTTTTTCAGTTAATAATAAACTTAGAGTGAAGGATTCAATTATGACAATTCCATTGTCTCTAGGATGAGGCAGTTAGACAATCGCTCGATATAAGTGCACCAACATTACTTGCCACTTATTGGCCCAATACTGAATGCTTTCCAGATCTTGTTAGCATGTCAGAGGAGATTTTTTCATTATCTGGACAGTTGTGAGCAGAACCAAACATTGTACCGTGTATACCTCAATCTACTTCAAAATCAGTGACCACTTCTGGTCTTAAGGTAGACGGGAAGCCAGTGATGGTTAAGAATGCCATTAGCAGAAGTCATTCGCTTCCACAACCACAAACTTATTTTCTGTGAGGCAAGATTCCAACAGAGAATATTCAGGTTGAAGCCCATAAACCTTAATTTTATTTGGATTCATTGTTGACATATCCAAAGGCAGGCAGCCACTATTAACTCTGAATGTGGTTCATGGCTGTAGTAATGTTTGGAGCCAAGTGGTCTTGGCACGATCTAAACCAAGCATCAGTGAGCACATTAATGCTAATTGCCATCATAGCATAGTCAATGGCATCTTCCATCACTTTGCTAAATAAGGTGACAATTAACTAGATTGGACCCACACGTCTTTTTTATGAATTGGATCAAACTGGACCATAAGTGCCCTTGACTGAAGAAACTATATAGGTCTTAATTACTGTTAGGTTGTTAGTTCTCTACCACCCACCATCTGCTCTTTAGATGAAGAGATTTCTATCAGACCTTGGCCGTCACTTACCCATCAATGTTTCTTTTACCTCCAAGGTGGTGATGAAGTTTCCAACCCAAGAACATCTTGCATTTGCAGCTAATTAGTTCCCACATCTCCTGCTTGTTTTATCAAAGCAGTCTCTTTTCTTCACAGGGACTAATCATGATGAACCTTTGGGTAAACCAGGCTCTGTGGACACTCTGCAGCTCCTCAACGATGAGGCACTGACCGAGCAGGGCTTTCTTTGCAAGATCCACAAGACCCTCAACATTAATTTTCTCAGGGCTAATAACAAAGCATATATATATATATATACACATGTATACACATATATATATACACATGTATACACATATATATATACACATATATATATACACACATATATATATATATATATACATACATATATATACATACATATATATATATATATATATATATATACGACTTTGCCGCAGAAGTCTGCAACTCTGGCCTTCAAACTGATTAGTCACAGTGAAGAAATCCTTCCTTTCTCTATCAGCAAACTCAGGGACTGATCTGATGATTTAACAACTACATAATTAACTTAAAATGCAAGTTGGTCATGGGTTGTCTTTGGTAGAAAACTCCACCAATTACTAAGATCGTGGCTGATGTGATTGTAACTTTCTGTTCTTGTCTACCGCGGCACCCTTTTGCCTCCTTACTGATCAAGTATCTGTCTATTTCTACCTTAAAATAGTAAGATTAAACGAACTTACCAGTTTGAAGTTTGATCTTGATTTTATGAGGAGTTACGATGAGCGATTACGTGAAGAAGGGCCGTCCGTCTGCGTGCGCATCAATCTTCAAAGCAGCGGTGTTAAATCACGGATAAAAAGAAGACCTGAGAATAGTAAGATTGTGAAGAAACTAGAACTTCCATATGAACTTGATAGTATGAGGGTGGGAGTGGTGGGCACGTAATCGCTCATCGTAACTCCTCATAAAATCAAGATCAAACTTCAAACTGGTAAGTTCTCGTTTAATCTTACTATTTTACTTCGGAGTCACGTGAGTGACTACGTGAAGATTTCAAAGCTCTGTGATTTTACGCCGGTTACGATTCCAGGCGTCACACACTGAATGGATTGACCATGGATGCGTGTAATCATTAAAGCATTCAGACATTACGTAGTTAAGTAAAGAAACTGATGCTTTAAATGAAAGAAAAGTTTTTTAAAAAGTTACCCCTCCCAACCTTGGGGGGGAAACTAAGGGACAGAACTTAAAATGGTACGTGCAAACACCCCCAGTCCGGTTATGGGTTTGTTATAAAACCGGTGGACCGTTATTTCATTCGTCCATCCTGCAGCCACTAGGATGTCGTCAAGGGGCACGTCCATTGCTCTTGCTGCCGACGTAGATGCAGCCCTGGTGGAGTGAGATTTAACCATATAAATATTTACTCCTGCTACCGCCATTACCTCTTTTGACCATCTGGAGATAGTTTGAGTTGACACCTTTTGGTGTGTTTTCTTTTTTGTTTTTTTTTATGGTTGATGAGGACCGATTGTTCTGAGCCTCTGAGGTTCTCCGTAACTCTGATAGTGGTGTTAGTATGTTACCACCCACACAACCGTTGGTCCTCTGGATATGCCAAGAACTGGATCTCCATCCCTGGCATTCCTGGCCTGCTCTGTTTTATCAGGTTCCTGATTAGGAATGTTATGTTGTTCATATTGGTGGTCATGTAGTCCAACTGTAGCTTTTGCAGTGTCTGGACTCTTTGTCAGCATACCACCTTCAGGGTTAGTTATAGGCGGTCCCCACTGTCAAAGTAGGGTTTGTACCATGCTCACATCCCATGTGTCAGTGTACCTTGGCCTTGGAGGTCTTAAATTGTAAATTCCCTTCATGAATTTTGTTGTAAAGGGGTGCGTTCCTATCGACCTGTGCCCTGCTTGCGGCATCAGATTGGAGGAGAGTGCGCCTCTGGCACTATAGATGCACTATAACTTAGTTTATAGTTATAGTACAGTTGATAGGAACTCCAAGACATCTGTTATCCGAACTGTGTTGTATTTGTTCGGACAGTCATATGCCTTGAAATGGCCTCCTCAGAATCTGCAGACCAACAAGTTATACGTTCATGTAGTGGATGATTGCTCCCTGTAACTGGGTTCACTAGGAGGTCCCTGCTCTTGGGTACAGCCATTACTGGCTGGACTATAATTCCCAAAATGTTTGGGGACCAGGCTTGAGTAGGCCAATCTGGCACTACCAATATGCTTGTGGCTTAGTCTTGCTTGATTTTTGTCAAGCATTGGTTTGTGAGACAAATTGGCGGAAAGCATACATAAACATTCCTCCCCAATTGAGGGAGAAATCATCCACTGCCTTGCTCCTGGATCCAGCTCGCAGTACACATATCTGGGTAACTAATGGTTAGTCTAGATGCAAACGGATCAACATCTGGTATGCCAAATCATGTAGTTATTTTGTTAAATACTGTCTGATTCAACATCCATTCTGTGTTGTTATTAAACATCCGTGATCCAGCATCTGTCACCGTGTTATATCTACCTCGTAGATTTCCCAAATATTCCTCTCGATACACCAGTGCCAAATGAGGTTTGACAATCTGTCGTAAGATACAGATTTTACACCACCCTTGTTAATGGATATATGCCACCGCAGTGGTGTTATCAATCTGAAGTTGAACAAGCACCGGTTGCATATCACTACAGAGAACCTTGAGTCCATATTGTGCCCCGAACAATTCTGGGTAATTGATTCCATGTGTTGGGGAATTACAGACTCCTGCTCATTCCATCTTCCCCCACAGCTTTAGACTGTGTTGGTGTCTCCCCATCCTTAGCCGCTTGCATAAGTCTGAAGAACCCTCGATGGCTTTCGAGCAAAATTTCCCTGAGCTGTCTCCCATTCGTTATCCACCATAGTTATTCAACAATGGCCTCTGCTGGCAATCCATAGTTTGCCAATTCGGCCTGCATGTAATCTGAGTGTTCATTCCTTTGCTTGCTGTAAGTTCTGGTAATGCAAAGGCCCGTACTGCTGGGAATGCAGCTACTATTTGCCAATTACACTCGCTGTTTACCTGATAGATGGCTAGAATTTGGCTATCAGGTCATTGCTGGCTTAATTAATATTGTCGTTTGCCCCTAGGCAAAGTCACCAACATATTTACTGTTTTTGATAGTAAATTCTAGGTAATCAATTACCCTTGTAGGTGTCAATTTTGATTTAACTGGATGGATGAGGTAACCAATTCTTTCAAACAGGGTTTTGGTTTGCTTGACTGATGCTTCTGCCAATTCTTGGTGACTCCAAAATGAAAATGTCCTCCAAATATGCCATTACTATGTGGTTTTGAGACCTTTGTAGTCCCAGAATTGGTTTCCGTAGTTTAGTCAATAGTCTAGGAGCTGGTGTCAACCCATTTGGCAGAGCCATGCCATGCAGTTAAACTTCAAATATCTCCTGTTCTTAATGAAAAGACACCAAATAGTATGCATCTTTGAGGTCGATGCATGCCATGTGACCATTTTATAGGAAGCTCCTATAAAACAGTAGTTAGACCGTAACAAAAAATTGCTGTTTCTAAAAGTCTGTACTGCACAAATGAGTTAAACCTGGATGAAGTGACATCCTCCATCTGTCACCTGTCCTGGAAGGCAATCCTGCCCAAAATACTGGGCCTGCCTCGAAGACAATTCCGGTCCGAGTTCCAAGTCTGCTTGGAACCTATGTATGTTGTGCAGTAAAAAATAATCACATGTTGTTATCTGTTTTTTAAAACCAGATCTGAAATTCATGTTATTGTCATTTTGAACAAAAACACAAGAGTAAAATTACCAACATGTAACTGGTCCACAATCCCTTGTTTCAGTAAACCCAGACCCACCTACCTCCATGGCTACTGGTGGTCTTGTGGTAAGCCCAAAGGCCCCTGATGCGGGTTCCTTTTCTCTCCTTGATTGGGAGTTGGACTGGTAGGAAGTGTGGATTCCATGTTTCTCCTGACCTCTGCTTGGGTCTTGGTCTGAAAACCTTATCATACTGAGCCTGCCTTGTCGTACAATTCTGGCCATAATTCTGAGTCTGCCTTGAAAGACGACTCTGATTATATTTCCGTGCCCAGCTTTCAAGCTACCACCGGCTTCAGTGAACTGCTTACCCCCTATGGAGGTGTGGGGTGTGTTGTCGCCTACTGATGAAGTTTACTTGTCGTTGGTACCTTGATTGGTCTGACAGCTTTTGCTTCCTACTTCTGGTCTTACCTGAAGAGAGGATTCGGCGGCTGGTTTCTCCAAAGTCACCCTGATTGCGCTGTTCCCTTGCCGGCATTTGTGCGGATATTCTGCCAACTGCCGTCTCTTGAGGCCATATGCATGTGCTTCAGTATGTTCATACTTTAATTCGAGATCAGTTACCTACTGATCTCGAAACCAAATTTCGTTTGAACGTTATGTGAGGTTCAAATGACAAATAAATGGTATTGTATCGTATTGTAAAACGAGATCAGTTACCTACTGATCACTCACACTCCCCTCCATTGAGAGTGAGATTTGTAGGTAGCCCTGAAAACAGGTGCTGCCGCAGGCCCCTGAGGATACCTGCGCTGACATGGCCTCTCCAGCGGGCCTAAATGAGATTCTTGCTTTGGGTCAGCTTTAAACTGACCGTGAATGCTCCTCTCCTCAGAGCAGGAGACATTTTCTAGATCTCTATCCAGGGAAGCACCCAGTGGAACCTGGATGATTGCTGAAGTATTTATTTTCTTTTGTGCTTATTATTTATTTTATGTAAAGCTCTTTGGTGCAAGTTAACTTAAACAGTGCTATATAAGTAAAAGTTACTTACTTACTTCCTTTCTTCTGCTTGTCCCTGGGAAGGTTCCCCCCCCCCCCCCTGCTTTTGTACTCTGATTCAGAGTGGTTTCTTCCATATGTACTTCCCCCTCCAATGGGGAAGACATTGGGTTGCCCCATGTGCGAGGCTCCCGGTACTGCCTGCTGCTGTAGGCCCGGGCTGACACAGCTCTCTCCTTAGAGCAGGTCATTGTTGGAGCAACTTCTCCAAAAGTTACTCCTATGTAGGAGAGTCGTCCTCAGACGCTCTCCGTTGAGGGAGGGTATCCCTTTCCCTCCCCTGACTCTTCTGAGTCAACGGGTTGTTTGACTTGCGGGTGGATTTTCCCGTACTGCAGGACCACCAACGGAGCTCTTCTCCTGCAACAAGTCTCCTGCCGGTTCAGCTGCCGGTGCTAAATGTCGGGAAACACCGTTGCCCGTTACTGGGAAATGCTGTGGTCTTCGGCAGCCGACTTCCCCGCGGACCGTTTCCTCGACATCTGGGCCCTGAAACTACAAAAAGTTTTAAGCCCGAAAGAATGCAGGTAAGTGATTCAACTTTCCTTACCTGCCCATCCTAACGGCCTGGGAGGACGCAGTGCCTCTCCAGTCCATCGCGCGTTTGAGTTCAGACGTAATGACGCGCACGCAGGCGGACGGCCCTTCTTCTCTGGCATCCCATAAGAATGGATAAGATGGTGTTCAATCCATAACTTATCATCATCTTTCATGACACAGCTGCTGCAAGTGTACTTCCAATCTATCACTCAGGCAAGAATATAAGTGGTGTTCCAGTGCCTGAAATAAGGCATTGTAGTCGTGGTCTAATGAGGGCTTGTAGTTGCCTCTGGTGCCAGAGGTTATGGGGAGAAGGCAGGTGAATGGGGTTAGGAGGGAGCGATTGATCAGTCATGATTGAATGACAGAGTAGGCTTGATTGACCTAATTCTGCTCCTATCACTTATGACCTTATGACCTTATGAAATATGTTGCTTATAACAAAGATGATGAATGACCTTTGATCTAAAATGTTAAATTACAATGTGTCTGAGTTCCTGCCTGATGAAAGGGAAGTGGTGTTTACATATGTACACATTGGAGTTGCCCTTGTGAAATCCATTGTTCAGGCAATCAAAGAATCATAAGGATATAAGGATGCAAAAGGAGGCAGTTCAGACCATCAACCTTATCTAGGTCAAAAACGAGCAATCCAATCTTCCAGTAATTGCTCTAAAGTCCAACAACTCACATTCTTTAAGTACACATCCAAATACTGTGGTAAACGTGATGTGGGTTTCAGCTTCATACATAGAACACAGCACATAGAACTAAAAAGAGTACAGCACAGGAACAGGCCTTTCATCTCACAACTTTCTGTGTCGAACATAATGGTTGGTTGAACTAATCTCATCTGCCTGCAGGATTCATATCTGTTCATTCACTGCATAACCATGTACCTCTCTAAAAGCCTCTTAAATGCCAGTAACGTGTCTGCCTCTTCCATTACCCCTGACATCGCATAGACTTCCAGTCTGCGAGTTCCAGACCATCTTCCTGTGAGAAGAAATTTCCTTTCAATCCCCCGAAAGTAAGCAAATTGTGACTTTGACTCCACTCCCACTCCAACAAGCGAGGTGCTTCTTAATTACTTTATTTAAGCCTCTCATAAATGTAAATATGTCAATTAAATCTCCTTTGTTCTGAAGAAAACAAACCACTTTGTATAGTATTTCCTTTATCTTCACTTTCTAATCTTGGCATTATCCTAGGTTGCCATTTGTGCCCTCTCCAGTGCAATTACCTCTTTCAATGAATATGGTAACCTGAACTACACACAGCACTCAAGATGTGACCTAACTTGTATTATATGCAAGTCAAGCCTAACCTCTCTGTCGTTCAATTTCATGCCTCAACTAATAAAATATGCCATGTGCTGTTTGAATTTCCTCACCAGGACGGTACTGTGGCACAACGATAGAGTTGCTGCCTTACAGCGTCAGAGACCCGGTTTCGATCCTGACTATGGGTGCTGTCTGTATGGCGTTTGTATGTTTTCCTCGTGACCTGCGCAGGTTTTCTCTGGGGTCTCTAGTTTCCTCCCACACTCGAAAGAAATACAAGGTAGTAGGTTAATTAGCTTGGTATAATTATAAATTGTCCCTAGTATGTGTAGGATACTGTAAGTGTGCAGGGAGCGCTGGTCAGCATGGACTCGGTGGGCCAAAGGGCCTGTTTCCATGCTGTATCTATCGAAACTAAACCCACTGTAGATCTATGGATAAACACTTAGAAGATTCCTAATTTCATCGACACCACCCTCCTGTATATTCTACCATTCTACATTCCCTTACCTGATCTCTCCAAATATATTTCCGCACAATTAATTAAATTCCATTTGCCACTTTTCTGTCCGCCCTAACCAGTCTATCTATATCTTTCTGCGGTCTAAAACTTTCCTCCTCACTTCAGCTACATGGCTAATTATGCAATATCAGCAAACTTCTTATCACACCCCCCCAACATTTTAGTTTAAATCATTAGTTTATACTAGAAAAAGCAATGGACCAAATACTGCGGAACGACATTGCTATCAACCACCCATTGATCATTATCTCTGCTCTAAAAGCAAAAACTAGAGATCTCTGTATTTTTCATGTCTTAGGTTTATGATTTTAGAGATAGAGCGTGGAAACAGGCCCTGCAGCCCACCGAGTCCACGTCGACCAGTGATCACCCTGTACACTAGTTCTATCCTACACACTAGGGACAATTTACAGAAGCCAATCAACCTATAAACCTGCACATCTTTGAAATGTGGGAGGAAACCGGAGCACCCAGATAAAATCCATGTTGTCATAGGGAGAACGCACAAAGTCCATACAGACAGCACCCGTGGTCTAAACGTGGAAAGAATCAGATTTTCCCTGTTGGACAAACAGGAATTATTCGTTGGAACATGGTCTCCTTTTATTGATTACTTAAAGGGTCAGAATGGTTCAGCACAGGAACCTGACTAGCACGCGGGCTAAAGAATGGATGAAATACTATACTCTGAAATGTACGAATATATCTCGAATGAAGTCTTTTTTATTTTAACAAATTTTTCCATTCTTCTTTAACTACCTTTTTTTTTTTGTTGTTTTTGTTTTTTGTTTTTCTTCTCTTTCTTTTCTTTCTTTACTTCATCTATCTCTTTAGTTCTATCTAGTTTAAAAAAAAAAAAAAGGTAAAAAGTATTGGAGACAATGTAATAATAATTGACAATATTATCAATTTAAAAATGTAAGACTGTAATGATGTATTTTGGTTATGTACCTATCTCCAATAAAAAATATTTTCAAAAAAAAAAAAAAAAAGACAGCACCCGTGGTCAGGATCGAACCCGGATCTCTGGCGCTGCAAGGCAGCAACTCTGATCGAATTTGCCACCCTTCCTTGACTCCCATAAGTCTTCATAACCATCTCTTGGTTACTCTCGTGTCTCCCCAGATACCAAGGACATTAGTAGGCCACTGTATCCCATATAAGATCTCATTAAAATTGTTAACCCCCCCCAAAGCCCACTCCTCCCCCACATGCACCAAGACCATTCTTCTCCCCCTCCCTCCTGCCCAACACCGAAATTTGGCGAAG
The DNA here is from genome assembly GCF_010909765.2 of Amblyraja radiata. NCBI lineage: Eukaryota > Metazoa > Chordata > Chondrichthyes > Rajiformes > Rajidae > Amblyraja > Amblyraja radiata. The sequence continues at coordinate 14,396,435 of NC_045984.1, forward strand.
GTTTATTGTTCATTCATTGTTGCCTGAAGTTGGTCAAAACCTCAGGACAGGTTTAAGTTGGTTGAGTGGTTCTATCTAAAGCTGTTTAAGCCACTTTTCTCCAGGGACCCTAGGACATCTTGCCCAAGGTCCAAACATGGATCTTGGAAGGCTGATGCTGGCTGCCTAATGCTGACTGATACTTACAGTGTGCCTTCTCCCAATCAACTTCGGGCAAGTTGTTGGGTCCCAGTGCTTTAGTTGGCGTTGGATTTGTCCTTGTTATCTGCAAGAAATTGTGGCCTCCAATGTGGCTTGTAAACACCTTATTAACTACACAGCGGTGGTACAGCACAGCACGAAGGAGCATGTCCTCGGTGTGAGGATGGGTTGCAAGGTGGGTGAAATACCAACACTGTCACAGGTGGCTTCACCTGTGCAAAGTGGATTGGGGAGAATCAGATCAAGTACATGTATTAATTCTTTCTGGTTCTCTTGCTACTGAGAGCACTGTTTCCTTTGATCTTGTGCATTTTGCCCATTTACTCATTTTATATAAAAACCTTATGTAGCTATAAGTCTTGCACTGAAATACCCGCTTATTGAAGGCAGATCCAATCTTGCTAAAATCCAAGACTGCCCTTTTTTCTCTTTATTTCTCCTCTGAAAAGAGTTTTAATCCATTATATTTATGTCAGAAAGAGGACCCGATACATCAGTATCAATGTTTTGTATTCTTGGTCTTGATCGTCTCACGACATCACTCAAACTACTCAGCATTATCATTAGACAAATGACAGGGAGGTTAGAATTTTTCTTCTCCGTACAGAATATTTGAACAGCGATTGATTTATTACCGGTGGCCATGAGACACTGACATCATTGAAATGGGGCTGGAGTAGATAGAACTAAGACCTGCAAGACTGCATGAAGAGCAAGATTTTGAATGCAGCTGACACAAAATTACAGAATGTGAAATGTTTAAGTGTTATATAACCTCACCAGGTTCAACCAAGCTCACCGAGAACAATTGGTTTTGCAAAAGATCTAACTGCAGTTTTGCAGATGAAAATGGAAAAACAAATTGGCCTGTCCCACATAGATGATTTTTCAGGCGACTGCCAAGTTGCTGGCAGTCGCCTGAAAAACTGACAACTGGAATGGAGACTGTCAGAGTGGAACACGCACACATATATCGCTTCCTTCACCAGTCCGTTATGCCGACGGAAGGTCAGGGCAAGCGGGGGAGCGCTGTCTGAGTGAAATTCCCACGGTGCAAAGCCAAGGTGATAAAGACACACACCGCAATGAACAGGAAGGTTGGTGCTGTAATTAACACGGCTAAATCACAGTGTACAGTAAGTCCATTAAAAGAGGGGGGAGAGGGGGGTGAGATGGGAGAGAAGGAGGGAGAAGGAGTGGAGACACCCTTTAAGAAGCCAGAGATACACGGCTGTGAAGCTCGGCGGGCATTAACATTACCGGTCGGTTATCCTTGGTTCTGAAAACTCCTGCTTACATTTTTTTTCCCAATGAGCCAATGAAATTCACCGGTCAGCACCGGCTACAACCTATGAGAACCTACAAGAACCTTTGACCTCCTGGCAACCCACTAGGACCTCCAGGCGACCCACCCACGGCACAAGAATTCTCGCTGCTCTCCAGGGCAGCTTCATTCTAGTCACTGCTAATTTTCTCAACATGTTGAAAAATTTGCGGCGACTATAATGAGGCCGTGATTAGTTCCCAGAATGCGGGAACTCCTCACGACCATGAAGGCGACTCCCCGGTAACCACCTGCGAACACGTGGCGACATGTGGCGACTGCATAGTCTCCTACAGTTGCATAAAAAGTCACCTAAGTGGGACAGACCCATAACAGTGTTTGTGAAAATTGCATAAAGATAAACATCATTATTGGCATAGATAGACAGTGAGAACCTTTTTCACAGGGTGACAATGTCACAGACGAGAGGGTATAGCTTTAAGATGAGAGGGGCAAAGTTTAAATGAGATGTGTGGAATAAGTTTTTTACACAGAAGGTGGTGGGTGATTGGAATTGACTGTCAGGGGTGATGGTGGAGGCAGATACGATTGTGGTGTTTAAGAGGCTTTTGGAAAGGAGCATAGATCTGCAGGGAATGGAGGGATATGGATCACGTGCTGGCAGAGGAGATTAGTTTAAGTTGGCATCACGTTCAACTTGGGCATTGGGGCCAGTAGGGCCTGTTTCTGTGCTGTACTGTTCTATGTTCTATCTGCAATTGCAAGGTTTATCAGAACAGCTGCACCAGGCTACCCCAGAGTGGCACTTTCTATGTATGTTCTGGCAGCTACTGTATTTAGACTTGCAGGTGTGACCATGGTTGCCACTCCTTTATGGGACGTATGCAAAACTCAAGCAGCACTCATTCAGCTACAGGTCCACCACTGTACGCAACAGCTACAGCTCCACCATTGATTTTCTGGCACCCTTGGTTCCAGAGCCTTTTGCTGGATTATCCGTTTTGTCAGACCAATGGAGGTCACGGCGTTGGGGGTTCGAGATAACGACGCACAAGGAAGTCGGCTATGAGAATGGATCTGCTCACTCCAGCCTGGCCGGAGTTCCAGAGCCCTGGCTGCAAGCGGCAAACTCAACGTGGCTATTGATGCAGAAGTCCCGTTGATGTTGAGATTGGGCAATTAAAGTAATGGGTTGCCCCCACCTACCTGTTGAGTTTAGAGTTCAGAGATACAGCGCGGAAACATGTCCTTCGGCCCACCGAGTCCGTGCCGACCAGCAATCCCCGCTAGCTAACACTATCCTACATACACTAGGGACAATTTACAATTATACCAAGACAATTAGCCTTCAAATCTGTACGTCCTTGGAGTGTGGGAGTAAACTGGAGCTCCCCTGCAAAAAACCCATGCAGGTCATGGGGAGAACATACAAACACCACACAGACAACACCCATAGTCATGATTGAACCCGAGTCTCTGGTGCTGTAAGGCGGCAACCCTGCCGCTGTGCCACCGTTCTGCCACTGTTGCATAAAACTCAAGTTATTAATCTCACTTCCAATCATCTTAAACTTAAATTATCTCAAGCAGAATAATCTTTGAACATCACTTGTAGTCAACTCCCCATGTGTCCTGGGTGTGACTCTTGAAAAGCTCTCTGAACAAAACCAAGGCACCAACTTTGACTCAATTCAGAGCGAGGAGTGCCCTAATGCAGCCAGGGGCTGCGTTAAACATACCCAGGCATGATGCACCTAACCCCCTCAAATGTATCAGTCCTGAATGCTTGGCAAAAGCTTACAGTGAAATTGTTTTCTCCTTTGCTCACTCAACAACAGTTAATCAGCACAAGCCTCAAAAGGCCAAGCTGTTGTAATACTTGTATTCATCAAAATAATCCAACTGTGCCTCCTCCAAGGCCAACTTTCACCTTCGTATATGTGAAAAAACAACTCAGCGGCAGTCAGCAAAGTTAATTTCAAAATCCTGTTGGCTTCTTGATGCATGCTGAGAGAGAAAATTTAGTTGACTTTAACATTGTTCAGGTTGCAGCAAACGGCTTTGCAAGCCTCGTGCAGGCCGTAAACTGAGGGTGACCCTGGCCCTGACCTTGACCTTGACCTCTGCGGGGAAGACAGTCAATGAAGATGTGCCAGCCTGCATTTGGGGTACCAGCAGTTCACAGGTTTTGATGAGTACATATAAAGCTGCTTGCCTTTTGGCATTTTAAACAGTAGAGTTTCAGGGTAAACAGGATGATAAAACCAAGCTGTTGGTGTGACTGAGTAATAACTTTAAGCTAAGGAATGAATCAATGTGACGATGTTTAATGTGCAAATGTTGAAGGTTGATTTAACCTGGTGTGTGCTGCCCAAGACATAATTTCTTGGTGAAGATGCAACCATACTGACAGTGAACCACACATTTTTGTGCACTACTCACCTGAGTACACTAGACATGTTTAGAGTCATAGAGATAGAGAGAAATGCAGCATGGAAACAAAGGCCATGCAGAGCATTAAACACCCATTTACACTAATACAACATTAATCACTTTTTTTCCCTCATAGAAACATAGAAAATAGGTATATTTGGCCCTTCGAGCCAACACCGCGCCATTCAATATAATCTTGGCTAATCAACCAAAATCAGTACCTCGTCCTGCTTTCTGCCCATGTCCCTTGATTCCATTAGCTCTAAGAGCTATATCTAACTCTCTCTTGAATACATCCAGTGAATCCAGAAAATTCCACAGATTCACAACTCTCAGTGAAAAAGTTTTTTCTCATCTCAGTCCTAAATGGCCTACCTCTTTCTCTTAAACTGTGACCCCTGGTTCTGGACTCCCCCAACAGTGGGAACATATTTTCATCAAATTCCCCAGATACTCCTATGAGGGGCAATTTGCAATGGCCAACTAACCTACCAACTCATACATCTTTGGGCTATGGGAGGAAACTGGAGGACGTGGACAAAACCCATGTAGTCATAATGAGAATGTGCAAACTCCGCACTGACAGCACCCAAGGCCAGGATTGAACCCACATCCTCAGCACTGTAAGATAGTGGACCTACTGGCAGTGACAGTCCGCTGCCCTAATCATAATTTTAAACGATCCTGCATTAGATGCACAGCTAATGATGTCACACTAATGTGCACAGTGCACATTTTCTTCCTTAACAGAACAAATTATAGGTCAAGGAACTATATGACCTTTTTGGATCATATGCGCCAGTAAAGTGTAGCAGAACGGACTGTGATGCCGTTCCTTTTACCCGGCAACAGGCCTAGCCCACCCGCCGGGGGGAGCAAACTGGTCATGTATGGCACCTCTTAAACCGTGCCTCTCCTTTGTCGGGGACAGTGCGCCTCATTAAAGCAGAATCCCTTTGCTCCATGAGGACATCAAACTGCTCCCAAATGTCAGAGACTAGACTTCCAGGTGGATTAGGACAGGGCTGGAGAGACCCTGCAGATGTAGATGTAGAGACCCTTGACCCTGTTTCGGGTCGAGGATCTCTGCATCTGCATCTTCTATCCAGAGATGCTGCCTGCCCGCAGAGTTACACCAGCATTTTGTGTCTATCTTTGGACTGGGACAGTGTCGCATAGAAAAGCTCATGTGGAGTCTGTCTGTGCTCTCCACGATGGTTGTCACCTGTATCAGTGGGCACTAAGCCATGGGATCATTGTGAAAGAGGTGCGTACAACCTTCAGAGTGAAGGTCATGGAGAGAGTGCAGGGGGACTGGGAGGTGGGTGAAGTCACACGTACAGAGATATGTAAGGAGATTGTGAAATAGAAACTGACCATTTAGTCAAAGTGATAGCTTTTAGGAAAAATAAGTAAAGAGGTAGTAAGATTAATGGGTGGGATTTTGGAGCCAGGGATCTTGGCAGCTGAAGATACAGCTACCAGTAATGGTGCAATTAGTACTGGAGTAACACATGGGAACAGAACTGAGGGAGACGGAGATCATAACTAGAATACATTTATGAGGAGTTTAGAATACATTTTTCCTCAAACTGTTGCCTACAGCTTGTATCCTCAGCTTGTCCTTCTTTTGCTGTTGGAGGTTATGTTAACTTTTATCAACCGTCTGGTTTCTAGTCTATTTCTGTTAATGCAGAGCATTTTAAAAGTGTGGGTGACATCATCAGAAATTGGCTACGAGACTGACTCCAAGTGCGATATTCAGTTGAGCTGGCAAGCGCAGAGTTGAAAGAGTGTGACTGCTGAAACATCCTTGGTTCACGGTTATATCACTTCATTTCCCTTGCGCTGCTTACATCAGTAATTCTTCCAGCCCTGTTTCCTCAGCTTTTCACCAGCATGTACAATGATGGAGCACAAAGCTGCCAAGTGGGTTTTTTTTCTCCCATTTGAGAAATAGCCTTCTAAGTTCCACCTGGTTTCACTTATGTTCCATTTAACAGACTTTATTTTCCCCACGGAATCTTCTTTACAAATATGACATTTATTGTTAATCCATGAAAAAACTGATATTATTTTACAATGTAACTCAGGGCAGCACAGTTGTCCAGCGGTAGAGTTACTGCCTTCGAGCACCAGGGACCCGGGTCAGATCCGGATGCTGTCTGTATGGAGTTTGTACATGTTCCCTGTGACCACGTGGGTTTTCTCCGGGTGCTCCGCTTTTCTCCCACTCCCTAAAGACGTACAGGTTTGAAGGTTTATTGGCTTTGGTAAAACTTGTATATTGTCCCTAGTGTGTGGGATAGTGTTAGTGTATGGAGTAATTGCTGTTCGGTGTGGACTCGATGGGCCCATTGCCGCGCTATATATCTAAAGTCTAAATCAGTTCGTTGGCCAGAGAGATAATGGGGTAAGGTCAGAGTTAATAGCTGTGTTGCTGGATGGTGCACTGGGACTGGATGAAACGTCCTGCTTCTCTTGGGACAGGAGTGGTGCTTGCCTCCAAACCTATTTACCACGTTATTTCTTTACTCCTCCTTCTACTTGTGTAGGAAATCCCAACAATGTGGGTTAAAAGTAGAAATGACATTATAGTGGGACACGCTGTTTCCTTTCAAGGTTTGAATCACCACTCCAGACTGCACAAACAGTTTAAATACTCTTTAACTACTGCCTTTATTAAAACTGGACGTAGGTGGGTTTGAGATGCATTTGGGTTGTTATGAAAATGTTGATGCATTTTTTCACATCTATTTTTTGTAATATGTAATTGAATGAATATACTTGTTATTTATTGTCCATGTCAGCAGAAGTCCTGGTACTTTAACATGTTTATCTTCTGTTGCTCCTTTGACGGCCACCATTTTGATTGTTCTCTGTAAGGGTGGTGTTCATAGATTTGTAAACTCCAGCAAGGCGTGAAGTAAACATAATCTAGTGAAGTAAAAGTCTCAACCCTACGTTAATTTGATATGTTAAGATACGGCAACACCCAATACAAACTCCCCCCACTTTGGAGGTTAAATTTATTGTGAGTTTCTCTCTCTGTAAACATTTATCGTCATGTTGTCTTAATCTAAGTGTTGGACAGTCCTTCTCTGCAAAAGGGATCTGCATAGTATGATTAACCCTGTAAGTATTTTTATTCTGCAAGGTAAATAGTCAAAACAAGGAAGTTGCAGGTTAGTGTAATAGTTTTAATAAATATGGGTGGAACTGAGATTTTGGGCATTGCTGTCAGATACGTGCACATATGAAGCCCATTGTGTTCTCCTTGTTCTTGCAGCTCTTCTTTAATAAAGGTACAGCATTAGCCATCTTCCAGTATGGAGAAACAAGGAACTGTAGATGCTGGTTAACACATAAAAGGACACAAATTGCTGGTGTAACTTTGCAGGTTAGGCAGCATCTCAGGTCAACATGGATAGGTGATTTTTATGGTCGAGATCCTTCAGGTTGATTGTAGGGGGAGGGGGGAAGAAAGCTAGAAGAGGGGAGAGGCAGGACAAAGCATGGTGAGTAATAGGTAGAAGCAGGCAAGTATTTTTTCTTTGATAGGCAGATGGTTGGAACGCAGGTCTGAGATAAAAAAAGAAGGTGAGCGACACGGTTGAAGAGTTTCAAATTGTGAAGCTGGAGGAAGTATAAATGCAGCACGATCGTGCTGCTGTAGAGTTGCAGCCTTACAGCCCCAGGGACGCGGGTTTGATCCTTGAGTACTCCAATTTTAGGTAACCTCCTACTAAATTCCCTCACATCTCCCACTGCACCCCCCCCCCCCTCCCTATCCTCCTCCTCTGTGCTCCACATGGACTCCCACCTATTTTCCCTCCTTACATAAGCCAATTAACCTACAAATCTGCATGTCTTTGGAATTTGGGAGGAAACCGGAGCACCCGAGAAAACCCTTGTGGTCATAGGGAAAATGTACAAACTCCGTATAGGCAACGCCCCTAGGCAGGATCGAACCCGTGTCCCTGACGCTGCAAGGCAGCAACTCTACAGCAGCGCCACTGTGCTGCATCTATACTATTGAGTAGTCTGGCCTGCCCTGCCCAGCCCAACCATCAATCATTAATGTGTTCAAGAAGGAACTGCAGATGCTGGAAGATCGAAGGTACACAAAATTGCTGGAGAAACTCAGCGGGTGCAGCAGCATCTATGGAGTGAAGGAAATAGTCGACGTTTCGGGCCAAAACCCTTCTTCAGACTGATGGGGGGTGGGGGGGAGAAGGAAGGAAAAGGGGAGGAGGGGGAGGACCTCCCCCCTCGACTTCATTCAAGGAACCTCCCCCCTCGACTCCATTCAAGGACCCAAGCAGTCAATCCAGGTGCGACAAAGGTTCACCTGTATCTCCTCCAACCTCATCTACTGCATCCGCTGCTCTAGATGTCAGCTGATTTACATCGGTGAGACTAAGCGTAGGTTGGGCGATCGTTTCGCCGAACACCTCCGCTCAGTCCGCAATAACCTACCTGAACTCCCGGTGGCTCAGCACTTCAACTCCCCTTCCCATTCCCAATCCGACCTCTCTGTCCTGAGTCTCCTCCATTGCCAGAGTGAGCAACAGCGGAAATTGGAGGAACAGCACCAGAGCATGCTGACCGGTTGCATCGTGGCTTGGTTCGGCAATTTGAGCGCCCTGGAGAGGAAAAGACTACAAAAAGTAGTAAACACTGCCCAGTCCATCATCGGCTCTGACCTTCCTTCCATCGAGGGGATTTATCGCAGTCGCTGCCTCAAAAAGGCTGGCAGTATCATCAAAGACCCACACCATCCTGGCCACACACTCATCTCCCTGCTACCTTCAGGTAGAAGGTACAGGAGCCTGAAGACTGCAACAACCAGGTTCAGGAATAGTTACTTCCCCTCAGCCATCAGGCTATTAAACCTGGCTCGGACAAAACTCTGATTATTACCAACCACTTTCTGTTATTTGCACTATCAGTTTATTTATTCATGTGTGCATATATTTATATCATGGTATATGGACACATTTATCTGTTTTGTAGTAAATGCCTACTATTTTCTGTGTGCTTAAGCAAAGCAAGAATTTCATTGTCCTATACAGGGACACATGACAATAAACTCACTTGAACTTGATATTCCGTCTGGGGACCTTGCGTCCGGATGGCATTAACATTGAATTCTCCCAATTTTGCTAGCCCTTGCTGTCTCCTCCCCTTGCTTAACCCTCAAGCTGTCTCCTCCCACCCTCCCATCCGCCCGCCCTCGGGCTCCTCCTCCTCCTCCTCCTCCTCCCCCTCCTCCCCCTTTCCTTCCTTCTCCCCCCCACCCCCCATCAGTCTGAAGAAGGGTTTTGGCCCGAAACGTCGTCTATTTCCTTCGCTCCATAGATGCTGCTGCACCCGCTGAGTTTCTCCAGCAATTTTGTGTACCATCAATCATTAATAACTGATTTATCACAATCCCATGTGCCCATCAATGCCCTGAGTTTGTGTGCCTTCCATTTCAGTCTTCTTGCATTAAAATAAGCCGATTAGATCCTCCGTCCCTGTCCTGCCTCTGCCTATCCTAGCTACTGGATTTACTTGCTTTGGCTTGTATATTTGCCTCAACATTCCCGATAGTAACACTATTACTTTGGGTTTCCCTCCCCCTCACTCCCCCACCTCTATCCACCTCACCAATTGGACTGGTTCACATCCCCCCTAAGAAGCCCCGGCAAACCTCCTTCCCAGGATAGTTGTTCCACTTCGGTTAAGGTTTAGTTTAGTTTAATTTAGAGAAACAACGCGGAAACAGACCCTTCAGCCCACTAAGTCCGCACCGGCCAGCGATCCCCGCACACTAACATTATCCTGCACACACTAGGGACAATGTACATTTATATCAATCCAACCGTTTGGAGAACCATTTGGAGAAAACCCACACAGGTTACAGAGAGAACAAACAAACTCTGTACAGACAAGCATCCGTGGTCAGCATTGAACCCAGGTCTCTGGTGCTGTAAGGTAGTAGCTCTACCACTGTGCCACCATGCCGCCGTTAAGGTGTATATGACTGCAACTAATAGTGTACAAAAACGAATTTTATAAATATTTGAACGGAAAATAATTTTCTTGGGTTGACAGGTTCTTTCACCTGCTTATGCACTTTTCAAGGGCTCTTGGAATGTCACTGAGTTGTGTGTGCACAAACACAGGGATAACATATCTGAGGAAGAATGTGCTGGCTCTGGAGAGGGCCAAGAGGAGATTTACAAGATTGATTCGAGGAATGAACGGGCTAGTATATGATGAGCGTTTGACAGCACTGGGTCTCCACTCGCTGTTTAGAAGGTTTAGATGGTTGCGGGGGAACCTCATTGAAACTTACAGAATAATGAAAGGCATAGATAGAGTGGATGTGGAAAGAATGTTTCCACTGTGGGAGAGTCTAGGACCAGAGGTCATAGCCTCAGAATTGAAGGGTGCTCTTTTAGAAAGGAGGTGAGGAGGAACTTCTTTAATCAGTGGGTAGTTAATCTGTGGGACTCATTACCACAGAGGGTTGTGGAGGCCAAGTCAGTGGATATTTTTAAGGCAGAGATAGACAAATTCTTGATTAGAACTGGTGTCAAGGGTTATGGGGAGAAGGGAGGAAAATGGGATTAGGGGGTAGAGATCAGCCATGATTGAATGGCGGAGTGGTCTCGATGGGGTGAATGGACTAATTCTACTACTATAATTTGCGAACACAGTGACACAGCTAGTAGAGCTATTGCCTCGTAGCTCTAGAGACTTGGGTTCAATCCTGACCCGTGGCAGGCTGTGGGGAGTTTGCACATTCACCCTGTGACTGGATGGGCTTCCTCTGGTGCTCCGGTTTCTTCCCATGTTCCACAAATGTGCAGATTAGTAGATTAATTAACCACTGTAAATTAGTATGTAGGTGAGTGGTGGAATCTGAGGGAATTGATGGGGATTTGGGGAGATTAAAGATGGGTTGAGTGTAGGATTAGTGACATACTGATAGATAGCTTTAACCTCATATCTGAAAGTCAGCGTCTATTAGCAATCAAACATGCTCTTAGATGTGTACTGAGTTGTTAGTATAGAAGCTTATATGCTTCTTTACTTAATGGAAATTAGCAAAACAGTGGATTTTTACAAAAATTCAATAGCTTCATTAGCTCTCTTACTGATTCCAGAATTGTCAGAGAGTCACAGAATTATACAGTACAGAAACAGGCTTGTCAACCCAGTTCCTCCATACAACCAAGGTGCCTACCTGAGCTTGTCCCATTTGGCTCCATTTGGCCCATATTTCTCTAAACTACGGTGTGGAAACACAGGCCCATCGGCCCGACTTATCCACACTGACCAACATCAATGTCCCATCTCACTAATCCCAACTGCTTGCGTTTGGCCCATATCTCTCTGAACCTATCCATGTACCTGTCTAAATATTTCTTAAATGTTGCAGATAGAAGCTGCTGAAAAGCTTGTTACATCTCTGTTTCTCCCTCTCTTTTTTCCCTAACACTCCTACTTTCCACCATGCGAAGGGCAAGAGAAAGATGCCCGTGGAGAATGAAAGAGAGAGACAGAGAGGAGTAAGATACAAGGAGAGAGGAAGAGGAGAATGGACGAGCGGGAGATAGTGAAAGTGGGAAGGAGAAAGGGAAACAAAGAGAAAGAGGAGAAAGAGAGAAAGTGAAATAAGTAGAGAAATGGATAAACAGAGAGGGATGATTCCACATAAGGACTAATTTCTTGTTTATTTTAAATTCAAGTTGTTTTTGAAATGGGAGCTGATAGAAGCCATCATGTGGGGTTGATAGATGAAGAGGGTTTGTTTTGAGTAGTGAAGATATGCAGGAGAATTTTGAATATGATGAAGTTTGCAGCAAATGGCGAAGGGGATCAGTTTTGATAAATTGCTCCTTTCAATTACACTCAACTAATCCGAGTATCAAATGTGGCTGAGCTGAGAAATTGTACGTTTCAGGGTTTCGATTTGTTAAAATAAATACTCTTATATGAAATTTCAATCATTGGAGTGTGTAAGTAATTGATACAAAATTTTGGTCCTTCACAGCATAAAACCCTGCTGGGCATGTTGAGCAGATAGTCAAATTTCTAATTGTATGAACAAAACCTCAGCAGAAATGCATGAAGTGTGACAAGAAGTAATACAATACAACCTTATTTCTTAAAGTCAGTGCCGTTACTAAATAAGTGGATAATTTCTCTCTCCATTCCTCCCACACCCTAGTCGTCATACTAGTTTCTCTGTCGTCCTGTTGAGTTTCACTTTCTGTATAACTTGTTGTCACCTAGACCACAGCCAACAATGGACCATTGTGAGTTCCACCGTTTCTTGATCATCATTGCTTTTTGCATTCCTTTCATTCATTTGTTCTATATCCCCCTATATCACCATCTATATGTCTTGTTTCCCTTTCCCTTGACTCTCAGTCTGAAGAAGGGTCTCGACCCAAATGTCACCAATTCCTTTTCTCCAGAAATGCTGTCTGACCAGCAGAGTTACTCCAGCTTTCTGTGTCTATCTTCGGTTTAAACCAGCATTTGCAGTGCCTTCCTACACAGTGTTTTGATACAGACTTATTTGGGAGAATGGATTGGTGATTTATTTGGTCAATGAGAAGATGCCTACCAAGGTACACCTCCAGTGGAAGTATTCCACATATTTGTATACTTCAGGGCACCAGCAGGTCTTGTAAAATGCATTGCACATTTTTCATAATAAAGTGCTGCTTTATGGTCCAAGATGATGTTAGAGGCAAGAGATCAGTACAAGTGGTGGGCAACGAGGTGAATACCTCATAGAAACTTACCGAATAGTGAAAGGCCTGGCTAGAGTGAATGTGGAGATGATGTTTCTACTAGTGGGATAGCCTCTAGGATGAGAGGCCCAAGCCTCATAATAAAAGGGCGTACCTTTAGAAAGGAGATGAATTTAGTCTCAGGGTGGTGAATCTGCGGAATTCGTTGCCACAGATGGCTGTGGAGGCCAAATCAATGAATATTTTTAAGGCACAAATTGACAGATTCTTGATTAGGAAGTGTGTCAGGGGTTATGGGGTGAAGGCAGGAGAATGGGGTTGAGAGGGAAATATAGATCAGCCATGAATGAATGGCGGAGTAGACCTGATGGGCCGAATGGCCTAATTCTGTTCCTAGAACACATGAACTTATGAACAGTCGATTGACAAATGCCCTTGTAAATAATAACTTTGGGAGACATTTTCTGACTGGAGTAATGGGTAGATCTATTACATTGCCCTCAGCATAGAGTTTGGTGATCAGGCCTCACAATGACACTAGCTGCAGGCAACTCACCTGTCAAGCTGGGGTAAATCGATGGAACAAATGTTTCAGGGACTTAGCCCTGGCAGCTGTGGATCACAGGAATCAGCAGATCAATGTGCAGATAATTGGTAAGGGGTGGGGGAGAGGAATCATTAAAAGTAATTATGAATGAATTTCGTGCAACATCCAGCGATCTATTTAAGCACAACTAGTTTGCAGACATTTGCTAAACAAAAGGTTTATGCTGTGTTTAAAATTGCATTACTGATCTCTACTGTGCTATTTATAAACAAATCCTGAAGTTTGTTCACAGCAACTAGTCGGCCATCTCATGTCAGAGGTTAAATTAGCTGTGCAACAATTTTCCACACCGTTCATAAGTTACAGGAGCAAAATTAGGCCATTCAGCCCATTAAGTTTACTCCGCCATTCAATCTTGGCTGATCTATCCTTCTCAACCCCATTCCCCTGCCTTCTCCCCATAAGCCCTGACACCGTTAATAATCAAGAATCTTTCAATCTCTGCCTTAAAAGTATCCAATGACTTGGTCTCCACCGGCATCTGTGGCAATGAATTCCACAGATCCACCACCCTCTGGCTAAAGAAATTTATCCTTATCTCCTTTCTAAAGGTACATCATTTAATTCTGAGGCTATGGCCCCTGGTCTTAGACCCTCCCACTAGTAGAAACATCCTCTCCAGTTCTAATCTCTGGAAACAGCCCTTAAAGGTTCACCCCATGATACTGGGAGTGTAGCAATGAATGAATGCCTGCTCCACTGATGAAAGGGGATGATGGTTTAGTTTAGTTTAGTTTAGTTTAGAATACACCGCGGTAACAGCCCACCGAGTCCACACCGACCACCGACAATTTACATTCACACCAAGCCAATTAACTTACAAACCTGTACGTCTTTGGAGTGTGGGAGGAAACCGAAGATCTCAGAGAAAACCCACGCAGGTCCCTAGTATAACGTACAAACTCCATACAGACAGCACCCATGATCAGGATTAAACCCCTGGTCAGGATCAAACCTAGGTCTCTGGCACTGTAAGGAAGTAACACTACCACTAAGCCACTGTGCTGGCCTAGAGTCCTTCCCGGGTGTAGGAGTGGTGCGGCCCAGAGTAAACAACATAGGCTTCTGAATTAAGAGACTTTCCCAGTGCAAAAAAGCGAGCATGGCTGGAAGTCATGGGAGATGTAATGAGGGCAGAAGCCTTATGTGAATCCCTATAGTTCTGAGAGTCATAAGGTCATATGTGATAGGACTAGAATTAGGCCATTCAGCCCATCATGCCTACTCCGCCATTCAATCATGGCTGATCTATCTCTCCAACTAACCACATTCTCCTGCCTTCTCCTCATAACCTCTGACATCTGCACTAATCAAAAATCTATCTATCTTCTTCTCACTCCTTTTCGAGCTTGTAAAGAAAAAGTGTTGGACATTTAAATTTTGCTTTATGCTTTTCATTGCTTTGCAAATATTGCCTGGATTGTCCAATTGTTTGACTATTTCGATTTTGTTGTTGTTATTTATTCCTATTTATGTCTTTACTTGTTCGGAACAAATAAACAAATAACTAAATAAATAAATCTATCTCTGCCTTAAAAATATCCACTAACTTTGCCTCTACAGCCATCTGTGGCAAATAATTCCACAGATTCACCGCCTTCTGACTAAAGGCATTTCTCCTCATCTACTTCCGAAAAGAACATCCTTTAATTCTAAGGCTATGACCTAGACTCTCCCACGAGTGGAAACATCCTCTCCACATCCACTCTATCGAAGCCTTTCACTATTCTGTGTGTTTCAATGTGGTCCCCCCTCATTCTTCTAAACTCCAGCGAGTACAGGACCAGTGTCGACAACCCTCATCATATGTTAACCTACTCATTCCTGGGATCATTCTTGTAAACCTCCTCTGGACCCTCTCCAGAGCCAGTACATCTTTCCTCAGATATTGTGCACACAATCGCTCACAATACTCCAATTGCGACCTTACCAGCGCCTTATAGAACCTCAGCATTACATTCCTATTTTTGTATACAAGCCCCCTTGATTAAATGCTGGCATTGAGTTTGCTTTCTTTTCTATCGATTCGACTTGCAGTCAAATTGTGAATGCAAAGGTTGCATTCATGAAAAATTGGAGAACGCTCACATTGCTGCCTGAACTATTCTTGACTTCTACAATACAGCAATGGGCAGCAGTGTGTTGCATGTCAGCCGGGACAGCCTGTGAGGATCCTGAGGCAAGTTCTCCGAGAGTAAGGTGACCCTGTCTTCGAGGCAAAGTCTTTTGCTCCTGAAGGTTTGTTTGTCTAGTAAACAAACACCTGCCTGGAGTGCTCTCAAACTCAAGGTCAGGGTCACCCTTACTCCGAGAACCTTGCCACAGCATCACCACAGGCTGCCTCCGCTGAGATGTACCACTTATGACACTCTGCCCCTCACCACTGCTTTACAGGAGTCAAAGCGTGCACAGTCAGCGATGTGAACAACATTCCATATTTCACTCTTGCATCCACAAGGGCCATTTGGCTGCAGTGAAGTCTGCTTAAATATTCTTGGCATTTACAGAGAGCACCTGCCCTCACATCACCTCCCTCACCCTTGCCTTGCCATGAGCGCCACCTCTTTTGTAAGATGTCTTCCTCTTGTGATTTTCTTACTTCCAATCTCAAGAACACGGAATCACTTTATACTGTGTCAGGTGGCCTGCTAAAGAATGAAGACGTGTTTCTGAACTTCCATCTTGCAGCTGCCTGGTCCACAATGAAAAGAAGGCTGGTGAATGGACAAACATTGCCTTGCCTTTTTCTGTCTTTTAGTTTAGTTTAGTTTAGTTTAGTTTAGAGATACAGCACGGAAACAATAGACAATAGATACAATAGGTGCAGGAGTAGGCCATTCGGCCCTTTGAGCCAGCACCACCATTCAATGTGATCATGGCTGATCATCCCCAATCAGTACCCCGTTCCTGCCTTCTCCCCATAACCCCTGACTCCATTATTTTTAAGAGCCCTATCTAGCTCTCTCTTGAAAGCATCCAGAGAACCCGCCTCCACCGCCCTCTGAGGCAGAGAATTCCACAGACTCACCATTCTCTGTGAGGAAAAGTGTTTCCTCGTCTCCGTTCTAAATGGCTTACTCCTTATTCTTAAACTGTAGCCCCTAGTTCTGGACTCACCCAACATCGGGAACATGTTTCCTGCCTCTAGCGTGTCCAAACCCTTAGCAATCTTATATGTTTCAGTGAGATACCCTCTCATCCTTCTAAACTCCAGAGTGCACAAGCCCAGCTGCTCCATTCTCTCAGCCCTTTGGCCCACTGAGTCCGCACCGGCCAGCGATCCCCACACATTAACATTATCCTACACACACAAAGGACAAATTACACATACACCAAGCCAATTAGCCTACTAAGCTGTACATCTTTGGAGTGTGGGGGGAAATGCATGCGGTCACGGGGAGAGCATACAAAATCCGTACAGACAGCACCGTAGTTGAGATTAAACCCAAGTCTCCGGCACTGCAAGCGCTGTAAGGGTGCAACTCTACTGCTGCACCACCATCATATGACATGATGTATTCATATTTGGACACCCCTACCTCTCTTTATAAGTTCCTGTCCAAAATTTAGAGTGCAGACGATGAGGGAGAATAACCATTTCAGATGGGTCAGCTGATGAAGGGAGATGGTAGGTGGTGACTGAGGTCCTGAGTTTGGATCCGTCTGCATGAGGTCTGTGCAACACTCAATCTCCGATTGCAAGAGAGATGTGCTGATCCTTTCAATAATAATTTGAGCCTTCCCTGCTACTGAAGGGGTTTCAGTGAGAGAAGAGCAAAGCAATGATTCAGACCAACGTAGTTGAAAATAAATTAAATTTGGTAGTCACACAACTCCTGATGCCATTGGATGCTAGGGGTGTATGAAGTCCTTACACGATGTCCCTGCCTGATTACCTTACTCATAAATATGCACAAAATGAGTTAACATTGGATTAACATAATTACTATCTACACAACTCTGCTTTTATTATTTTAAGAGCACTGTTAAGAAAAATATCAAGGCCTTTATTTTTGTTTCGTCAGGCCCATCTGTCCAAGGACAAATGAAGTTCTGAAATATCAAGCTTCAAAATATATTCAAAGATCCTGAAATGAGACTTTGATGACTCAAGTCTAAAGCGATGGTTGATCAATGCTTGCGCCAGACAGGCCTGAGATGGTAAGGAGCTTGGATGTGTCCTGCTGTTGCCATGTCCACAATGAAAAGAAGGCAGGTGACAGGACCAAAGTTGCTTTATCATTTCTGTCACACAACATAATCTATTAACATTTGGACAGCTCGGCCTTTGCTTATAAATTCCTTTCCCAACAGCACTAATGACAGTTCAGTCTACAAGGGAGAATCACCCTCATGAAATGGTTCTTCCACAAAGGATATTACCTATAGATGTTACCAATAAACCATTTAATGAGCATATCCTCATGTTGGAAAATGGTAAATAAGCACTCAACATGTTTCTGAATGTTCCCTGCAAAGCTTTGCCATTATTCTCAGATGCATATTCAGGCCGTGGACAGGCATAGAATGATAGTGATACAGTGTGGAAACAGATACTTCAGCCCAACTTGCCCATTCTGACCAACATGTTCCATTTATACTCGTCCCACTTGCCTGCATTTAGTCCATATCCTTCTAAACCCGTCCTATTCTCTACCTGTCTAATTGGTTCTTGAATGTTACGATCATCTCTACCTCAACTACCTCCTCTGGCAGCTCGTTCCATACACCCACCACCCTTTACATGAAAAAGTTACCCCTCAGATTCCTAATAAAATCTTTCCCTCATCACCTTAAACCTATGCCCTCTGGTTCGCGATTCCCTCACTCTGGGCAAGATATTCTGTGCGTCCACCAGATCTATTCCTCTCATGATTTTATACACCTTGGCATGTTGACACCTTGGTATGGCATGTGGCATATAGCAGATCTATGAAAGGTAGTTTGGGAGATTTGTGTTGAGCCACAATTAGAGTAAGTTCGGACTCCCGACTCTGAACACCAGTAATCAACCAGTGGCAACCTTCAAAATGTCCTTGAGTCGAAGGCTGTGCTTTGAATACTCAATTTTGTTTTTAATCACCTTCCAACAAATTGCATTGGCAGTGAATTTTATGTTAAAAGTTTCAATGGTGGCAGCAGAAAGAGTAGAGATAATTGGGTAATTTGCCTTTTAACCCAGCCAGCTGACCACACTGGCAAAGGTGACTGAAAATGATATGATGCATGCAATTTTTACTTCTCCTCGCTGCTCTGCATTTATTAGGAGAGGTTGCTGTCATGTTGGTCATCAGTTTAGCTTCCTATGGTCATTAAATAGAACTGAGGTAGCTGACTTTACTTGGTCACTGTGAAAACAGTCTTCAGCCCAGCTTGCCTCCAACAAAGGGTGTTGAGAGACAATCTGGTCCAGACATTGGGACACATGGCACTGCTTTCTAAATGCTACGTGTATTGATTTTCTTTCTGGCATGGGACGTAATTACAAGTATTTCCAAGTCACATTGCGGCACTCTGAAAATTTGACCATAAATTCCATTTGGAAATTGTGCTTCTACAATGAGGAGTGCGGCCCATGCAGACATTTGTAGACCCAGGTTCAGTTCAGACTATGGATGCTGTCTGTACGGAGTTTGTACGTCTCCCTGTGACCTGCGTGGGTTTTCTCTGGGTGCTCTGGTTTTCATCGACACTCCAAAGACGTACAGATTTGTAGGCTAATTGGCTTGGTATATTTGTAAATTGTCCCCCGTCTGTGTAGGATGGTGTTAGTGTATGGGGATAGCTGGTCGGCACGGACTCGGTAGGCTGAAAGGCCTGTTTCCGCACTGTATCTCTAAACTAATCTAAACTAAGCATGGTTCTGAGCTGCACCTGCCTTACATACTTTCAAAACAGCCAGCTCTTAATGGGGCCATTTTCTCTATGAGCTGTGTTGTTTATTGATGGGCTCATGAGCAGGTCCCAGACCATTCTGTGAACATGATAAAGGTAAGCCCTCTTCATTTAAATTATTTACCTTCTGTTCATGCCAACTTCCACATTCACTACTCAAAGACTGACCTAGTCTTCAACCTCCATCCTACCAATCTCCGGACCTCCGCTGGGCATCTGCAAGCATCCACTGTCCTGCACCTCCTCCAGGCCAATACATGGCAGGCTTCTACTTCACCTTGACCATTCTTAGTTTTAACCCATTTAACCTCAACTGGCCCCACATGGCTGTTTGACCCCACCATGGTCCCCACCGATGCTTCACAGGCACTGCCCTGGCCCCACCTTTCGTGATGCTTCCAAGATGGCGTCCAACCCAGGCGACTATTTGTGTGCTAGCCACAGAAGCAGATCTACAATCACATATTACAATCGCTTCACACTTTTAAATCTGTACATTGTAAATGGCTCGATTGTAATCATGTATTGTCTTCACACTGACTGTTTAGCACACAACAAAAGCTTTACATTGTACCGCGGTACCTGTACCTGTACTACTAAAACTAAACCATCCCTAGACTTACCTGTAGTTTTCCATTCTCCGTTATGCACTGTACAATAGCAAAATACTTGAAGGAGTAAGGGCCATTCAGTAGCCTCAGGCTCTTGGATCTACCTCCATGAATATTTTTTTTAAGCAATGATGATCGAAATCGCTTAGCAATAGATAACTGCACCTCTGTGAATGCCATAGATTTTCTAAAAAAGGAAACACTAAAATATGCAAACACATTTCTAAATAAACCAGCAGGGTAAAGAATTTCAGATGAACATATAACTACATTCATTACTAATAGTCAAAAATAATGATATGCATCATGACATCTTCAGCTTATCAATTTGGGCAGTCACGTCACATTAAATTGACATCCAGCCATCCAATTCTAATTACTGTTTAATATAATATTTGGAAATAATTTACAACCTGATGCATTCTCTCATATCAAAATGTCAGAGTTGCATCAGAGAAGGTTTGACCATAGGGATAACATTTGGAGAGATATTCTATTTCTGCCTTTAGTTCTATAGACTATTGATATAATTGCAGTGTTGGCACTGGTTCAAAAAAGCTCTGGAGTCTCTTGTTCATTTATCAAGAGCAGACGTATCTAAGACTGCATATGGAAAACATTTATTTCAATGGAACAGTGATTTATACCATGAGGGATCATTTCAAAATTAAATATGAATTGAAATTGGACTGTCCATAGAGAGAATGTAAAACTAAAATAATCGATGTAAGTGCCGAGCAGTTTTCTCCGAATGCATTGTTGTTGAAGCCTTTACATGCCACCAGCAATGAGGTAAAATGAAATAAGGCAAAGTTATACAAGTGAAATAACCCTCATGAGGACTAAAATAACATAGTCATAGTGTCATACAGCACGGAAACATGTCCTTCGGCCCAGCTTGTCCATGCCAACCAAGCTGCCCCATCTACACCAGATGAACACAAAATGCTGGGGTAATTCAGTGGGACAGGCAGTATCTCTGGAGAGAAGGAATGGGTGATGTTTCGGATCGAGACCCTTCTTCATCTACACTAGTCTAATCTGCATTTGGCCCCTATCCCAATAAATCTTTCCTATCCATGTACCTGCCCAATGTCTTTTAAATGTTCTTATAGTATCTGCCTCAACTACCTCCACTGGCAGCTCATCCCATGTACTCACCACCATCTCTGTGAAAAAGTTATCCCACAGATTCATATTAAATCTTTCCCTTCCCACCTTAAACCGATGTCCTCTAGTTTTTGATTCCAATCACCTACTCTGGGCAAAAGACTGTGCATCTACTCTATCTATTCCTCTCATGATCATTTTCAACTCTGTAAGATCGCACCTCAGATTCCTGCACTCCAAGGAATAAAGTCCTAGCCTGCCTAACCTCTCCATTAACTCGGGCCAACTTCAGAAATCTACCATGCACTCTTTCCAGCTTAGCTGCTAAAGCAGGCTGTCAAAATTCAACACAATACTGTAAATGTTGCTTCACCCATATAATTTCCTACATCTTTAGGCTGTGCACGCCATACGCACATACGCACATCCTAACCTTCCACCGTTCACGACTCTTCTATTGGCATTATATAGATTTAAGTTTATTGTTGTTATGTGTACCTAGGTACAGTGCAAAGCTTTTCTTTGCATACTCTGCAGATCAGATCAGATCAGATTTATTACAATGAATAAAATCGTCAAACTCATGTACAATAGGTAGAGCAAAAGGGAAGATACAGAGTGCAGAATATAGTGCTTAGCATTTTTGACTAACCTCATGGGCTGCTGTTCAGCACAAAACTAGCATGATTTTACTACTTTTGATTGATAAGGTCAATAGACCGATCATGTTGCAGATGCAAGGACAGGCAGGAATTTGACAACTTTCAGCTTGTACTTTTTGTCAACCTTAATTTCAGAGGGTGCAGATAAATAATCAATAGCAATCATTCATGGAGATCCATCTAGACAGTCATCAAGCAGCATCCACTAATCCCACCCTGATCTCATTTTATTCTCCCCACATTCCAATTAATTTCCTTCATATTCTTTCACCTCCGGCATGAGGGTCAATTTTACCTTGGCCAATTCATCAGCCTATCTGTATATCTTTGGGATGTGGGAGGAAACCAGAGGATGTGCTGGAAGACCACATGGTCATAAACAAAATGTATACTCCACATAGACAGCACCAGATGTTGTGATTGAACCAAGACTACTGGAGTAACACAGCGACAGCTCCAGCAGCTGTGCATTGTGCCACCTCATTCATTCAGGTTCCTGCCTCCACAACCACTATGCTGCCCATTACCATGGCTACCATTACCACTACATCCACGGAATTTAGTTTGAAAGAAAGCCCTGAAAATAATCTCTCGTCTCAGCACCCAAAGTGCTATGTTATGTGGTGAATGCATTCTTTGTTAGCGGCACTTAAACCCTTAACCTCCATTAACAAGAAGGGCAGTGCAAGAGATGAATACGAACACTGCCTCTTCTGAGTCACCCGCATTCCTGGCACGGAAATTTATCGATGTGATACTCTGTGAAGCTCTTCATCTTCCTAGACAATCTCATGACTTGCAGCTCTCCAATTCACCTGTGCATGGGCTATTCCATGATCTGGACAGAACAAGGTTAAGGTGCAGTGACAAGGGGATTTAAGACCATTGGGGAAACAAGTTCAGGTGCACAGTCTGAGCACAAATGGGTAGTTGCATACAAACACTCACACACACACACACACATCAACATACACACACATCAACACACACACACACAATTCTCACAGCAGTTTTGGAACAAGGTTCACACCTATTTTCTATAGGTAAATTATGAATGGGAAATACATAATAATAATAATAATAAATTTTATTTATGGGCGCCTTTCAAGAGTCTCAAGGACACCTTACAAAAATTTATTAAAATGATTATTGACTTCAGGAGGTCCCATTCTGGAGAATACGCCCCAATCTCCATTTACGGGGAAAGTGTGGAGAGAGTGTCCAGCTTTAAGTTTCTGGGCACTCACTTTTCAGAAGACCTCACATGGTCCACGAACACCGCCGCGCTGGTCAAGAAGGCACAGCAACGACTGTTCTTCCTGAGGACATTAAAAAAAGACTGGTCTGCCCCAACAGCTGCTGACAACGTTCTACCGCTGCACCACAGAGAGCATACTAACGTATGGCATCTCTGTGTGGTATCTCAGCTGCACGGAGGCGGAGAGGAGAGCTCTTCAGCGCGTCGTCAACAGAGCGCAGCGGATCATCGGGACAGAGCTACCAGCCTTGGAGGGCATCTACCACACGCGGTGCCTCAGGAAGGCCCTCAGCATCCATGATTCATCACACCCCTGCCACGGTCTGTTTCAACTACTTCCCTCCGGCAGACGTTACAAGGCCTTCTACGCCCGAACCTCCAGACTCAGGAACAGTTTTATCCCAAGAGCTATAGCGGCTCTGAACCGGCCCTAATGAGTGCCCCCCCACCCACCCCCTTTGGACAGTCTTCCTCAGATGGTCACGTCAATCAATTCAGCTTGCTTATTTATGTATTGTATTTATTTACCTTTCATGGACATCAGTGGAGCTGCACACTAAATCTCGTTGCACTGACGTGCAATGACAATAAAATATATTATTATTATTATTATTATTTAGCAGGTAGAGGGAAAACATGTAAGGGGAATGAAATAAATAGTGGAGACATGACTAGTACACAAAGTAAAGACAGAATTCAATACAAAACACAATATGAGGCAATTAATGCACAGATGAAAAGGGAGGGGGACGTGGGGCTAAGGATAGGCAGAGGTGAAGAGATGGGTCTTGAGGCGGGACTGGAAGATGGTGAGGGACACGGAATTGCGGATCAGTTGGGGGAGGGAGTTCCAGAGCCTGGGAGTTGCTCTGGAGAAGGCTCTGTCCCCAAAACTGCGGAGGTTGGACTTGTGGATGGAGAGGAGACCGGCTGATGTGGATCTGAGGGACCGAGAGAGTTGGTAGGGGGAGAGGAGGTCAGTGAGATATGGGGGGGGGGGCCAGATGGTGGAGGGCTTTGTAGGTGAGGATCAGGATTTTGTAGTTGATCCGGTGGGAGATGGGAAGCCAGTGAAGTTGTTTGAGGACTGGAGTGATGTGATGCCAGGATTTGGTGTGGGTGATGAGTCGGGCGGCTGCGTTCTGGACCAGTTGGAGTCGGTTGATGTAGGTGGAGCTGATGCCAAGGAGAAGTGAGTTGCAATAGTCCAGTCGGGAGGAGATGAAGGCATGGATGAGTCTTTCAGCAGCGGGCGGTGTGAGAGAGGGTCTGAGTTTGGCGATGTTGTGGAGATGAAAGAAGGAGGTTTTAATGACATGGCGGATGTGAGGCTCAAGGGGGAGGGTGGAATCAAAGATCACGCCAAGGTTGCGGGCCTGGGGAGATGGGGAGACAGTGGTGCCATCGATGGTGAGAGTGAGGTTATTGATTTTGCTGAGTGTGGCTTTGGAGCCTACCATAAGCATACATAAGCATACCAATCCTTATAGTTAAACTCATGTTCTGAAATCTATATTTTTGAAGCTTTTACAAGTAATTGTTTTCTGCAGAAGTCTCTGAGATCCTGAACAAAGAATCTGATTAAAATATTGACACATTCCTTGACGCACTCTGATTCAAGGTAATTGATTTGGGATGGGCAGATTAAGAGAATTAAGATTGTTTGCTGGGAACAATGCTACGATTATAGAATACAAAGTAAAAGAAAAGAACAAGTAGGGAATTCCTGAAGATTGGGACAAGGCATCTGAAGATATTTCCACCAAGAGAAATAAGATCTGGAGCCAAGCACACGGAGACCTGGATCATAAGGCAGGAGTGGAGAGGTTTCAGAAATAATCTAGGCCAAATCCAGAGAATTTCTTAAACCTAAGCAATGCTTTGAAGCTGGGTAGACTAACCATTTCTCAATCTTATTCTTAATATGGTTTTTATTCTATGAAATGCGCCAACTGGCAAGTGTTAATGGTAATGTCAATCAAATAGTGTTCCTCTTTCAACAAAATTAGACAGATTTATTGCAATAAACATGTAGGTTATTAATGTTTGCCTTATTTGGCTGAGGATGAAGGAAGCAGGTGTGTCTTCCTCTGGAATGCATTATTTGAGGAAGAGAGGGATTTTGTATTTTGGTGGCACAACAATCTGCTTGCGTTATCCACTCAAATAAAGAGAAATAAAAGTGAGCTTTAGTTTGGAAAAGGGACAATTCTAAATCATGCAAAATGAACCAAATAAGATCAGTTGCAGTAGCCACTTGCAAATTCCCTCGTTACAGACTCCAAGCATCCTTGATGTTCTTCCTTCTTTTGCATTTCAGGCCCTTTCATTTCCTAAAGGAGTCAACCCTGATGCATGGATTCAATTACAACTCTTCTTCAGCCAATCTCAAGGCGGCAACAAAACTTGGCTAGACCATTGCAGTTTTAACCTATTGTGTGCCACAGGTGAACAGTGCACCCACAGATGCTCCGTCTCCAGTGACATCCAGGAGTTAAACTCATCTTTTAAAAGCTGGACAGCACAAGAAAAATGTGCTTCTCCTACTGGGAAGAAAATCGGTTTACAGTCAGAAATGGACCAAGGGGTAAATTGTTTTGTTTTCTTTCCGTATGGACAAGAGGATTTGAATGCTCCACTATAATTATATACCTCAAGTTTCCCTTCCCCCTGACTCTCAGTCTGAAGAAGAGTCTTGACCCAAAACATCACCTTTTCCTTTTCTCCAGAGATGGTGTGTATTGCACTTTTACTCAAACATTTTGTGTCTATTTTTGATGTAAACCAGCATTTGCAATTCCTTCCAATACATACAGTACTTATAAACAATTTGTGGTGTACAGTCTTAGAACAAACAAGTAGTTGGATACACACACACACACACACCCACACACACCCACACACATCCACACCCACACCCACACACACACCCACACACACACACACACACTAGGGGGGGGCAGGCAGTGTGCACTCGACGTATGGAGGGGGGGTTGCGGAGAGTGTCGGAAGAAAGTTCTGGAATTTTTCTTTGTAAATGCCAATCAATCTTTCAGTCAATGAATAGACTCGACTTTTGAGTTGATCCCTCCCCATCATACTCTCCCCCCCACCCCGTCACACACTCGCCCTCCCCCTTGTGCGGCACAGTCGGACTGAAGATGGTGGCGTGCAGCATTCTCTTTCAAGCTGCTGCTGCCATTATCGTTGGGAACCCCCAACGTAATGTTCCACCACTCACCAGTTCCCCCAACGCACCTGTTTCCACCACTCACCAGTTCCCCCAAGGCAACTCTCTCTCTCTCTCTCTCTCCTTCTCTCTCTCTCCTCTCTCTCTGTCTCCTTCTCTCTCTCCTCTCTCTCTCTCTCTCGTCATCTCTCTCCTCCTCTCTCTCTGTCTTTCCCTCTTTCCCTCTCTCCCCCCCTCTCCTCCCCTTTCCCTCTCTCCCTCTCCCCACTCTCCCCGCTCACCACTCTCCCCCCATCCCCCTCTCCCGCCTCTTCCCTCCTCTCCCCTCTCCCCTCTCCCCCTCTCTCCCCTCCTCTCTCCCTCCTCTCTCCCTCTCTCCCCCCTCTCTCCCCCTCTCCCCCTCTCCCTCTCTCTCTCTCTCGTTCCCTCTCCCTCCCTCCCTTGATGGCGGCGCAGCATTCTCCTCCAATTTTGAAACTTTCATCATGAATAACATGGAATATAGCATCAAATCTGAAGGGAACCTGATTATGGCATGGATGGGAAAAATGTGAGTAAGAATGTGGAAATGTTTCAGCGCTACAGCATAGCGTTTTGACAAAGATAAAAAAAACAGACATGCACAGACACACACACACACACACACATACATACATACATACATACATACAAGATGAGACTTCATAAGTGTATAGATAGATAGATGTGGGAACTCATTGGTGGTGTACATTCTGGATAAAGATCAACAGAATTTGTAAATTAAGACAATCAAGGCATGCAAGTGGCCTGAGGTGCATATGACAACCATAATCTTGTTGAATGGTAGAACAGGTGGGAAGGGTGAAATAGCCTTCACATTTTGCATTATTATGTTTGCTTGATGTATTTTTGATGTTTGCACTATCATAGTCAAGTTTACTTGGAATAACTGATAATGTATTGTTTTTTTATTTGTTGTAGCTGGACTAATGTGCTTGCAATGCTGCAGGAAGTTAGAATTATATTGCTCCGGTTGATATCCAGTGCATATGACAAATTAACACTCCTGACTCTTGGCTTTCTTGCTTCTATTACTTATGTTCTTAAACTAATTTTTCCGTGTTGATTTACCCAGTGTATTCATCTCATTACTTTACTACAAGCATTTCTTACATCTTCGTTAATATTCTGTTTAACCAGGTGGGATCTATAAATTAATTCCAAGTGTTTTATTTTCCCCTTGTTCTCTTATCTCCACCCACATTGAATCTACTTCCTGCACTTTCCTTATGCCATTGTTTCTTATCAGGCCAAACCAAAATCTCCACTGCCAGAGCCTCCGTATGCCTTTCATTTTGTCCGTCCTTTCAAAATATCATTGCGACAGAATATTTAATTCTTAATCTTGGTTACTTTTCAACTATGTCTCTGTAATGGATATTAGATCAAACCCATTTATCTCTTTTTGCATCATTAATCCACCTTTCTGTTATGGATGTTTCATGCATTCAAATACAGTGCTTTTCATTTTAACTTTTTATATTATTTCCTTGATTTGACCTTCTTCACAGATTTTCTGCTAATAAATTCTCCGTTCATTTCAATTATGTTTTCCATTATCAAACTACCCTTTGTTCTTTGTCCTGACCTTTCTTTGTCTCTGGATTTCCTTCACCTGACCCTTCTCCGACTTTTCAATTCAAAACACTGTCAAATCACCAGTTGCTCTGGTCAGTCCCAATGAAACAGCTTGCTCTTTCCTCCTCAATGTGACTACCGTATTTCCCGGTAATGAAGACGCACCTGCGTCGAAGACGCACCCCCATTTTGAGTTGCTAAATTTTGAAAAAAGGGCTGGCGGGACAGGATTAAGGGTTTGGTTAGGTTTGGTCCGTAGAAAGGAAGATGTGTAACTCCTTCAAGGAGGCAATGAGAACTGGGGAAACTCTATCTTTGCCTGTCCCACAATGCGGAGGGATGGAGAGAGGGGGAGAGAGAGAGGGGGAGAGAGAGGGGGAGAGAGAAAATGGGAGAGAGAAAGGGGGAGAGGGAGAGGGGGAGAGAGAGGGGGAGAGGGAGAGAGGAGGAGAGAGAGAGAGGGAGACCAGCCTTCTGCCCAGTAGCGACCCGCCAACCACCACCTCTACCGGTTGCCCCTGTGCCGAAGGAGCAATAAGAACATGGCAAATTCCTGTAGAAAGTAAGAGGAAATGTGGTCGTTTATTTCAACAGCCTCTTCAAGGTACTCGTCTTTACTTAAAAATGAGTGAAGAACAATATGTGAGATGCCTGTACTTCAATAACAACATCTTCACTGAAACCTGCCAGTGAATGCAGTTGCAATACAACTATCGAGCAAGGAAAGGGCTGCATCACCGGCAACTGAAAAGCCGGGTCTGAAGAAGGGTTTCGGCCCGAAAACGTCGCCTATTTCCTTCGCTCCATAGATGCTGCTGCACCCGCTGAGTTTCCCCAGCAATTTTGTGTACCAGCCAAATACATTTGTTTGTTTAGGAAGGAACCGCAGACTCAGTCCATCATATTCCAAATTGAAAAAAGAAGATCTTTCAAATTTGTTATTCAACATTTGTCATCTACCAAGCCACAAATGGTCTTGTTTCCTGGAACCAAATGGGCAGAAAGACCAGTCAGTCGCATAGGAATTGTAAGTATCCCCATGCTGGTAAGTGCCATTGTCTGCATGCACAACACATTGCAGGAACTGCACGTCAAATCTAAACCAGAAACAATAGCGATTCCACTCCATCAATTTCCAGTTGCTGCCTATTTATCAGCAATAGGTCTCCCAGGCCAATATCTGGTAATCTGGCAGCAATCATGGTGCCTTCAATCCATGGCTGTCACCTGTGTTATTCTCGTTTCAGTCACTCTGTCAAACCAAAGTATGGTTAGTGGTCAGTAACCAACGTCTCTGACAAGGTGACTGATGACTCTGCTGCACACTTTGCCTGCATGTGTGCAGCATGCTGCTGTATGAAACGTGATGCTACTGACTGCTGGCCTCATGAGGTGATCCATTCGCCTAAGAGAATACATGCAGCACCAAGCAGACTGGAATCCAACATTCCCGCTGTATACCATACTAGGATCAGTAAAGAGGATGGAGGAGGCAGTCATTCAGCCCCTTGCTGCTCCCCTTGCCTTTTGATGGTGTTTGAGAGGATGCCAGCTTCCTGTGGTTAGAATACATCTCTCTCCCCTTTTCTGTCCACACCAGCGAAGCCTGCAGTGAGCTGACCAAAGACTATGAAGCATCATTGTTTGTATTCCCCTGGACAGCGACAGATGTAGAAAGTCTTAGCATCAGCTTGTGATCTGTCGCAGCCACAATGTGTCTCCACCACCTGTTTTAAGAGGCTTCAAGCAAGCCGGCATCTTTACATTGTTCTGTCCACTCATGAAATTAGCCTCCTGTTAAAATACTAAACCAAAATGCAGTGGTAGATGCGCTGCCTTACGGCGCCAGAGACCCGGGTTCAATCCTGACCCTGTGTGGATTTTCTCTGGATGCTCCAGTTTCCTCCCTCACTCCAAAGACGTACATGTTTGCAAGTTAATTGGCTTCAATAAATTATAAATTCTATCTAGTGTGTTTAGGAGTGTGTAGTGCCAGTGAACGGGGTGATCACGGGTCAGCAAGGGCCTGTTTTCACGCTGTATGTCTAAAGTCTAAAGTAATAACACAATCAATGCCCTTGGGACTGTCTAATCACTATAATCTGTAGACAGTATGAAGTTGGCGGGTTGCCTACTTTACACCAAATGTGTGTGAATTAATCATACATCACAATCCCCTCTCCCAGTTCCATGGTGTATCAAATTAATCTTGGCAAATTGTTGATGGTAGGGTGGCTGGAGTTGTATTAGAGATGGGATACGGAAAGCTTTGGGTTGACAAAATAGCTAAACTCACACAGCATCTGATTTTTTTTCCCCCCAAATCCAGGACAAGATGATCCATGAGAGCATCTGGGGTGACATTCTTCCTGCTTTCCTTGCTGGTTGCCTTGGCTCCGGTCAATGTTCAGCCAGCGAAGAGACAAAATGATCAGCTGAAGTTTGGGCTGGGAGCAGATGGTCCTCCTGCAGCAGCACATTAAACAGTCAGTTAATTACTGCTTGCTGTAATTAAACTTTACACAAATTAGCTGTCAGCCACACTAAAGGGACTCATCTCTTCTCAGAACGCCACCTTGAATTGCTGAGTTGAGAAGCTATAGACGCAACATAATTGAAGACAGCCACAGGAAATGAGATAAAGTTGTACATTGCGCTGATTAAAGTCCACAAAGCCCGCTTGTATGGGCAAATCTAGATTAAACTGGTAAAAGGGCTGGCTCAGCAATTAGAAACCGGCCAGTGATTACAAATTATTGTTGTTAAATTCAATGCTCTTTGCTCGCGGCAAATTAGATTTGATTGCATCTGAGACCTCTGAGAAATCTTCTGGAAAACATTGCATGTATCATGAAATGTAACCTTGAAGAAACGGTTCATGGCATGAAAATACATGTTGGCCGTTTTCTGTGGGGCAGCCATTTATTGAGATTTGAGGAAACCTTCAATACTCTGCCAAGTGACAATCAGCTGAATTGAATAGGAAGCCTCACTGAGAGGAAGACATGAAGGTCAATTCATTGCAACGTGAGCCTTCAGGTTAGTGGGAAATGTGGGCAGGTGCTACAGGGGGTTGTGAGTGCAGGGTGAGTGAATAGAAACATATAGAAACATAGAAATTAGGTGCAGGAGTAGGCCATTCGGCCCTTCGAGCCTGCACCGCCATTCAATATGATCATGGCTGATCATCCAACTCAGTATCCCGTACCTGCCTTCTCTCCATACCCTCTGATCCCCTTAGCCACAAGGGCCACATCTAACTCCCTCTTAAATATAGCCAATGAACTGGCCTCGACTACCCTCTGTGGCAGAGAGTTCCAGAGATTCACCACTCTCTGTGTGAAAAAAGTTCTTCTCATCTCGGTTTTAAAGGATTTCCCCCTTATCCTTAAGCTGTGACCCCTTGTCCTGGACTTCCCCAACATCGGGAGCAATCTTCCCGCATCTAGCTGTCCAACCCCTTAAGAATTTTGTAAGTTTCTATAAGATCCCCTCTCAATCTCCTAAATTCTAGAGAGTATAAACCAAGTCTATCCAGTCTTTCTTCATAAGACAGTCCTGACATCCCAGGAATCAGTCTGGTGAACCTTCTCTGCACTCCCTCTATGGCAATAATGTCCTTCCTCAGATTTGGAGACCAAAACTGTACGCAATACTCCAGGTGTGGTCTCACCAAGACCCTGTACAACTGTATTGGAAGGGCTCAGGTTATGTGGGCAAGAGGACGTGAAGTGGGTCTGTGGCAGGAGTCACCAGATCAAGAGGGGTGAAAGGCCCAGGAAGGATATATGTGGGTTGTATTGGTTAGATGAGTGGCCCAGAGTTGTGGGAATGCACCTGAAAGTGTGGGTGAGCACGATTACTTTGTTTGTGAGGAATGAGTGAGAGGGTTTTTTTGGGGAATGGAGGATGGGCAAATTGAGAGGGTTGGGAATGATGGACTCGTGGAGTGAGAAGGTTATGAATGGATGGTGATCAGCACGTGAGATGGTCGGGAACGGAGGTCATCGCTGTCCGTCCCCGAGAATACGAAAACTGTCCATCCCCTCCCCAGATGCTCTCTGACCTGGTGAGTTCCTTCATATGGCCTATAATGGTCAGTCATGACAGGAATTGGAGTAGCAAGACATCTATTTATTTAAATTTGTGGGCGGCACACTAGCGTAGCAGTAGAGTTGCAGCCTTACAGCACCAGAGACCCCGCTTCGATCATGACTACAGGTGCTGTCTGTACGGAGTTTTTATGTTCTCCTTGTGACTGTGTTGGTTTTCTCCAAATGCTCCGGTTTCCTCCCACATTCCAAAGACATACAGGTTTGTAGGTTGTTCAAAAGGGAACTGCAGATGCTGGAAAATCGAAGGTACACAAAATTGCTGGGGAAACTCAGCGGGTGCAGCAGCATCTATGGAGCGAAGGAAATAGGCGACGTTTCGGGCCGAAACCCTTCTTCAGACTGGGTGTCTGAAGAAGGGTTTCGGCCCGAAACGTCGCCTATTTCCTTCGCTCCATAGATGCTGCTGCACCCACTGAGTTTCCCCAGCAATTTTGTGTACCTTCAGGTTTGTAGGATAATTGACTTCGGTAAGTTCCAAAAATATTGTCCCCAGTGTGTGGGATAATGTTATTGTACGGTGTGATTGCTGGTCGGCAGGGACTTGGTGGACTGAAGGGCATGTTTCCGCGCTGTATCTTTAAAGTCTGAAGTCTAAAGTCTAAAAAAAATACATCAAATACTTTTAAAAATTAAAGAAAAATCATAATGATCGGTCCCAGGTGAGGAATCCATGGGGAGATATACCCTCTCTGATACAGAGGCATTAGGGACAGGCAACTTTCCATTAAATGATTTCTGGAGTGGAAACTATTCAAAGACTACTATTTAATCAGGGGATATAAATTAAGTTACATGTCTAGTTTAATGTAAGCTAAGTATTCCTGATCTCCCATTCTATGTTGTAATGACCTTTGCATGTTTTTATTAGTATTCTCTGTGGAACAGAAACACTATTGAGTGTAGGATAATGTTAGATCTGCAGATGCTGGTTTAAATCGAAGGTAGACACAAAATGCTGGAGTAACTCAGCGGGACAGGCAGCATCTCTGGAGAGAAGGAATGGGTGACGTTTTAGTACGAGACCCTTCTTCGGACTGATCATTCACAGATTTAACAGGATATCCCTCAGTCTGAAGAAGGATCTCGACCCGAAACATCACCCGTCCTTCTCTCCAGAGATGCTGCCTGTCCCACTGTTACTTCAGCGTTTTGTGTCTATCTTCGATTTAAACCAGCATCTGCAGATCTAACATTATCCTACACACTAGGGACAATATTTATAGAACTTACCGAAGCCTACACTATGCTCTGCAGTTTATTTTCTCTTTTTGCACCACCTGTTGTATTCATTTATGATTTGATTGTACTTGTATATGTTTTGATTTGCCTGGACAGCATGTAATACAGTTTCTCACTGTATACAATACAATACAATACAATACAATTCAATTTATTGTCATTTGGACCCCTTGAGGTCCAAACAAAATGACGTTTCTGCAGCCATACATTACAAACAAATAGACCCAAGACACAACATAATTTACATAAACATCCATCACATTGCTGTGATGGAAGGCCAAAAAAACTTATCTCTCCACTGCACTCTCCCCCCCGATGTCAGAGTCAAAGTCAAAGCCCCCGGCGGGCGATGGCGACTGTCCCGCGGCCATTAAAGCCACGCCAGGTGATGCAAGGTCGCACACCGGGTTCTTGATGTTAGAGCCCCCGGCGTGCGCTCGCAGAGTCCCGCGGCCATTCCAAGCCGCGCGGGGCGATGGTGCAAGGCCCCGCTCCAGGAGCTATTCAACCCCGCAACTCGGGCGGGAGAAGTCGCCGTTGCGGGAGCCCTGAAAAGCGGTCTCCCTCCAGGGACCCGCGGGCTCCCGGTGCCGCCGTCCACCAGACCCGCAGTTGCAGCCTCCGAATCTCCGGGGGTCGGGTCGCAGCAGCGTCCACCACAGCTCCACCCGCTCTGGACTCGGCCAGCTCCGCGACGGTGAGGTGAGTAGTCGGCACCAGAGCCCCCGGTCTTCCTGTTGGAGGCCGCTCCTCGTTGCAGCCCCAACGACAACGAAGACCCGACAAAGAAAAGGTCGGGTCTCCCGTGCAGGGAGAGATTTAAAAGTTACCCCCACCCCCCCCCCCCCCCCACACCACCCCACCCCCTCACACACATACCCCAACAAAAAATAACAAAATCTACATAAAAACATAGACATAAAATAATAAAAACGCAGACGGACTGCAGAGGCCGCTGCTGACGAGAGTCGCGCCGCCCACCGATCACCACTTGACCTCCACATCTCAGTACATGTGGCAACAATACACCATTATCAACAACAAAATAGGGCATTGGCAACCCAATTTCAGTCTGCGTACATTGTCAACCCGTTTCACGAATCGATGACACCCTAGATATTGAATCCATCCACAGCATGGTGACCTAACTTTGACTGTCCATTATATAACAGGATTTCACAAGCCTATTTGAAAACTGCTACAATATATTTTGCAGTTTTTTTACAATTGGCTTTTTATTTTTAGACATATTGCTTGTAGCAAATTTAAATAGATTGCCAAAATGATCATATTCGTTTCTGTGTAAAATTACCATAACTGTAAATGCAAATGTAATTACATTTATAGGAAGCAATAAAATGTTTAGCAGCAACCCTTATCCGTGAGATTTCTAAGTGGCATGATTTGAGAGTACAGGGTTGGAATGGCAACCAGCAGACTGGAGCCTACTCAAAGCCAATTGTTTTCCACATGAAAGCACAATGCTTGCAAATGCTCTCTGGTTGCTACTTACAGCAAATTCCTAACAAAACAGGTGCAGACACCTCTGTGATCTTTCTGTGATACTACTAACACTAAGACAGAAAATAATTCAATGCAGTAATGAGCAAATTAATTGTTGAGTGGCTTTTACAAACTATTTATGCTCTGATGGAGACTCTGGATGTTATAATGGTTTCATGACTGGTTATTTTACTCTCTTAGTCAGTTCGGCCACTGGCCATATGAAGAGCATGCACACAAGACAGGACACTCAACATTTCAGTGAGTTAAACACTAGATTTCTGAAGGTGCAGTTGATAGGCACTAGACTACTGAATAGCAAGGAGTGGGACATGGTACTTGGACATCTCAATGGATTGGAAAGGTGCAGTTGGTAGACACCAGATTCCTGTATAGCAAAGAGTTGGACATTGTACTTGCACATCTCTGAAGAAGGATCTCGACCCGAAACGTCACCTTTTCTCCATTGATGCTGCCTGACCCACTGAGTTACTCCAGCATTTTGTGTCTGACTTGGGTGCAAACCCTCATCTGCTGTTCCTTCCTTCACACATGAACGTCTCAATGGATTGGAGGTGGGATATATCAGTGTGATGATCAGTGTGATGGACACTGGATATCTGAATAGCATGCCGTGACAGACGCCATGTTGTGATGCACATTGGACATCTGAACATCGCGGTGTGACAGACACTGGATAGCTCAGTAACATAGTGTGAGGGACACTTGGTATCTCAGCACCAATGTGAGGGAACTGGATAACACAGGCTAGATGCAGGAAAAATGTTCCCGATGTTGGGGGAGTCCAGAACCAGGGGTCACAATGTAAGATTAAGGGGTAAGCCATTTAGGACTGAGATGAGGAAACACTTTTTCATCCAGAGAGTTGTGAATCTGTGGAATTCTCTGCCACAGAAGGCAGTGGAGGCCAATTCACTGGATGTTTTCAAGAGAGCATTAGATATAACTCTAAGGGCTAATGGAATCAAGGGATATGGAGAGAAAGCAGGAAAGGGTACTGATTTTAGATGATCAGCCATGATCATATTGAATGGTGGTGCTGGCTCAAAGGGCCAAGAGGCTTGCTCTTCCACCGATTTTCTATGTTTCTATGTAACTCGGTGACACAGTGTGACTGACTATCATTAGATTGTCAGTGACACACTAGGTGGATGCTGGATAACTCACTAACACAGTATGATGGACACTGGGCATCACAGTCATGATGGGATGGTCATTGCATATATCATTGAGGAGATGTTTTGGCCACTGGACTTCACAGTGACACACTGGGTGGACACTGACTCTTTGGGTGAGATAATGCATTGGAGCTTGGCTATCTGGGCTAGTTCCTGACTGATATGGACCCCATGCACAAAATTGTGCCCAACAATACTAATTGAGCATCTCAGCTGGAATGGTTCAGGATTCTGACATGGAAAATGTAATCCTAACACAGTGGGATGGAGGGGGGCGCTCTTCTCAGCCCAGGGCTGCGATTCTTGAGTCAGACAGGGGCTTTGTTCTGAAGATTGGCTGTGTGCCCAACCTGATTGCTCTAAACTGGATCAATTCTGTTCCCCAACACTAATCCTCCTCAACTTGACAGGCACAGAGAAAATCAATTGTAACCCAAGCAGACAGCAACCAATAACTCACATACTCCCATTGTTTGAAACTCTTGAGCCACAAAAAGCACCTAGCCACACAATTCTCATTCAAGCAGAAAATATTTGCTAATGATCCATTTTTTAACATTTATCATTTAAGTACACTGACCCTACAGCCAAACTGCATCGGGAAATCAAAATGTCCCGACCCAAAGCCCTCCATATATTTTTTGTTGTCTAGTGTTCTCAAGCTGGACAATGGTGGAAAGATTTGCAAACTGATTGCTTTTATTCATGAAAATCCCGAAGTTAAATCCCAAACTTGTTTTGTTTCTTTCTATTTTAGGAATACAGGGTAGTTTGGTGGCACAGCGGTAGGGTTGCTGTCTTACAACACCAGAGACCCCGGTTCAATCCTGACTGCGGGTACAGTCTGTATGGAGTTTGTATATTCTCCCTGTGACCTGCGTGCATTTTCTCTGGGTGCTCCGGTTTCCTCCCACACTCCAAAGATGTACAGATTTGAAGGCTAATTGGTAAAATTGTAAAATGGCCCTAGTGTGTATATAATAGTGTTAGTGTGCAGTGATCGTTGGTCGGCAAAGACCCAGTGGCCCAAAGGGCCTGTTTCCGCACTGTATCTTGAAACTAAACGAAACTAAACTAAATTAAGTGTTACGTTTCCAGCAATATATGTTTTACATGATCCAACTGATCTGAAGCACATTCTAAAGCTGTAAATTTTCAGCTATGAGGAAAGTGGGTGTGATGGCTGCTTTGCTATAAACAATTAATACTTCTTTATCAAGAGATATGAAGAGTTGCTGTTATAGTTTAGGAATGCTGAGCGAGTACTTGATCCTGATCTTAACTTGCTGTCCATAGACCGACTAGTGCCTGGGCAGTTCAGTTCAGTTTAGTTTATTCTCATGTGTACCGAGGTACAGTGAAAAGCTTTGGGAAAGGGGTGGGAGCAATGGATATCATGGTAGCTTCAGGATAGTACGCAGTGGCAGGTTTATCTCTGGTTACTTCATATCCCAGCCAAAATGTTCTGCAGTAAACATCAGGGCACCGTTAGTCATTGACGTTCCTGGCCTCCACAGCCATCTGTGGCAATGAATTCCACAGATTCACCACCCTCGGACAAAGAAATCCCTCCTCATCTTTCAAAAGGGACATCCTTTTATTCTGAGGCTATGGCCTCTGGTCCTAGACTCTCCCATTAGTGGAAACATCTTCTCCACATCCACTCAATCCAGGAATTCCGATGATTCGCCACACAAAGAAGGGTAAAGAAATGTCCTCATCTCGATTCTGAGTGGATTCTCTGAGGCTGTGACCCTTGGCTCCAGACACCCGAGTTTGAAAAACCATCAACTCTGCTTTCATCCTAGGAGGCCCTATGTTAATATTTATAATTAAGTGGACACCTTGAAAAGAAATCACAACTACTTATAAAATGCAATTCCTGTTTGGAACACAAGAAGCATGGCTGGGAATG
Source organism: Amblyraja radiata (assembly GCF_010909765.2). NCBI lineage: Eukaryota > Metazoa > Chordata > Chondrichthyes > Rajiformes > Rajidae > Amblyraja > Amblyraja radiata. The sequence goes on from NC_045984.1 coordinate 14,434,031, forward strand.
TGTTCACAGCGAGCTCTGACAAATTGCAGCATGATAATTACTAATAATCTCTCTTCTAGTATTATAGAGTGAGGGATTAATATCGGCTGACCTCCAGAGATTACTCCTCTGCATCTATTCTGAACAGCGTGTCATGGGGTCTTTAATGATGTGGCTGATATAACCAAACAATATCTAATTTCACCCAAAAGACAACTCATTCAGTGATGTTATAATCCATCAGTCAATCTCTGGAGCATCAACCTAAATTTCCACTTTCTTTGGCAGAAAGCGGCCATTCAGCCCATCATGTCTATGTGGCTCATACAGCAATACTAATTTTTCTTTGTAACCTATTCTCCACACTTTCCCCTCAGCCAAACCCTAGATTTTACTTCGGAGTCACGTGAGTGATTCCGTGAAGAACCCGCTCAGCACACATGCGCGGCATTAACGCCAGCAGTGCAACAGCGGCAGGCGGGAGTCAGGCGCTCCCGCTACGAGCCTGAAGGAAAGGAACGTTAGGTAAGTACTTACCTTCAGAGTAAAGTCGGTCTTTGCGTTTGTTTTTGCTCCAGGGGGAGCAAAGCAGCAGAGGGAAGCGGCCCCCGTTCGACTCCAGGGAAGGAGCCGACAGTGGAGGGGGGAGAGGCGGCAACGAGACCACACACGCTGCAGTCCACAGACACGGGTGCTGCGCTGATGCCCAGTCCGCTAAACAGCTGTCTGACCAACAGCAGCGGACTGGAGGGAAATTTAAAAACCGGCCGGCACCCCTGCAGACTCCCGACAAGGAGACTCGCCGCCCGAGAACCGCTGAAATGCCGCCCGAAAACGGCAGACAGCCTCTAACAGCAAGGTCAGGACCAACCTCAGGCTGGAGACAAACACGGAAGATGGGATCAGCACTTCAAACAAGAAACAAGAGTGTCTGTTTCTCCAAGCCAGAGGAAGGTCATGGAGCTAAAAACTCCAGCGAGACTTGCCTCAGGATCAGGGGCAAGTCCGCCAAGGGAACTAACACTCCCACTCCAGTGCCTAACAGCACTGGCCGTCTCCCTTGTCGAGGGATTGATGGGAACCAGAGCTGGGCTGGTCAAGAAGAGGGGTCACTGGCTGAACAACATCGGGAGTATGCTTGAGGTACAGGATCAGGAAGAGCTGCTGGGTGTGGCCGCTATGTGGCTCCAGCACTAGCGAGATGGCTTTTCAGTCTCAACTGATGGCCAGCTTACTACCTGTTCTTTTCAAAAAACCTCTCCAAGACAGGTAGTCATGAGGTGTTGGATTTCATCACGCCTCCCCTAAATTGCATTTACTCAAAGTGCCCACCGTTATTGGGGGGTACATTGAGCATCGCTTTTAAAAACCCAAATATCTTAAAATGAATTTGATACCCCTGACGTCGGTTATCATTTTCACATGCTCTTTCCAGAGGGTCACGGTAGTATGGCAAAACACCTGACCCTACTGTTTGCAGTGCTCCGTAACTTCTCAGGAAGTTATAAAACCTGCCCTCAACTCAAAAAATTTACAGGACTGTGAGAACGCTGACCTCACAACCACAGATCCTGCTGTCTGGCTAAGTTACCAAACCAAGCCTAAAAAACTGGACGAAGTGTCCAAAATATCGGCGCAAGAGGGCAGGGTCTGGAATGAGCACCACACGTAAACCAGTCAGCAGTACCTCTAACGCGTCCACCAGGAGGATCTACCTCATGGTACTGGTGAAAGCTCGGGGCCTGCATGCCAATCCCGTAAGCCTTTCAGGCCAGGGCCCAGAGCAGGCCCCATGTAAAATGCGCCCCCCCCCCCCAACATCACCGCCACGTCAGACAACGTGCAAGACTCGTTGGACCGGCAGGAAACAGAAGAATACCCATAACCATGGAGGTAGGTGGGTCTGGTTCCTACCAACGTATAGAAAATAGGGGCTTAATACTAACAGGGGGGAGATTACACCTGTTTTAAGAAGCACGGGAGTCTATCACGAGTGATCAGTATATACTCAATGGCTTTAGTGGATACAAAATACAATTCATACTAGAAAAATTGCCACCAGTTCAACATTTACCCCAGAGGGTATTTTCCCTCTCCGTTAAAGAAACGAGAGGGACAAGCTGAACTGGTGAGACTAATTACAAAGGGTATCATGGGAAACATGAACCCTTGGAACTTCACTAAATATGTTTGTTAAGTATATACATTTCAAAATGGAAACGGTTGTTACTGCCAAACAACTAATTTCCAAAGGATACTTCATGGCAAGCATTGATCTTAAAGATGTTTACTATTTAGTACCATTCACAAGGATCATCGCAGATACCTGAAATCTACCTGGATGGGGCAGCTATAGCAATTTAAAGCGTTACCCAATGGGTCACAACAGCCCAAGATTATTCACCAAGACACTAAAACCAGCTCTGGCAATATTCACAAGACAAAAACATATTGTCATGGCATATCTTGATGATATCTTAAAAAAATAGGCAGGACCATGGAATTGACTATGTCAGCTGTATCAGCTACCAAACAGTTATTCGAAACCCTGGATTGTCTTACATCCAGATCAATCTAAGTTGAAGCCATCCACAATCATGGACTACTTGGGCTTCACAATTAATTCAGTCTACGTGACTGTAACATTGCCAAGAGACAAAACAGTTGAATTGGCACAATCATGCAACAATTTAATGGTTCACGTACTCCCAACTATTCGACAAGTAACAGAGTAATTGGGAAAATGGTAGCAGCATTTCCATCTACACAATTCGGACCTTTGCACTGTCAAAACTTACAAAGAGCAAAGGTACAGGCACCAAAACGACATACAGGTCATTATGATCGTGTCATGAAGTTACCCACTGAAGTAATATCATAACTACAGTGGTGGGCAAAAAACGTTTGGCATAATTTCAGCCTATTATCATCACTAACAAGTAGTAGATGGACTAACACAGACTCATCGTTACCACTTACACTGGGCATTAATTATCTACAGATGTTGGGTGACTTTTATGGTTTAAAAGCATATGCACAAATATGCATCACTTGCATGTACGGTTACAAATAGATAATACTACGGTGGTGGCCTACATTAACCATATGGGCGGCATAAAATCGGTATCATGCGACAAGTTGGTCAACACAATTTGGCAATGGTGTGTCGAAAGACATATTTGGCTATCAGTAACTTACCTGCCAGGTAAGCTAAATACAGTGGCAGACACCAGGTCACGTAAATTTAATGACAACATCGAATGGATGTTAAACCCCAAAAAATTTGCAAAAGTTATCAAGCAATATGGCACGCCAGATATCGATTTATTTGCATCAAGGCTAAATCACCAGGTACCTATGTATGTCGCTTGGGAACCAGACCTTGAGGCAGCAGCGGTAGATGCGTTCGCGCTGGATTGGGGAAATTCTACTTCTATGCATTTCCTCCCTTCTGCCTCATCAGTCGGGGACTACGCACAGTACAAATGGACTCTGCTTCATGTATTTTGATAGTACCCGACTGGCCTATGCAGCCATGGTTCCCAAAACTCCATGACATGGTTGTTGAAACTCCGATGGTATTCCCCAGTGACCCAGAGTTATTAACACCCAATGTCGGGCACAAGCCACCCGTGCCATGGAAAAAAAATTAAACTCCTGGGTTGCAGATTCTGCACAAACCACTTCTGGGACTGGGATTATCAGAACAAACCGTCGACACCATGTCAGCATCCCTCCGAACATCCACTAAAAAACAGCACTTGTCCAGCATCAAGAAATGGGAGAAGTACTGCTTGGATACAGGGACCACCTACTCAACCACTACAGTTACCAACGTACTGGAATTCCTGGCGAACCTTCACCATAATGAAGGACTCGGCTACAGAGCCATCAACACAGCTAGAAGTGCCCTGCCTGTCTATTTAAAACCAGCTCCAGGACAACAGGCCATGGGGCCCCACCCGCTGGTGGTCAAACTAATGAAGGGTATTTACAACTCTAACCCCCTAGACCAAGGTACACCCATACATGGGATGTCAGTGTGGTCCTGACATACCTCAGGGGATGGCCACCAGCCAGATCCCTCAACCTGGAACAATCTATGCTCAAAACACTCATGTTGATGGCATTTGTATCTGTACAGAGGGTCCAGTCACTACATCTATTGCGACTGGACACCATGCTCACAGCTCCAGACCAGATCTCTGTCGTTATCCAGGGACTGATCAAACAGAGCAGACCAGGAACACCTAATCCAGTCGTGGAAATCCGGGCTTACCCGCCAGAACCACGGTTATGTGCCATGACCCACCTACCATCCTACATAGACACAACCAAAATATTCGAGGGAGATGAAAAGCCTTGTTGTTCAGTCATAAAAAACCTTATGGTCGGGTGACGAGCCAAACCATTGCGAGATGGCTCAAGCAGGTGCTAAAAACTGCTGGGATAAACACTAACATGTACAAATTTTATTCCACCAGGGCAGCATCCACGTCGACGGCTAAAAGAATGGACATGCCTATAGGCCACATCCTGGCTACAGCAGGATGGTCGGGGGAAAGACCTTTCAGAAATTTTATAATAAGCCGTTTGCAAAACCTGTTTTATTTACAGGAAAGATTTTACGGACTGCAAATATTTAATTTAAGCCCAGGGGAGCAATTTAATTTCTTTGTTGTTATTGTTAAAAAATACCATTGTGTTTTTCTACAAACAGATTCATTGGTTGATTACGATAACACACTTCCTCCCTCAAAGACTTCGGCAGTGCGTGAAGTAATAACTGTTACACGGGTTGAAATCACAGAGCTTTGAAATCTTCACGGAATCACTCACGTGACTCCGAAGTAAAATAGTAAGATTAAACGAGAACTTACCAGTTTGAAGTTTGATCTGTATTTTATGAGGAGTTACGATGAGGGATTACGTGCCCTCCGCTCCCACCCTCAATAATATGGGTCAAACTGATAAACTGATGTCTCCTTGTCTTTACTATGTTTACTTCAATAACTGTGTCTATCTGTGATTCCACACCGCTGCTTTGAAGTATGCCGCGCATGCGTGCTGAGCGGGTTCTTCACGTAATCCCTCATCGTAACTTTTCATAAAATACAGATCAAACTTCAAACTGGTAAGTTCTCATTTAATCTTACTATTCTACCATTCACCTACATTAGGGGCATTTACAGCAGGTATTTAACCTGCCAATCACGCCTCTTTGGGATGTGTGAGGAAACAAACTCAACCGGAGGATACCCTATAGACATAGGGACAAAAGCCACATAGGTCAGGATTGAACTCTGGTCACTGGAATACGAGGCAGCAGATCGGTTAGCTGTGCCACTCTGCTACCTCTCACGTAACTATTGTGCGTGCATGCCCAGAGCAAAACTTGAAACCAAACTTTTGACAGAAGACAGAAGACAGCTACCTCTGAGCCACAGCTGACAAATAAAGCATTTTAAAGTTTAAATGGACCATGTATCCAAGTGTTTTAGTCATAAGGTTGGCATAATGGTTAGCATGCTGCCTCACAGCTCCAGGGACCTGGTTTCATGCTGACCTCTGGTGCCGTCTATGTAGTGCTTGCACCTTCTTTCTGTGACTGGTTGAGTTTCTGCCAGTAGCTCTAATTCCCTACCCATCCCACAGAGCTGTGAGTTGGTAGGTTAATTGACCACCGTAAATTATCCTTAGTGTGTAGTGATTGGTAAGTGAATTGGAGAGAGTTGATGGGCATGTAGGTGGGAACAGACACACAGAGTAATAAGTGGAGGAATGGAACTTAATGGGATTATTCCAAGAGACAACACAGACTCAATGGAATTAATAGCCTCTTTCTATCTTGATGGTGTAACAAAAGGTTATGATGGGTAAACTTCAGATCCCGGTTGCCAAACACTTTAACTCCCCTTCCCATTCCCATACTGACCTTTCTGTCCTGGGCCTCCTCCACTGTCAGAGTGAGGCCACATGCAAATTGGAGGAACAGCAACTCATATTTCGCTTGGGCAGCTTACAACCTAGCAGTATGAATATTTCTCTGACTTCAAGTAACCATTGCATCCCCTCTCTATCTGTCCCTCTAATTGACGTACTAGTTTCACTGTCGTCCTGCTGGGTTTCACTGTTCGTATCATTCGTTATCACCTTCTCCACAACCAACAATGTATCATTGTGGGCTCCACTTTTCCTTGATCATAGTTGCTGACTTTGATATGTCCTTTTGCATATCTTTCTTTCATTTGGTCTATTTACCTTTTCATATCTCTCCTTTCCCTCTCCCCTGACTCTCAGTGTGAATAAGGGTCTCTACCTGTAACGTCACCTATTCCTTTTCTCCAGAGATGTTGCCCGACCCGCTGAGTTGCTCCAACTTTTTGTGTCTATCTTCGGTGTAAACCAGCATCTGCAGTTCCCTACACACTTTATATTCTGTGCTATAATCTCTCTGCCTTCTTTTAAAAGTGGGATAACGTATCAGCCCCTGAAGTCACACTCAATTGCACTCAGAAATTGGATGTACAAAATATTTGTAATGCATGTTTATTGATGACTTTCCTCAATATAAAGTTTTAAGAAATGGACTAAATTTGTGCTTTCTGAATCATGGCTAATATTGGAGACCTTTCATTCTCCTTCCTGGTGGTCGGTGCAATTTTACACCTAAATCATTCTAAACTCTAAGGACCAATGTAATAAATTCCAATTTCCATAACAAAATACACCACCAAATGTTTCACAGCCAATGAAATACTTTTAACACGCTGTCAATATTATGTAGTGTAATAGTGTAAGTGCAATAATGTTAATAATAGCGCAATAATATTATTTACAATTTGTTACTGCTGACATTTTAGGCATAGGTTTAACAAACAACCATTTGCAGTGCAGCATTTCAAAGTTAGCTTCCATTTTTTTCAGTTCTGATTCAGGAGGACATTCAAATGGATTTTTTTGTGATTTATTCCATTGTGATGTTTCAAATTGCTCATTTTGTAAGTAGAAATTATTTGCAGTTACTCAACAGTGCCTCGCTATCTTTAACAGTCATTGTTAAATCCTTTTCCCACTCTGCCTTAAAAGTTTGTTTTCATCTTCATAAGTTCCCAAGTGATAGCAGAATTAGGCCAATCGACCGATCAAGTCTACTCCACCATTCAATCATGGCTGACCTATCTCTCCCCCTCAACCCCATTCTCATGCCTTCTCCCCATAAACCCTGACACCCATACTAATCAAGAATCCATCTATCTCTACCTTAAAAATATCTATTGACATTCTGTGGCAATGAAATCCACAGATTCACCACCCTCTGACTAAAGACTAAATAAATTCCTCCTCATCTCCTTCCCAAAGGAATGTCCTTTAAAAAACCAGAGCCATTTAAATCTCAATGCTGACAAGGCTATCTGCTAGATTAATTGGACTACTATCCTTTAAACCTGACAGAGGGAGCTCGGCCTATACAATGTGAAGATTCAGGGACATTCTGCGGGGAGATCATAAACCCACTATGTGCCTTCACTACTACAACTGATTCTGGGCTTCTGTATTCCTCTAGTGATGATGTGCACAACTGAAGTTAGAAGGTATGGGTGCCTGATGTCAGATGCCCACCCCTCACCTCTCCATCCTGATACTTGCCCGCAGATAAGTTTGGGAGTATTGGACAACAATGCACATCAACAGTAATTGCATAGTTAGACTGTAAAATAGTGTGTTACTCAGAGCCGGCCTTAAGCCAATTGGACCAATTGCTCCCAATTGGGCCCCGCGCCTAAGGGGCCCCGCGCTGGAGTAATCTACTCTCGGCTCATCAAGGACACACAACAATGAACAATCAAAGAAAAGTAAGCTGTAATGAGAGAGAGCATAAGGATAAAATTAGCTATAATATATGGGATGGGATATGACTGTGTGGTATAACGGAGGGAGGTTAGATGCAGGGAAAAGTAAGCCATAATGAAAGAGAACCTAAGGATCAAAATAGCTGGAAATCACTTGAGGGAATACAACGTTTCTACGTGTGTGCGACCGGACTGACCGTCAAACTCTGTCTCCTTCCCTCACGCGTGTCGGGTCGGGTTGGGCTGGGTGTGTCAGATTGGGTTGGTTGTAGTTTTTGAGATCCCCACATGATATTTGCAATCCATGCCAAGTTTGGTCCAGATCGGAAAAGTAGTTTCCGAGATTCTCGGACGGACACACAGACAAACAGACAGACTTCTTTGTTTTATATATATAGACTAGCCTAATTGGGCCAGATTGGTTCCCTTGTTCACACGGGAGGGCTGGTCCCCCAACACAATATTCCACCTCTCTAACAATTCCAATATTGGTGGCCAGTGGGGGGAGGCTTTCTGGAGCGCTATTATGGGTATTGTGGGCTGAAGGGACTGGTTTCCCAAGGGCTAGTTTGGACATTGTGGGCCAAATGGTTTCTTGGGGTGACAGCTCAGTCACTCAAGCCCGATGTGCTGGCAGCTCACTCACGGCTGGTGGGCGAGCAGTTGTCTCACGGCTATTCCTTGAAATTCCATTTCAAGCAGGGTGCAAGGCCACCAAATTCAAATGCAGTTCCATACCACTTCCAGTAGGGTGCAAGACAACCAAATTGAAGTGCAGTTTCGTACCATTTCAAGCAGGGTGCAAGGCCACCAAATTCAAATGCAGTTTCATACCATTTCATGCAGGGTGCAAGGCCACCAAATTCAAATGCAGTTTCATACCATTTCATGCAGGGTGCAAGGCTGCCACATTCAAATGCAGTTTCATACCATTTCAAGCAGGGTGAAACCACCATAAAACACACAAAACACCACATAAACACCACACTCACAGTTCAGTAGAAATTCAGTGTGTTCAGTTGATTCACAGCTCAGACAGTCGTGACCTCTCCCTCCCCCATCTTGCAGAGATTGAGCTACACCCACACTTCCGGGTTTATAATCCCTCCTCCCTCCCACCAGAAGGGGCGTGGCCTTCTTGGCGTGAATGACAGGAGAGAGATTCTCAACATTTTTTAAAACACTAATAACCATTTTAATTTCCATTGATGGGAAGAATCCTCTGCACCTGATGAGCGGAGGGGGACTGAGTAAGATGGCCAAAAACCACCAACAACCATTTGCAGTGCAGCATTTCAAAGCAGTTACCAACACCAACAACCATTTGCAGTGCAGCATTTCAAAGCAGTTACCACCACCAACAACCATTTGCAGTGCAGCATTTCATTTTCAAACCACATTAAGGGCACTCACAGTTGAGTGGACATGTGTTCAGTGTTATTCACAGCTCAGAGAGACGTGACCCTCTCGCTTCCTCCATCTTGCAGAGACTGAGTGAGGCACAACACTTCTGGGTTTTATAGTCCCTCCCCCCCCCCCCCCCCCCCCACCACCAGCAGGGGGAGCAGAGGCAGCAGAGAGAATGTCAACATTTTTAAAACATTAATAACTCTTTTATTTTTCATCAATGGGAAAAATCCTCTTGTCCTGCGTAGCAGAGGGGGACTCTGAGTAAGATGGTCAAAGATCACAGCCGTAAGTGACACCGTTTTTTCAAAAATCATGAAACAGAAAAACAGGAAGTGGTCAAGATCTTACTTTTAGTAATATAGACGTAGCTTAGATCTGTTTGGTCCATTAAATCGCATGCACTTTTTAAGCGCACATTTTGAATATTTTCCATTCTACCATGGAGATATAATGTCTATAATAGACTTTATTTATATTTCTATGATTCTACAGACCTTGGCTGGGAACCTGGGGCTCACCAAAATTGTTCTCAATTGGGCCCCGCACCTCCTAAGGCCGGCACTGGTGTTACTGTGGATATCTCTGAGTCACACTTGAAACATAAAATAATACTATTGGGCTCATGAGCCATGGTTTGGCCTGGCCTGTCCTTGCCGATTGAAAAGCCACTATTGTTTCATTGTGCTTTGGAAGAAACCTCTGGGATCTGAGTGTGGCTCCATCTCATGCTGATAGTTTCAAAGTCTTTGCTCCCGACTGGTAGTTTGCAGTGATTGAACACAAGTTCAAACAGATTTGTGTGCTCAGCATATGGTAGCTTACTGAATTGCCAATCTTCAGATTCTCTTATATACAGTACTATCCTGAGCACTTCCAAACCATGGAGGTCAGCAGTTTGCAAGGCACTAGCTTTGGAGTCCTGAGCTAACTCTCAGCAGGTACATGAGAAAGAAGCTACAATGGGATGCTTGCAACTCAGCTAATCTTCTTTATTTTTTATGCAGTCTGCAGTTCAGATTCTCCATCTTTTGACTGAATTGTTGATCCACTCCCAGAGAAAATATCTCAACCACACACCCCCTTCCCCTATAAACTTGGGCCGAATCCGACATGGTGGCATAGTGGAAGAGTTGCTGCCTTACAGCGCCAGAGACCCGGGTTCGATCCCGACTATGGGTGCTGTCTGTACGGAGTTTTATGTACTCCCCGTAAGCTGTGTAGGTTTTCTCCGGGATCTCCAGATTTCCTCCCACACTCTAAAGACGCACAGGTTTCTACATTAATTGGCAGATTAGAATTGTCAATTGCCTCTATTGCGTGTAGATTAGTGTTAATATGCGGGGATCACCTGTCGGCACGGACTCAGTGAGCCAAAGGGCCTGTTTCTGTGCTATATCTGTAAACTAAACTAAAATTAAACTAAACACTTTAGTGACTACATTCCCCCATCTGTTCTACAATACATTTAAGTGCCAATAAACTTCAAACCCACAGACCTCCTCCATTAAAGCCACAATGCCCATCGGATCTGGTGGCTGGGAATGGAGAGTATTCAAATAATATTGGTTGTTCTCCATGTGGAACATAGAACAGTCCAATGCTGAAACAAGCCTGACAGCCCAAAATATGTGGGCCCACAAACACAGCAACTCTTAGTCAGAATTTCTCAGTCTCCTATCGAAGTTCTGTTTGTACATATTGAACCAAACAAAAACTTGCAGCTAACGGGTTAGGTGTGTAATGCACCTCAACCGAGATTGGAAGACAAAATTCTTTAATCTTATCTGAAATAACTTGAATTTGCACGCTGGTTTGCTCACCTGAGAAGATGTCAGACAATTAATATGTAAATTTAAAAAATATCCTAATTATAACCATATAACCATATAACCATATAACAATTACAGCACGGAAACAGGCCACCTCGACCCCTCTAGTCCGTGCCGAACACATAATCTCCCCTAGTCCCATATACCTGCGCTCAGACCATAACCCTCCATTCCTTTCCCATCCATATAACTATCCAATTTATTTTTAAATTATAAAAACGAACCTGCCTCCACCACCTTCACTGGAAGCTCATTCCACACAGCTACCACTCTCTGAGTAAAGAAGTTCCCCCTCATGTTACCCCTAAACTTCAATTATGATCTATCAGGTTATTTGTAGGACGGACCTGCTGGCGTTACTCCAGAATGTTGTGTCTTTCAACACTTATTACCTGGCCCCCAATAAAGACGATGTCAATTAAATGAATCAGAGCTGCTTATTCATGATCAATAACCCTCCATTGCCTGCATGCCCATACCTGTTTGAATGCCTCTTAAGCATTACTATCATGATTGCTTCCACATCCCCTCTGGCGATGCATTCCAGGCACCTACCATTCGCTGTGCAAAAGACTTACCGCTCACATCTTCTTTAAGGTTTTACCCTCTCACCTTAAAGCTACATCCTAAACCTGTATAATAACGCTTTAACACCCTTTTCAGGCCCCATACCATATCTAGCCCAGTCCCTCATAATGCACAAAGGGACGAATTACTATTTCTGGAACACGTTCAATTCTGTGTCCTTATTGGCAGCACCAAGGAGGATTTTTAAAATTTACATATTAATTGTCTGACATATTCTCAGAAGTGAGCAAACCAGCGAGCAAATTCAGGTTATTTCAGATAAGATTAAAGAATTTTGTCTTCCAATCTTGTTTGAGGTGCCTTACACACCTAACCCGTTAACTGCAAGATTTTGCTTGGTTCAACATACAGAACTTCGATAGGAGTGAGAAATTATGGCTAAGAGATACTGTAGACCTAAGTATATCTTTAATGCTTGCCAACTTACAAGGGCACAACTAATGGAATAATCATTGAAGACCAAGGTTGTTGAGTAAGGCAGAGGAGATTTAGCAGGATACCCCTCAGTCTGAAGAAGGATCTCGACTCCTTTTCTCCAGTGATGCTGCCTATCCCACTGAGTTACACCAGCTTTTTGTGTCCAGCTGGATATTGTCTGGATTGGAACTATACATATGGGGAGGGATTGGATGGTCTGGACATGTTTTACTTGGTGGGAAAGAAGTTGAGGTGTGATCGGGTGGACATGTATAAGATTATGAGAGGCATAAATAGGGTAGATAGTCAGAAACCTTTCCTCCTCCCTCCGGCACAGCGGTGCAGCGGTAGAGTTGTTGCCTTACAGCGCTTGCTGCGCCGGAGTTCCGGGCTCAATCCTGACTACGGATGCTGTCTGTACGGAGTTTGTACGTTCTCCCCATGACCTGCGAGGGTTTTCTCCGAGATCTTCAGTTTCCTCCCATACTCCAAGGAGTGTTAGGCTTGGTATGGCTTGGTTAATGGCTTGGATAGTGTTAATGTGCGAGGATCGCTGGTCGGTGTGGACTCGGTGGGCCGAAGGGCACGTTTCCACGCTGTATCTCTCAACTAAACTAAAAAAAAGTAGAGATATCAAAAACAAGAGGTCATAGGTTTAAAGCGAGAGGATATTAGTTTTAAATGGAATCTTAGGAGAAAGTTTTTTACAACGAGCGTGGTTGACATCTGCAGTTCATTGCCAGGGAAGGTGTTAGAGTCCAATGCAATCACTACATTTAAGAGACATTCAGATGAGTGCTTGAATTGGCAAGCCATAAAAAGAAACAGAACTATTGCAGACTGGCACGGATTTGATGGGCTGCAAGGCCTGTTTCTGTGCCTTATGACTCCATATTTTTGTGGGATTCATCTTTCAACGGATCAACAGGGCAGAAATTAAAAAAGGCAACGGTTGTATCTGCTGTACAATGCTACTCCACTGTCACCTGCTACCACATTGGTTGTGGCTTTTATTCCCAATCCATAAATCAAAGAGCAAGTCACTCAGGTTCTCACGGTTCTGAGTTTGAGGCACTTTACACTGTCATGTAAATAAATCATAAAGGGCCTGAGGTAGAGTTGCTGTCTTACAGAACCAGAGATCCAGGTTTGATCCTGACGATGGGTGCTGTCTGTATGGAGTTTGTATATTCTCTTCATGACCTACGTGGCTCTTCTCTGGGTCCTCCAGTTTGCTCGCACACTTCAAAAATGTACAGATTTGTAGGCTAATTGGCTTGGTAAAATTGTAAATAGTTCCTAGTGTGCGTAGGTAGTGTTAGTGTAGGTGGATCACTGGTTGGCGCGTACTCGATGGGCCGAATGGCCTGTTTCCACATTGTATCTCTAAACTAAACTAATCTAAATGAAAAGGTGACCCTTTGCATTGGCTAATACTGGGTGACCAAAGATAACAAGTAAAGTTTGGTTAACAAGACCAGAAAGTGATTGGCAGAAGCCTTTGCTCCAAAGGTTTACCACATTTATGTCTGAAATTGGGAGCAAATGTTAGATCCCTCATTAAACCCGTGGATGAGGATTTTCAGGTATTTGCCACTGAGAAAATCCAAAGGACTCAACAAATGCTTCACCAAGGCAGGTCTCTGAAAACATTTTGAGAAGAAATGTGTCCATTGGATGCGATACGATAGGACTTTATTTATCCCAGGAGGGAAATTGGTCATAAATCACAAGAGGATACATGAGACATGAAATGAAAGTGACGAGTGGAAAGTCCAGAATTGGAGATGTGCAAAGATGGGTGGGGGGGGGGGGGGGAGAGAGTTGAACCGTTTGATAGCTACAGGAAAAAGGGCTTTTCCTGTGACGTTGTGCTGCATCATTCCATAATCAATGTTTCGGATTATTAACTACCAAGGTTGTTTAAGACGGTCACATGGATAGAGATTTGCAAAGATTTTCAGGAAATGGATTGGAGGTGAGTTACCTAACTAATGTGATTGTCAGTTATTTTGTGTAACGCCCAGACATCAATAAAGTGTTGGAGGAAGTTGGCAGCAATTCAGAGCAATATACGGACAATGCAAGATTGAAATCAGACATATTGAAATTTGGTCACTGCAAAGAGTAACAGTAAAGAGTTGAGGTGAATCCTGCCATTAAATATAAAATTTATTATTATTACCTGTGGAAAATTGGCAGAATTAGCGACAGACAATGAAGCAGTGAAGCTATATGAATTTTATGCAATGTAATGGCATCAAACATCTATTGATTCGTTTTATTATCCTGCTTCTATGAGGCAAGAGAGTGCGGGTATTAAAAGAATCCTTGAAATAAATGTTTCAAGGTTGCGCTAGTTCTGCAATGAATCATTGATTGTCTAACTTAATTTTGAAATAGCATACAGTGCCGATTTCTATCACTGGTTTTACTCCAGGAAAGCTATTAATGCAGTTTTGTCTTTGCACCTTATTGACTTTAGTGTAGCCTAACATACAGTGAGAACAGAGGAACAGCAATTGAAACTGAAACCAATGACTCAAAGTAAAGACAAGCAATTTTTTACTGAGTAAGGTATTTGAAGTCATCGGACCAATGATCGAGTACATGACTCAGCAATGGAACTTGGTGAAGCAGTCATATCTGTGGTCCAATAACATACTTCATTCAATTTGGAAATTTTTGTCGGAAATGTAAATTGATGATCACAGTAAGAGATTTATTTGAAGAAACTGACATAACATATCAGGATAAATCTATTTCTGAATTCAATACAGAGGTAACCACTGTTGAAGAACCATTGATAGCAGTGAGCTACGAGCTTGAGAGTGCTTCAGTACTAGGAGTGAATAGGTTGTCAGAACCAACTGTACTATTGAGATGGTCAAACTGATTAAAGTAGCCAGTAAGTAATGATCGTGTCTAATTGTGAATAAGGTTTGTATATGTTTTTCGTCAAAGAGAGGAAGCAGGCGTCTCCTACTCCAAGGAGGACCCGGCATGGGGGGAGGGGACGAAGAATGGACGATGGAGGACAAGGCGTGGGGGGGGGGGGGGGTGTCATGAGGGAGAGGGGAGAACAATGGGGACCCGACATGGGGGGATCGCCTTGAGGGTGGAGGGACAACAATGGATAATGGAGGACCTGCCACATGGGGGGACAGCCGTGAGGGAGTGGGGAGGGGTGGGGAGGGGTGGGGGGAAGAGCCAAGGGGGACCTAGCACATGGGTACTTTGTAACTTTGTGAGTGCCCTTTATGGTCGACTATTCGCAAACCTTGGCTATGCAAGCAAAGAATTTCACTGTGACTTGTCACATGTGACAATAAAGTGTTCATTCATTCATTCCTCTCCTTTGTAGTTGCCTTGAGTCCATCTGGGTGCAATAAAACTACAGAGAGCTAATGGAGCAGCACAATCTAGGACACTTTTAAACATTTATTACATCTTAAAAAAAAAATATCAACACAAACACTACTCTGGATACTTTCAAGGGAGAGCTAGATAGGGTTCTTAAAGATAGTGGAGCCAGGGTATATGGGAAGTAGGCAGGAACAGGGTACTGATTGGGGATGATCAGCCATGATCACATTCAATGGCGCTGCTGGCTCGAAGGGCCGAATGGCCTACTCCTGCACCTATTGTCTATTGTCTATTAGAATATGGCGTAATGACAATATGATGTAAACTACTGCAAATTGTTGCATACGAATATGGGACTCCACACATCTTTAACCCCTTTATTTGTAATTACACTGTTCGCTTATGTGCACTTTTCCCTGTCTCTGAGCCTAATCCACTCCAGCAAGTACCCGAAAGAGCCTGTTCCCAAGTGTAACCATGCAATCATTCCTGTCAACATTCCCTGCAGGCAGTACTCATTCTTTACTTTTAAATGATGTTGAGCCCTATAATTACTCAGGGAACCATGTTCCCGTGTGTACAACCCTGTCCATAGTTTACACTGAACCTTCCTACTTCTTCTTCTTCTTCTTCTTCTTCTTGTGTATGGCGTGCACAGCCTAAAGTTGTTAGGCAACTTGTTCTGTTTAATCTTCCGTCTGTGCACGCCAGGTTGATTGCATTCATCGAAACAGGGTGGACCACGTGAAGGTTGCAATCTCCCACCCCAGTGAACCTTCCTCATTTTGTAGCATGAAAATCACATCCAATAGACATGACCTCCCCTTTCATTGTACGATCATTGTCCCGTCAGTCCACTACAGGACCATAACCAGTGCAATTTGGAGGTTTGCAGTACTGAACCATTAGCGCGACAAAAATGCTTTCACGGAGAAATGTATGAGCTTTCCAGCTTTTTGAAAAGTTGCTGAATAGACGTTACTCGAGTAACAGTAAAAGACCCAAGACCTTCCAGCACTACCATAGTCGCTTATGTGATTACTGATAACTCTCTGTCAATTGCCATAGTACATGGGTTCAGAAAAGCCTGCAATGTTTGTGTTAGCAGCATCAGCGTTTCCTCACAGCTCCCAGTTTGTTTGAAAAGCTCCATATAAAGCTCTTTGGTTCTTTGCAGCGTGCTGGGATATATATTTTGGTCTATTTATAGCACGCTGGTTTACCCTGAGTTAAGAACACATTTGCTCATCGGTTTATAATTACTTACCGTATATAAAACATGTGATCAGATGTCATTTTATGTGTGTTTACATATGATGCATGGATGTTTAGGTTGTACTTTATAGTTTAGAGAGGTAGAGGATGGAAACAGGCCCTTCAGCCCACTGAATCGACACCGACCATCGATCACTTGTGCGAGTAACGAGTTCTATGTTATCCCACTTTCGCATCCTATACCCTCGGGGCAATTTGCAGAAGTCAATTAACCTACAAGCCTACACGTTTTTGTAGGAGGAAACCGGAGCACCCGGTGAAAACCCATGTGGTCAAGGAGAACATACAAACTCCGCACAGATAACACCCGTAGTCTGGATCGAATCTGGGTCTCTAGCGCTGTGAGGCAGTAGCTCTACCACTGTGCCACTCTGCCTCCCACTTTGCTGATAGAGTTAGAACAAATGACCCTTGAAGTCATAGAGAGATACAACACAGAAAAAGGCCCTTAAGACCACCAAATCTAACCTGCTCACTTATACGAAGCATATGCATACTCATTTTTATTCTCCAAATATTTCAATGAACACACTCTCAGATTTTACCCAGCTGATTTCCCTCACAATAAATGTTTAAAATGTATTTTAATTTATTGTTTATGTGGCAGTATGATTCCAACAATGGGCCGGCAGGCAAGCTCCCTCACATCGCCAGAGACCCAGGGTCGATCCTGAGGAAGAATGATAACGTAGAACTAGTGCGAATGGGTGATCGATGATCCCAGCATGGACTTTGTGGGCTGAAGGGCCTGTCTCCATGCTGTACCTCTAAACTGAACAATATGGCAGTGAAAAGCTTTGACCAACTATTTTCTGTGTTCAGGGGAAGAGGTTTATATAATTAGATCACGGTGTTCTAGGTTATTTAAAGCAGTACAAGTTCACAGAGGAAGCAAAAAGAACATCTGTAAACACCCAGTGTGCCACTCACATCCCTGCTGAGGCAGCAGTTCCTGGAATCAATTTGAAGTCCAGCTGAGTTATCCATTGACTCCAAGAGGTCAATTGGAGAATTCCGCAGTTGGATCCAGATCAATAAAATAGAGCTCTCAGAACAAAACCTCCTGTATTTGATGTAAGGGGCCTTGGTGGGTCTCTGTGTCCATGTGAAGACCGCAATCACTTACTTGCAAAGCCAAGTAACAGCAAGAGGCATATATCCTACGTACATGCCAGACTATTTAAAAACCTGCAAATTGGTGAAAGGAAAAATGTGGAACCAGCAGGGTCTGAGACTCCCATTATTTTCTGTCCAATTCCAAATTACCTCAGCATTGCCAACTCTCAGCACAGTTTGAAGCCAAGTCTACTCCATTTTAAATCTCCTGGGTGAGTCATGTGGTTTAAGCAACTGAATTTTTGTTGTACAATTCTTTCTATGTCTTAAGTTGTTATAGCTAAGCACAGTTATCTGTCTAATCCTCTGCATAATGTCTTACACATGGGTTTAGACTGTACATATGCCTAAGGCTTGGGTTGAGCTCAGCGGTAATAGACCCCAGGAACAAATATGAAGTGCAACACATAACTGAAAATGCTAAAAATTTGAAATAAAACAGAGAGCTCTGGAAATAGCAGACCAGGCAACATCTGTAGAAGGAGAGACAGAATTGACCAGAAAAATGTAAACAAAAGATTATTGTATGATGAATGTAAATAGGCGGTTGAAGATTGGCATGGCCCCAGTGGGCCAAAGGGCCTGTTTTTGGTGGTGTGTTTCTCTATGATTCGATGAGAACTTGTGAAGGGTCTTTAACTGGAAAAGTTTACTCCGTTTCACCTTCTATAGGCCCAGTGATAAATGGTAGGCAGATGCTTTCAATAAGTATTTGACTGGAACTTTGAGAAGGCCAAGTGGAGGAGATGAGATGGGTTTGACACTGATGTTGTTCTGAGTTGTCAGAGGGAACTTGATAAGTTTTCCACATATCACCTACCTAACCACACCACCAGGTATGTAGGTAAATTGGCTTGGTAAAGATTTTCCCTAGTTTGTGTAGGAGATGTTAATATGTGTATGTGCGTGTTTATATGTGTGGGGATCGCTGGTTTGTGTGGACTCGGTGGGCCGAAGGGACTGTTTCTGCACTGTATCTCTAAAACTAAAACTGAAACCCCAACTCCTCCTCCTGACACTGCTATCTTCCCTCTCCATGCTCAGTCCTGATGCAGCATTTCAACTTGAAACATCGACATTTCCTCCCTCCCAGATGCTGCCTGACCCATTGCCCATTGATTTTCTCCAGACGTTTGTTTAACACTCCCTATTCCAGCATCTGTAGTCTCCTGCCTCTTAACTTGATAAACCTAGTAGTTATCACTACAGTACTTTAGATCAACCTCTCTTTGGGAAACAAATGGTTAATAAGGTAAATATTCTTCAAAAATGTTCAAACCAGCAACAGACTGGTTCCACCAAGATGCGGTACAGAATGCCTCAGGAGATCCTTCTTCCCTGTGGCTATCAAACTGTACAACTCCTCTTCCTTCTGTCGTGGGGTCGACTGACTCCCCTCCCCTCCCCTCCCCCCTTCCCCAATCTTTGCACATCCCCAATCCTTTCCACTCGTCACTTTAATTTCATGTATTTTGTGTTTTGTGTTGGCAGATCAATTTCCCTCCTGGGATAAATAAAGTTCTATCGTATCGTTTCGTATCATAAGATTGAAGATAGTAATATATGCTCTCTATAACCTCTCTCCCACCTGGGTACAGGGAGAAAGTACATTGTAAGCTGCCTGGGGAACCTTGCATTAGAAATAACTGATTATCACCTCACGATCCCACTTCGCAAAGAAAAAAAACATTCAGAACAATATTCAAACATCAGCTTCAAAAGCACGGCAGGAGAATCTGCACTTTCCAGTTCCAATTTGCAGGATTCTGAGAGCTCGGCATGTACTTCATGAGCTCAGCCCTTTGAGTCCAGGCATATGTGAAAATATTATCAACCGTGGAACATTTTGTCTTCACTTTGCCAATGAGACAAACATATTCCAGTTGTACAACATCCCTCAGGAGGTTTGTTGGCACAAACCAACAGTTCATAGAACAGCAAACTAACTGTTTTTGGGAAGAGACTGAAGATGGGATTTCTTATTTGGGGAAAAAAAATTCAGGAGAAAGTTTGATTGAAGTGCGTAAAACTACGGACTTTTGGTTATTTGGAAGAGGGAGGAGTGGTTTTAATGAAAGGATCCAGATTTAAAATAATGCGTGAAAGTGTTATTTTTGGCACAGTAAATTGTAATCTGAGTTTATGTAGATAAATTGTACCTCTTGTGTTGTTGTGTGGTAGAATCTGGCCGTTAATGAAAATGCAGGAAAAATTAAAAATGGGATTAATATAGAATTAGCGTCATCGAGTGGTTGATGGTCAGCATGTACTCGGTGGCCTGAAGAGCCTGTTTCTATGTTGTATGTTTCCATGACACTGTGAAATTTTTCAAAGCAAAATTGAATCAGTGCTGAAAAACAGGATCCTGCAGGATTATGTGGGAATACAATGGAGAGTTAAGAATAATTATACAACCCTTTTAAAGTAGTTGCATAGGAACAATGGGCCAACACATCTCCTGTTCTGTTAGCTATGGCTATTAAAGCCCAACTGTGTAGATCTGCAGATGACAGCAGAAATAGAACAATAGTTAAGATACAGCATTGATAAATGTTACACTTCTAGTATTGTTTAAGCTGCAACATGGAACACTTTGGCACGCCGCTCGGGAGGAGAGTAGAATTCTCCTTCTTGTTTGGCATAGCAGGAGGGAGCAGGTGTGTGGAGATTTTGAGCATTTAGTGTTTCCCTGTGGAGTAGAGTGGCACATACTGAAATTCCATTGTGTTGGATTCAGAGACGTATCATAACTGCAAAGAATTGTGCATCCCGAATGTACAAATAGTCGGTGACTGTATTCATTGTGTCATTGCTGGTGAGTGCCTGCTATTCAGGCAACAATCGTCATGTGTTCCTTCTCCATGAGTTCACCATGTGCTTAATGGATGAACGGTTGTGTTAAGGCAAAGGGTGGCTATTAGATAACCAAAGAAACCCTCTCACCACATGGCTGTTGAGTCCAGGGCACAACCCTTGCACACAAGGCCAGCGCTTGGATAATGGAAGTTACACTTGCATCCCATAGAATGCAGCAGTAGCATCTTCAAACAACACTTTTGTTGCCTGGACTGTTGTGAATGAGCCTTGCAATGCTGAAAGCAGGTCTCAAAATTCATTGTGCCTTTGATGGGTTGCACACCCTCACAACTTCATAACCTCATCAGGAATTAACAAACTCATCAGGAAGGCTGGGTCCGTCTTGGGGGCGGAGTTGGATTCATGGGAGGTGGTCTTGGAGGGGCAAATGCTCCTCAAACTGCGGAGCATCCTGGACAATACAGCTCACCCCCTCCATGACACACTGGTCAACCTGAGGAGTACCTTCAACATCAGACTGGTTCCATCAAGATGCAGGACCAGAACGCCACAGGAGATCCTGTACAAACTCCTTCCCCTTCTGTCTTGGGGTAGACTGAGACTGAGGCTGGCTCCCTCCCCACACCTCCCCCCCCCCCCCCCCCCCCCCCCCCACCTCCCCAATCTTTGCACAACCAAAATCCTTTCGACTCGTCACTTTAATTTCATGTTTCATGTATTTTGTGTTTTTATGACTGTTGGCAGCTCAGTTTCCCTCCTGGGATGAATAAAGTTCTATCATATTATATTGTACTGTATAACCTCAGCTGAGATGCCAAGGAAGGAGGAAGTGGCTATAGAGGAAAAGTAAGGTGAGGATGATGAAGAACAGAAAAGCAGTTGTTTTAATTCTCAACTGTGAAAGGACAAGACAATAGATTAATTTTCAATGCATGCTTTCTTCCCATGCATCCAGTTCCTCAATGGTAAACCAGCATAACATCCAACCCAGAATAGAAGAGTCCCAACGTGAAACGTTGCCTATCCACGTTCTCCTGAGATGCTGCCGGACCAGCTGAGTTACTCTGTGTCTTTTAACATCCAAAATGCCATATTAACAAAACCAAAGCCAACAACAGATTAGCATAATGAACACAATAAAAACTTCAATGAATCATCCTTGTGCTGACCCTTAAGGGCCTGTCCCACCAGCATGTGATTGCATGCGTCTAGCGCGACCAAACGTGGTAGCTTGAGGCATACGGCCTCGTGGGGCTGGTCCCACTTCCAACCGCGGAGCCGTCTGGAGTTGTGCGGGGCTGGTCCCGACATCATACTCACCAATCAGCTGGGCAGAAGGTGGACCAACTGAATTTGGACGTTGCACGGCATCAGGCGGTTACATCATCGCGCAACGGCACGCTGGGCGGTGACGTCATCGCGCAATGACACTCGCTAGGCGCACGCTGTCAAGACGCTGCGTACGGCGTCAAGACGCTGCGTACGGCGTCAAGACGCTGCGTATGCCCGTCGAGGCGCTGCGTACGGCCTCAATGCGGCTGCGGGCCGACAGGCCGTTGTCGCGCGGAATTTTTGGACAGTGTCAGTTTTTCGGAGCCCCGCGCGATATCGGGACCAGCCCCGCACAACTCCATATGGCTCCCGCCCCACGAGGCCGTACTGCTCAAGCGACCACGTTAGGTTGCGCTAGCCGCATGCAGTCGCATGCTGGTGGGACAGGCCCTTTAGTGTCTTCCCCATGTCCTAATGCATTCGTCCTGTAGCTGTAACACAGTTGAAGGCTGCTGACTTTCAATGGAGGAGACCAAAGATGGACTGAGCGGCCAATTTACAGCAGCATTTAATTTAGATGCCCTGCTTTGGTCTGTGCCCTCCCACTAAAGCCAGCTGCAGACTGGTATTGCTGGCTAACAGACAACAGCAAGTGGTAGTCATGAAATGATAAACGGTCCTAGGATTAATTCAACATGGAAACAGGTCCTTCATCCCTTCGAGTCCACTCTGCCATTAGTGCTAATCCCACTCTTATCACACGCCAGTTTCAAATTGTCAATCAACAAATGCGGTGATTATGAGCAGATCAATTTTAAAAACAGAGAATACTGGAATTACTTAGTTCAGTCTGAAGAAGGGTCTCGACCCGAAACGTCACCCATTCCTTCTATTCCTGCCTGTCCCGCTGAGTCACTCCAGCATTTTGTGTCTATGTTGGAAATACTCATCAGGTTAGGCTTTGGATGGAGGAAAGATTAATGTTGCAGGTCTAGGAACCTTCATCAGTTAGCTTGAGCTTGTGTTGCCGTTCAAAAAATTGCGCCCTATATTTAGCTTGAAGCTGAAATCGTGATCTGAAATGAATCCGGCACTAAATCAAACAAGTGTAAGTTAATCGCTGATCTAAATTCAAGAGCATATTTCCACAGCATCACGCTCCTGTGATTCTGGGAGATTTTCAGTCATTGTGTTCTTTGACAGTTGTTTGTTCTGATCAGTAACATCCTCACCAGCTTTGAGATATAGGACAAAAAGGGCCTCGTCCGATTTTCCCGTATGGCTCAATTCAGTTCCAATTCCCTCTCCTAAATCACTGCTAAGTCCTCTGTGGCTTAAGCAACTCATTTACTTTGAGAAAAATGGGCCTCTATATTTACACAAATTGAGTAGTTTAAAACACCTTAAAGACATTTATATTGGCTAGATGCTGGCAGTTAGTGAAATGAGGTGTTAAACTAACCATTTTAGATGAACAAACAGCAGATTAGTGTTTGTAAGGATGAAAATGCGGGCATTAATCTAGTACTTAAATGTACATTCTGTGTGCTGGCTGCAAATCTAAACACTGGAATGAGTTGTATTGCTATTGAACACGCAGATAGATTTAGAGCATGCATATTTGAGAAATGCCACCATTAACTCTGGAATTCTGCCTTAAAGTTGATGGATCAGCACCGCTCTGTGCAGAGACAACCAAGGATGAAAAGACGGGCAGATTCAAGATAATAATCTATGCTGCAGAGAATTGGTTTAAAAGGAGTTGAGGGTCAAGTGTGTTTTATTGTCATATGTTCCAGTTAGAACAATGAATGTTTTACTTGCAGCAGCGCAACAGAATATGTAAACATAGTACTCAGTAAACAATATAATAAAAAAGAAAAAAAGTTGTGTGTGTGTATACATATCTACATACATACATACATACATACACACACACATATGTGTGTGTGTGTGTGTGTGTGTGTGTGTGTGTGTGTGTGTGTGTGTGTGTGTGTGTGTGTGTGTGTGTGTGTGTGTGTGTGTGTGTGTGTGTGTGTGTGTATATATATATAGTTATATATATATGTATACATATATCTATATTACTAAAAGTCTGATCTTGACCACTTCCTGTTGTTCTGTATATTGATTTTTGAAAAAACGTTGCCACTTACGGCTGTGATTTTTGGCCATCTTACTCAGAGTCCTCCTAAGCTATGCAGGACAAGATGAATTTCCCCACCGATGAAAAATAAAAGAGTTATTAGTGTTTAAAAAATGTTGAGATTCTCTCTCCTGAAGACCACGCCCCTTCCGGAGGGACTATAAAATCCGGAAGTGTTGAGTGCCTCAGTCATCTCTGCAAGATGGGGGAGAGAGTGGGTCATGTCTCTCAGTCTGAGCTGTGAATAACACTGAACACATGCCAACTAAACTGTGAGTGTGGTTTTACTGACCTTGAGTGCCCTTAATTTGTTTTGAAAATGAAAATGTGGTTGGTTTGAAATAAAGCACAGCAAATGATTGGTGGTGGTTGGTTTGAAATACAGCACAGCAAATGGTTGGTGGTGGTTAGTTTGAAATAAAGCACAGCAAATGGTTGGTGGTGGTTGGTTTGAAATAAAGCACAGCAAATGGTTGGTGGTGGTTGGTTTCAAATGGCAAATGATTAAAAGTCTAAACTTGACAAATTCCTGTTTGCACTGTATATTGATTTTAGATAAAACGCTGCCACTTACGGCTGTGATTTTTGGCCATCTTACTTAGTCCTCCTCTGCTCATCAGGTGCAGAGGATTCTTCCCATCAATGAAAAAATAAAAGTGTTATTAGTGTTCAAAAAATGTTGAAAATCTCTCTCCTGTCAATCATGCCACGAAGGCCACGTCCCTTCCGGTGGGTGGGGGGAGGGATTATAAAACCCGGAAGTGTGGGTGTGGCTCAGTCTCTGCAAGATGGGGGAGAGAGAGGTCATGGCTGTCTGAGCTGTGAATCAACTGAATATACTGAATATCTACTGAACTGCGAGTGTGGTGTTTATGTGGATTTTTTGTGTGGTTTAATGGTGGTTTTATGGTGGTTTCACCCTGCTTGAAATGGTCTGAAACTGCATTTGAATGTGGTGGCCTTACACCCTGCATGAAATGGTATGAAACTGCATTTGAATTTGGTGGCCTTGCACCCTGCATGAAATGGTATGAAACTGCATTTGAATTTGGTGGCCTTGCACCCTGCATGAAATGGTATGAAACTGCACTTGAATTTGGTGGCCTTGCACCCTGCTTGAAGTGGTATGAAACTGTCCTTGAATTTGGTGGCCTTGTACCTGCTTGAAGTGGTATGAAACTGCACTTGAATTTGGTGGCCTTGCACCCTGCTTGAAATGGTAGAAACTGCATTTGAATTTGGTGGTCTTGCACCCTGCTTTAAATGGAATTTCAAGGAATAGACGTGAGCCCACCAGCCATGAGTGAGCTGCCAGCACATCAGGCTTAAGTGACTGAGCTGCCACCCCAAGAATCCATTTTGCCCATAATGTCCATACTACCCCGCTGGAAACCAGTCCCTTCAGCCCACAACACCCATACTAGCACACCAGAAAGCCCAATCCCCCCCCTCCCCCCCTCCCCCACTGCGCACCAATATTGGAATTGGTGGAGAGGTGGAATATTGCGTTGGGGTCCAGCCCTCCGGTGTGAACATGGGACTCAACGGGTCCCACTTGGTCTAGTATATATGTATATAAACACACACACATACAAATAAAAATAAAGAGAGAATAATCTTGTAAAACTTGTACATGCCTTTATTAATAGTAGGCTAGTTTATTGTAACGGTCTCCTTGCAGGTCTTCCAAAAAAAACTGTCAGGCAGCTACAGCTTGTTCAGAACGCTGTTGCTAGAGTTCTAACAAAGACCAAAAAATTTGAGCATATTACACCAATTCTTAAATCCTTACATTGGCTCCCTGTATGTCAGAGAATTGATTTTAAAATCCTGCTGCTCACCTATAAATCACTACATGGTTTAGGGCCAAAGTATATCACTGACATGCTTCCACTATATAAGCCTTCTAGACCGCTAAGATCTTCTGAAACCAATCTGCTAGTGATTCCCAGAGTAAATACAAAACATGGGAAAGCAGGATTTAGTTACTATGCAACAAATAGCTGGAATAAACTTCCTGAAGATTTAAGACTTGCCTCAACTTTGACCACTTTTAAAACAAGACTGAAAACTTTTATGTTTACTTTAGCTTTCAGCTAAATCTTAACTACATTGCACTTTTAACTTTTGCACTTTTTACAATGCATTTTTAATTTTGCTTTTCTTTTCTTTTAGTTCTTCTATTTTATTTCATTTTATTATTTCATTTATTGTATGACATGTTTTTATGTGAAGCACTTTGAGTCTGCCTCGTGTATGAAATGTGCTATATAAATAAAGTTGCCTTGCCTTGCCTTGCCTAAAAAGACAAAACAAATGCCCCAAAGTCCATGTAGTTCAGCGCTTATTTGGAGGCTACAGTGTTTCTTAGCCTGATGTTTGCAGGGAAGAATCTAGAATGCCAGTAGGAGTTGATGTGAAGGCATCAAATGTTTATGGAGCCAAATCTATACTAAAGGGCCTGTCCCACTTGGCCATCATTTATACGACAGGCCGGTAGTGACTGACACTCGACGGTCACGCGCCTAATCATGCGTCCGCACAGCCGTCTGGAGCACGTGACGTCATTTGAAGATAGGCATAAAATACAGGAGTAACTCAGCGGGACCGGCAGCATCTCTGGAGAGAATGAATGGATGATGTTTCAGGTCGAGATTCTTTTGCAGTCTGAATAAGGGTCTCGACCCGAAACGTCACCCATTACTTCTCTCCAGAGATGCTGCCGGTCCCACTGAGTTACTCCAGCATTTTGTGTCTATCTCCAATCGTCTTGGCCCCGCTCTGGGAGTAGGAGTGGGGGCGGATCCGGATC
Organism: Amblyraja radiata; assembly: GCF_010909765.2. Taxonomy (NCBI): domain Eukaryota; kingdom Metazoa; phylum Chordata; class Chondrichthyes; order Rajiformes; family Rajidae; genus Amblyraja; species Amblyraja radiata. The sequence goes on from NC_045984.1 coordinate 14,460,911, forward strand.
CGCAACGACCGTGAGCGCCAGGCCGAGCTCGGCGATCGTTTGCCTGTTTCTGCTGCTGTTGGAGGTGAGACGTTGCACCGCGCCAGGGTCTTGGGCCTGTCCCACTTTGGCCATCAGTTACACTACAGGTCGGTGGCACACGATGATTTAGTGCAGGACAAAATCCACACTCCTCCACGCCACTCCGCACTCCTCCACACCACTCCATGTGCCTGTCCTGCGCTACCCATACGCTACCCATGCGCTACCCACCACTACCCACAAGCTAGCAGGTCACGTAAATGGCGCGCGAATGACAGCCAAGTAGGACAGGCCCTTTAGAATTAGGGACTATAATTAATTATAGGCCAAATATAACAACCAATTTACACAACGGGGATAAGTTTTTAGTTTTAATCCACTGACAAATATTGGCGAGTCAGTGGGACAGGCCCTTAAGGAGATAGATGAAAACTGGAATTAAGCAATGAAATAGCCTATATGTGTAGGAAGGAACAGCAGATGCTGGTTTAAACCGAAGATAGACACGAAAGGCTGGAGTAACTCAGCGAGACAGGCAGCATCTCTGGAGAGAAGGAATGGGTGACGTTTCGGGTCGAGACCCTTCTTCAGACAGAGAAGATGCTTTCCCGCTGAGTTACTCCAGCTTTTCGTGTCTATCTTCAAAATAGCCTCTATATCTGATTCAGGAGTATCATGGTGACTTGGCATTTTGTGGAATTACAAGTTGTTCTAAATTATTTTTGAATTTACTTCACCCTTATTTCAAAGCGTAATGGAGATGTACAGGGCAAGTTTTTTTACATGGAGAGTGGTGGGGGCCTGGAATGCACAGCCAGAGGTGGTGGTGGAGGCAGATTCGATAGTGGCATTTAAGAAACTTTTACATTGGCACATGGAAGTGCAGGAAATAGAGGGAAATGAACCAAGATGAGATCAGTTTATTAGGCATCATGTCCGGCACAAACATCGTGGGCCGAAGATCCTGTTCCTGTGCTGAGTGTTCTATGTTCTATGTTCTGTCTCACACCTACTGATATTAAGTTGAAATCAAATTGTCATTGTTTTCTGAGGCATCCCACGTTTGGATGATCAGCCATGATCATATTGAGTGGGCATGCTGGCTCGAAGGGCCGAATGGCCTACTCCTGCACCTATTTTCAATGTTTCTATGTATATTTATATGTAAGGTGGATACCTACATGGTGTGGAAGATTACATATTGGATAGAGAATTGGAGGCCATATAAGCATGAAATTGGTCTTTTTCTGGTTGGCAAGGTGCAATGAGTGGTGTGCCATGGAGATCAGTGTTAGTGTCTCAACCTTTGACAATCTGCATCACTAACTTGGATAAAAAGACTGCAGGAGAGTTACCTTTTCTTCTGCTGTCACACAGATAGGTAGAAGAGTAAGTTATAAACAAGATGTAAGGAGCCTACAATTTTGTGCAGCTAAATGGATGGCATGATGGCGCAGTGGTAGAGCTACTTGCCTTACCGCGCCAGAGACCCGGATTCGATCCTGACTACGGGTGCTGCCTGTAGGGAGTTTGCACGTTCTTTCCGTGACCTGCGTGGGGTTTCTCCAAGATTTTCCATTTCCTCCAAGGACCTAGAGGTTTGTAGGTTAATTGGCTTGGTGTAAATGTAAAATTGTCCCTAGTTTGTGTAGGGTGGTGATAATGAGTGGGGACCGCTGGTTGGTGCGGACTCAGTGGGCCACCGGGTCTGGTTCAGCACTGTATCTCTAAACTAAACTAAACTAAGCTAAAGTAAACCAAACTAAATGACTGGGAAAAGATCAGGTGAACTTTTTTTGCCAGGGAAAATAAAATTGTAGCATATTTGCTAAATGAAGAGAGATTACAGAGCTCAGAGATGCAAAGGGTCTTGTGGTGCCTGATTCATAAAGGCAAGTAAATAGGCAAGGTAACAACATCTAATTGTTTGTTGCTAGGGGAAATAAATATAAATGTTGGGAGGTTATGCTTCAGTTGTACAGGGTAATGATAAGACCATAGCTGGGAGGAAGATTGCAAATGTATCAGAAGCAGTTTGGAGAAGGTTTAGTCGATTAATACTTGGAATAGGAAAGGATTACATCTGCTGGTTTAAGTGAATATGAGGAGATTTGATTTAAACATAGGGTGTTTTCTCATATAGGAGAACCTGGAACTAGAATTCACCGTTTAAAAGGGAGGGTTCCCATACTTGAGATGGAGACGAGTCATAGAGTCAGATACAATAACAACATTTAAAAGACATTTGGACAGGTACATTGATAGGAACAATTTGGAGGGATATGGGCCAAATCCGAGCAAAAGGTAAAAGCTTAGATGGGGCATCTTGCTCTGCATGAACGAGTGGGGCTGAAGGGCCTATTTCTGTGGTGTAGGACACTTTAAGTCTCTAGCTTTTTGACTCAAAGTGTCTACAATGAAATTGATGTCATGTCTTTGCTGTTCAAAAGAACCCATTAAATTATAGAATCCTTTGACAAGCAAGAGAATTAAAAATAGATGAAATGAAACGTAAAAATCTTGTTCATCTTCACGTGTATCCAGAACATGTCACCTATCTCTCTCAGTGGTTTACCGCGGTGGAATTGTGCATGTAATTGAACTTGTACTATTAATGGTCCCTGTTAAAAGAAAATTATAAAGTGATCAGTAAGGAAAACAATGGAGAGGTTTAGATGGGCTAAAAAAAACAAAACAGAATGTGCTGGAGGCATCCATTGGGTCAGGCTGGGTCCAAGCAGAAAGGAATTGAATTAGAATGGTGATTACCAAATTGAATAATTAACTCTGTTTCTCCCATTGATGGATATATTCCAGCAGTATCTTTGTATATCATCAGAGACCCACAGCACTCTGGCCACGCTCTCATTTCTCTCCTGCATCGGGAAGAAGGTATAGGAGCCTGAAAACTGTTACATCTAGGTTCAGGTGCATTGCAGTTTGTTCCCTACAACTATCCTGCTATTAAACAATACAACATCTAAAGAAGCTCTGAATTACATAGACGAGGGCATTGTTTTTGTCTTTACTATATTAGTTTAGTTTTAGTTTAGTTTGGCTTAGTTTAGAGATACAACACAGAAACAGGACCTCCAGTCCACCTAGTCTGCACTGACCAGCAATTCCCACACATTAACATTATCCTACATACACTATGGACAATTTACACTTATACCAAGCCAATTAACATACAAACCTGTATGTCTATGGAGTGTGGGAGGAAACCGAAGATCTAGGAGAAAGCTCATGCAGTCACAGAGAGAACGTACAAACTCCGTACAGACAGCACCCGTACTCAGGATCAAACCTGGGTCTCTGGCACTGCAAGCGCTGTAAGGCTGCAACTCTACCGCTGCGTCACCGTGTTTAGTGTTTGTTCATTATGGTGTTTACAGAGTATTATGTTTACATATCTGTGTGGCGCTGCAAGCAAGAATTTCATTGTTCTGCTTTGGGACACATGACAATGAAATAACCTTGACTCTCTTGACTTGACCATTTTAGGTGAAGTATGGACAGGCAGTTGGAAGTGGGGGTAACCCGAGTATCTCTAGGACACACAGGGGACTGCAGATGCTGCAATCTGGAGCAAGAAAAACAAACTTCTGGAGGAAATCAGTGCGTCGAGCAGCATTTGTGGAGGGAAAAGAAATGTTGATGTTTCAGGTCGAGATCCTGCATCAGGATGATGACTGGCCGGGTAGATGGCCAGTATAAGGAGAAGAGGGTAAGGGGTGGCTCAGGGGTCAGTAGGTGACAGGTGAGCCAAGGAGAGGTGAAGGATGACAGGCAGGTGGTGTCAGGTAAGGGAGAGGTGGAGTTGGAAGTCAGAGCACGTAGGTGATGGGTGGCGTGTGTAGGAAAGATCTGCAGATGCTGGTTTACATCAAAGACCCAAAACATCACCTATTCCTTTTCATCAGAGATGATGCCTGACCCGCAGAGTTGTTCCAGCTTTTTGTAGATGATAGGTGGAAGCAGATTAGGGAAAGGTCCATCTTTTTCGAAAGATCACGACACAAAGCATTACCTGTCAGAGTTTGATGAAGGGTTCCAACCAGAAGTGTCACCCATCAGAGTCTGAAGAAGAGTCCCAACTTGAAACGTCGCCTATCCATGTTCTCCAGTCTGACCTGCTGAATTACTCCAGCACTTTGTGTCTTTTTTTCATCTTTGGTTAGTGTGAACAGAATGGGCCAAATGTGCTGCAATAAACACCAGTCAAACATCACCAGCGCCAACCAACCATTCAATGACCACAAACAACACTCCACCACTAAATAATTTTCCCTTCAAACAGATGGATCATCTGCTCTCTTAACTCATCTTTTTCAATTGAATTGGGACATCATAGTCACTTTCACTATATATAGCAATAATTTTGATGAAGAGAATCTTAGTAACATATCTGTTTGCTGATGATGTAACGACAGATGACAATAGTAGTCAACAATGAATAGTTACAGAGTCAAATCAAGAGTGTTTTTGTCATATGTCCCAGATAGAACAATGAGAGGCTTGATGGAGAGGTCCAAGTAAATTCTAAAGATGGGAGAAAAGGTCCACATTCAGGAGTGAATATTCCTGAGCAAAGAATGAAATATATGGGAATAGCTTAGATGAGGCATCTTGGTCGGCCTGGACTAGTTGGTCCAAAGGGCCTGTTCCTGTGCCGTCTAATTCCATGACTCACAGAGGGAAAGGCGTCAGAAGAACTCAACATCCACCCACCCTGGTATAGAATTCATTGAGATAGGGCCACAGAGTGGACTGAGGTTACTAGTGAGGGTTGATTGCTCAGGATCAGAGAGAGGACCAGAGTGACCAGACCGGATCAGAAGGGATTGTGAAAAGGGATGGAACAAGGGAGAGAGATGTGTCAGTGGAATACGAGGGGAGAGGAAGATGCAGGTGTAGAATTAGAATTCAAGAGTGTATTTGTAACCTTCGATGTCAAAAACAAATTTTTAAAAGTTTTCTGTTGATGTAATGATGGATGAAATGTAGACCAGCTCAGCGTTGAGATAGAGTAAATTAAAGCTGTTGCAGGGCGGATAAGAACACATGGGTGCTGACGCGTGACATTAAGTGTGGCGCTTGGAAACAGAGAACAACAGTGATTTGTGAAGTGCTGAATTTGTTAAACACATCAGTAATCTTGGGCGAATTGGAAATGTTAAAGGGGGATTTTCAATTGGAATTAAGTTCTGTTCCACCAACCGGATAAAGCTGTGATTCACTTGTGCTTCTTCCTGAGCTGTCTACTCTATTTGGTCGCCTCTGTATTGGAGAAATAAAATGAAGATCAGGAAACTGCTTTGCACAACAGTTCCACTCAGAATACTGTTTTCATTCCCCATCTCCCTTGAATTGGTCCACCGAAACTCAAGGTAGTAAATCTCTGAAATTCTGGGTGAGTCGAGACCCTTCTTCAGACCCGACCTGAAACGTCACCTATTCATGGTTTCCAGGGATGCTGCCTGACTTGCTGAGTTATTCCAGCAGTTTGCATCCTTTTGTGTATTAACCAGCCTCTGCGGTTCTTTGTTTCTCCACCTCAATCAGATCCTTTCCATAGTGCAGGGATCAGAATTGTACATAAGATTCCAGGTGTCACCCAAATGTTTTTTTTAAAAATTTAAACATAACTTCTCAACTGTTATGTGATACGTGGAGAAATTAAACAGTCTGGGCCAATGCCCAGTAAAATTCTGGAATATGACTGCTGGTATGGTTAAAAGTGCAACATTTGTGAGGGGGTGGACAAAATGTAGTAAGAAAGAACTGCAAATGCTGGTAAAATTAAAGGTAGACACAAAATGCTGGAGTAACTCAACAGGTCAAGCAGCATCTCTGGAGAGAAGGAATGGGTAACGTTTCAGGTCAAGACCTTTCTTCAGGCCTGACGTGAGGGGAGGGGGCGGGACAAAGACAGAATATAGGCGGAGACAGTAGGACTGGTGGGAGAACTGGGAAGGAGGAGGGGATGGAGAGAAAACGTAAAGGCTATCTGAAGTTGAAGGCTATCATTTGTGAGGGAGTTTCAGTTTGCCAAACACTTTAACTTCCCTTCCCATTCCCATACTGACCTTTCTGCCCTGGGCCTCCTCCAGTGTCAGAGTGAGGCCCAGTGCAAATTGGAGGAATATTTCACTTGGGCAGCTTACACCCCAGCACTATGTTGACTTCTCTAACTTCAGGTAAGCCTTGCTTTCCCCCATTCTCCATCACTCCCACATCCTAGTTCTCCAACCAGTCTGACTGTCCTCCTGATTAAATGTTATCCTTGTATGCCTCATTGTCACCTTCCCCTAGCTAACAATGATCTATTCTACATCTTCCTAGAACTTCATCCCCTTTGTTCTATTGTTTTCACACTGACCCTTCCATATCTCTGTCTCTCACTCTCCCCTGACTCTCAGTCTGAAGAAGGATCTCAACCTGATAATGTCACCCATTCCTTTTATCCAGAAATCCTGCCTGTCCCGTTGAGTTTCTCCAGCATTTTGTGTCTATCTTCAGTTTCTCCTAGCAGGGGTGTCTCAAACCAAGGGTAACACTACCAAAATAAGGCATCAATCAGTCAAGGCATGGATGAGATACAATGTCCTAACTGGTTGGTAGAGAACCTTTGGAATTTACTAACCAAGAGGGCTCAGTGACTCAGCCACAAAATATATTAAAAAGGGAAAATATTATGGAAGTAAATGAGGATTTTTTTCAATTTTATTATGAAGAGAAGAGTTTTAAAACCAAAAGGAACTTCATGAATTACACTACTGGAGCGAAGAAAGAGGATGAAAAATATTCAGAAATGTAAGGTCAACATGCTGAAGATACAGGGATTAGAATATCTGCTAGTTATTGGCTAGAATATCTGGGAGAGGGTGATCAAAATAAGGGCTCAGAACATCAATAATCAGAATATCAGGTCACAGGAGTCAATATAACCAAAGCATAAGAGTAAAAATACAATGACTACGGACATCAGTACAGCCTGAACAGTAGAGAAGAATATCGTTCCTGTAGAAATTTCTGTGTAATCTAAAGAATTATGAATAAGATTTATATTTTGTGAATGATAAAAGCAGTCTGGTTCTGGCTGTTTCTGAGCTCAAGGGATCGTCGGGACGAAGTGGGCATCAATGCAAACAGGGAAATTGAGGACATGGGCTAAGCTATCCTCGTATAATACCTCAATTACCTTTGGAAGTTGTGCAACACTCCTTTGCAAAGCGATTCATTGATAAATTAAATGGGTAGCAGCAGAGTGATTGATAGAATAGATTATACATGTTCGGTGCAAGCATATCAGATGAAGAATCTAAATGCCTTTCTTTCATTAAATGCTCCCTTTGGGCTTTCTAAATGTACCCGTGCTTCTTATGGCTCACCAAGCCACCAAGGAAATCAAGAAAATCTTGTAACTTAGTTGAGGGAAATCACTTTGAAGTTCCTTGATGTATTCTTCAAGATTGAGCTGTGATTTTGTGCTCTCGCAGAGACTCGCAACAGTAGAGTCTGTCACTGCCAACAAATGTAAATGTTTAATTAAAACTTGTTTTAACTGATTTGAATAATTGATAGGCTGTTATCTAATTAGTCAGCTGCTTTGCTTTGTTATGGATCTGGGTTTTTTTGTTGTCAGTCTCCAGGTTTCTTTTCGCTGGGAGTCAGCTGTGTAGCAAGCTGCAAGAAGACGGCTCAGCATTCAGCTTCACATTGCTTTCATTCTCCCTGGGATTCAGGGCTTCCACTGGTCCTCCTGTTGCCTTCACTGCACGTTCCACTGGGAACGTCTCGTAATTACTTTCCCCTGCAGGGAATCATTTCCCCACTTCGCATTCATTTTTTTTTCCATGTAAGTGCCTTTTGAAACGGAGGCCATTGGCTGACTTTTAACGAGGAAAGTATAATACATCTCGTGGTTCTATTTCAAGGATTGCAGGAATTTATTCCGCAGTTTCCAGGCTCATGACTGCTTTAGGCTAAGATAGACACAAAAAGCTGGAGTAACTCAGCAGGTCAGGCAGCATCTCTTGAGAAAAGGAACTGATTTAGGCTATCTGGCTGTGACTTCATTGCTCTTCGTCGGCAATCGTTCAGTTAAGTTTAGTTTAGTTTAGAGATACAGTGCGGAAAAAGGCCCTTCGGCACACCAAGTCCACACCAACCAGCGATCCCCGCACACTAACGCTATCCTGCACATACTAAAGACAATTTACAATTATTACATGCCAATTAACCTACAAACCCGTGCGTCTTTGGAGTGTGGGAGGAAGCCAGAGATCCCAGAGAAAAATCACGCAGGTCACGGGGAAAACGTACAAACTCCGTACAGACTAGCACCGGTAGTCAGGATCGTACCCGGAACTCTGGCACCATAAGGCAACAACTTTGTCGTAGGGTAGACTGGGACTGACTCCCCTCCCCGCCCCCCTGCCCCGCCTCCCCAATCTTTGCACATCCCCCAAGCCTTTCCACTCATCACTTTAGTTTCATGTTTCATGTATTTTTTGTTCTGTGTATTTTGTGTTTCTATGACTGTTGGCAAATCAATTTCCCTCCTGGGATAAATAACGCTCTATCATATCGTTACGTTTCGCATCGTATCGTATCGTATCATGTGTCACTGTGCCGCCCTTATAGCTGTTTACAAATTCACTGTCCCATTTCTACATTAGAATAGTGATGACACTTCAAACGAACTTCATGACAAATGATGGGTTTTGAGATCACAGGAAGTAGTGCACAAATGCACATCCATCTTTTATAGTCATAAAGAATGTAGCACAGAAACAGACACTTCGGCCCACCAATTCCACACTGACCAAGGCACAATTTACACTAATCCGACTCTAACCCATTTTATTCCCCACTTTCCCATCAATTTAGAGATATAGCATGGACACAGACCCTTCGGTCCACCAAGTCCATGCTGATCAGCAATCTCCCATTCACACTAGTTCTAAGCTATTTTACATTTGCATCCACTGCCTACACATTAGGGATAATTTACAGAGGAAAATTAACCTACAAACCTGGGCATCTTTGGGATGTGAGAGGAAACCGGAGCACCTGAAGGAAACCCACACAATCACAATGAGAACATGCAAACCCCACACAGGCAGCACCTGAGGTCAGGGTGGAACCTAGGCCTCTGGCATTGTGAGGCAGGACTTCTACAGACTAGGGACAAATTACAATGGCCAAATAACCTTCCAATTCACATGATTTTATTTTGGGGAGAGGTTGGTGGCTGTGGGAGAAAATCAGAGCATATGCATCACAGGGAAACAATGCAAACTCCACACAGACGACACTGCTGAACAAGTATAAACCTGGGTCACTTTAACCACTTTAACCACTTTAAAGAGACCTGAGGTTCTCGCACATCAATGTCAGATTGTTCTTTCTTTTGTTACTTTTTCATTCCGTCTCCTGAAGGCATAAACGTGTCTCTGACAAGCCAATTGTTTCCCAATAATGGGAGATTAGAATCGATCAAGCTCAAATTCTTTCACAGCACTGCAGTGTGAATTTTTACGAGACGTGGAACCTAATGCTTTTTGCCACCCATCTCTACTCTTTCCCCATAGTGACATGGTGGCATAGCGGTAGAATTACTGCCTTACAGTGCCAAAGGTCCGGGTTCCATCCTGACTATGGGTGCTGTCCGTACGGAGTTTATAAATCCTTCCGTGACCTGCATGGGTTATCTCTGGAAGCTCCCGTTTCCTCCCACCTCCAAAGGCGTTCAGATTTGTAGGCTAATTGTCATGGTATAATTGTAAATTACCCCTAGTGTGTGTGGGATAGTGTTAGTGTACAAGAATCAAAGGGCCTACTTCCACACTGTATCTCTATAACTAAAAACTAAAACTAAAGCTCTACGATCTTTTCTCTCTCTCCTTTGTAGATCCAATTCCTGTTGAAATTTATTATTGTATCTGTTTTGGCCATCTTTCTAGGCGATGCATTTCAGATCACAGGATCTCGTGATGTCTTAAATAATCTCTCCTCCTCTCCCTCAGCTTTTTGTCAATTATCTTGTAATCTCATTATTCATTCCTACCAGCAATGACTGTGGCAGAATGTGAGCAGGGAGTGCAATTAATTTGGTTCGGCTGACACTTTATGTGAATCACTGATAATGTTGACGTGATCCAGATAAAATTGAGATTAGGGTCAAATGATACCTAAGAGACCAAGTCAAGTCAAGTCATGTTTATCGTCATGCGAACAAGTATGGTGAGGTACATGCACATGCTTGCAGCAGCATCACGGGCACATAGATTCAGACAAACGCACAAAACTAATTATACATACATTTTGCACTTAAATTAGCATTAACCTACACACACTAGGGACAATTTACCATTTTACCAAGCCAAATAGCCTATAAACTTGTATGTCTTTGGAGTGTGGGAGGAAACCAAAGCACCCGGAAAAAATCCACGCAGGCCACAGGGAGAATGTACAAACTCCATACAGACAGTACCCATAGTCAGAATTAAACCCGGGTCTCAGGCACTGTAAGACTGCAACTCCACCACTGTGCCGCCCTAAATGTTAAAAGGCAAAGAAAAACATTCAAAGCATTTGTATAAAATGCAACTAGAAAACAAATCCATAGTAGTGCAAAGGTTGACCCATAGTTTTCTATTGCCAAGATAGTATAAGGGTTGTGCAGGCTTTGTTCAAGAATCTGATGGTTGTAGGAATGTAGCTGTTCCTGCATCAGGTGGTTTGGGACTACAGGCTTCAGTATGTCCTGCCCAGCTGTAGAAGTGAGAAGGCATGGCCTGGATAGTGGGGATCCTTGATGGCAGATGCCTCCTTCTTGAGGCAGCGACTTACGTAGATGTTTTTGATGGTGGAAAGGGCTATACTGTGATGGACCGGGCTGCGCCCACCACTCTCTGCAGCCCTCATGTATTCCTGTGTGTTGGGATTGCAGTACCAGGCTATGATGCAACCAGCCAGGATACTTTCTACTGTCCATTATAGTAATACAACTATTATAATAGTGATTACACTTCAATAGAACTTCATTAGCAGTAAAGGGTTTTGTGACCATGGAAGGTAATGCATAAATACAAATCCACCTTATCTAGAGTCACACAGAGATATAGTAAAGGGTTAGGTCATCCAGCCTACTGAGCCTGTACCAAACATCAAGTACCACACACTAGATAATTCCCTAAAAAGAAGGTGGCACAAATCTCCCAGGAGTTAACTTGGTAAATATATAATCTTGTAGCCTATTGCACCATGCAGGCTGTGAAGAGTCTTGGTTCAATACCTATTTATGGATTAATTTGTTGAGCTCATTCAGGTCTCATCAAGGCCAAACAGAAGCTTAATCAGAAAACAGCTGAACTGTTGACTGAAGCATTGACTAAATTTGTGACTACATGAGAGTAATTTTTACAAAGTCCATTCTCTTTCGCACAAGGTGTACAGTTGATCTGGAATTTATTGCTTGGAACGATGGTGGAAGCAGATTCAATCTTCATTTTTCAGCAAAGCTTGAGGCGGAAAAATCCTTGAGTTTTTGGCTGGTGAATAATGTAAGAAGGAATTGCAGGCAGCATCTCTGGAGAGAAAGAGTGGGTGATGTTTCGGGTTGAGAACCTTCTTAATACTCAGGTGAGAGGGAACCGAGAGATATGGAAAGACACAAAGAACAAATGAATGCAAAGAAACAGATCAAAGCCACCAACGATGAGAGCTGGAGGAATCACAGGGAGGGACCAGCGAGAGAGGGTGTTGCAGAACTCGTCGGAGAGAGGAGGAGGATTTCTTCAAACTAGGCATACCTTGAGGAGATTTTGTAGTGGAGCAGAAAAAAAGTGTGGGAGGGAACTGCAGATGCTGGTTTACACCGATGATAGACACAAAAAGCAAGAGTAACTCAACGGGTCAGGCAACATATCTGGAGAAAAGGTATAGGCGACCTTTTGGGTTGAGACCCTTCTTCAGACTGAGAGGTAGGGGAGAGGGAACCGAGGGATATGAAAAGGTACATCAAACAAAAATAAACGTGTGTGCATTGAGTCCAATGCAGCAGTCAACGTGTTGGGCAATCAACTGATGCAACTGTTGACTTTTGCCACTGGGTGCATTTCCTTAACCATTTAGGTGCAAAACGCAACTGTAATTCATTTGAAAAACAATGTGGTATAAAATATGAATGCATATGTTGTGCAGACAATTATCAACAAGTTGCAATTTTACAATGCTGCATTCCCAGCGGACTTCTGCACAATGGGAGCCAATGCTGGAATGTGGATAAAGAGTTTGGCCGGCTCGATTCACAGACTTCCTGAAAATTATTTTTAATGTATGGGAAAAGGCCAGATAGTGGCTCAAGGCACACTGCCTAAATTCTCAGAACTGTCCAAATATCTGCGCTGAGAAGCCAAATTGCTAAATGTAATTATTAAATCAGTAAATCGCTGCCTCATAAATTGTTCATTAGGATATGGCACCAAACAACTTTCAATTTGGGATTTGAGACACAAGGGGAAGAATTAATATTTTATTCAAAGTGAAGTATTAAACGTTTACAATTTCAACTCAAATACTGACAGAAGGGTAGCTTCTTGCTAACAAAGGAGGTTTACTAGTCTTAGCTGCTCACAGGATGATCAGTTTTGTTTTTTGTCACGTGCACCGAGGTACAGCGAAAAGCTTTTGAATGTTATGGATTAGTGAGAGTGACTGAGAGTGATTGAGTGGGTGAAAGGGAGAGTAATGTTGGAGTGAGATAGAGAGCAAGAGGGGAGAGCGTGCATGTGCAAAAGAATGAGTGACTGAGTAGGTGTGCAGGAGGGTGAGTGAGTGTATGAGTTGGTGAGGAATTGGTTCGGAGAGTGGGTGGGTGGGGATGAAAAGGGGTGAGAGAATGGAGAGGGTAGATGAGTGAGTGGTAAGAGTTAGTATGTGACTTGTGGGTGGTAGGTGAATCAGAGGTTGAGGGAGGGAGAGAGTGAGTGGCCTGATGGGCCAGATAACGAATGAGTGGATGAGTGGGCGAGTTAGGAAATGTGAATATTTCTTCAAAATGTCTTTGATCATTTTTTTTAGGATTGAAATGTTATTTAAAAGAATTTAATGTACATTACTCTCAAAAAAGCTTCTATACAGATCTTCCTGATTTATAATATAATTAGTCAACAGGCCCTTAGAGTAGGCATAGCTTGCCAAAACACATAAACCATCACTTCGACATGCCAAGTAGATGCACTATTTGCTTAATGAATCTATTCTCAGGACTAACTATGGTAAAAGTCTTTCTCAAGGTCCCCGTGGGGATCTAAGATGCTCTGTGTAATTTTCGAGAATGGGCTGCATTCAATCGGCAACAATACATGCAAACTAAACATCTCAGCCCCACAAGGATTTGCTGCAAGAGGTGTTTTTTGTGTTACAAGTGCCCCCACGTGAATTGTGAATCCAGCACAAACAGAAATGGAAAGATGATTGGCACTTGCAACTTCTGCGCCAATGTTGTTCTGTGGGACAACTGCTGAAATTGCACAGTGTTCCCAGTCTGAGGGAAGGTGACTTTGGGAATAGTGTGTGCTTTCTTTCTTATGAAGTCAATTTTCTATGCCTCCATTATCAGCTGCAGTGACAAAGTGCAAGAAGCCTATGGGCTTACTTATTGCTAAGCTTCTCCTCCAGGCTTATAATTCCTAAAATATTCATCTCCAACCCGTACCTGGAAGTTGCTTTACTTTTCTTCAGGTTCTCTTGCGCATTCTTGTAGTTCATCGTGATCCAACTCCAGCTTGCTTTATCTTACTTGAATGAAACTGGCCATTCATCTTCACCCCAGAAACGTATGCCGTTTAATACAGTCTTCGTTACTGCCGCCTTCAGAATTAGCAACGCCATCCTCCGCAGTAGACCATCCCTCACCCACCTCTATCCATGCAAACTACCTTGCAAAAGAAGGAGTGACTGAGTAGGTGTGTATTAGCGTGAGTGAGTGTGTGCGTTGGTGGGGAATTATTTCAGAGAGTGGCCAGGTGGGAATGAAGAAAGGATGGGGGAGAAAATGGAGAGAGATATGAGTTGGTATGTTACTTGTGGGTGGGTAGGTGATTGAGAAGTTGAGGGAGCGAATGAGAGGGTGAGTGAGTGATTATATCCCAATTTACCTTCATCCATAATTATATGTGATCTTGCAAACCAGAGAAAGAGCAGCTCAAGGGATAAATTCAAGATTCTCAGCAGGATCAATCAATTAATTCTCAATAATATATTTGACAGAAGCGCAAGAGCTAAAATAAGGGCCTTTGGTCCAAAACCTACATTTTGTTCCAGGGAGTTTAAATTTAAATGCTTTCCATAGAGGGCAGTAAATTATGATGTGACGGCAAAGGTTGACAAGAGATGTTATAATTAACTGATTGGTATTTGGCAGAGAAAACAATTGCAGTATGAAAATGGAAAAAGAAAGAAGTATTATTGAAGCACTTGTTGTTAAACAGAAGAATAACATTGGATACACCATTCAGCAACAGTCCCATGTATGTCACAATGTAATTTATTTTAACTTAAATATAAATTTTGAGACAAAGATTTTGGAAGTGGTAGATCTATGGCTGAGACCTTAGTTCACTGTTTAGGATTCTAACAGTTTGGGTGTTTAAAATGGCTGTGGAATATCAAAGGCACCAGATTTGTACTGGTGCCAAGAAAAACATTCATGAATGTGGTGTTGTTAGATATGCTGTGGTGCTAAAACAAGCAACAAGTTTACTCAAAAGAGATAAGGGAAGTATTAACGTGTCCAGGCAATCACTAACATTCAGCCAAATGAAATGGACTCTCACTGTTTGATGGACCTTTATTTTCACTGTATAGGCTTGGAGAGAGTGGATGCCGAGAGGATGTACCAGTGGAAGAGTCCAGGACTAGAGGTCATAGCCTCAAAATTTAAGGCTGTTCTATTTGGAAGGAGATGAGGAGGAATCTCCTTAGTCAGAGTTTGGTGAATCTGTGGAATTCTTTGCCACAGAAGGATGTGGAGGCAAAGTTATTGGATATATTTAAGGCAGAGATAGATAGATTCTTGAATTGGTACGGGTGTCAGAGGCTATGGGGAGAAGGCAGGAGAATGGGGTTGTGGGGGAGAGATAGATCAGCCATGATTGAATGGCGGAGTAGACTTGATGGGCCGAATGGCCTAATTCTACACTTATCACATGATCTTGACAGCTGGATGTAATGATGGTACGAAAGCTGTCATATAGTTTTCTTCCTATAAGTTTTCTGCACACAAAAATGTGAGGATCTGAGCAATTCACTCAACCTACTCAACTAGGGCAGCATGGTGGCGCAGCGGTAGAGTTGCTACCTTACAGCACTTGCAACGCCAGAGACCATGGTTCGATCCTGGCCACGGGTACTGTCCATACAGAGTTTGCACGTTCTCCCCGTGATCTGTGTGGGTTTTCTCCGAGAACTTTGGTTTCTTCCCACACTCCAAAGACACACAGGTTTGTAGGTTTACTGACTTGGTATAAATGTAAAAATGATCAGCACTGTAGGATAGTGTGAATGTGCGGGGATCGCTGGTCGGTGCGGACTCGGTGGGCCGAAGGGCTTGTTTCCGTGCTGTATCTCTAAACTAAACTAAAACTAGACGACAACTTCTTGTAAATCTAACTAGCTTGCTGTGTGCCTCAAAAAAATATTCAACATAAAGATCCACATCTTTGTAATCAGCTGTTAGGCTTGTTTCATAGTTAGAGTTCACAGAGATGACAGTGCAATAGTTAGTAGAGCCATTGTCTCACAGTGCCAGAGACCTGTTCAATCATGTCCTTGAGTGCTGCCTGTCTGATGTTTGCAGGTTCTACCTGTTAACACTGTGTTTTCCTCTGGAATTTTCTCCCCAAATCCCAAAGTCAAATTAATCAGGCACGATAAATTGTCCCAGGTGTATAGGTGAGTGGGAGAATTTGTGAGGCATTAATGGGAATATAGGGAAAACTATTAAAATTGGATTACTGTGGGATTAGTACAGTATAACTGGATTTCCATGATCTGCAGTTTTATTGAATTTCAACATGCTCTTGGAGTTTGACCTGGTCAAGTTTTGTTCTTCTCTGTGTAACTATAGCGATGTCTCATGCTGAATATCCAAAGCAGATGGATGAGGTTCAGCAAAGTACCACTACATAAAGAAAGGTCTTAAATGTGGCTCATCAATTTCTATAATGATACACCACATACTGCACTATATTGACTCTGCAGCTTACAAATATTATAAATGTTACTGCAACCGTACCAAAGAAAATGCAGCCATGCACATGGCTATACCAAACGTCAATATGTGTGCTGAGACTGTAATTACAGGCTGCTATTAAGGAATCATTCCTGTGAACTCCAGGCATTGAAAATTCAGACAAGGCGGCCCATTGTCTGACTGCTTTCTTACACCCAGCTTTGGAAAATATATACTGAAGGCCAAAACCCTTTTACAGGAATATAAAGCTAAAAATCTTTCCCTAGCACCTAATGTGCAGCCTATGGCCTAACATTCCGATGGCTCCAGTCTCTTTTATCAGAATGTATTTACATCAGATAAGCTTAGTGAAAATTCTTGCAACAGAATCGACCTCGGTCCAAAGTTAAAGAGCCTGCAGCTTTCTATAGCCAGCCACCGACAATTTCATAAATGCCCTAGAAAAGAGGGGTGGGCCAGGAGCCAAAGGTTTCCAGCAGAGGTCTTGTGCCTTTTCCATTGCTGGCTGCTTATCCCAGGAAGATAATGTGTTTTGAGAAAGTCCCTGGTCTCAGACTGAGGGGATGAAAAATGTTTGTTTCCTTCCCTCGGGGTTATGAGGAGATTAGGAGGAAAAAAACAATGTATTCCTTCGGGCCAAAAATAATTCATTTAGATCAGGCCATTCTGTATCTAGGTTTCATAATCCCAAATTAATAGCATATCCCTCGATGCCCTCACCCAATAAAGGAAAAGCCATTGATCTCAGCACTGAAAGACCCAATTTTGACAGCACCAAAGCGTTTATGGGAGGATAGTTTCAAATTTCTACTTTCTTCTTCTGGGTACGTGAATATTTAAATTTTCAAAGCTTCAACCTCCTTAAGTATAAACCACATTTAAAATAAAATTATGCAGTTTTGTGTTCCTGAAAGGGTTTTGATTCAGACAATTCCTATTGAATTCTTGTAAGATCAATGCATGGCATTATCTAATCACTTCTGCTTCTATATCTTGTCTCTTTCCTTGTGTCCTTCACCACAGCCTGCGGTTTCTCAATTAATCTTACACCAATGCAGTAAAGATTAAATAATGACTAAATGATTAGCTCCAGCTGTCTCCAACCTTCCTTCTGTGCAATGCCAGCATTTCCTCTTTTACGGTAACTCTCCATTTAACTGCTCCGTTTAGTTAATTCAAGAAATACACTCAACAAACTAGGGACAAGGGAGAACAAAACTAACTGCACCTATATTGGCAGTGCAGTAGTGCAGTAGGAATCATTGCCTGTTCACTGCACCAGTGACCCTGGTTCAAACACAACTTCTGGTCCTGCTTGTGTGGAGTTCACAAACCCCTCCCTGACACCATACACATGATCTTTTGGGTACTCTGCTTTCCTCCAACATTTGAATGGTCCATTGACAGCAGTAAATTGCCCCTTCCAGGTCATTCTGAAATTTCACCTTCTCCTGGATGGAGGACTGTAAAATGTTGCATCCACTTGCTAATCATCAATGGTACTTGCTGAGATGAATCAAAAAAACTCTCACCATTAGGCAGGTTATTCAGTCTACTTCCAATGTTTTCACCATGCATATAGGAATGGGGCAGCCTTCAAACACTGACTATTCATAACTGATATTAGCGGCCTGACATGTAGGGTGCACAAATGCTATAATAATAATAATAATGGATGGGATTTATATAGCGCCTTTCTAATACTCAAGGCGCTTTACATCGCATTATTCATTCACTCCTCAGTCACACTCGGTGGTGGTAAGCTACTTCTGTAGCCACAGCTGCCCTGGGGCAGACTGACGGAAGCGTGGCTGCCAATCTGCGCCTACGGCCCCTCCGACCACCACCAATCACTCACACACATTCACACACAGGCAAAGGTGGGTGAAGTGTCTTGCCCAAGGACACAACGACAGTATGCACTCCAAACGGGATTCGAACCGGCTAACTTCCGGTCGCCAGCCGAACACTTAGCCCATTGTGCCATCTGTCGTCCCTTTAGCTATAGGCTAAAATACTTAATTGGGTCTTGGCCCAAGAGCATTAAGTTCTATAAGTTAGCTGAAGGGCCTAACTTTCCTTGGTCAGCATGATAGAAGCCTAATGTGTTGATATCCTTTACATTAAGTTATTTAATTAACATCACCAACACAATGGCATCTGTGGCCCCACCACCACTTCACTTGACTCTTGCAACTGCAACCCAGTGCTGCTGCCAGGACAATGTGCCATTATGGCCAAGGAGCTGATCGCCTCGACGCGGAGGGCCCGATCGCCGCATGCTACGGGAGTCAAGACCGTCCCGTCAACTGAGGGCTCGAGGCCCCCGACCAAGGAAGAACAAAAGGAAGGACTTGAACTTTATTTCGCCTTCCATCACAGTGAGGAATGTGTAGGAGTCACGGTGGTGGATGTTCATGTTAAAATGTGTTTTTGACTGTTGCTTTTAATTGTATGACTGACCTGGCCAGTGAAATTCCTCGTATGTTGCAAAACATACTTGGTGAATAAAATCTGATTCTAATCCTGATTTTAACAACTCTGAACTTGAAGGGACCAATATGGCGCTGGAAATGTGGCGACTCTTGTATACCGCCTCAGTATAATCTTCTTACTTGCACTCAAGAGTCAAAAGAGAGTCAGGAGTCAAGAGTGTTTTATTGTCATATGTCCCAGATAGAACAATGAAATTCTTACTTGCATCAGCTCAACAGAATATGTAAACTTGCACACTCTTGTACTCACGTACGAGTGTGCCTAGTATAGTAAGATTGTTACTGAACTCTATGTAAAAACAAAGAATTTCACTGTATCTAGATTCACGTGACCATGAGCTGAATAGGATGGTTGAGGAGGAGGGAAATTGTGCAATGGTCGTAGTTATTGTAGTTATCCCAAAGCCCTGCCATCCATCTTCTCCCCAGAAGCCCCTGTTTTCTCACCAACATCTCTCCCCTGACATCAGTCTGAAGAAGGGTCTCGACTCAAAACGTCACCCATTCCTCATCTCCAGAGATGCTGCCTGTCCCGCTGCGTTACTCAGGCATTTTGTGTCTACCTCTGATCATCTCTTTGCTACGAGGATCTCTCTCTCTCTCATTTTAACCACACATAGAAATTAGAGCATTAAACATCTCATCAAACTGAAGCAGGTCCCTCCACGTTCAACATGGGGAAACAACTATTAAAGATTATATCTATGTCAGATTGTTACCGAAGTAATTCAAAACTAATCCCACTGAACCACTCTCTCAGTGTAAACTAGTATCTTTCCATAATGCAAATATTTATCTACTCTTCCTTTTAATATGTTATTACATTTTTAGGTCTTGTTAAACCTGCCCTTGGACTCAGTTACCAAGGAAACTAGAAAAACTAACATTGTCAGAACAGGCTTGTTACAAGCCTTTACCTGTAGTTGGCTGTTAAACTCTTTAAGCAAAGTACTGTAATTCATTTTAAAGTGACAAAGACTAAATCGTATACTTCATTATGGTCACAGATACTATGGTTTGTAACTCAGCTTCTCCCTGGGCAATGCATTCCGTCCCCTACCTACTTGTTGTAATGAAATAGCTCTTAAACTCTCCCTTTAAGCTGAGTTTGAAATTGGTAACTCTGTGAAGTACTGACTTGTTGGACAGAGATACCTTTTTTTTCTCTCTTTCACCCTATCAAAACATATCGATTCAAAAACAACTTAATTAAACCTCCACCTCGCCTTTTCTGCTCCGCTGGAACTGGAGGTAAGGTTGCAGCAAGCCCAAGAAAAGAAACAAAATAATCTGTCAGAGAGAGGAGGAAAGAAGATGGGATAAATCGATTAGCAGTTGCTTATTGATGGCGTCTTAGTTTGTAAGGGCTGAAGAGGCTGGAAAGGCTATATGAATTAAAGGAGCTGTGAATAGAAGGCACTGCAATACGCCTTGCTTCCAGTACAACTGATGAAGCATGAGGGAAGAAGATTTACTGCTGCCAGGGATAAGAATACTGCACAGCATCAGCTCTTCCGTGAAGTGCCAATTTTAAAATAGATTCATACTTATGAGTCAGACAGACCGAAATTTAGACTGAGTAAAATTATGAGATCTCTGAAGTGCAGGTGGTGAAAGGGCACTCATCCTGTTTAGTAAATTATAGAAATAAAGTCTCTGAATAAGGAAAGCAAATTAGCAGCCTGCCTTTGCAGTGGTAGTACAATTGCAAAACCACCCTCGTACCAGAATCTGCAAAGTAAAAAACTTGAAGGGTTTATAACCAGCAGGAGAAACCTGGTTTTAAATTGCTGCCGTATATCCTACTTATGTAGTACATCTGCTCTCGCTGGATGTCATTTTATAATGAGAAATGGTTGCCTGTGGTCGCAGTCACTCATACTGTGGGAAGATTGCAAGTTGCATAGCAGCACTGGGCATCTACAAGATTTAGGACATCGGATGAGAAGCAGACCGTTCATCCCCTCACACCTGTCCTGCTATCTCATTAATAGTGTCATATGCTCACTTTGATTCCACTTGCCTGCCTTTATGCTAATACTCAATATTCAACACAAAAATCTCTCCATCTCAGTAAGGAAAGCATGCAGCAAGGAACTGCAGATGCTGTTTTAAACCGAAGATGGACACAAGATGATGGAGTGACTCAGCAGGACAGGCAGCATCTCTGGAGAGAAGGAATGGGTGGTATTTTGTGTCGAGACCCTTCATAAGGAAAGCTGCAAGTAATCCACACCTATCACCTCTTGGAGGTGAAGTACCTGATTTCCACTGGCGGCCACTAGCTGGAAAAAGTTATCTCCTGAACCGTACCTTTTTTCTGATTTGAATGTTTTTTCCCTACAAAAAAAAAATATATATATGTATATGTGTATAGATGTATATATCAGTGCACCTTGCTGTACCATTTTGTGGGGATTTATCATACATATGCAGGCATAAAAATGGCAGAGTGATTCGGTAGGAAGAGCTGTAGTTACCCAAATTTAACGTTGACCTCCAGTGCTGTTCTGTTTGCACAGTGTCTCATCAACTGCACAGATTTCCCCCGGATGCTCTGGTTTCCTCCCACATCACAAGGTCGTACAGGTTGGCATATTAACTAAAGTAAATTACCCCAGCTATTGCCCGAGTGGCAAGTTAAACAGCGTGCTGATGGGCATGTGAGGGAGAATAAGTTACGGAGAAATATATTGGGAAATGGATCAAATAGCATGGTTCCAGTGCAAGCATGTCTTTGATGGGCTGAATAGCCTCCTTATATGTAGTAATAGAAATATGAGAAATATAAGGATACAAGACAATGTCAGTTCAATGGCGTACATATGCTGAGATATGTTTATTGGAGTTAAAAGATGAGAAGTGACTTTACTGAAAGTAATTGAGGGAGCTTGATAGGGAGAGAGGATGTTTACATTGGTGAGGAATACAGAACCCATGGGTTTGGCTGCAGAATGAAAGGACATCTCTCTCTGTCTCTCTCTTTATCATTTTTCTCTCTTTCACAGAGGATGGGGAACTTTAGGAATGTTCTACCTTTAAGACATGCGAACGCTGAGCCATTGAACATATTGAACTAAACATGGACTGTAGGGTAGCCAAGAATTAAGTGGATCAGCATGGAAAGTGGAGCTGAGGCCAAGATCAAATTATCCACCTTTCAACTAAGTGGACCAGGCACAAGCTGCTAAATGACCCGCTCTGCCTCATATACCATGTTCTTCTGACATTTCCCTATTACCTTCCAAATGTTACCTCACTGTATTGAAGATGCAAGTAATGTTACACACAGCAAACCTGCCAGTAGTTTAATGCCAGTATTTCTGATTTGCAGCCTCCAGCCCACAAACACCAGCACTTCATCACCAAGCAATTAATTTCTGTTTGTGTTAAGTTAATCTTTGCTGGATGTATACTTCTAAAACTTTGGTTGTTGGAGAGGGCTAGATAGATGAGATAAAAGTGTTTATGTCAATTTAAGTGAACGGAGAGGTTAGGATGATGATAGGTCTTTGCTGCTTTTTAAGTTGTCAAGCTGGAAGATGTTGTTGGAAAGGGTGCAGAGGAGATTTACGAGGATGTTGCCCGGACTCGAAGGCCTGAGCTCTAGGGAGATGTTGAGAAGGCTTAATTCCTTGAAGCACAAGAGGATGTAGGGTGGTCTTATAAAGGTGTATAGGATCATGAAAAGAGTAGATGCAGTAAATGCACCATCTTTTACCCAGAGTAGGGGAATCCAGTACCAGAGGACATTGGGGTTTTTTTGGAGGGGGGGAGGGGGGAGTAGGTTTTAATAGAAACCAGAGGGGCAACTGTTTTACACAATGGGTGTTAGGTATATGGAACAAGCTGCTGGAGGAGGTAGTTGAGGCAAGTAATATTGCAACGTTTAAGTAATATTTGGACAGGTACATGGATTGGGTAGATTTTGAAGGATATGGACCAAATACAGGCAGGTGGAACTAAAGTAGATGGGGCGTGTTGGTCAGCATGGGCAATTGGGCCGAAGGGCCTGTTTCCACTCAGTATGACTCTATAACTCTATGATTCAACAGTTCCTCTTGCAGTCCTTCATCAAAGTGCCAATTTTCTAAAGTTTCACTGGGGAAACCTGCAAACCAATATAATGTTGACCTGATACAAGCTCAATGACTCCATTCATTACAATGGAGAGCAATGGGTAGAGAGACAGAGGTCATTGTCAAGCACCTTTCACGTTTTTTGTTAATTAGATTAATGACTTTAATTATGTGGTTTTTACTAGTTTCTTAATTATTTCAGTTTTTTCTATTTTTAAAAAGTTTAATATTTTTTTAATAGTGCGTTCTGGTAAAGTTTGATTATTTATGAATGATGCCTGTGAATGCCAGTACCATTCAAAGTCTTTGCAACATCTGACCACTGGGTTATCCCTGGCACAAGGATTAACCAGATGTCCAGTAATTTCTTGGAGTCCACTTTCCAGTGTCAGAAGGTAAACCTCACAGAGCAAAGAGTTTCATTAGTCAGGAATCGGCTCTGGCGATGACATGGCTTCTGCAGGTAACTGGATGTAAGGAATGTAGGCAGATGTAGTCTGTGGAATGGGTTATATGCCATAACTATAGGGCAATGTTGCCTAACAATTCTTCCCTAGTTGGTCACACTGAATGCACAATAGTCCAGTGGTAGCCATTGTACGCTGATGCCTTCGTAGTTTAGTTCTATTCAAGTCAGTAATCATTGACACATTTTGAAGCATCATAATGCATCATTGGGTATTGCCTGGCTCAGTCCTTACAAGATAGTACAAAAACTAACTTACTTTCATGCAATTTACTGAACTAAAACTGACATCAGTCACACTCATCTGCAATTGTCTTGTATTGGGTACCTGGTCACTCCTGACTTGAAACAAGGTAACTGTCTCTGTCTTGCAGTTTATTGCCGGACCAAAGACAACTCTACTGGCCTTTGCACCAAAACACCACACTTGGTTCCTGAGAAGGGGTACAGCAATTGGTGTAGCTATTTTGCATATTTTCCTTGCTCATGTATACACTTTAAAATGGGGCTGTATAGGGTTCTTCACCAGTTTCTTTTAAAACCAGAGGAGCACAAATTCCTTGTATGTATAACACACAAGATGTAATGTGCATGGCCATTGAACTCCTTATCCTTGAGAAAGGTTTGCGGAATGCACGTGTATTTTCTTTACTGATAGCTGATAGTTTTTTCTGTGTTTTACTTGTATTTTGCTCGAATAAATAGTTATTTGTACCGTGTGCTTCCTCCATTCATTGATCTGAATTCTTGAATCCTGCATATATTTCATTATAACTGGTTTGGAGGGATATGGACCAAATGCCGGCAGATGGGACTAGTGTAGCTGGGACATGTCGGCCCATGTGGGGAAGTTGGGCCAAAGAACCTGTTTCCAAACTCTATCACTCTATGACTGTATGACTAAGAGGTGGAACAATGGCATAGTGATGGAGCTGCTGCCTTATAGCTCCAGAGACCTGGGTTCAATCCTGACTACCGGTGCTGTCTGTACATACAAATCCTGGCCAAAACAGTGCTAAAATAAATCAGAGGATTCATGCATCTACAAGGCCTGTTAGCCCTTTTCTGTGTAAGAAGCCACAAACTGCTAGCTGGTGCCGGGAAGTCTAGGTCCCAGATCAATACATCAGATAAGGAAGGGAACAGATGTCATTGCAATTGATAATATGTATGAGGACTTTGCAGAGAAACTCTAGGGTGTAGATGCATTGGTTTGATTGGATTACTGCAAAGGGATTGTAAATAATGTAAATAATGTTGCAAGACAGTTACCCTGCTGTATGGTGATTGGTCGAAGTGTGAAGGCTTAGGTTGAATTTCCAGGGTAAATGTTGCATTATTCAGTTAAGCTGACTTCCTTCCAGAAGCTTCATTGTTTGGGACTCTATATAATTGTGTTGGGGGACTGTCAATAATACTTTAATGTAATCGATATGTATGATTGGTTTGTAAGGGAAACCACCCCTATGTAGTTCGGCCCCTCAGGGTTCATTGACCTACAAAAGGTAGCCCTCATTTGGATCGGTGTCGATCTTCTGGAAGGGCGCTTGGGACTGAGTGACCTTTTGGTAGTGTCTGCTTGCATGAGGCTGAAGGGCTTGGCCAGGCGAAGACAAGGATCGAACATGTGGTGGTTTAGTTATCGTATAGGGAATTTGTTGTTCATTCAAAAATAAAGTTTAGTTGTTCCAGTACTTGATTCAGTGTTTTTACTGAACTAGACTAAGTGGGATAAGCTTTATGAGCATATTTACATCTGTACGGACTTTGAACTTCTCCCTGTGACCTTGTGGGTTTTCGCCGGGTGCTCCCGTTTCCTTCGACACTCCAAAGACATACATGTTTGTAGGTTCACAAAAAAGCTGGAGAAACTCAGCGGGTGCAGCAGCATCTATGGAGTGAAGGAAATAGGCAACGTTTCAGGCCGAAACCCTTCTTCAGACCCGAAACGTTGCCTATTTCCTTCGCTCCATAGATGCTGCTGCACCCGCTGAGTTTCTCCAGCTTTTTTGTGTACCTTCGATTTTCCAGCATCTGCAGTTACTTCTTAAACACATGTTTGTAGGTTAATTGGCTTCAATAAAAATTGTAAATAGTCCGTAGTGAGTAGGATAGTGTTAGTCTATGGGGTGATCGCTGGACGTGCGTACTCGGTGGGCTGAAGAACCTGTTTCCATGCTGTATCCCTCCATCTGAATCTAAGCCGAATGGCTCACGCAGTAAGATGCCAACATTTCTTGTTGCTATATCACAAAATCTCAACCAGAGATGATAGAGGCCACGTCATAACATCAAGAACATACATGGAGTTCAGTGCGTGAGAATGCACTGATTGACTTCACACAGGGTTAGGGACAATGGAAGATGAGATAGCTTTTAACTTTAATAATGAAACAGGTAACCAATTGGCTTCATGAGTTTTATAAAAAGAAAACGGGATTTTTGAGATGAAAACAGATCTGAAGGAAGTTTGCACTTTACCTCGTAGTGAATGGTAAATTGTTTTTGAAGAGTTTTTTTTCACTGGGTTTGAGGTCACACTGCTAGCTGCCGATTGAAGTGCAATTCTGCAGCTATAAAGCTGCACTGCATGAACAGAAGGCCTCACATTTATATAATGCCTTTCTCAACCTCAGGAGGTC
Organism: Amblyraja radiata; assembly: GCF_010909765.2. Lineage (NCBI taxonomy): Eukaryota > Metazoa > Chordata > Chondrichthyes > Rajiformes > Rajidae > Amblyraja > Amblyraja radiata. The sequence goes on from NC_045984.1 coordinate 14,486,881, forward strand.
TGAAAGTGCTGAAGAGGCAAATGAATTACGTCTGAATTGTCGGCAAACAACAAGCACAGTGCTCACTCGTCTGATGCTTCTTACTAGCACTCCTTTGCCAATTTCTAACCAGAATTATTTTACCCTGTCTCCATTTTCCTCCTTGTTTTTCTTCTTTGGCAATCACTGCCATTTCACCTTCTAATCCATTGTCGTTTGTATCCGACAATTTTGAATTGTCTTTTGGGGTGAACCGGAGCATCATGTGAATTTTACGGTGAGCATCCCGTTGCATATTTAGCCCATATCCCCCTCACCACGAATCAACCATCTGCTCTTTCTCTACTTTTGTTGCTTCGTGAAAATGCTGGTGGAGATTTGTGAAGTTGTAGATGATTTCCAAGTTGCTGCCAACTGATCCAGGCAAGGTTATTGCTCCAGCATTTACTAACATTGGCTGCTTTTGACTTTTACGTTCATCTATATAATACACTTGTATAACGTTTGCATTTGTGGGGTGGGGAGTGCACACTGTGGCACAGATAGTAGAGCCACAGTGCCAGAGACCTGGTTTCAATCCCATCACGTTTTCATGTTCTCCACGTGGCTACATGGACTTTCTGTTTTTGTTCTGGTTTCATCCCACCTCAAAGACAATAGACAATAGACAATAGGTGCAGGAGTAGGCCATTTGGCCCTTCGAGCCAGCACCGCCAATCAATGTGACCATGGCTGTTCATCCCCTATCAGTACCCCGTTCCTGCCTTCTCCCCATATCCCCTGACTCCGCTATTTTTAAGAGCCCTATCTAGCGCTCTCTTGAAAGCATCCAGCGAACCTGCCTCCACCGCCCTCTGAGGCAGAGAATTCCACAGACTCACCACTCTCTGTGAGAAAAAGTTTCCTCGTCTCCCTTCTAAATGGCTTACCCCTTATTCTTAAACTGTGGCCCTTGGTTCTGGACTCCCCCAACATCGGGAACATGTTTCCTGCCTCTAGTGTGTCCAAACCCTTAACAATCTTATATGTTTCAATGAGATTGCCTTTCATCCTTCTAAACTCCAGAGAGTACAAGCCCAGCTGCTCCATTCTCTCAGGATATGACAGTCCCGCCATCCCGGGAATTAACCTTGTATAAAGATGTGCAGGGTGGTAGATTAAATTGATACTGTATATTCCCCCTAATATTTGGAGGAGTAGAAGAATTGGGGTGGAGGTAGGGGTGAGGAAGAGTATGGAGCCATAGTAATGCAGCATGGAAACAGGCCCTTCAGCCCAACTTGTCCATGCCAACCAAGATGCCCCATCTAAGCTTGTCCCATTTGCGTGCATTTGGTGTATCTAAACCTTTCATTACCCTGTACATTTTCATCCACATAGTTGATATCATTGACAAACAACAAGGGGGCCAGCAACAATCACCGAGTAACACCACTAGTCAGGGGTCTCCAGTTAAAAAAACACCCTTTCTACCATGAAGCCAATTCTGTATCCGGTTAGCTAGCTCTCCCTAGATTCTATGCAATCTAACCTTGCAGATCCGAAGTAATATCTTGCCAAAGGTTGGCTGAAGTCCATATAGACTCATCAACCTTCTTAGTTACTTCTTCAAAAAATCAAATACTGATTTTTGATTTGGCCTTATCATTGGCCTTATCATCTACTTCGTTTCTCTCTCGTCCGATGCTGCCTGGCATGTTGGCTATTTTCAGTACTTTAAGATTTAATTCCATGCATGCAAACCTCTATTAGCACCATCTATCGCTCAGTTAGAGGCACCTTTGCCTCTGAATCAGACCACTATGAATTCAAGTCTCACTCCAGGCATTTCAATGCAAAATAAAATGCAGTACCTACCTTTCAAGCATTAAATTGATGGTTTTTCTTCTCCAATGTGATGATAAATGCCTCCAAATTGTATGGAAAGCACGTGTACTAGATTGGAATGTGATTGCAACCATTTCTGTTTCACAATCTGTTACAGATATTCAACCATGCATGTCTGACTGGAATCCAAACAGACACATTGGATGTTAACCTAATGATATAAACCGTCGTGCACTACATTTTTCAAAGTTGTCAATGTAAATTGGTGCTTCGGATGAAGGGTCTCGACCCAAAACGTTACCCATTCCTTCTCTCCAGAGATGCTGCCTGTCCCGTTGAATTACTCCATCTTTTTGTGTCTTTCTTTGATTTAAACCAGTGTCTGCAATTCCGTCTTACATAAATTGGTACTTTAATTGGCCACTCTAAGTTGCACCTGTGTGTAGGTGAGGGGTAGAACCTCGGGGATTTGATGAGGAGGTGGGGATTAGTGTGAATGGGTGGTTGATGGTCGGCGTGGGTTTGATGGGCGGACTGGCTTCCATCAGTGCTGTATCTCTCTATAAAGTGGAGCCCCTGTTTGCCTTTCTCAAAAATAATCAGGCCTTTATGCCCTGTAGCAACTCCTGTAAAATGGGAACACCTGCCGGCAGTCACACTGCCCAGGAGGCTTCTACTCATTCCAATGTGCTCACAGTCAATTTGGAGCTTTGAGTTTTATTTAACATTGGCATGTGGAGATACCTCCCTTGGTGATGCCCTTGGCAGTAAATTAAAATCACAAAATAAAAACCTTTCAATGCTAGAAATCTGAAATAACATAATGATGCAATCATGCAGCGGAGAAAACATCGGAAAGAGAAACATGCCCAGCATATACTGCAGCCTTGGTACCAGCAGCAATTATCATTATCCCATTCATCCACTTGACGAGAGGACCCCCACCTCAACCGTGGTCTTACCCAGGCACAGATATTCCCTTTGTTCTATCTCTCTCTCTCTTTCACCACATTTCTCTAGCATTATTTCAAGAGGGCTTGTAAGCAAAAACAGGGATGTAATGTTGTGTCTCTATAAGGCGCTGGTAAGGCCGTATTTGGAATATTGTGAGCAATTTTGGGCATCATATCCGAGGAAGGATGTGCTGGCTCTGGAGAGCGTCCAGAGGAGGTTTACAGGAACGATCCCAGGAATGAGTAGGTTAAACTATGTTGAGCGTTTGTCTGCATTGTACCTGTACTCGGTGGAGTTGAGAAGAATGAGGGGGGGACCTAATTGAAACATACAGAATAGTGAAAGGCTTGGATAGAGTGGATGCGGAGAGGATGTTTCCACTAGTGGTAGAGTCTAGGACTAGAGGTCATAGCCTCAGAATTAAAGGATGTTCCTTTAGGAAGATGAGGATAAATTTCATTAGTCAGAGGGTGGGGAATCTATGGAATTCTTTGCCACAGAAGGCTGTGGAGGCCAAGTCGATGGATATTTGTAAGGCAGAGGTAGATGGATTCTTGATTAGTACAGGTGTCAGAGGCTATGGGGAGAAGGTAGGAGAATGGGGTTAGGATGGAGAGATAGATCAGCCATGATTGAATGGTGGGGTAGACTTGATGGACCGTATGGTCTAATTCTATTCCTATCACTTATGACTTCATGATCACCTTCGCTTCATCTTAAAGCTACCTTTTCTTTAATTTTTCGTTTCTAGGTTTGATAAAGGACAGAAGAGGCAGGGACTCTCATTATATTTGAAAGGTACTTTGGTGTGTACTTGGAGAACCATGATTTGCAGAGGGACTGGTCTTGTGCTGAAAGATTGGATAAGCTGGGAGCTCTTCTTTGTCTGAAGGACTATATCATATATCTTTCTCCTTCTATGGCATACGTCTTTCTTATTGTTTCTAATTGTATCAACAACCACTACAAACTTTTGAGAGCGGCAACCTTTCCTGTTAACAAACAGTTTAAAGTACAGGTGACAATAATAATAAACCTAAAAACAAAGTCATGAATGGGAAGATAGACACAAATGCTAGAGAAACTCAGCGGGTCAGACAACATCTCTGGAGAAAAAGAATAGGTGACGTTTCGGCTCGAGACCCTTTTTCAAACTGAGAGTCGGGGAGAGGGAAACTAGAGATATGAAAAGGTACAAAGAACAAGTGAATGATAGGTATGAAAAGAACAAAACAAACCCAGCAAGATGCTCAAGGAATGCTGGAGCCCACAATGGTCCATTGTTGGATGTGTAGAAGGTGATAATGGGTGGATACAAACAGTGAAATTAAGTAGGACGACTGTGAAACTCGTAGGATGACTAGGGAGGGGGAAGGATGGAGAGAGAGGGAATGTAGGGGTTACTTCAAGTTAGAAAAATCAATACTCATAACCCTCGGTTGTAAGCTGCCCAAGTGAAATATGAGGTGCTGTTCCTCCAATTTGTGTTTGGCCTCACTCTGACAGTGGAGGAGGCCCAGGACAGAAATGTCTGTGGGGGAATGGGAGCATTTGTAGAGATACCAGTGCTGTGAATTTCTATTGCACTCTGGGCAGACCACAGTGGCAAGAGGTGCCGGTGCCAATGCCAGTGCCCAAGATGCCAGAGGTGTCCTCACTAAAGGCAAAGTTAATGGCATTTCTCCTCCTGAATTCAGGGCCTGGGTGACAACTCTGATGCTATGGTGTGCAGACAATTGTGAGATACAGCAGAGATCTGAATCAACCATTGGGAAGGATCCTGTGACTGTTAAAATTACCTTGACTGCTGGAAAGGGTGGTCCAGACCTGGCAATGCTGTGGAATTTCCCTATCTCTGTAAATACAGCCTTGGACATCTTAAACCTACGTATGCATTGTTCATTAGACAGACCCAGGTGGTGCTTCTGAAGACCTTATAGAAATGGACCCTTCAAAGATTGACCCCCCTTTGTTTCCTGCTGCAAGATCACTGATCTACCCTACCTGGCTGTGCTGACTCTTATAATAATGTAGTGCTGTAGCGATGAGTGAGTGAGTCTGTCAACTGTCACATTCTGGAGAAAGCAGATTCCATTGGCATAGCTCACACCATAAACTTCAGAAGGTGGTTGAGCAGATTGCCGTCATTTGTACATTGGTCAGGTCTCCCTGTTAAATAGCAGAATAAGCAGCAAAGTGGTATCTTGTACAAACTACTGAACTGATACAATTTCTTGAAGATCATCGTTTACATCCAAGAGCTCCCATTTATGGTTGAAAATGGCAGAAGCAAATGTTGGCAAAAGGTTAAAAGCTTCAACAAGAATCATGCCTACTAAACGCAGTCCAACTTCCCATTGGTGCTATTTCCCTCAGCAATGATCGCGAGTGTGATCTAGCCTTGGTTAAGTTGCTTCTATGTGTGATTTGCACATAAGTAGTGGATGCCAACCCATCTGATCTCTAGGCAGCTCAACCTCAGTCCTATATTTAATTACTGTCTCTGTAATTTTAATTGCAAGTTGTCAGTCGCAGCCAGTTATTACGCTTACTTTCATCCCTTAACACAAAAAGTTATAAAAAGGGCACAAAAGGGCTCAGACCATATTCTCCAAAGATGCTGCCTGACCCCCTGAGTTACTCCAATACTTTGTGTCCATTTGCATATTAAGCAGCATCTGTTTTTTCTTTGAAGATTGACTCAAAATGCCGGGGTCACTCAGCGGGTCACTCAGCAACTCTGGAGAGAATGAATAGGTGAAGTTTCGGGTTGAGCCCCTACTTGAGACGGAAGAAGAAGGGTTTCGACCCGAAACGTCACCCATTCCTTCTCTCCAGAGATGCTGCCTGTCCCGCTGAGTTACTCCAGCATGTTGTGTCTATCATCGGTTTAAACCAGCATCTGCAGTTCCTTCCTACACATTTTGTCTGCTGTTTCTTTGTTTCTACCTTTGGAATAGGGCTTGAACTCACAACTACTCATTCAAGTCAAGTCAAGTTCAAGTGAGTTTATTGTCATGTGTTCCTGATAGGACAATGAAATTCTTGCTTTGCTTTAGCACAACAGAACATAGTAGGCATTGACTTCGGAGGTCAGAATGCCTACACTGTTACCAGGGTTGCAGGCTCCGTGATCGCATATAACCACAAAAAGAACCAGCTATAAATACTCACACCGTTTGTTCATAAAATCTGCCTTCACTGCCTTCCCTCCAGTCCTGTACCTATATTCTACATGAAACACTTACTGTATCTCTAACTTGTCAGTTCGCCTTTCCTTTTACTGAGTCTATCTTGTAAATATTTAACTAAAAGAAAAACACAACAAGCCCACACTTAGAAAAAGTGTCCAATTTAAGAATTCCCCTGGTGTGAATTCCTCAAAAAGCAAATTGTTTTAAGGCATCAAACGTTTGTCAAAACCTGGAGAAATTTGGTCTGCGACAATATGAAATATTGATGCAGAGTTGGTTCCACGAATGCGACTGGAGTTTCAGTAACTATGAAAATAACAATAATCATTTTCCTGCACCACTTTGTACTGGACACAAGAGTACATTTCTCAACTTCTGTTGCTCGGTTTTCATTTCTTTTCCCAAAAAATTGACTTTCCTCCTTTGCAACAAAAAATAACACTGAAAGGAGGGTCGGGAATGCAGGAACAATATTATGCATTTGCTTTGAAAGAATGCAGGTGATGAAGCCATCACACTCTGCGATGTTACAGGACTGTTTATTCCAATAGAATGATATCCATGTCCAGACTCATGATGTTCTAACTCGATGATGTCTTTTTTTTCTAATAGTAAGCTTTATTCAGAATAAAATGTATATGTAAAATAAAAACTGTGCCAAACAATGTTCATACATTTTCAGTGTTCAGTGTCTTACTCAGTGTTAACATCTGTCTTTAGACAAAACATCCTTGCTGCTCATGTGGCCTCCTGGGGTGAAATCCATTATCTTCTTTGAGGGGTCAGAGTCATACAGTGTGGAAGCAAGTCCTTCAGCAGAACTTGCCCACAATGAGCAACATGTCCCAGCTACGCTAGTCCCAACTGCCTGCCTTTGGCCCATATCCCTGCAAAGCTGTCCTATCCATGTACCTGTCTAACACCTGACTCTGTCCCTCAATATCCAGCAGCGTAAGGACCCTAGACAACGCTCCTCCACCAGAGTCTTTGTGTTGGCTGCACCAAGCTTCAGTGTGTCCCTCAGAACATACTCCTGCAATCTGGAATTGGCCAGTTGACAGCATTTCCTAACGGACATCTAAGCACTTAATGTCCAAGTGTAAGGTTCTGTGATCTCATGATATCTTGAATGCTGATCCCATGATGTGTTAATCCCTTTCATGCCTTAAATGCATGACATCCAACTGTGGAAATGTGTTATTCCTATGTTGTTACCAGTTTTTTCAACTTTCATTTCCGATTTCCAACATTTACAGTTCCTTTAATCCCATGGCTCTCTGTTCCCTAGCTTCCCCAGTTGCATGGAAGTCTAGTCACAAGATACATTGTCCCATGATATCTGAGTAGTATCATACCCTAGTCCTAAAACAGTCTTATCCTGGATGGTCGATCCTATAATTTCCAAGTCCTATGCTGCCTTAGACATTGAATCTTAATTATTAACTTGTGCACTGCTTGAAACAGAATGTAACCATTTATCATCAAGACACACAGAACATCCCACTGTAAAGATATCAGCACAGGGTGCAGACAAACTGGCTGCAAAGCTCGTATAAAGTGCAAGTTTCTAAGGCAAGTCCATTTGCCAATAAAGGCAGTCTTTCAGCACTGTTTTTTTTCCAGCATTCCTTGTACGGAGATCAATTATTTCCAGAGCGAAATGCTACTGTGGCCGTATCCAGTGTAAATTGCTCGTTTCTAAGCTCCCCCCTCCAGTCTAGTTTCAGTAAAAACACTGAACCAAGCACTTGAAACAACTAATCTTTATAATACCAAAAGCGCGTTACAGTTCAACCACTGTACCTATCCCACCGCGGGTTTGATCCTCGTGTCTGCATGTTCAAGCCCTCTAGGCTTTGCTCGGACAGAGACACTCCAGAAGTTCACACAGTCCAAAGCGCTCTCCCAGAAGATCGACACTGAGATCGTGGTAGTGGACTTTTATATGTCCCGGGAACTCGAGGGGCCGAACCACACGGGGGTGGTCTCTTAATAGCCCAATTACAGATATCGATTAACCCCATACATAACAGGCATTCCCCATACCAAATGATACAACAGCTTAATACATTGTATTCAAAACGGACTTTGAGAGGAAGCCAACTTAGAAACATTTACCCTGACAAGGCTCAACACCTCATCCAATCAACACTCGGCAAAGTCAAACTCTGCAACATTATTTACAATTATTTACAAGGTGTATGTCTGGTTTGCAGCCATCCAATCCATTCTATGCATTTTGCACCTAATTGACAAGGTTTGCAGATATTCCCATTCTTTGCTTGCAAATTGTATCTAAGCTCCAGACACTCTGGCACCTCTCCGCAGCTTGTCTCAGCTCTGCAGAGAGCAATTCCAAATTAACCAAATCTACCAGCAACCCTGAAGCTTTACCCCATTTTTAAGTCCTCGCTGCTCCAATTTAGCCAGGATTAACACAAGCTCTACAATATAAACCTTTTCTCATGCACTCTGTTGTGATATCACATCACTCAATTTGACCAGGAGGGCAGGGAAACGTCAGTTCATTGTAATTGTCAGATCTTAACTGAAGCTGCAAGCATGGTACAACAAAGAATGCTTAACTACATGACATAGTTCCACAGTAACGGCATTCTTACAGTTACTGGCATATCTTGAGGTACTTGCAATAGTTCCTCTTCTTGACTGAAGAACCAGTTCTATATAATACTTACTTAATTGATTGCAATGAAAGTACAATACATGTAGTATAATTGGCTTAATCACAATAGAAACTCTCTTACTTTTCCAGCTTGTTTTGATGGTACAGATGTGTCTGATACCTACCACGCGTCCACTCCAGATGCTCTGCATACAATACTTTCCCTCAGACTCTCTGTGACATCTTTGGAACAGTAGAGCCCTGAAGAATGTTACAGAACACAGAAATCTGGGTGTACAGGTGCCCTGAAAGTGTCGAGTCAGTGGATAGAGTGGTGAAGAAGACCTTTAGCGTGCTTACCTTCATTGGAAAAGGTATTGAGTACAAATGTGGGGACGTAATGGTACAGCTGTACTAGTCGTTGGTGAGACCACACTTTGAGTACTGTGCGCAGATCTCAACATCCAACTGCAGGAAGGATGCCACAAAGTTGGGAAGGGTGCAGAAGGGATTCACCCGGATGTTACCCGGGCTTGTGGGGTTGAGTTATAAGGAGACGTTGGATAGATTGGAACTTTTTTCTTTGGAGTGTAGGGTGCTGATGGGCAACCTTATAAGGAGTACTAGACTAAGTGGGACCTGTTGGGTCCCCGTCAGATGGGAGGCCTGGTCCCCCACGCAATCCATTCCCCAAAGCAGTATTCCACCATGGTGTGGGAGAGCATGTGGTGTGGGGGAGGGTTGGTGGTGTGGGGAGGGGGGTGGTGCTGTGGGGGACTTGGGGGTGGTGTGGGGGAGGGGGGTGGTGTGGGGGAGGGAAGTGTGGGGGAGGGGGCTGTGGCGGAGGGGGTTGGGGGAGGGGGTGTAGAGGGGTGTGGCGGAGGGGAGGGTGTGTTGAAGGAGGTGTGGGGAGGAATGGGGGTGGGGTGGGGGGCTGGTGTGGGGGGGGTGGTGTGGTGGGTGGGTCGTGGGGGGGGGTGGGTGGCGTGGGGGTGGGGGAAGGGGTGAGGAATGGGAGAGGGGTAAAGGGGGGGCATGGGTGTGTGGATGGGTAGGGGGCATGTGGCGAGGAAGGAATGGGGAAGAGGGAAGGGGAGGGGGGGGAAGGGGAGGGGGAGGGGGAGGGGGAGGGGTTGTGTGGGGGGGAGGGACTCCACTCAGCAGCCACTGACCGCGGCACCACACAGCACCTCCCGGCTCCACACAACGGCTTCCCCCGACTCCACACAGCGGCTACCCCTGACAGCACAAAGCGGCTTCCCAGACTCCACACAACTTGTGGACCCAGCCCCGCCTCCGGGGTTTTGTTCTCCTCGCCCAGAAGGGGCGTTACCTTCTTGGTGACCGACAGGCGAGAAGACCAATCTGCTGATCTCACTAGTTTTTTAAACCTTCTTAACTTTTGTAATATTCCACCAACTTGGTGTGCCTGGAGCAGAGGAGAATGGCGAGTAAGGTGGCAAAATAATCCTAGCGATATAGGGTTACCGTTTTTGCGCAAATTTAAAAAAAAGCAAACTGGAAGTGATCAAGAAGAGAGTTTTAGTAATAGTATAGATAAGGAGTATTGATAGAATGAATGCTCAGTTATTTTCGCAGGGTAGAGAATTCTAAACCTAGGTTAAGCTGAGAGGGGAGGGACACAAAAGAGATCTCAGGACAACTGTTTCACTCAGAGGATAGCCAGAGAAAGCTACAGAAGTGAATACAATAATTACTTTTAACACACGCCAAATGCAGGCAAATGGCGAATATGCCAACTTTGCACAATAACATTTTTGGTCTGTGCAATGTGTATTATAAATAGTGAGACTATGGGACATGCCCAGCAGGCTAGATTATAAAATAGCAATTAAAAAAAACAAAAAAAAATAAAATGATGTAAAGCAGAAATGGCTAATTGAAAAAAGAATTAAGTTGTGAAATTCAATATGTTGTGCTGTAAGTTGGAATGTGCCCAGAGAGAAGACGTCGTGTAGTTCTCGAGCTGACACTGAACCTCCACAGTAACCAATGCAGGAGGCCATAAGCCGATCGGTCAGACTAAACTTGAAGGGCTAGATTGCCTTCACAGCAATCCTATCGATAGTGAAGACCTTATACTCAAATGAACAGAGATTTTGATAGAGATGCAGAGAAGGACTTTGATAACTCTTCCTCTGTTAAACTCCGCACACAGTCAGCACTGGAAAGGAAAGGTCGGAAGGTAATCGGCAATAATGTGCACAGGCAGGCTGGTTAGATGGAAAAATTGGCAAGAGGGTAAGAAGGGCAATAGGGATTCATGAAGGAGGTCATTCAGTAATTGGGGAAAGAGAACCAATGAATGCAGAAGGAGTGAGCAGGGTTTGAAGAGGACAAAGTTGCCAAGAAGCCTGGCATAAAGTGAAGCATAACAAAGGAAGAGTTATAATAGGGAAGGTTATACATTTGTGCAATGGGCTGCCTGTTGCTCTTCGAGCTGTACTCTTCTGTGCTCTGCTCTTACTCTGCTGTTAAACTTGTAATTCTAAAAGTTATTTAACCCAAGCATAAAACCTGTGCACCAGCACCTCACGCATCCAAGCTGAAGATGAATCATTTTTAAAGTTAGTTATTTTTCTCAAACAAGTGCTGAATGCACGGAGCAAGCTGTCAGAGGATAACACGGACGTACTGTACATAGAATGACACACTCAAGTGGGCGTTGGCTCACTAGAAATGACAACAATTCAATGCAGAAAGATGTACTCTAACTTTGAAATAAGCTAGTTGTGCATTTTGGGGGTTTCCCTGGGACCAGTCAATCCCAATGCATTCAGGACCTCTCAGACTAGACTTCCAGGAAGTGAAGAGGGGTTGAAGTTTAGTCAAAATGACTATTATCATAACTTGACAGAAGTAACGATTTGTATGTCTGTCTCATTTGTCAGCATTTCATATCAATGCTTAAGGAATGTGTAATTCTTTTAAAACAAATGAGTCAAACATAATAAGGAGAGAGTGTCAGGTGTAATTACAGCTGTCAAGAACCAGTGCTGTCTAAATGCTTTTAGAAAGATGTTTGATTTGTGCAGATGCTACATCACTCTGTCTGCAGGAGCTGCCTCTGTCTAACAGGTTCGGTGGCAGCTGGTTAGGATGGGCTGAGAATTTCTCTTACTTTCTCAGCAATTCCAGAGTGAAAAAACCCCAATATGTTCATTATATTCCTATGATTCGGTACGATTCACATAATAATCTTCTTTGGAAAATGTGCAGTGTTATATTGGTCTGTGTTAGCACAATCAGTATTGGCCAGTACCCCTTGGTAACTGGGGTGCAGTTTGATGGAGGTTTGTTGACCAGGGAATTAGAAACTCTGTCTTTTGCCCTTTGTATAACACCATGTTGTTTGCATTGTCTGAAGAAGGGTCTTGACCCGAAATGTCACCTATTCCTTTCCCCAGAGATACTGTCTGACCCACTGAGTTACTCCAGCTGTTTGTGTCTATCTTCGGAGTAAACCAGCATCTGCAGTTCCTCCCTATACATTTCCATCTTCTGTGCTATGATCTCTCTGCCTTCTTTTAAAAGTGGGATAACATATCAGTTCCTGAAATCACACTCAATGATACTCAGAAATTCGATGTACAAAATATTTAGAATGCATGTTTATCATTGACTTTCCTCTATACATATATATATATATATCCCTCTGTTCATGCCTTCTATATTCTGTGGTGCAGAAGCAAAGCAAGAATTTCATTTTCCTATCTGGGATACATGACAATAAACTCTCTTGAATCTTGAATCTTGAATATAAAGCTTTAAGAAATTGACTAAACGTGTGCTTTCTGAATCATGGCAGATATTGGAGACCTTGCATTCTCCTTTCTGGTGGTAGCTGCAATTTTACATTTAAATAATTTTTGTGTCTATTTTTTGTTTTTTTTTGTTGCATAGTCTTTTACATTGGTTCTTACTTGGTTCATTAGAGGGAGGGGGGAGGGGGGAGTCCCGGCTGCGAATCGCGGGGATATCCGAAGCCGACCACAGAATCGCGGGGAAACCCCGTTTACTAAGCCACGCAGGCTCGGGGGAAGCCCCAAACCGAGGGAGCATTCAAAGGGGAAATCCCGGCTCCCGACACCGCAAGGATCCCTGCTACAAGGTTCCATAGATGCTGCTGCACCCGCTGAGTTTTCGCCAGCATTTAGGTCCCAACTACAAGGAGCACGGAACCTCAGAAGCCTGCAGGTAACCTGCCTTCCGGGACCAGGGGAAGACCGCGGGTAACCCGGTCTCCGAAACCGCGGGGAAGACCGCGGGAAGACCGCAGGAACCCAACTTTGGAGGCCACGGGAAAATCACAGGTAACCCGACTTCAGAGACCACGGGAAACCACGGATAATCCGTCCAGAGACCACGGGAAAACCACGTGTAACCCAGCTTCAGGGACTGTGGGAAGTCCACAAATAACCCAGCTTCAAGGACCGTGGGAAAACTGCGGATAACCCAGCCTCGGGGGCCATGGGAAACCCGCGGATAACCCAGTTTCAGGGACCGTGGGAAAACCGCGGATAACCCAGTTTCAGGGACCGTGGGGAGACTGCGGATAACCCAACCTCGGGGGCCATGGGAAGACCACGGATAACCCAGCTTCAGGGACCGTGGGAAGACTGCGGATAACCAAGCTACAGGGACCTTGCGAAGAACACGGGTAGAACCATGCTTGGGGGAAACCTCAGCTACGGGGACCGTGGAAGACCGCGGGTAGATCCGTGCTTGGGGGAAACTTCAGCTATGGGAACCGTGCAAAAGCTGCGGGTAGATCCGTGCTTGGGGGAAACCTCAGCCACGGGGACCGTGTGGAAGACCGCGGGTAGATCCGTGCGTGGGGGACATCGCAGCTACGGATGGAAGACACGGCTAGGACTGCAGAAGAGCGGGTAGCCGGCGGCGAATTCAGACTCCGGCTGCCCGAGGAGGGTTAGAGCTAAAACAGGAGACTGAAAGGCCTAGACTGAAGTCAGGCCAGGAGGGTCCCACCGACATGGGTTCGTCCTCGGACATTTTACCCATCCTAATTGGCCAGGGAGGGCCATATCAGAGCCCGTGGCACCACCCTTTTTCAGGGCTGCCTACAAAACTCCCTTCTGCAAAGGTGAGTGCGAGGAGTCAATAGGGTGATTTCACGAAAGGTCACTGGAGCGTAGACCCGCACCCACGTGACCGCACCATTTAACTGGGGGACAAGCGTCACTTCCGGTACATGTTAGTGAATGGGAAAACACGCACTTTCACACCCGTTAAAAACATCGAAAACGGCCAGTTTTTGAGCTGTAATTTACTGTGCCAGTCGGGGTGACCGTGAGGCACAGCTACCTAAATTTACAGTTAAAAAAAAAGATAGAAACTAAGGTAAATTCAAGAGGGAGCTGAAGGTGCAAAAACAGCGGAAGTTGTTAGCGGACATTCGCCGTGGAGATTTAAAGTCCAAAATATCGGGAATTATCGCGTTTGCTCGCTGCATTTCATCAACAGTGGCATTATTGACTTTTTTTTTATCTTTATTCATTTGTTAGATGAAAAGTATTAAAAGTTAGAAATCCTTCAGTAAAATTGCAAAATCGCCCATTATTCTCAGGTGGGTTTTAACATGCAAAATGAAAACGCTTCTGAAGCTCCATTTACCATTTAAACAATCGTAAACTCTCAATGCGTTTGGAAATAAATTTTACTGAGATGCAAGCTAAGGAATGGGATAATTGTCAGCTGTTAGTTGGACAAAATCAGGAGATTTTATTTTTTGCCAAAATATATTTCTCAATGTTTCTTGTTTAAAGCCTGCACAATCACCCAAACTACTTATTTATTTATGTCGCAACGTGAGTACAAACTTCCCCAAGCCCTGCCTTGCAATCACAGTGAGCACTACATTGAGAAATATATTTTGGCAAATAAAAAATCTCCTGATTTTGTCCAACTAACAGCTGACAATTATCCCATTCCTTAGCTTGCATCTCCGGCGGCGGCGGCGGCGGCGCGACTCTCGTCAGCTGCGGCCTCTGCAGTCCGTCTGCGTTTTTATTATTTTATGTCTGTTTTTATGTAGTTTTTGTTATTTTTGTTGGGGTATGTGTGTGGGGGGGTGGGGGTGGTGTGGGGGGGTTGGGGGTAACTTTTAAATCTCTCCCTGCACGGGAGACCCAACCTTTTCTTTGTCGGGTCTCCGTTGTCGTTGGGGCTGCAACGAGGAGCGGCCTCCAACAGGAAGACCGGGGGCTGTGATGCCGACTACTCACCTCACCGTCGCGGAGCTGGCCGAGTCCAGAGCGGGTGAAGCTGTGGTGGACGTTGCTGCGACCCGACCCCCGGAGATTCGGTGGCTGCAACTGCGGGTTTGGCGGACAGTGACACCGGGAGCCCGCGGGTCCCTGGAGGGAGACCGCTTTTCGGGGCTTCCGCAGCGGCGACTTCTCCCGCCCGAGTTGCGGGGTTGAAGAGCACCTGGAGCGGGGCCTTACAGCACCGCCCCGCGCGGCTTGGAATGGCTGCGGGCTGCGAGCGCACGCCGGGGGCTTTGCGACCTTGCATCACCCGGCGTGGCGTTAATGGCCACGGGACAATCGCCATCGCCCGCCGGGGGCTTTGACTTTGACTCTGACATCGGGGGGGAGAGTGCAGTGGAGAGAGAAGTTTTTTTGGCCTTCCATCACAGCAATGTGATGGATGTTTATGTAAATTATGTTGTGTCTTGGGTCTATTTGTTTGTAATGTATGGCTGCAGAAACGGCATTTCGTTTGGACCTCAAGGGGTCCAAATGACAATAAATTGAATTGTATTGTATTGTATTGTTGTATTGTATCTCAGTAAAATTTATTTCCAAATGCATTGAGAGTTTACGATTATTTAAATGGTAAATGGAGCTTCAGAAGCGTTTTCATTTTGCATGTTAAAACCCACCTGAGAACAATGGGCGATTTTGCAATTTTACTGGAGGATTTCTAACTTTTAATACTTTTCATCTAACAAATGAATAAAGATAACAAAGTCAATAATGCCTTACTTTTGATGAAATGCAGCGAGCAAACGCGATAATTTCCGATATTTTGGATCTTTAAATCTCCACGACAAATGTCCGCTAACAATCTCCGCTGTTTATGCACCTTCAGCTCCCTCTTGAATTTACCTTAGTTTCTATCTTTTTTTTTTACTGTAAATTTAGGTAGCTGTGCCTCACGGTCACCCCGACTGGTACAGTAAATTGCAGCTCAAAAACTGGCCGTTTTCGATGTTTTTAACGGGTGTGAATGTGCGTGTTTTCCCATTAACTAACATGTACCGGAAGTGACGCTTGTCCCCCAGTTAAATTTTGCGGTCACGTGGGTGCGGATCTACGCTCCAGTGACCTTTCGTGAAATCACCTATTGGCAACTGACTCTGAATTCGAAGCATGTCCGAGGAACAGGTGCCAGCTGGGAGTTACCATGCACCTGGAAAGACATGGGTCCACATACATCAGCAGCCCTACGACCCAATCGAGGATGGAAATCGAACCCACATCGGGGGCCTTTTGGGCTTACCATAAAGCCACCGGTAGCCATGACAGTAGGTGGGTCTGGTTCTTTCCGAAACGTGGGGTTGTGGACCATTTACAAGAAGGTTGGAAGAGATAGTTTATACTGCACAGTACAAGCGAGACAGTCTAGGAATATGGCTGGAGTTGCCTCTTTAGGCAGGCTCGCTATTATGACAAATGAGGCCTGTTTATTATCAACAAGCCCAACTCGCATGTGCAGTATAGACATTGAAACTTTGTGACTATTAATTCCCATGGGGTCAGCTTCATTCACAGGGCACCGGAAATATCTGAAATTTAACTGGATGGGGCAATGATACAGTTAAAACATTGCAAAATAGGCTAACTTCAGTTCCCAGGTTATTTACAAAATGAGTGCTTCAGCTGCTCAGAGTTTTAAAACTATTGTTAAGAACTATCTGGATGAGATTAAATGCTGTATTTTGCTAAGTTAGCTGTATCAGCCACAAAACCCATTTGAGAAATTGGGTTCTCATCTGTCCAGATAAATTTAAATTGATACCAACTGAACTTATTGGTGATTGGGATTACCTATAACTCTATTTAATCGTCTGGGACTCTGCCCTGAGGTAAGGGATTGGAATTAATGGAAGCCCGTAACAACACTGATCAAGCAACCTTCTGTTCATCAAGTATAATTGTCTTACAGCTGTGCTATTTAGGCCTTTGCACAATCAGAACTATACAGCATGCAAAAGAAGTAAGCACTCAAGTACCATGTGGTCATTGTTACCAGCTCTATGCTATTCCACTAAATCAGTAAACCTTTAATTAAATTACAAACTGATGCTATTGTTCAGGATGAGAAATTGCTCATGCCATCTAGTTACAGATGTGGATGGTAGAGTTACCAATTCCTCAGTTACATGGTATCAACTACCTATAGACACTGGGTGCATTCTGGGGATTAAAGGTTTATGTGAATATGCCTATCTGCATGCTCTAGTCCAAGTTGATGCACTTTGGTGGTGGCAAATGTCTGTTATGGCATGGTTGTGAAATATCGGTAGCGTTCGTTACATTCTAGCTACACTAAGGAGGAATGTTCTTTTATGTTTTTCTCCATTTCTGCCTCAACAGACGGGTTTGCAAAATTCAGCACGTTCCCGCCTCAGGCATTTTTATAGTGCCTGCCGGGCTTAGCCAGCCATGGTTCCCTACTGATGTGGGGAATGATAGAACCATATATGGTTATTCTAGACACAAGCATTGGTCTAGCCGTGATGCGGGAAACCGTCCTCAGCATGATATAATCAATTCATTGTATTACAGAGACTGAGAAGACCATTCCTGCATCTGGGGTTGTTAAACCAACCATGAACGTGCTCGCTGCAGATCGCAGGGATAGCACCAGAAAATATCAATATTTCCTCATAAGGAGATGGGAGGTATTAGTTTTACAATTATATTACATATTCGGCATGGATGACTGACGTCTTGTAGTTCAGGTTCATATGAGGGCTTGACAAATCATGATGTCTTAAGTGCCATCTACCATACCTAAGTGCTTCATCATACTGGCTGAAAGGAGTAGAACCCACTCTGGGGGGGTCACCCTCTGAGCTCTAGATTATGAAGAAAATCTGCAACTCGAAAACTCCCAGGCCTAGGGACGCAGAGATATGGGGTGTTAACGTTGTGCTACGTCGCTTCGCTGAAGTGCTCCAGCTACATCCCTGTCCTTGGACTGACTCACTTATAAGTGGTTATGCTCATAGCCCTGCATGTAGCACTACGGTCCTAGTCATTACATAAACGTTGACTGGATAGGATGATTATATCTGCAGACAAAATGACACTTATGTTATGACTTAGTCAAGCAGTATAGACCAGGGGCACCAGATCTCAAACTAGATGTTCACATATTCTATGAACCTTCGATTGTGTATAGTCACACAACTACACCAGAATGTTAGATCACTAGAGCCTAGAGACTCTGAACTAGCAATATTGTTAGTTACATCTACCCTCAAAAGAAGATATCACTTCAGACCATCTCACGTGACTCCGAAGTAAAATAGTAAGATTAAACGAGAACTTACCAGTTTGAAGTTTGATCTTTATTTTATGAGGAGTTACGATGAGGGATTACGTGCCCTCCGCTCTCGCCCTCTATCATAAAGGTCAACTGGTATTCTAGTTCTTCTTATCTTACTATATTTATTACATTGACTGTTGTCTGTGACTTCACACCGCTGCTTTGAAGAATGTCGCGCATGCGTGCTGGACGGGGTCTTCACGTAATCCCTCATCGTAACTCCTCATAAAATAAAGATCAAACTTCAAACTGGTAAGTTCTCGTTTAATCTTACTATTTTTCCTCAAACACTAACAGCCTCAGACAGATGAACTCTAAGAAGGACAAAATCATTACATTTAGGCTGTGGACCAGCTTGACTTGGTAATATATCCTTCACCATTCCTAGGTCTAAATACTGGGTCTCCACATCCAAAAGCACTGTGGAAGTCACTTTGTCAGAAGGACTGCAGTATGATTAGAATCATAGTCATACAACACTCTAAACAATTCCGATCTATGTATCTGTCCAAATGTCCAAGTACCTGCCTCAACAACCTCCTCTGGCAGTTCATTCCATATACCACCACCTGTGTGTAAAATGCTGCCCCTCAGGTTCCTATTAAATGTTTTCCCTCTCACTTTAAACCTATGCCCTCTGGTTTTTGATTCTCCTATTCTGAGTAAAAGACTGTGCATCTCATAGAGTCATAGAGTAATCGAGTCATACAGCCTGGAAACAGGCCCTTCGAACCACCTTGCCCGCGCCGTCCAACATGCCCCATCTAATCTATCTATTCCCCTCATGACCTTATGCTCCTCTATAAGATCACCCCTCATCCTCCTGCACTCCAAGGAATAAATTCCTAGCCTGCTCACTCTCTCACTATAGCTCAGTCTCTCAAGTCCAGGCAAGATCCTTGTAAAACTTCTCTGCACTTTTTCCAGCTTAACCGCGTCTTTCCTATAAGAGTGTGACCAAAACTGAGTTCAATTATCTAATTGTGGTCTCACCAATGTTTTGTACAACCACTTTCTCAAAGCCAATTCTAAATGATCAATAAATGCTGGTCTTGCCGGAGATACCCACTTTTCTAAGTGGATAAAAAATAATTTTGATAGTAGATTTTACCTTTCTGGTCATCTGGGACGACAGATGGCACAATGGGCTAAGTGTTCGACTGGCAACCGGAAGGTAGCTGGTTCGAATCCCGCTTGGAGTGCATACTGTCGTTGTGTCCTTGGGCAAGACACTTCACCCACCTTTGCCTGTGTGTGTGGATGTAATTATGTGAAGCACTTTGGGGTCAATGCAAGTTGACTAAAAATGTGCTATATAAATAAAGAAATTATTTTTTTTTAAAAATAATCTGTTGCAATTGGCAGGCTTAATTCAAAGGGCAGTCTACTCAAGGGAATGAAGGAGAAAGGAGGAGCCACATCTCGTAAAGCTCCAATCCTATTGAAGATTTTCGATTAGAAGTATTAGGATGATTTGGTGCTTGGTTCGGGAAGTAACACTCCTATATCTCCTGGACCACAGAGCACTGATATCAGGCAGAAATCTCCTCCCCAAAACGATCCTTACCTTTATTCAGCTGCTGTGATTTCAGAGGCTGGAGAAATCTTGCAAGATACATTTTAATCCAGACGAGGTGACTTTGAAGACAGACACAAAATGCAGGTGTAACTGAGCAGGACAGGCAGCATCTCTGGATGTGAAGTGGGCTGAAAATATATGAATGACAGTGCCAGAAACCCTGATTCGATCCTAGCTATGGGTGCTGTCTGATCAGAATTTGTACATTCTCCCTGTAACCGTGTGGGTTTTCCCCGGGTGCTCTGCTTCCCTCCCACATTCCAACGTTGTACAGGTTTGTAGGTTGATTGATTCGGTAGAGATTGTAAATTGACCCTAGTGTGTAGGATAGTGCTAGTGTATGGGGATTGCTGGTCTGCATGGACTTGGTGGATGGAAGGCCCTGTTTCCTCGCTGTATCTACAAACTAAAAACTAAACTAAACTAAAAATAAATTTACCTCACCCTTTCCCAGGCCACCATTTTGAGAGTGATTAACATTTTGTTGTTACAACTAGAAGACCATATAGTGAAGTCCTTAGTCTTCAAGAAAAATGTAGCAGCATCTTTTGCTTCTGATTAGACAGAAAACTTAAAAGTAAAATTTGTCCATTGAATAAAAACTAGTTGTTTTTTACCTCGTGTTCTTAAATAGATATACTATAACTGAATTGTAAATTGCTCCCTGCAAACATATTTTAAAAACACAGAAGTCACTTTACCCATAAGAATTTTTTAGATTTTCTCTTCACACAGATATTACCCTGTCATCTTTCGATTAGCTATTATTCTTTCATTTTTGTGTGATGGAAGTCTTTTTGTCAAACTTCCCATTATTTTCATCTGCTGTCAACTGAGATGTCATCGAGGGATGTTACAACTGTTTATACATCAGTCTTGGAAATTTTATGTGTCAGGGTAGTCTATTAGTGGTTTCTAACCTCTTTGCATTTCTTGAAACCTTGCATGCATCTTTCCAAACTAGGTGACCCACATTGAAACCAAATCATATGTGTTTACTTTAGCAGGCCGCATCTGTCAGGCTCCCATTTACCTTCTATTTCTTTACAGACAATTGCTGATCACTTGTTATAGGGAGAGATGATGCCGTTTTGTAGTGTTGGCTGCTGTCTATTATAGGAGTGCTACTTATTTTTAGACTTGTATAGAGTGCTAGTGTTGGCAGAGATAAATGGACCTGCAGTTAGGTTCAGGTATAGACACTTCCATCAGCCTCAAAACTGCCAATAAATGGGAACTGAGATTTATTGAAGGATTTGTGTCACTTATGACAGGACTTAGCAGCTGGCTTCTCGCTTTCACCCAACAAACAGCTAACAATGGCCTGTTTCCTTTATCATCGTTATTTTTTTGCATATATTTTATTCATCGTTCTTTATCTCTCCACATCATCGTCAATATCCCACGTTCCCTTATCCCTAACCAGTCTGAAGAACTGAAACATCTCCCATTCCTTCTCTCCAGAGTTGCTGTCTGTCCCAGCTGAGTTACTCCAGCAACAGTTATTATTTCAACAAATCTCAGTTATAATACTCTTCCGCTGATGGGTCATTGGTAATACTTTATATCCATGTGGCTCCAGAAATTCAATTGAAATCATTTAATGGCAAATTTGAGGACAATTTATTACTGTAAAAGGAGTAACAAAATTTGTTTTGCTTTTCAGTTATCAGAACTTTAAGTGTGGCCAGATTCAATCAGTCATTCAGAGATAATGAGGAAGCATATTAACCTAAGATATTATTATCCAACTGACCATCAGGAAATCGTATTAAGTCAGATAACTGAACAAAAAGGTTCCCAGCCCAAAATGTCATCTGTGCATTTCCCTCCCCAATGCTGCCTGATTTGATGAGTTCCTCCAGCAGCTTGTTTTTTGGCTCATAAGATCATAAGTGATAGAAGCAGAATTAGGCCATTCGGCCCATCAAGTATAATACCCAAGATTCCAACATCTGCAAACTTGTGGCTCAAATCCCATTAATCATACCTTGCTCCTTAACAAGTGCATGTGTTGGGTATTACTGAGCCATATTTACCTAAGTAACAATTCAGCCACTTAAGACAGTCCTCCCATTTTTATTAGATCGGTGATCAGCCTACAATTTCTTGAAAAATGTATGTAAACGCACACCATATTATATGTGATGCTGCACATATGAGCTGAGTAGTCAAAGAGGGTGGCATAAAAAAGATGCATGCATTTTAGCCACTGTCCATATTGTGATTGATTCATGATATTTAATAGTCATATAACACGGAAACAGGCCGTTCGGCCTAACTCATCCATGCCGATCAAGATGTCCATCTAAGTTAGTCCAATTTGCCTGTGCTTTTTGGCTGTGTGCAACATATTTTTGGCTCTGTGCACCATTGGAATATGAATACGTTCGCACGTTGACATCAGCTTTTCTACCATATCCCTGACTCGATGAAAGGTAAGGAGGATTTGCATTTAATTCTCATTCCATCCAGATCTTAGTCAAACCAGTAGTTGGGCTTTACAATTAACCTCAATCATTCAGTCTGGGGAAAGGAAAGCCCTGGTGAGGTTTCAGTTGCTGAATAATATTCAGTGATCATCAGTTTTATTCACTGCTATAATATCACCGCCCAGCCTCCTGTGCACTAAAGTCCTACCTGCCCCGGCATCTTCATCTAGCTCAGGTTCTTTAGTCCTGGCAACATCCTCATAAGTCTTCTCTGCGCCCTTTCCAGCTTTAAGATATCTTTCCTAAAGCAGTGTGACCAAAATTGATTGCAATATTCTAAGTGCGGCCTCACCAACATTTTGCACAACTGCAACATATTGTCCCAGCGTCTATGCTCAGTTCCCTGATGAATGAAGGCCAATAAGGCAAAAGTCTCTTTCACTATCCTATCTGCCCCTACAACACCACTTTCAGCCAAATTATGTAATTGTCCTTCTGTGTTCCTCAGCTCTACAATGCTCAACCTCCAGTTGAACGTACACCATTGAAGTTAAGATTTCAGGAAAGTCTGACCTTCTTCAGATGTAGCCGTGAGATTACCTGATAAAACAGAGAATGTAGATTTAGTGCCTCAATTATGCGTCACCACACTGAACAGGACAGCACTCCATGTACAAGGTATCAGACTAGTTGTCAGACATAAGTCAGGAAGTAGGAGTTGAAACCACACCATTTGATTTAGAACATAGAGTGCTCCTGACTGAGCCATGGTAACATTTTATTTTTTCATACTGTTCTTTTGCAATGGTTTCTATTGTTGTGTGTATTCATTGGTAAGTATCTACATTAAAATCCATCTGTCAATTTTTCAGCCCATCTCCTTTATCTCTTGAATTCTGCTTTGAATATCTCCCAACTACTTTCATTTCAACTCTGTTTTCAAGCATATTCCTTTTATTTGATGTTGTTGCTTCATCAGTAACAAATAACCAGGTAATCTGCTTAACCATCTGCAAACTAGAACGATAAAGTTTTAAAGTTCTTAACTGGGATTAAAGTGCAGAAACAGGCCGTTTGATAATGGCAGAGTTTACATTGCATGTAAACCACCTGTTTTATAATCTGGATTATGTGTTCATATTCACGAGTGAGGATTGAGTCTACAGTTTATCGCTCGGAAACAAGAGCATTGCTACAGACCCCGGATTTAACACAGCAAATGGCTGATAGGAGTTATCATTCCAAGTTATTTATTCCTTGGAATTAATTTATCCTCCCACTTTCCCTAGAGTTTAATCCTTCTAGTTTTAAGCTTTATAGACACATGATATATATCCAGCATTTTCTGCTTTTATCTCACATTGCCAGAATGTGTTAGGTGGCCCTCCTCCATTTTGATTCCCATATTTATCCCTTTACTCAAATACTTCTTTAAATACCAGAAACAGTTTGCCTGTAAACGGGGTAAATGGGCCAAATTAACTCAACTGATTGCAGTAAATGATGTTTCTGGGACAATAGCACAGACCTGGGTGGGTAGGGGGTAGCACTAAGTGTGGAAAGGTGGAATGAGACAAGCTTAAAGTAATTAATTGCAATATTACAGAACTGAGCACGAGTGTAGTTTAATTTTGAGATACAGCATGGAAACACTGCGCCAACCAGCAATCCCTGCACATTAGCGCAACCCTACACTCAATTTGCATTTATACCAAGCCAATTAATCTACAAAACTGTACGTCTTTGGAATGTGGGAGGAAACCAAAGATCCCTGAGAAAACCCACGCAGCCACGGGGAGAACATACAAACTCCGTATAGACAGCACCTGCAGTCGGGATCGAACCCGAGTCTCTGGCACTGCCGGCGCTGTAAAGCAACAACGCTACCGCTGTGCCACTGCGGTAGCACTTTTGTTATCCACTATTTTATCCCTGGTGCATCTTTATCATTCTCACAGCCCAACATTTAATTCCAAGTTACTTGCCTTGTACCTGCCCCCTTTCCAAGCTCCAGAGACTTGCAATTATCTACATTTTTAAAGTTACACAAAATTCCATATCCACTTAATGCCTTTGGCTCTCTCTTATTCTTTTTCCCCTCACTTTCTTTGCATCTCATCTTATTCCTCTGAGAATATCATAGAACACTTTGCATCAATGACTTAGTGTGGTGATTGTTGCTAAAAAAGCAATTGGAACAGCAAATTTGTCTGCACTCATGGAGAGCAAAAAGACAAATCATTAATTAGTCTGCATTTTTTTCCCTGTTGATGTCTCTGCTGATGGGTTTTCGGAGAATTCTCTGATTGTCCTTTCTACAAATAGTGCCAAGACATATTTAACATCCCATCAAACTATCATATCCAGCTTTATTTTTAAATCCCTCAGGTAGCCCGTGCCAGCTTCTTCGCTGCCGTGTTGGGGCAGCAGGGCAAAGGTTGCGGATGCCAATAGGATCAACAAACTCATCAGGAAGGCTGGCTCCATCCCAGGGGTGGAGTTGGATTCACGGGAGGTGGTCTTGGAGACGGAGGATGCTACTCAAACTGTGGAGCATCCTGGACAATACAGTTCACCCCCTCCACGACACACCGGTCAACCTGAGGAGTACCTTCAGTTACAGACTGGTTCCACCAAGGTGCAGGAGAGAATGCCACAGGAGATCTTTCTTCCCTGTGGCTATCAAACTGTACAACTTATGTCATGGGGTAGACTGAGATTGACTCCCCCCCCCCCCCCCCCCCCCAGCCTTTAATTTCATGTTTTGTGTATTTTGTGTTTTCATGACTGTTGGCAGATCAATTTTCCTCCGGGGATAAATAAAGGCACCTATGTCCAATAAGTCACCTATGTTTGCACAGGCAGAGTTTGAACTGGCCATGTTGCTGTACAAGAGTCTGAGCCAGGAGTGCAGAATAAACAAATGAGTAAAAAATCTTACTCTGCGATATTGTGGCATGACCTAAATTGTGAGATTACTATACTTTAACGCATAGACTACAACATGCGAAACACTCTCTCTCTCTCTAAGTCAACTTTGTAAACACATGACTATCCCACTGTCGTTCCAAAATATGTCCACTCATCAGGTCACTGACCAGGTCACTCCTTCCTGACTGCAATATCCTCATAGTTGAAGGATTATTTTAATTTTTTTAATTTTTTTATTTATAGATAGAAGGAGAGGAAAGAAAAAAAAAGAAAATTAAAAAAAATAGAGTAAACTATCAATAATACAGCTTAGGAGATAGGTCCATAGGGTAAAAAGCATAACTATTCATCTAATCCTGGATTCAAGTTTCAGTCAGGCTCCCACGCTGGACCAATCTACCCCTTCAAATAATCTATAAATGTAGACCATATTCTAGTAAATAATTCTGGTTTGTCAATTAAGACAAGCCTAATTTTTTCCAAATGTAAGGTTTCCGACATCTCAATAATCCACATTTTAATTGTGGGGGAAGGATTGTTTTTATATAGGGGGAAACCGTTTTCAGTCACTTACCTCGACGGAGATGCAACTTTTTTCCTTGTCGCATCTTCGCCCCCCTCGTGGCCTAACAACTGGTTTGGTGCGGCCTTTCCAGACCGGAGACTGGCCCAGAGCTTCAGTAGCAGGCGCGGCGCGGACCTACCATCGCGGAGCCTGGGATCCCTTGCCGAGGGTCGCCTGTGTTGGAGCTCCGACCACAGGGCCTGCTTACTGCTGCGGGCTTCAGTGCTTCTAGCCGCGGGTGCGGCGCGGACTTACCATCGTGGAGCCTGGGTTCCCTTGCCGGGGATCGGCAGAAGAAGTGTTCGACCGCTGGCCCATGGTTTTTAGCATCGTGAAGCCGCGGTCTCCGGTAAGAAGTGGCTGATTCGGGAACTCCAAGCTGTGTGTTCTGATCCATCCCGATGTCGGAGTTTCGATCATCCCGACGAGAGGGCTTGTACATCGGGCCGCCCGTAGCGGCGACTTGTGAAGGATTCAAGGCCCTGACCACAGGTGAACAAAAGGAGGAAGATTGACTGAACTTTATCGCCTTCCATCACAGTGAGGAATGTTGATTCCACTGTGGTGGATGTTTATGTTAAAATCTATCGTATCTTGTGCTCATGTTACTTGTATGGCTGTATGGTAACTCAAATATCACTGTACCTCAATTGGTGCATATGACAATAAATGTGAACTTGAACTTGAATTGAAACCAGCATTGAATCAGTGATCCGCCATGAATTTTTTTTTAATCCATTTGCTCGATAAAAACCAGTAAACATTTAATTGAGTACAGAGGGAGTTGGATGTTGTCGTTGACCCGGGAAAACTAATTTTACAACTGTGAAATCTCAAACTCAGAGTAACATTGCACATTTCATGGTTTCAAAAGAAATACAAATGTTTAATTTAATTTCAAGTTTGTGAGATTCCAATTAAAAAAATACTGAATCCTCTGCGTGATGCGTGAGTGTTAGCGTGAGTGTGAACGTGAGTGTGTGTGTGTGTGCGTGTGCGTGTGTGTATTGTATGATTGTGTGTGTGTGTGTGTGTGTGTGTGTGTGTGTGTGTGTGTGTGTGTGTGTGTGTGAGTGTGTGTGTGTCCCATCTATATTGTACTTGTCATGTTTACAAATGTAACATAAACATGATGCTTTTTATAGATTCACAATCCTAGAGTAACTCAGGCTCCATTGCTGGATAAACGAAATAGGTGACGTTTTGGGTCAAGACCCTTCTTCATACTGGTGCCATTTCGGGTTGAGAACCTTTTTCACTCTTATTGGGTTTCTCCAGAGATGCTGCCTGATCTGTTGAGTTGCTCCAGCATTTTGAGTCTATCTTCAGTGTATACCAGCATCTGGAGTTCCTACCTGCATATAATGCTTTTTATGCTCTTGCTCCTGCAAACCCTTCACTTTGAATGTCTTTTCAGCTTGATGGCATCCAAATGGTTAGCTGCAACAGATCTCCTATTGAATGTAAAACAATAAACGCTTGAAGAACTCAGCCAGTGAAGCAGCAGCTGTGGAAATGGAAATTAATTAACATTTCGGGAAGAATACCTGGCCTGTAATGTTAACTGGTTTTCCTTCCACAGATGCTGCTTGACTGGTTGATCTTCCAGCATTTTCTGTTTTTGTTTCAGATTCCAGCATTTTCCTCTTATCCCTTAGTGGCAGAGAATATCTTCTCCCCCGTTATAAGAAAGGACAAATGGGGAAATCTATGGAGAACAAGTAAAACTAAAAATAAAAGTTGCAAAGTAGAAAGTCAACAAAATGGAGGCAATGGTGACTTAAAGGATCGCTGATGTTGCAATCTGGAGCAGAATCCTCCAGTGCGATGTTTTAAAATTCAAGGCAGTAGCTTTCTCAATTAAATTTGAGATTGTTTCATTTAATTTTCAAGTACAGCATCAAGTATTAAGCCTACTGACCAAATAAAACAGGCCAACAAATTCAGCTTCGTGGAGTGTCAACAACAACGGCGATTGAAAATATTCTGTCATTATCAAACATGATGGAGATCTCTACTGTTCAATGTGTTTGCCAAAAAACCCCACAAAGTGCTGGAGCATTCCTTCCAAGGAATAGATGACGTTTCTGGTCGAGACCCTTCTTCATTGGTTCCAATTAGAAAAAGTAAGTTTTGAACATTAGAACATAAGGAGTAGGAGGAACGGGTAAATCTGCCCTTCGGACCTGTTGTGGTAGATGATAATTTCATGATTGTACCAACTTCAATCTGATGCCAGGATTCTCCACACAATAGTGCGGATGTTATTTACACAGTGGGTGGTTAGTGCCTGGAGTATGTTGAAACAGATACATTAGTGATTGAAGCAGATATATTAGTGGGATTTTGAAGAATTTTGGGTAGACATATGGATATATTCAGGGAATGGAGGGACATAGTTATGTGCAGGTAGATAAGTGATGATCTTGGCATGATCTCAAGAGGACATAAATAGGGGATATTTCAGGTTAGCACCCTTGAAGAAGAGTCCTACTCAAAATGTTACATATATGTCCTCCAGAGATGCTGCCTGATCGATCACTTCATGTTTATTTTTTAATCATTTCCACAATTACCTTCTTTTCACGGAGGGTGATGAACCTCCAAAACCTTGGGGGTGTTTAAAGAAAAAGTAGCTACATTTTTGGAAAAGACAGTGGAATTGAGGGCTATGGGGTTCTAGCACAGAAGAGCCAGGGACAGATCGGCCATGATAATGTTAAATGGCAGGGCAAGTTTGAGCAGCAAAGTGTCCGACTCCTGCTCCTATTTTCTTATGTTCTGACAAATATGATGCAGAATATCTTATGATTATAAAGCCAGGCTAAGCAATCAACCATCAAAATACGACAGTGTGGGTGGAATGTTATTTTTGTTATTTCAATCAACGTATGCAAATTTAATGACCAAAATGTCCAAGTTGGGAACATCTTCTTCTGATCAAAACTGTCCCTTCAATGACTTTCATCCAGTTTGCTGATGCACAACTCCAGTTCAAACAAAAGCGTGGTCACGAGAAGTGTCGGAAGGAACTACAGATGCTGGTTTAAACCGAAGATAGACACAAAAAGCTGGAGTAACTCAGCGGGACTGGCAGCATCTCTGGAGAGAAGGAATAGGTGACGCTTCGGGTCAAGACCCTTCTTCACCGGTTCCAAATAGAAAAAGTATGTCTTGAACAACAGAATATAAGCAGCAGGAGGAGCGGGCAAATCATCCCGTCAAAGTTGTTCTGGTACATGATCATACCAACTTCAATCTGATGTCAGGATTCTCTACACACTAGTGCGGGTAGGATGTGATTTACACAGCAGGCGATCGGTGCCTGGAGCACGCTGCAATGGGTGTTGATTGAAGCAGATACATTAGTGTGATTTTGAAGAATTTTGGTTAGGCATATGGATATGCAGGAAATTGAAGGATATAATTATGTGCAGGTAGATAAGTGCTGATCTTGGCATCATGTCCGGCACATACATTGTGGGCTGAAAAACCTGTTCTTGTGCTGTACTGTTCCATGTTCTATGTACATTAACAATGGCACACAGTTTACAAAATCAGCTTGCAGTTCTAGCTACAATAGTTAGCTATCACAAAAGAAAATACGATTGTGAAGGGATTCTTTTCTTCACCCAAACCTTATTGTGATCCTATGATTTTAGCTCAAGATACTTAAACTCAGAGAAACAATAGCCTAATTTGAATAATCTATTATTCCAGCAAATCTTGTTCAACCACTGTCCATAACCCACTCTCTTAGTATTCCAAGGATAAAGACACCACTCTGATTACAGTTCTGTAGGTTCTGAGGTGCCCGATGAGGCAATGTGGGACCCACGGAATCTCCAATGGATGGGGGGAGGGGTGTAGGTGAGGAGTACGGGACGTGTGTTCTCCATCCATTACTTTTTGCTTGGATCTCAGATACTCCCAATGAAAGGACTTGAGTATTATCCAATGCATTTCTCCATTTTGAACAGTTGTGGGCAGGAACCTCCACTGGACATTGAAAATGCTGGATGTTCTCAAGAAGACTATGGAGGGGAAGCAAAAGGAGTAAAGGTGTTGTTTAATTTCTTGAGGGCCTCTGGCCTTATAAAAATGATATAATGTAAAGACATGAGGACTGTGGAGTGAAGCCAGAAGGTGGCAGCAATGCAACATTGTGGATGCCGGCTGCCGTAAAACTCCAAAGAAGAAGAAGAAGGAGAAGACTCCAGAAATTCAATTGAAATCATTTAATGGCAACTGACAGAGCAATTGAGGCCTTGGTTTGACATCTAATCCAAAAGACAGCACCTCTGACAGTGCAGCCATAAAATGTTAACCACCAGGACAGTTGGCAGATCTGAAGAAAGAGTCTCGACCTGAAACGTCACCAATTCCTTCTCTCCAGAGATGCTGCTAGTCCCGCTGAGTTACTCCAGCATTTTGTGTCTACAGTATCTTTGATTTAAACCAGCATCTGCTGTTCCTTCCCATACACCATCTGAATGATGCCGACTGCTCATTGGAGTGGATTGCCTATAATGAGAATGTCAATATTGGGCATGTTGGCCTGGATGAATATGCTGACGTTGATTTGTTTATTTTGGCAGTGGTTTGTAAGGTTTTGTGACCACAACAAGAGATATTACATCCATTGGTTCCACTTCTCTACCTATTGATTACATTCACAAAATCACTCCAAAAACATGTCAAGCTCAAAAAAAACTTTCATGAAAACAAGTTGATTCTCATGTCGTATTATTCTGTTACCGTGCTTAACAACAGATTCCAGCATTTGCCGAATAGCTAAAGTCTTTGCAAACGCTACTATTAGAACCTTGCAAATGCGTGTCATTTGGTCCACATGATTTATCAGCTTTTTGTTCTCTTAATTACCTCAGTACTTTCTTCATATTAATTTTAATTTGTGTAAATTACTCACTATCTCTATGCCTTGAGTTCCCTAATAATTGTTCTACAACTATTGTGCCTTCTGCAGGAAGACAGGCAAAATGCTTGTTTAGTGTTTTACTATTTATTTATTCCCATTTCACCTTTCTTGTCTCTACTTACCAGGTACCCGCATTAGTATTTGCTATCCTATTCATTTTTGCAGTATCTATTTTTTATATTTCCTGCTGTAAAATAAATGACCCGTGGGTTCATTGACTACAGTGAAGTAACAAAGAGAATGTGCATAACAAGAGGTGGAAAGTGCTGAGAGCTGCAAATGAAGGATCCGCTTTCCAATATCTTCTCAATACATCATGTCCCACAAAATTAAGAAAAAGTCAAACTAGCTTAACAAAATGTTCAATTACAAGTTTAGTCAATGTGCTGTGTCCTGATTTATTTTTGTAAATGTATCAGTATAACGTGTGTTGATCCTGGATTCTCACCAGGTGTCGATGTAGCATCCATCTTTGGATATATTGACAAAGTCAAGACGTGAACCTCTTCAGTTTTGTGGTGTGCCAACCCTTTTTCAGCCTTTGCAGGACTTTCTTTCGGAGAATATGCTAACTCACGAGCTCCACCTCGGGTATTTTCTCCTGAGATCGTGATCAAGATGGGGGGTTTTCTGAACCCTTATGAGATAATCCCTGGAACTGCACATCTCTGCAACTCTGTGATATTCTATCTTTTACAGCCTGGCTTCTAGCCTGATCTGAACCCCTTTTACTAATAGCCTGTACCATGAACTGCCTCTTATGAAAATCCTGAGTCTTCCGTTCATCAGCATTACCTAAGCCTCATAGAAAAATGGGGGATAAGATATGAAGCGATTTTTATCCCATTTGATTTGAAAGTTGTTAAAACTGAAATGGCAAAAATTGTAGATTTTTACTTTATTAAAATCTCTTCATAAAATCCACATATTGAGAGATTAGTTCAGAGCAGTGAGCAAAGTGGTGGTGCATGATTTGATATGCCTTACCTCAATGCCTTTTGGATGGCAGTCAACCAGCATCAGGGAGTCATGCATTTCTTTTGCAAAACAGTCTATGTAGGTAGGCAAGAATGATCCACACTTCCAGACCCTTGTCTATACTGTGCCAATTGGCAATGCTACAAACTACACATTGCGCAAATATGCTGAGTGCAGTACAACCTCTTTCATAATTCTTTGCATACAGCTGGTGCAGATCAGATTTGTGAAGAGCCCGGAACATTTGTGATCAAGAGGATTCATCTTTGCATCTAAACATCTGTCTAAATCAGTCCAGACACTCAAATCATACTCATCGGTTTGCTTTAATACTGAATACATCATAATCAATTCTGCTGTCTCCACTGCTGTTGCAAGAAAACCATCCTCTATGGCCTGAAGGATGAACAGTTCATTTTACATCTGTTGTATCATCTCCTCCACCCTGACCCTCAACACTGGTGTCTCTCGTGATTGTGTACTGAGACCCCGACACTATTCCCTGTACGCCCTTGTCTGTGTGAGCAGCTCAATCTTACATTTGCTGATGATATCTGTGGTCAACCAGATCAATAACAATGAGACGGAGTACAGGAAAGAAATCGAGAACCTTGTGTCATAGTGTCACAACAACAACCAAGCACTTAGTGATATGCTTTTCATTAACGCACGCTGCAATTTTGAAATTGCTACATTCTCCATTGGTTTAAATTTAATTTAAGCTTTGATGTTCAAAAGACTCATCAGTTTCAGTATTGTGCCAACTTCTCCTTTGTAGCCGTCTGTTATAAAAGTATCGCCTTTAGAGTCTTGTGATCATCGGAGGTTGAGGGATGACCAAGTGGAAGCATAGAAAATTACCTTACTTGTTTTCCTCATTTGGTTGTTTTTCGTTGCTCTAACCTTATAGCCTTAAACAGCAACAACCTTTTCAACCAATCTTGCCGTTAACACCAAACTCATTCACATGAACGAGCACAACGCGCTGAAGTAACTCAGCAGGTCAAGCAGCATCTCTGGAGAACATGTATACTGATGTTTCAGGTCGGGACTCTTCTTTGGAGTCTGAAGAAGAGTCCTGACCTAAAATGGCAACTATCCATGTTTTCCAGATATGCTACCTGACCTGCTGAGTTACTCCAGCACTTTGTGTCCTTTTGTTTATTAACCAGCATCTGCATTTCCTTGTTTCTACTCATTCACACGACTGTGGCTTAATATGGGACATCTTGCTTTTGTTACTGCCACATGCTCTAGACAATATTAACACTGATAATAATCTTTAGTGCTTTTGGAAATCATGTCCAATGCCATGATAATTTTGCATGCATACACAAATATTCAAACGTGTATTAAATAACTAAGATTAACTTTGCTTATCTTTTAAACCAACATGAACATGTAACCACTTAATTGGTTTCCAAACTAATATTTGATGATTTGCATGCACTACCCCTTATTTTCCTCTCTGCTTGAATCTGAACTGAAGCCTCAATGTTTCAAACCTGTATGAAGTCACCATGATTAATCCGAGGTTTCCAGCTCACCCTTTCACTCGACGTATTTGATGATGTTGTTACTGCAGGAACTTTCAATCTTCTTGTCGCTGGTGTAATGGATGAGCCCCTCTGGCTTTTGGTCTACACTGAAACAATACACCTTGTATTACTCAGTAAACAGGGAGAGCTCTAAAAAATGTCAAAAAGCAAAGCACATCTGAAACTAGAAGTCCAAAAAAACCCCAGAAAACGCTGGAAATACTTAGCACGTCCAGAAACATCTACGCAGAAAGCAGAGAGATGCATTATCAATCTTTGCACTTGATGGATCGCTGAGAGTTTCCAGCAGTTTTCAGTTTCATTTTAGATCTAAAAGCTATATTTTGTTTCCTGCAGTGATGCACTCATCAAAAGCATCGTGTAGCAACATCACACTTGTTATCAGATGAATGAATGAATGAATGAATGAATACGTTTATTGTCATTGCACAATACTGTGCAACGAAATTCCATTACATCTCCTCCGGTTAAAAAAAAAACAAACACGACAACCATTAACACATATGTGCACTTATTAGTAAAAAATAAATAGGTATTTTAAAAGAATTTAAAAGAATTTAAAAGAATTTGGCGGCATTTCTTGGAATTACATTTTGCTTCCCCAGCATTCTCTGTTGGAATTTAGCTCTTTTATCGCACATGGGTAGAAACTATTTTTTAGTCTACCGGTGCGAGCCTTCAGAATCCTGAATCGCCTCATCAGATGCTGTTTCTTTACTCTCCTCAACTGGCCTTGCACTCTTTGTCAAATTCATGTTGCTGTTACTAATTCTAAATACTCTCCGAATTAACGGTCTTACTGTTGTGCATGACAAAACAATCAGTTTTAATTCCAACCTTGACAATCTTGATTAGCCTTGGACGCCTTGGATGAACCATGTAAAGTTGTTAATTTCACAAGTGTGGACCTCTTAAATTGAATATATGACTCCATCCTATTGTAATTATTTTTCACATAATGGCTTAGGTTTTTTAAACTAGGATAGTGTACTAAGAATAGGGTCGAGTTATCATTGTGAAATTGAGAGCTCTTCAGAATGTTGCCTAAAAAATGTAAAGTGATTTATTTGAATGTGAAACCATGTTTGTTAAACATAAATAAAACAAACTACAAAGTTAGAAGTTATGTGCTGACATTGAGAGATTATATGAAAGGGTATCAGTAAATAAACAATGGATAGATTGAAAATAACGAATACATGATTTACAACAAAATGTGTATTCATTTGAGGCACTTAAGGCAAGTGTTCCAAATGTAGTTAAAACAAAAAGATAAAGATAATTTGAAAAAGTCTTATAATGTTTCCAGAAACAGTTAAATTGGTCATTGAAATTGAAGAAGAGGCATTAGGGATGGTGTTGAAAAACTCAGGACACAATGGCACTGTGCTAGAGTTGCTACCTAGAGCGCCAGAAACCCGGGTTCGATCCTAGCCACAGCTGCGGTCTGTACAGAGTTTGTACATTTCTCTCCGTGACCACGTGGGTTTTCCCCGGGTGCGCCGTTTCCTCCCACACTCCAAAAATGTACAGGTTTGTAGGTTAATTGGCTTTGGTAAAACTTGTAAGTTGTCTCTAGGATAGGGCAAGTGTACGGGGATGACTGGTCAGCATGGACTCAGTGGGCCGAACGGCCTGATTCGACGCTGTATCTCCAAACTAAACTAAACTAAACATATGGAGTGCACAAAAGCTTTGTGTGTGTGGCAGAAAAAGTGCACTGCCTCACAAATGCCCACCTTAACCTTTTCCAGGTCCTCGTCTGAAAGAGTTTGTGGTTCCCAATTACTAACACGGTATCAAAAAGAAAAAGATTGGCAAAAGTTAATGTGCATCTCGTACAGACTGAGGCAGGAAAAATCGCACTGGGGCATAAGGAAGCAGCAGAGAAATTAAATTAATATCATGTGTCTGAGTTCACAAAAGAAAATCCCTTGGATATATGCAGCAAAGCAGGTCTAGATTGAACGAGCAACTTAACTAGATAAACAAAGTTGAAAACGTGTTGGAGAAACTAATGGAACTGGAAGCCGATAAACCAGCATCGTCTGATGTCCTCAATGAATGGCTTAGAAAAAGCTGGTGATGGAGGTGGTGGGTCCACTGATTGACCTATTCCAAAATTCCATTGACTTGATTGCATTTTACTGATGATGCAAACCCCAAGACTGCAAACACTCCTCTGCTGCCTCCGTAAGGGCTCTAAGCATTTAGAAATCTTGCACAATTAAACTGTGACAATTTAAAATAGGATTATGTCCCTGGAAAAAATGTTCCATTAATCAAAATCTTGATAAATCGAATAAGGTGAGGAAATGCAATATAGATATTTCAAACAGTTTTATATCTAGAGAGTAACCCACTATTGTTAAAATGAAAAATAGATTATTAAATCAAAATTACAAGAGTAAATGTCATTGCAGTGAAAATTCTGTAAATAAAATGCTCACATCGAAGATTTGGTACACATGTTAGCTTGCTGTAAAAGATGCACAAATTCTAAGCATTTCGAATGGTGAAAGGCTTGGATAGAGTGGATTTGGAGAGGATGCTTCCACTAGTGGGAAAGTCTAGGACTAGAGGTCATAGCCTCAGTATTAAAGGATGTTCCTTCAGGAAGGAGATGAGGAGGAATTTCTTTAGCTAGAGGGTGGTGAATCTGTGGGATTATTTGCCTAAGAAGGCCGTGGACGCCAAGTCAATGAATATTTTTAAGGCAGAGATAGATAGACTTTTGAATAGTATGGGTACAGGGGTTATAGGTAGAAGGCAGGAGAATGGAGTTAGGATGGAGAGACAGATTGGCCATGATTGAATGTCGGCGTTGACTTGATGGGCCGAATGGCCTAATTCTGCTCCTATCACATGACCTTTTGACACATTTAATATACATTTCCAGGTTACTCTTCCTTTCTGTCACTACCTCATTTATTGTTTTCTGAGCTTTCTTCTCATGTTTATAATCTTTTTATTATCCCCCTGCCCCTCGCACCATCCCCCTCCATCTCCAACATCTTGCACCTTGGCAGCTTAGTCTGGTTTTCAGTGTCACACAATCATTTGCGCTCCGGAAGAAATGTGATCATCAACAACCCCTGTTTTATACTGCACATGAGTGACAATCTCTATCATAAAATGGGAAGATCTGTGCTCGAGAAAATGAGCTAAGACCTACCAATTGTCAATGTATGTTGAGCCTTTATATCCAGCTTAGAAAGAAGGCTTTTTTTCATCATCCTGAGCTAGATTCAAATGAAAGCTGCAAAGCTGACGGGATAAAGTCCTAACTCTTTGTACGATTCAATCTCTTTAAGTATTTACTTAGGAAAATAGACAAAAATATTTGGAATTTATCTAGGACCTTATTACATTAGAATCCCCAATACAAGGGATTACTTTCTAAGTCAGTTAATTGTGCTATGCAACCAAATCCAACAGCTAGATAATGCGCAGAATGATCCCGCAAGTAACAAATTTGTGATTGACCGTAAATCTATTTTTTGTTGGTGTTTTCTAAGGATGGGAAGTCAGCTGTGACATCCGGTGAACTTGTTGCGCTTTTAAACAGAATCACGGGATTGTTTATGCCTCATGGTATAAAATGACAAGAGACTTGTTTCAAAAGACAGCACCTCGAGCAATGCAGCGATCACTTTGTACAGACAGAAGTAAAACACAAGATTGCTTCCCTTCATTCTGGGTTGCAGCACAGCTGGCAAGGCTGAGGTTTATCGGCCATTGCTCCTCAGGAAGGAGATGGCGATCTTTTTTACTTAACCTCTGCCATTCAGTGCAATTAGCTAGGAAGTTCCAGGAATTGGACTCAAAGAGGATTATAGGCTCAGGAATTGGACTGATGTTTGAACTGACAACCTTCAAACTCAGAAGTAATGAGATAGGTACAAAAAGCTGGAGTAACTCAGCGGGACAGGCAGCATCTCTGGAGAGAAGGAATGGGTGACTTTACGAGTCGAGACCCTTCTTCAAACTCCTCCATCGACTCTGTCCAGGGACCCCAACAGTCCTTTCAGGTTAGGCAGAGGTTCACTTGCACCTCCTCCAACCTCATCGACTGTATCCATTGTTCAAGGTGTGGACTCTTATACATCGGTGAGATCAAACGCAGTCTGGTCGATTGTTTCGCGGAACACCTTCGCTCAGCCCGCCTGAACTTACCCGATCTCCCGGTTGCTAGGCACTTTAATTCTCCTTCCCATTCCTACACCATTCAGATGTAATGAGACTCATAGAAACATTGACACAGAGGAAAGCAAATGATACAATTTGACTCTGAGCTGATTTTTTTTGTTCGCAAATCTGCATTAAATCAACACTTGGAGAATAGATTGTCTCATTTAATTAACAGGAATAAAATTGGCAATCAGTATAAATTAAAAGATAAAACCCCAGGCTGGTAACATCCCAGAAGATATTTATCTAGGTTTTGCAGATGAGGTTTTGCCAATACAAGTAAATGACACGCAAAAGTATGAACAATGAAACTTCCTCCCAATAGATCTATCGCTTTCATCTTTTTTTTATTCCTAAGTCTGCTCAATGCAACTGATAGATTGCAAGGAAAAGACCTGTGTGGAATATTTGATTCTAACCAAGGCGATTGAATTAAACTCATGTTAGCTCCATTAAAGTCATTCATTTGATAATCTCAAATCTTCTTCTCAAAACTGCATATGAAACTAATCATTAGTTATATTGGTGCACATTAGGTAATTACTTAGTTCATTCCAAAAGGTTCAAATTGTTGCTGCTAGTTTTATTTTGCCTAAAACAACCAGCACAGTGTGAAGAATCTCCTCAAAGGACAAACAAGCATAATTAATGTAAACTTGCAACAATTATTAAGTTGGTCGCACTGAATGTGGGCTTTTTGATCAGCAAGGGAAGACCTGAAGGGTTATCAGACCTTCTCTTACTTTGACTCTCAGTTTTTATATCCCTTTGTTGGTTATTGAGTGAACTGAGCCAGGAACAGTGGGACATGAAGGAAGTTCCATCAGTCTTCATTAGGGGGAAAGAATGCTGCCAGAGTACGAGTAGCAGTGATTGTGCAAAGATAAAATTAGATAAACAGAGGGTACTTTAAAAAAGGAGGGACTCGACCAGAAACATCACCCATTCCTTCACTCCAGACATGCTGCATGAGTTACTCCAGCAATTTGTGTCTATCTTCGTACTTTAAAAGTTCACAAAGTGTCATAAAACAAGCTAAACAACGCTAAAAACATTTAACATATACTATTTAAACAACAAAAAAGGAAGGGACAGACAGACTGTTGGTTTAGGTTGAGGGTTAGGTCTATTATTGTCACACGAACAGTACAGTAAAAAGCTTTGTTTTGCATTCTATCTACAACAGATCAGAAATACATAAATACAATCAAGTCAAACTCAAGTGCAAACCCAGAGCAAACGGGTTGAATGGTACTTTGTTTATCACATGTAACGAGATACAGTGGAATTTATTTTCACAAGATACAGAGCGCATAATATAGTTCTCAGCATCGTTGTGTATCAGTACCATAGACAAAGACCAATATCCACAATGGGATAGAGATGAATCGATCAGTACCCTAGCTCATAGAAGGTGCATTCAGGAGCCTGATAACAGAGGGGAAGAAGTTTCTCCTGAGTCTGGTGGCGCACACTTTCATGCGTCTATACCTTCTAATGAATGAGAGCAGAGCGGAAAAGGAATGATGGGACTGGGACAAATCTTTGATTATGTTGGCTGCTGTTCCAAGGCAACATGAAGTTTGGATTGGGTCTATAGTGGGAAGTCTAGTCTATGTGATGGAATGGGCTACATCTACAACTCTGCAATCACTTGCGGCCTTGGGTAGAGCTTTGCCCAAATCAAGCTGTGATGCAACCCAACTGTGTGCTTTCTAGGGTGCATTTGTAGAGGTTTGTAAGAGTCACTGGCACAGGAGACCGAGAATTTTGTCGGTCTCCTCAGGAAGGAGAGGTATTGGTGTACGCATCAATGTGGTTGGTCCACGATAGAGCATTGGAAACATTAATGCCAAGGAAATTGGAGCTCTCAACTATTTCCACTTCTGCACCTTTGCTGCTGGTTGGGGCATGTGCTCCACCCTGCTTCCTGAAGTCAATTACTAGCATATTTCAGTAACTGCATCTTTCAGACATTGAGGGAAAGGCTATTCGCCTGACATCACCTCAATGAAATCTCTATCTCCTTCCTATTCTCCATCTCATCATTGCTCATGATTCGGCCTACATTGCCCACCTCACAAGAGGTTACTGGGCTCGTGTTCAGGCATTATTCTCAGTTCCAAACTTTCCTTGGTAGCTCCAGATTGAAACACCATGGGATCTGTTTAAAATTATTTTTCTTCGTGGTTTCTTTGGAACAAAACTATGATATTAAGCAAGTACTTTTAAAAGGTGGAGTCAGAAACATTTAAGAAATACGGCCAAATTGATCTTAATATTGGTGATAGAGAAAGTACAAAGAATAAAAAACAGGGCAGGATTATTTGGAAGGGAATGGTTTACATTAAAGCCAAATGGTCAGTTAATTTGAGTCGATGAAGTAATGGAGAGGGTTGGTAGAATGGTCTCGTTTTATTACATTTTGGGATTTTTCCAAATTTTGCAAAGTAGTACAGAATGGTTTATTCACATGATTATACAGTATATAACAGGAGAAAGGAACTGTGGCACAATAGTAAAATTATATAAGGAGAAGAAGTAAGAGTGAGCAGCTGTTGTTCCAGGCTGAAGGGAAGTGTACACTGATATTTTCCAGGAGTTAATATTGGACCACTTCCCTCCATATACATTTGTGATTCCTCTGGGATGTACAGAGCAAAAAACAAAAAAAACTTGTAAATGATACAGAACTTAAAAATATTCTAAACATTGAGGGAGATAGGATTGTACTTCAGAAGGACATTGGCACGCCAGTGAAATCAAGGAGCTATAGGTTCATACAACACAGAAACGGGCCCTTCAGCTCATCGAGTCCATGACTAACACTTAAACTAATGCTAAACTAATACTGTTATTAGTTTCCACACCTTACCATAAACTGCCCCCAGGATTCCACCACTCACCTGCACACTAAGGGCATCTTACAGTGGCCAATTGCCTACCATTCACATCACTTTGTCATGTGGGTAGAATCTAAA
This sequence comes from Amblyraja radiata, assembly GCF_010909765.2. Lineage (NCBI taxonomy): Eukaryota > Metazoa > Chordata > Chondrichthyes > Rajiformes > Rajidae > Amblyraja > Amblyraja radiata. Next base: position 14,527,216 of record NC_045984.1, read on the forward strand.
GAACCATGTGCAAAATCCACACAGTCACAGGTAAAATGTATAAGCTCCACACATTCAGATCCAGAGATCAGGACTGAACCCAGGTCACTGGGGCTGTGAGGTAGCACCTCTAAGGGTGCTGCCAAAAAGTGGGGCAGTGGAAATTCATTGCAGAAAAGTATGAAATTATGGATTTTGATAGGAAGAACGTAGAGGTACTGTTGATTCTGGTTCAGTAAACCACTGAGTCGAACACTGGAGCCCAGACCCTTCTTTATTTGTATACAGCACCACAGGGCCAGCCTCGGATCCACTCACTCGAGCCCACAGCAGCCTCACGTAAACAGTACAGAAGGCAAAGACAACCAACATGCCTTAACGAATTACCCACCTTTTATACCCCTATACAGTGGCGGGAAAACTAACAGCGCAAAGGTACAGGGAGAGGCAACCCCTAGAAACCAATCACCACCTATTCGGTACACAGAATACAAAGTTAATACATATTAGTGGCCCTTGTGGCTAAAGGGATCAGGGGGTATGGAGAGAAGGCAGGTACAAGATACTGAGTTGGATGATCAGCCATGATCATATTGAATGGCGGTGCAGGCTCGAAGGGCCGAATGGCCTACTCCTGCACCTATTTTCTATGTTTCTATGTTTCTATAAAGCTTCCCCAACTAATCACAAACATACATTAAGCGTCAGTAAACCAAAACATAACAGAAACCATTTTAGGAACCCAGACTTGGTGGCGACAGGTGGGTCACATGGGCAGAAGCTCCCTGGGGTTTCTTCAGAGGTCTTCAGAGGTCCAGACTTACTGGAGCCAACTAGGTCACATGGGTCTCCAGTACCTTGCAATGTATTGTCACTATCAATGAAACCCAGTTTCTCACAGATGCCTGCCGTTTCCAAAGTACCCTAACCCCAGAATATTAACAGTTCTATGAATTAAAAAATACAGGGGGTAGAAAAAAAAGTGTGTGTATGATCCAACTTTTGGAAATAACAGGACTGTGCTGTAAAATGACATATAACTACAGGGTGGCACGGTGACGCAGTGGTTGAGTTGCTGCCTTACAACGCCAGAGCTTTGGGTCCTGGGCTCAATCCTGACTATGGGTGCTTGTCTGTAACGAGTTTGTACGTTCTCCCCATGACCTGCATGGGTTTTCTTTGAGATCTTCGGTTTCCTCCCACACTCCAAAGATGTACAAGTTTGTTGATTAATTGGATTGGTATAAATGTAAATTGTCCTTAGTGTGTGTAGAGAGTGTTAATATGCGGGGATCGCTGGTTCGTCTGGACTCGTTGGGCCGAAGGGCCTGTTTCTGCACTGTATCTCTAATTAAACTAAAAAGGTTAGATTTATAAATGAATAGAGCATCAATAACGTCATGCTGATCCTTTACAAAAAATAGTCCCCAGATAGAGCATTGTATTCAAAACAGGGCAATACACTTTGGGAAAGCTGTCAAAGCCTTGAAATCCATCTGGAATGGTATCAGGGATAAAGTGTTTGGGGACTTGCGATTGTTTTATCTTCAGCAGAGAAGGTTAAGAAGAATTTCCTGGCCTGGGTAGATTTGATGGCGTGAATGAGTTCCATTGCAGAGTGCAAGCAAGCAGCTGTCAGGCTTAAAATGATGGGAAAAATAATTAAAGGTAACATGGGGAGACTTATTTACACTGGGCTGGTTTTTTCGAGTTTGTTCTAAAAGAAATAGCAGCATTGGAAAGATATTTGTTTTTACTTGTTTAAACAAAAACGGCTGCAAGGGTATGGATAAGGAGGAAAAGGGAGAGAGTGCGGATTTGATGATTCCCATTTCCCCATTCCCAGTTCTGTTATTCAATGATCTCAACCACCATTAAATTCTACATGTGTGTGTGTCAATGTCTGCGTAACGTTTGCACATGAGAAGTCAATGATTGGGATTATCATCAATTGTCAAGAGCAACAAGCTAGAATCAATCTGTCACCAAGTGGGGTCACCTGTCAGGATCGATTAAGAAGTGGAGCGGCAGGCCTGGCAAAGACAGTTTTTGCCGATAACTGCCACATATTCACCATTAATGACCCTGCTGTTTCCACGGTGACAGAGCCAGGTCTAATGGAGAATCAAACGCCAGAAAGCCTCGACTGCCTCAACAAGCAATAGGACAAAGCCAGGTGTTTCGCTGTCGGCTTCTGCCCACACATGTACTGATAGGCACGAATCCCCTAATTATACATAATGAGCTTTCTTTAAGTAAGCTAGCCAACAGAAATGGGAAGAAAAAAAAAGTTTTATGCGATGCAATACGAAAGTCCATGGTATTAATTTGCTGGCTTTGCACTAATTGTGCATTGAATGGGAATCAGCATTCCTCGTTTCATTCGACCACTTGCAGAGATGAACATGCTTGCTCAGAAGTAGCAACAAATTCAGATTCAGGTTCCGATTAGTTTATACTCATACAAACCATGGTGGAATGACCTTCCTTGTTCACATGAAGCACACAGAGTGAACAAAATACATACACTAATGATAAATACAATCAATACAACAAGTGCAAACTAACAGGTTGGTGCAAGGTGGAGTGCTATCTGAAGTAGGGCAAAAATATTAAATATATGACGATATGGGTACCTATGAACTTGAAGCTGCCGACTATCGCTCCATTGATGAGGATGGGGTTGTGTTCATCCCCTCGCATCCTTGGATTAATAACCAACGCTTTTATCTTACTGACATTAAGGGCTTTGTTGTTATCCTGACTCCATGGTACATGATTCTCAATCTATTTCCTGTGCTTCATCTCATTGTTGTAGGTCCATCGACAACAGTGGTGTCATTGGAGAACTTCAGAATGAAGTTGGCATGGTGCTTGGCCGTACAGCCATGGGTGCACAGGGAGCAAAACAAAGGACTGAGGCACACAGCCCTGAGAGCAGTAGTGTTGACAGTCAGGGTGGAGGAAATATTATGACTAATTCTGGCTGACTGAGCTCTGATGGTCAGGAACCCCGAAGCCAGGTTCAGATGAAGGCCCCAAGAACAAGGTACAGTAGCTTATGGATGAGTCTTTTTGGTATTAAGGCTGTAATATAGGACACCAGGCATAAATTTCAGCTAGTTCTGAAGCACAGGCCTCCATCGGTGGACAGGGATACCAAACATCACCCATTCCTTCTCTCCAGAGATGCATCCAGTCTTGCTGAGTTACCCCAGCCTTTTGTGTTGATCTTCAGTGTAAACCAGCATCTGCAGTTCCTTCCTACAAAATAAAATGGGTGTTAGGTGTAGGACAAGTGTAAAAATAGGTGGTCAACAGTTGGTGTAGAGTCGGTGAGCCAAGGGGCTTGTTTCCATTTTGTTTCAGGAGGTTTACAAGAATGATCCCAGGAATGAGTAGGTTAACATATGATGAGCGTTTGACGGCACGGAGCCTGTACTCGTTAGGGTTTAGAAGAATGAGAGGGGACCTCATTGAACCGTACAGAAAGGCTTGGATAGAGTGCATGTGGAAAGGATGTTTCCACGAATGGGAGAGTCTAGGACTAGAGGTCATAGCCTCAGATTTAAAGGACGTTCTTTTCGGAAGGAGATGAGGAGGAATTTCTTTAGTCAGAGGGTGGTGAATCTGTGGAATTCTTTGCCACAGAATGCTGTGGAAGGCTGTCAGTGGATATATTTAAGGCAGAGATAGATAGATTATTGATGTATGGGCGTCAGATGCTAAGGGAAGAAGGCAGAAGAATGGGGTTAGGAGAGGGGATAATTCATCCATGATTGAATGTCGGAGTCGACTTGATGGGCCGCATGGCCTAATTCTGTTCCTATCACATGATCTTATGACCTTAGTTCCCTATGACTCTATGATGAATCTCTCCTGGATTGGAAAGGGAGTGTGCTCATGATGTCCTAAATAAGAAAAGTCTCTGGAGCTGTCTGCTTGATGTTTTCAGTAGATTCAAGACCCCAGGCTGAGTGGCCAGGACTCAGTGTATCAGCCTCCCAGACAGGTGGAGGTATTCCTTTCCCCTGCTTTGTACATTTAGAAACAAGTCACAGAAGCGGGCCCCTTGCCCAACTTGTCCTTGCCAACCATAATGCCTCATCTAAGCTAGTCCCATTTGTCCATATCTTTCTCAACCTTTCCTATACACATACCCGTCCAGGTGTATTTTTTAAATGTTGTTGACATCTGCTTCAATTACCTCCTCTGGCAGCTCATTCCATTTGCCCACCACCTGCTGAGTGAAAATGTTGCCCCTCAAGTTTGTATAAAATCTTGTTCTTCTCACTTTAAAAAAAAAGTCCCCTTGTTTTTGATTCCCTACCAGGGGTAAAAGACTGAGCATTCATGCTAACTATTCCCCTCTTGATTTTATACAGCTCTCTAAAAGCACGGCTCAGCCTCCTGCGCTCCAAGGAATGAAGTTCTAACCCGACCAACCGCTCCCCATAAGATCCACCTCTCAAGTCCTGGCAACATCCTCATAAATTCTCAGCACTCTTTCCTGCTTAATTACATCCTTCCTCTAGCAGGGTGACCAAAACTGAGCACCAATGTCTTGTACGACTGAAATATAACACCCTTTACTCAATAACCTGACTGATTAAGGCAATTTATCAAAGCCTTCTTGACTACCCTATCTACCTGTGACCCCGCTTTCTGGGATCTATGTACCTGTACTACGCGATCCCTCTAATCTACAACACTCCCCAGGCCTCACAACTCCTTGTCTAAATTGATATTACAGCATGGTGGACCATGTATTGGGACGGCAGATGGCACAATGGGCTAAGTGTTCGGCTGGCGACCGGAAGGTGGCCGGTTCGAATCCCGCTTGGAGTGCATACTGTTGTTGTGTCCTTGGGCAAGACACTTCACCCACCTTTGCCTGTGTGTGAATGTGTGTGAGTGATTGGTGGTGGTCTGAGGGGCCGTAGGCGCAGAATGGCAGCCACGCTTCCGTCAGTCTGCCCCAGGGCAGCTGTGGCTACAGAAGTAGCTTACCACCACCGAGTGTGACTGAGGAGTGAATGAATAATGCGATGTAAAGCGCCTTGAGTATTAGAAAGGCGCTATATAAATCCCATCCATTATTATTATTATTATGTATGAGCAACCGTGGTAACATTAGCCAAATGTATTCCTAAGAACAAATTGAAATATAATTTTAAAATATTTGGGCAAATGTTCCTTCATGCTACAGCAGGATAGGTATTCAACAGAATGGATAGCTTTCAGCATCAGCCTGTAGCAATGGAAACGGTCTCATCTCCCAGACTGAAGATTATATGTTGAGATTGTACTGCGGGGAATTGAACAAGAACTCTGAGCTCACCCTGCAGTACCGCTCTGAGGAAGTTCAGCATTGTTAGAGGGGCTGTTATTCGACTCAGACATTTAACCAAGTTTTCTACTAGCTCTATCATATCAAAGGGCCCACAGAACTACTTCAATGAAGTGCAACGGGATCTTCCCAGGGTCCAAATGATCACCATCATTCAGCAAACACCACCAAAGCAAATCGGCCATTGTCAGAGTTTGATTGTGGAGGCTTTAAATTAAATGCAAAATTAATTCTGTTCTTTCTCCTTTGCAAATGAAACCACACTAATGAAGTGCATGATTGGCCAAAACAACCATTGCAACCTCCCAAGGTCAAGAAAAGTAAAAAGGTTTTCCTTGAACTACTTTCAAAATAATTGTGCCATAAAGTTGCAGTTAAACTAATAGCAAGTCTTGCATTTTTATGGTGCCTTTACCTTCCAGAATTTGAAGTGTAATCATTGTTGTAATGTGGGAAACAGGTCTCCTAATTTGAATTCAGTGAGCTCCTGTAAATACTAATATGGTGTTGATCAAATTTAGTTTTGCAGAAATGTTGAATAAGGAATGAATATTGACCCAGAGTAACATTCTTGTTCATTTTCAAAATAGTGAGATGGGAATTTTTTTAGGCTCCGGGAGAGGTGATAGAAACATAGAAACATAGAAAATAGATGCAGGAGTAGTCCATTTGGCCCTTTGAGCCAACACCGCCATTCAATATGATCATGGCTGATCATCCAAAATCAGTACCCCGTTCCTGCTTTCTCCCTAAGCTGATTCCGTTAGCCCTAAGAGCTATATCTAAATCTCTCTTGAAAACATCCAGTGAATTGGCCTCCACTGCCTTCTGTGACAGAGAATTCCACAGATTCATAACTCACTGGGTGAAAAGGATTTTCCACATCTCAGTCCTAAATGGCCGACCCTTCATTCTTAAACTGTGACTCCTGTTTCTGGACTCCGTCAACATCGGGAACATTTTTCCTGCACCTAGCCTGTTCAGTCCCTTAATAATTTTATATTTCTATAAGATCCCCTCTCCTCATAAATTCCAGTGAATATGAGCCCAGTCGATCCATTCTTTCATCATATGTCAGTCCCGCCATCCCAGGAATTAATCTGGTGAACCATTGCTGCACTCCCTCAATAGCAAGAATGTCCTTCCTCAAATTAGGAGACCAAAACTGCACACAATACTCCAGGTGTGGCCTCACCAGGACCCTGTACAACTGTAGTAGGACCTCCTTGCTCCTATACTCAAATCCAGTGCTTGCAGACGTACTTTCAGTGACTGATGTACACGGACACCCAGGTCTCGATGCACCTCCTCTTTTCTTAATCTGACACCATTCTGATAATAAACTGCCAATAATCAGACAATAAACTGCCAATAATCAGACAATAAACTGTGATGGGGCCTTGGGTTAGCATTTTATCTAAGCTACATCCTTGGTGTAGATTACCTATGGCATCACACAAGAGTGCCAACCTCAAATAGACAATAGACAATAGACAATAGGTGCAGGAGTAGGCCATTCGGCCCTTCGAGCCAGCACCGCCATTCAATGTGATCATGGCTGATCATCCCCAATCAGTACCCCATTCCTGCCTTCTCCCCATATCCCCTGACTCCGCTATTTTTAAGAGCCCTATCTAGCTCTCTCTTGAAAGCATCCATAGAACCTGCCTCCACCACCCTCTGAGGCGGAGAATTCCACAGGCTCACCACTCTCTGTGAGAAAAAGTGTTTCCTCGTCTCCGTTCTAAATGGCTTACTCCTTATTCTTGATGCCCAACAATGCAGCACAGCATCAGTACCATACAAGAGAGATAGCCAAGATTATCCTTCAGTACAGCACATCATCAATGCAGGGTGGCACAGTGGCACAGCTGATAGAGCTGCTCTCTCACAGCACCAGAGACCCGGGTTCGATCCTGATCTCAGGTGCTGTCTGTGTGGAATTTGCACTTTGTCCCTGTGACCGTGTGGGTTTCCCCCGGGAGCTCCAGTTTCCTCTTACATCCCAAGGATGTGTGTGCTTGTAGGTCAATTGACCTCTGTAAATTGCCCCAAGTGACTAGGCAATGGATGCATAAGTGGAACAATGTAGAACTACTGTGAATGGGTGATCGATAGTCAGTGGACTCAGTGGGCTGACAGGCATGTTTCCACTTTGTATCATTCAATCAACAAACATACAGCAGCACTAGATGAGATTAGCCAACAGTGCAGTAAGACAGCCACTTCCGTACATGAGGCCTATCCTAACTTATCTAATAATGCAGTGTGCTCTCAATCCTGCACTTGATCACAAGCCTGGGCTTTTCTACTAAACTCTCTGGAGTAACAATCAAATAAAGGTGATTGTAACTGTTGTGCTTGCTAACACATTGAATTGCTAGGCCATGCATGCACTTGGCCGTTGTGCTAACTCCAATGCACAAAGCAAATTATATCTTTCAGTGTTTATCAATAAAGTAAATGTTTTGACTTAAATTGGTTTCTGCCATCTAATAATCTCACTGCCACAATCTTAACAGCAGCTTACGTATGCCTTAAATCTAGTAAAAGGCCCCAACACACTTCATAGAGTCAAAATCAAAATCAGTTTGCTGAGTTGCAGTGGGAGATTTTCAGAGTGTTGTTCAAAATGCATTTATTGGGTCTGAAGTCTGAAGAAGGGCCTCGATCCGAAACGTCACCCATTCCTTCTATCCAGAGATGCTGCCTGTCCCGCTGAGTTACTCCACCATATTGTGTCCATCTTGCATTTATTGGGAAGTGGATTGGACCCACATAGAAGGGTGTGGGGGAAAATGCAACATAATTATCACCAGGTGGCGGTTCGATGGCAGCCTCGCCTACAGTCTGTCTGTCCCTTTCGTCTTTTTTTGTTTTTTTGTAGTGAGTTAAAAAAGTTTGTGTTAATGTTCTCTGATTTGTTTTATGTGGGGGATGGGCGGGGGGGTCGGGTGAAACATTTTTTCAATCTCTTACCTTGCCGGAGATGCAATTGTTTTCCGGGTGGTGTGTCCGGTCGCTCTGCGGCCTAACATCGGCGAGCTGGAGGCCTTGTTCGGGACTGACTTTGAGCCCCACCGCGGGGTGTGGACTTACCATCGGAGCCGATTCCTTGCCTGGGATCAACTTTCCAACTGCGGCCTGCGGACTTTAACATCAAGGAGCTCGCAGTCTCGGGAGAGACCGAGTCGGGAGCTCCAAAACCGCACAACGTTCGACAAGCTACGACCCAAGGTAGATCGCCTGGCGCGGGGGACCTGAGATTCCCCCCCAATGCAGGAGCTTGATCACCCCGACGAGAAGGCCCCCCGCTGACTACGGGAGTAAGATTGTCCCGTTAACGGAAGGTTAGAGGCCCCCGACTGCTGGAGGACAAAGATGGGAAGAGATTGAACTTTTTTTCGCCTTCCATCACAGTGAGGAATGTGGGGGAGTCACTGTGATGGATGTTTTTGTTAAAATGTATTTTGTGTGTTCCGTTGCTTTTTATTAGGATGACTGTATGGCAAATCAAGTTCTTCGTATGTTGCAAAACATGCTTGGCTAATAAAGCATAACTATGACTATGATTATGACTGATTAAATGCCAGGCATTTTTAATCACCATGAAAACCATCAGTGGAAGGAGTAGAAAATGACATTTGCCATCTCAAACCTCTCCTCATTCAATGGGATCATGGCATATCCAATATTCCACGTCGTATTCCTGCTTTTTCCCCATAATTCTTGATTTTCTTACCAAATTAAAATTGTATCTCAAACCTGTATATATATCCAAACCTCAGTCTTAAAGAGATGTACAGTATGGAAACAGACCATTTGTCCCATTGCATCACCACTGGCCAATGTGTGTCAATCTTTCAGCCACAATCATGTTGAGCATCTTTACCCTGTTTCTTCCTATGGCAAGAAGTTCCAAAAGTCAATCATAAATGGGCAGCCTCTTATTCCTGACCATGCCCTCTGGCTCTGAACTCCTTAGTTAAGTTAGTTTCGAGAGGCAGCATGGAAACAGACCCATTGGCCCACCGAGTCTGTGCTGACCAACTATCACAGGTTCTATGTTACCCCAGTTTTGCATCCCAAACTCCAAGGGCAATTTACAGAAGCCAAATTAACCTACAAACCTGCAGGTCTTTGGAATGTGGGAAGAACCCGAATCACCCAGAGAAAACCCACACACTCAGGAAGAACGCACAAACTCCGTACATGCAGCACACATAATCGGGATCATACCCCGTTCTCTAATGCTGTAAGGCAGCAACTCTATTGCTGCGCCTCCGTTACCTCTCATTACACCACAGTGCCATCCATTACATGATGTTTCATGAAAGAAAACATCATCTCAGCATTTACATTATCTATTTTCCTAAGAATCTTACATGATTCACTGAGATCCACCTCGTTCATCTAAAGTGCAATGACTGCCCACCTGTGTGACCTTTCCTCATACCAGGGATCATAAGGTCATAAGGAATAGGAGTAGAATTAGGCCATTTGGCCCATCAAGTCTATTCCGCTATTCAATCATCGCTGATCTATCTCTCCCTCCTAACCCCATTCTCTTTCCTTCTCCCCATAACCTCTGACACCTGTACTAATCAAAAAAATAATCCTAGTTCACTTTCTCTGAGCCACCACAAATTAAATAGTATTTTCTTCAATAGGGGAAGCAAAATTGTTCAGTGCTCGAGGTGTGTTCACACCAATGTGTTGTACAGTGGCAGTAAAACCTTGATTTTAGATTCCAGAATCCTTGAAATAAGGCCCAATGTCCCTTATCAATCTTCCCTTATATCCGTTGCATTTGTGTTGCTGTGTTTAATTAAACTGGAGAGCAGAGCCACCACTCCATCCCCCTCCCACCCCCCACCACCCTCCCCTTTCCTTCAGGAAGGAGATGAGAAGGAATGTATTTAGTTAGAGGGTGGTGAGAATCTGTGGAATTCTTTGTTGTGGAGGCCAAGTCAATTGATATTTTTAAGGCAGAGATAGATAGATGGTTGATTACTACGGGTGCCAGGGGTTATGCGGAGAAGGTAGCAGAATGGGGTTAGGAGGGAGCGATAGGTCAGCCATGATTGAATGACGGAGTGGACTTGATGGGCCGGATGGCCTAATTCTGCTCCTTTTCCTTATGATCTTATGACCATCCCACTCCAGTCCAGATCCTTTCCCATTTAAGTAACATTCTGTTTTTTGTTCTTCCATCCAAAATGAATGTCACATTTTCCCACATCGGCTCCATTTTGATAGTTAATCCATTAATATTCCTCAGTTCTCTGCAATGAAGACAGTGTAGTGTGGCGCTTTAATCAGATAAAGGCTGCTGAGGACTTGAGTTGGCCTGCCATACATGTCGATCGAGGGAGAGCAATCACGGCAAATAATATGGGGTTGATAAATATTTGAAGACAGTGCCAGCGAGAAGTACAAGGTGAAATCACACTGGATGTCTCGAGAAGAACAGCAGCCACCTGAATATACGTTTGATGAAACATTCTACTTCCTTTCTGTTGCAATTTTTATGACTGGGTGAAATGTGCTGCAAGTCTTCAAGTGGCAGCCACCAATTACCAACCACCCTTCGTTTGGATGTGTATCAGCACAGTGTGCAAATGCCCATCTAATAATGATGTGGCATCACCTTGCTGAAGTGCCTCCAGCAAAATGTGCCCCACTTACCTTAACTCTGCAGAGAAGGAGGAACGTGATCAGCCACGTGATCAGCTGCCAGCCTGACCGGGCACGTACGCCAAAGACGCTGCCTATCATTTCTGGAGACCTTTGCGGCCCACCTGCCAGTCACTGGGAGGACTCCAGATCCTGCAATGCAACCTCTCACCCCATGCAGGCTGAAGGGTTGCCTGTCACATCCCTGAAGTGCTGCAAGTTATTGCTGTGGGAAATCACGGCAGCTCCTCAATGAAAAACTGCGGCATAATTTATCCACAAAGGAAGGTCAAGAGCACAACTCGAGTCTGTTTTAAAATGTGGCACCACCGAAGTAAGTAAATTATTTGCCAGTCTCTTCTCTGGTGGGGGAGTCTGTTTAACATTCGATGAACTCTGATCATTATGTCCACTTTCACCAACCCCTGTGTACAAGGGAAGCAAAACACTCACCTCGTGAACGGATTTAACTAATTATTTTTCTGCAGTGAATTCTTACTCCAAACACAAAAGTATTTTTGGATTGCACACTGTCACTTGCTCAGACTAACCTGGTCCAAGTTTGCATCATACCAAAAAAAATGACTTGATTGAATGCATCTCCACGCATAATCTCCTTAAGTGCATTTAGTCTGATTCCTATTCATTCAATTGCATACCTCATTTTAGTTTAGTCCCTTGATCTATCCAGTGCCAGCCAGCTTGCTGAGTCAGGATTAGAGTCAGTGTCACATTGTGAAGTGCAGATGCATTCAATATCAACAAAAACAATTTATGAGAATGTATGATTTTGATATTGTATATATTGCCAGGAAATTAGTCATGCTGTTGTTCTTGATGAGTTATTTATGATTGTAGGAACAGAGGCAGTCCATTTAAACTGTTCCATGAATCAATTGGATCATCTCTGATCTGCACCTCCATTCAATTTGTCACTTTTATTCCTTCGTATTTTGTACTCTCTCCTGATCATAATTTATTGATCTTCGTCCCTGGAAGCTCCATTATTCAGCTCCAAGATATATAGCCACAGGAAGTGTATTTTGTGCAATGCATGATCATTGGTCTCCAACAAGTACCTGTGTTTAGAATGACCTGTCTCTTTAAGGTTAGAGACTGATTTCTGTTGATCGAAACACACCATAGGATACTGCTTTTGCTGATGAATCTTGCTGATGATGTCCAAGTCGTGGCTCCAGTTCCCAAAGTCACATGCGAAAAGGCAATGAATTCCATTGTTTAAATTTTTGCTCTTGAAGCTATATTGAAATAGCAATGTTTCAATTTGCAATTAATTGTTTATTTGGGGGAAGGGTGACAATTCTGGGAGAGCAGGAAGGACACAAAACTGTGGTGGAGACACAAGAGACTATTGATGCTGAAATCTGAAGCAATATATAATCTGCTGGAGGTACTCAGCGAGTCGAACAACATCCATGAACACGTGACATTCAAGGATGGGAATATTCATCTGGGGTAAATTTATTTTAGTGTTTTTTTTTCAAAGAAAATAACGTATTTAAAAAAAATATATGTTTAAGGTGAGGGGGAAAGATTTAATAGGAACCTGAGGGGCAACTTGTTTACTCAAAGGGTGGTAGGTATAAGGAGGTAGTTGAGGTTGGTGGTATCATTTTGGGCATTGATTTAATCTGGACATAAGTAATATTCCTCCTCCTGCACACTGGCACTGTGGGGAGAAGCATTTGATGCAATTGCCTCATTAATCTCGCCCAATAAGCTTAAAGTTTCTGAGAGTACACAATGAGCAGACCAGGTAACAACCAATCTCCAGTAGTCTTCTCATCCATGTTGCTAACTTTTGTGTCTTCTACGAACCTCTTAACTACCTTGAGATCTGTCATTGGTATATATTGTGCATAATATGCCACCTAACATGGAGTACTGAAGAGCTCCATTTCGTGCAGACTCCCTGTCACAACCAAACATCAATCATTTCTTCCAGGCACAGAGCCAGTTTCACATCCAACTTGTTCATTCCCTTGGAGTGCGATGATCTCTTCCTTTTCTGAACTCTCAAATGTAAGACCTTGATAATCTACATGCAGATTAAATCAAACATTCCACCTGCATCATTACTTCTTGTTACCTCCTCGAAACATTAAATCATCAGTCAGGCACCATTTTACCGTAACAAATCCTTGCTGATTGTCCTTGATTAACCCATTCCTTTTCAAATGGTGATTTATGTCTGTAATTACTCCATCAAACCCTTGCTCCCATTTTCAGCAACGTTAGCTGTCTTCCAGTATCACACCTACTGCCATAGAGGTGGGCAGACAAAGTCCAGAGCCTTTGCTATGTCCTCCCATACGGGTCTGGGATGAAATCTGGGCCTTAGGATGGTAACCTCCATGATGGTTCCTCTCTTTTATATCACTTGATGCTCTTCCTCCATAATTACAAAGGCTGTATTATCAGCTATGGTGACTATGAGTTGATGTCTCTCCAAACACACAACAATTAGACAGAGGTCATGCTGTAAACTAAATACTCTTTTACTCAAGGCAGTAACTCTCAGATAAACATCAGCGTCTGGTACAGCAAGTTATCAAGAGTCGTATGAGATCATAGACACAATTATGATACTCTCACTCTCACACACAATGCAATCTCCCTGACTTTTGAATAGTGTCAAAAAGTTTGCATCAAGAACCAAATCTTAAAGCAGCACAGTGGCACGGCAGTAGAGCTGTTGCCTCACAGCACCAGTGACCCAAGCTCCACCCTGACCTAGGGCACTGCCTGTATGGCGTTTGTACATTCTCCCTGTGACCGCGTGGGTTTTCTCCAGTCGCTCCGGTGTCCTCCCACACTCCAAAGACGTACAGGTTTGTAGGTTAATTGGCTTCATCAGTTGTAAAATTGTCTTCAGTGTGTGTAGGTTAGTGGACGGGGTGATCGCTAGTCGGCGTGGACTCGATGGGCTGAAGGGCCTGTTTCCGCGCTGTATCTCTAAAGTCTAAAGAATCAAGTGTGCTACCCTCATCAAAGTTTAATAGAAATGGTTACTTTATGAAGAGATGGAAATGTGAACCAGGAAACAAGCCATTTGCAATAATTTAACTGTATTTATATTCCCCCAGGTTTCTAAGTCAGGGAGATTCCAAGTTTCTCATTGAGACCTACAAAATTCCGCAATGCCTCTATATGATAGATGCATGGAGAATTTTCCCCTGTTAAAGGAGTCATAAGGGACAGACCATTTAGGTTTAAGATGAGAAGAAATATATGAATTCAGACCATGGCAAATCTTTGGAAATCTCTATGCCAGAGAACTGAGGAGGTGCAGTCAGTTATTGCATTCAAAACAGATTGACAAATGTCTGGGCTATAAAGGGGCAAAGGATATAGAAATAGAGCAAGGAGCTGATATTAAGCAAAAAGATCAGCCACGATGTGTTGTTTGGAGGAGAATGTTTAATGGTCTGAATGCCCCATCTCCTGCTATTATGTTTTCTGTTCTTACATAAAGCAAGGATATTGAAACCCATATGTAAAGGATTGCGATGGGAAAGCCATTAAGGTCATAAAATTCAGGCCAACTTTTTATTAGACTTAGGTTTATTTTTTTCATATTTGCTTTGCATACTATCCAAAGATTCAGGAGCCTGATAACTGAGGGAAAAAAGCTGTTCCTGCGTCTGGTAGTGTGTGCTTTTAAATGTATGTACCTTCTGCTGGATGGGAGCAGGAAGACGGTAGAATGACCAGGGTGGGACTTCTTTGATTATGTAGGCTGCCTTTCAAAGGCAACATAAAGTGTGGATAGAGTCAATAGTGGGAGTTAGTCTATGTGATGGACTGGGCTATATCTGCAACTCTCTGCAATTTCTTGTGGCCTTGGGCAGAGCTGTTCCCAAACCAGGCTGTGATGCAACTCGATAGTATGCTTGCTGTGGTGCATCTGTAGAAGTTGGTGAGAGTCACTGGAGATGTGCTAAATTTTCTCGGTCTCATCAGGAAGTAGTCGTTGGTGTGCTTTCTCGGTTGTGACATCAAAGTGATGGGTATGATGTAAACCTGCAATGTATATTTTGTAGTTTTTTGTATCTCCTTATTTTTTTGTTATGTATGGATCTAAGAACACCAGCACTGTCAAAATTCACCCTCATAGGGAAAATCACATCCCTTTTTAAGCAAAGGTAAGCGTCCAGATGTGACAGCTGCATGCCTCAACAAGAGAGGTTGCTAATGGAACATGGCCAGTAGGTGGCACCACTGAGGCACCCATGGTCGAAGGGTGTTCCTTCACCATGTAACTCTAAAACTAAACTAGGCTTCTGCGCAAGAAACCCAGTAGCAAACATGCCCCTGACTACGTAATAAATCCCACCCACATAATTACGGGCAGTCTAAAATTTAAAGACAAATGCCATAATTAATGACACACAAAATAAGCCAAATGGACACTACACTCGGTGATGTTCAATGTGGTCTTCTGAAGGTATCTGAGCAGCCTGACATGACAGGTCAGCCAATGTCAGCTCAGTGTCCCCTTAAGTAACAAGAAAAGCAGCAGACTAATACAATATATTTAACAGCTCCATCCAAAACTGCAAGAAATGACAGAGAATTGTGGACGCAGCCCTGACCATCAGACAAACCAACCTCCCATCCATTTACACCTCACCCTGCCTAGGCAAGGCCAGCAGCATAATCAAGGACAATCTCTCCTCATCTTCTCCCCTATCCCATCAGCCAAATTGTATAAAAGTCTGAAAACACACACACCCAGATTTAGGGACATTTTCTTCCCAGCTATTATCAGGCAACTGAACCATCCTACCAACAGCTAGAGAGCAGTCCTGAGCTACTATCTACCTCTTTGGAGACCCTCGGACTATATTTGATCGGACTTTACTGGACTTTATTTTGCACCACACATTATTCACGTTATTCCGTTTATCATGTAATGCCCCTGTCCTACTTAGGAAACCTGAATGGAAGACTCTGGAGACTTTGCGCCCCACCCAAGGTTTCCGTGCGGTTCCCGGAAGTTCCCGGAGGTTTTTGTCAGTCCCCCTACCTGCTTCCACCACCTGCAACCTCCGGCAACCACCTGCAACCACCGGGAACCGCACGGAAACCTTGGGTGGGGCGCAAAGACTCCAGAGGTTTCCGTTCAGGTTTCCTAAGTGGGACAGGGGCAGAACTGTACACATTGGATGGCTCGATTATAATCATGTATAGTCTTTCCACTGACTGTCAGCATGCAACAAAAGCCTTTCACTCGACCTCAGTACACATGATAATAAACAAAACTCAAGTGGGATGATTCTACAACAGTTATGAGCTGCCTTTCAGATCCAATTTACGTCAATAAGAATAGAAATAAGTTTTTTGCAAATTATTTGCTGTGCATCTGACAATGGAGATGTATTCAACTCACTCATATTAACAGTGCACAGGAATTCGCTATTCATGTTTTTCAAGGGCTGTGACTACATCAGGCAATGATTAGTAGAACCTATTCTGGCTGGTATAGATTTTTGTATGGTTTCTGCAGAAAAACAGATGCTAATCAGTTCAACTTCCAAACATTTCCTCTGGACGAGGAATGTAAAACAAGTAGCCATGACCTGAACATAAGACTAGGGCATTTAGCAGAAAAATAATCCTGCAGCAGGACTGAATAATCCAATGGCCTATTCCCGCTCCTCATTTGTATGTTTAAAACACTCTTTTCATGTGGAGCTATCCTTCCTCCAGTAAGTTGTGGTTGTAGGGTCATTCAAAATCTGCAAGACTGAGGAGAATTGTTAGTTTCTGGATAAAGATACAGTGAAGGATTACAAAAATGGGTAAATGGACTCGCAGTATAAACCAGGGAATGATTTAAACAAATAGACTTTGAGAGCTATTCTTCTCCTGTTCCATGGTTAAATAAATGGAAGTATTTTATTTTACAGCCCTCTTGATGAAATAATCATTAGGATGCCCCTACTTTAAACTACAAACAGATCCTCCCACAACCTTTCCAGGATAATAGAGCAACATTATTTTAATATGTTGGATGCTCATTAAATAAAAAGCCTCATTTGTATGTCTATAAAGCCACTCTTGTCAACATTTTAATGTATGGGTCAGAGTGGCTCAGGGTTTTATGGAGAGGCACTTGAATGATCTAATTACATTGCAGCCCATTATGTAGCTTTTAAATGTAATCACTTATTTTTAATGCATGGTCATTCTTTGTTGCCATTCTTTATAAATGTAAGGGCCCTTGGCAGGTACCAGGGAAGGAATCATCTTGCATCAGCACAGTTAAAGGGAAATTGGACAGAAAAGCACTTTCTCCCCATCTTGCATCCCAGATCCCATCTCTCGCCTGCTCATAAGGTGACCACTTAACTTACACGGGCCATATTCTTGATTAGCACGGGCGTCAGGGGTTATGGGGAGGGGGCAGGAGAATGGGATTGAGTGGGAAAGATGGATTGAATGACAGAATAGACTTGATGGGTCGAATGGCCTAATTCTGCTCTATGAATTTATGAACCTGAACATATTTTTGGAATGCAGGAGTAAATCAGAGCACCTGGGAGAAGTCCATGGGGGTCAAGGGAGAACTTGCAAGGTCTACACATAGAGATCAGAATTGAATCCAGGTCAGTGGAGATGTGAGGGAGATGCTGTGCCACTGTGCTGCACATTTTCTGACTGCTAATGGTTCAATCCCAGGCTACTATTTTCCCCTTAATTGTACGGGACATTATTTTAGCGGATTAAATGTTTACCCGGCACCGTGTGGGATGCCTTCTGAAAATCAGCTCCCACCATTCCACTAGCTGCCCCTTTTTGCATTTTGCTGGTTATATCTTCAAAGAACTCTAATGAAATTATTTAACATGTTGAATCTCCCTCATCATTGCTTGCTTTTCAAAGTGCTCTTTTATCATTACTTTAATAATTGGGCCTCTTAAAAATGACCCATTTATCCAGATCTATTTCTTAGTATTATGGAGAAATACAGCACAGCGCACAACATTTTTCATTATAATTAATCAAGGCTGCCTAGCCTGTAACTCCCTGTTCCCTGAATTATCCCAGCCATATATGTGTCCTTCCTGTAGCTGGATACACAGTATTCCAGCTAACATTTTGCTTTTAATGCCAGCATTTCAGTGCCAACATGATGCATGGATTAGAGGGTATTAACTACTAGGAGAGATTTTACAGACTTGAATTACTTTCTCTGGGATGCCAGACGTTAAGGAGAGACTTAATAAAAGTTTTTAAAAATTATATGAGGCATATATAGGTAGACAGTGAGAAACTATTTTTTCCCAGGATGGAAATATCAAATACTAGAGACCATAGTATTGGTAATACAGGTTCGATTTTATCATTTAAAAATAAATTGGATAGTTATATGGACGGGAAAGGAATGGAGGGTTATGGTCTGAGTGCAGGTAGATGGGACTAGGGGAGAATAAGTGTTCGGCACGGACTAGAAGGGCTGAGATGGCCTGTTTCCGTGCTGTAATTGTTATATGGTTATATGGTTACCATAGCTTTAAGATGAGAAGGGCAAAGTTGAAAGGAGATATGCTGGGCACATTTTCTTACACGGAAAGTGATAGGAGACAGGGACGCGCTGCCATGGGTGGGTTGTGGAGGCTGATACGATAGTGGCATTTTAAGAGACTTTTGGATAGGTACATGGAGAGTGGGGAATGGAGAGATATGGATCATGTGCAGGCAAATAGGATTTTGTCCTGGCATCATGTTCGCCACAGGCATAGTGGGCCAAAGGACCTGTTCCAGTGCTGTATAGTTTTCCTTGTTCTGTGTTCCATGTTCTATGCAACAGTTTTTGTCTGATCTTGCTGTGTACTTCATGATGGACACGATTGACTGCACTATATTTCAAAGTAGTTTGTGTTACCGGGTGGCACGGTAAGGCGTAGCGGTAGATCTACTGCCTTACAGCGCTAGAGGCCGGGTTCGATCCTGACTAATCTAATCTAATCTAATCTAATCTAATCTAATCCTAATCTAATCTAATCTAATCTAATCTAATCTAATCTAATCTAAACTACAGGTGCTTGTCTGGTATCAGGAACTACTCTGAAATATAGTGCAGTCAATTGTGACAGTCTTGTTGTCTGTACGGAGTTTGTACGTTCTCCCCGTGACATGTGTGGGTTTTCTCCGGGGGCTCCGGATTCCACACAACTCCAAAGACGTACAAGTTTGAAGGTTATTTGGCTTGGTATAAATATAAAATTGTCCCTAGTGTGCGTAGGGTAGTGTTAATCTGCTGGTTGATGTGGACTCAGTGGGCTGAAGGGCCTGTTTTCACGCTGTATTTCCAACCTAATTTTAAAAGGTCTGGAAAATACGATAAGCTACTGATTTTTTTTGTTTCCTCTGTATTCTATAAAGTTCTAACAGTGCCTGATGTGTGTAATTTCATATTCAGTAATTTGAGGATAATCTCAGAAGCCAAGTATTATATTGATGGAAGGATTGTTTATGAAGTCAATTCAATAACCAGTAACTGGTTGACCTAACCTTTTGCTGCGAGCATACGTTGTGACCGGCTGCGCTGTCAGGAGTGGACACTTTTCAGAAGAACGCATTTAACAAGCTGTGAAATGCTCTATCTAATCGAATGCACGTTAAATTGTGCCATCAATTTTGCCACTTATTCGTTCATTGAAATAGATCAATAGGAGAATGACATGTGAATATTCCACCGAATAGCAGACTTCATGAGGAGAGGAAAGCTTTGTTTCATGCAACTAAAGCATTATCAGTTTGAACACTGATTCATTCAATTGTTTAAATTGATTCATGGAATTTGATCAATAGCCGAGTCCCACAGCCAAAGTCCAGATACACCTGGTTAATCCCTTAAACTGTTCTACCAGGGAAAAAAGATTATGTCAGCAATTATCCAGGAGTGCAGAGAGGCAGGTGGGGAGCAGTTAGGGGAAGTCTTCCTCAATGTGAGGTGCCAATCCAGCAAGCTGCCACACAGGACTGCATGTGTAGGAAGGAGCTGCAGATGGTGGTTTACATCGAAGATAGACACAAAATGCTGGAGTAACTGAGCAGGACAGGCAGCATCTCCGGAGAGAAGGAATGGGTGACGTTTCGGGTCGAGTCCCTTCTTCAGACTGAGAATCAGGGAAGAGGCACGGTAAGACATGGTAAGACACAGAGATAGGAAAGTGTAAGGGGCATCAAAGGGGATGGGGATCAAGGAAATGTAGAATAGATCATTGTTAGCTTGGAGAAGGTGACAACGAGGCATACAGAGATCAAATGTAATCAGGGGGACAGTCAGACTGGTCGGAGATCCAGGAAGGAGGAGGGATGGAGAGAGAGGAAATGCAAGGATTGCTTGAAGTTAGAGAAGTCAATATTCATATCGTTGGGGTGTAAGCTGCCCAAGAGAAATATGAGGTGCTGTTCCTCCAATTTACACTGGGCCTCACTCTGACAGCGGAGGAGGCCCAGGACAGAAAGGGCAGCATGGGAATGGGAGGTGGAGTCACAGGACTGCATGTGTGCTAAACAATGAAAGCAGCATGCAATAGATAGAGCAAATTGATCCAATGGCAGCAGATCATATCACAGCTCTGCAGTCCTGACACAGATCAAGCATGGTAGATGATTAATTGGCTTAAAAAAATTCCCATCCATATTGATGGTGAGATCCATCATGTGAGTTCAGAAGCCAATTCTTCCCTTTCACAACTATATTCAATCAGATGTAGCCCGTAAATAATCCATTTTGCCTTTCTTCTGAGATCACCACTGAAGCCAGTCTTTAGCCACTAGTCCTTGCGCATGAAATGAAGAAACAGCTGAGAGCCCTGCCCTTTGGCAAAGTCACGGCAGTACGGTGGCATAGCAGTAGAGTTACTGCTCTTGCCCAGAGTAGATGAATCGAGGACCAGAGGACATAGGTTTAAGGTGAAGGTAGAAAAGATTTAATAGGAATCTGAGGGGTAACTGTTTTGCACAAAGGGTGGTGGATGCATGGAACATGCTGCCAGATGAGATAGTTGAGACAGGGACTATCCCAACACTTAAGAAACAGACAGGTACATGGATAAGACAGGTTTGGAGGGATATGGACCAAATGCTGGCACATGGGACTAGTGTAGCTGGGATATGTTGGCCGGTGCGGGCAAGTTGGGCCGAAGGGGCTGTTTCCGCACTGTATCACTCTTGACTCCATAACTCTAACTTTATTCTTGTAGGGTACAAAATGGCGTTGGAGAAGTGGAGGAGTGTGTACTACCTCAGTGTAATCTATTATTCTAACACTTGTACTTGAGTATGATAGTGCCTATTGTATAGTAATATTATTGCTTAACTGTATGCAAAATGGAATTTCACTGTACTTGGGTACATGTGACAATAAATTACCATTGAACCATTAAAAAGTAATTTAAAAAATAACAACTAGTCAGCTGACAACATAGTCAATACCCACACAGTATTAAATATTCCAGTGCACTCTATTAATTGTAATGATTGTCTAGTTGTTTGACAATGCAGAACTTGAAGATCTCTCTTTAGATCCTCGAGTAAATTAATCACAAGAGATGCCCTAATACACGTCTTGCTTATACACGCCATATAGGTACGATGCACTAACATGGAAAAATGACACAATTCCGCACTGAGGGGACAATTTCATTTTCTTGCACAGATATCCCAAATTAAGATGACCATATTTATGAAGATAAACAACTATAAATAAAAGTCCTCTATCTATCTATCTATCTATCTATCTATCTATCTATCTATCTATCTATCTATCTATCTATCTATCTATCTATCTATCTATCTATCTATCTATCTATCTATCTATCTATCTATCTATTTCTATCTAATATATAAAACTGTGTGCCTGTCACCTGCCATCCGTCCGGCTGCCTTTCTTCCTTTTGATTCGTTTCCATCGTGTGATGTCACAATGCCCAATGCTCGCAGATGTCCAATCACAATGCCCAATGCTCGCAGATGTCCAATCGGAATGGATCCATTTACATGGACGGCTGCTGGCTGCATTTCTTCCTTTGATTCCCTGCAACTCCGAAACCAGACGCAGAATCGCCGACATCTTTTCCATTTCGGTAGGGATTTCACTTCTCTTTCTAAGTATCCGCTCCTCATTACATTTCGTCGTGTTTAAGTACATGTTTTTAATCAAATCCTTCCCCCCCCCCAATATTTCAAAAATAAACTGGCTTCTCGCCCATAGAAGCAGCACCAGCCCCAGCCCCTGGTGAATGATCCATCGTGTGATGTCACAATGCCCAATGCTCACAGATGTCCAATCGGAATGGATTCATTTACATATGCCTTTGCAGGAGCCCCAGCCCCTGGTGAACGTTCCATTGTGTGATGTCACAATGCCCAATGTTCACATATGTCCAATCGGAACTTAAGAGGGAGTTAGATGTGGCCCTTGTGGCTAAAGGATCAGGGGGTATGGAGAGAAGGCAGGTACAGGATACTGAGTTGGATGATCAGCCATGATCATATTGAATGGTGGTGCAGGCTCAAAGGGCCGAATGGCCTACTCCTGCACTTAATTTCTATGTTTCTATGTTTCCCTCTCCTCAGCCCTCTCCCTCTCCCACCCATCCCTCTCTCCCCCACCCCCGTTCCCTCTCTACCCCACCCCCTTCCCTCTCTCCCCCACCCCTTCCTCTTACCCCTCTGTTCCTCTTCCACCACTCCCCCGTCCCTCTTCCACCACTCCCGCTACCCCGCTACCCCTCTACCCCTCCCTCCCTCCCTCCCTCCCCACTCTTCCACTTCTCCCCACTCTTTCCCCTCTCACCCCCCACCCCTCTCCCCCTCCCTCCCTCTTCCCCTCCCTCCCCATCCCCCCTCCCCCACATCTCTCTCCCCATCCCCCTCTCTCACCCCCTACCCCGCTCTCCTTTCTCTCCCAAATCTGTCCCGTTTCCTCCTCCTCCTCTCCCCTCCCTCCCCTCTTCTCACCCCCCTCCCCCCACCTGTGTGTTTGGGGGATGGTTAATGTGAGTGTGATGCCGCCGCCCCCCCCCCCCCCCCTCCAATATTTCAAAAAATACTGGCATCTCCCATAGAATCAGCCCCAGACCCTGGTGAACGTTCCATCGTGTGATGTCACAATGCCCAATGCTCAAAGACATTGTTGCCATAGAGGGAGTACAGAGAAGGTTCACCAGACTGATTACTGGGATGTCAGGACTTTCATATGAAGAAAGACTGGATAGACTCGGCTTGTACTCGCTAGATTTTAGAAGATTGACGGGGTATCTTATAGAAACTTACAAAATTCTTAAGGGGTTGGACAGGCTAGATGCAGGAAGATTGTTCCAGATGTTGGGGAAGTCCAGAACAAGGGGTCACAGTTTAAGGATAAGGGGTAAATCTTTTAGGACCGAGATGAGAAAAACATTTTTCACACAGACCCTACCCCTCTCCTCCTCCCTCCCCACTCTTCCACTTCTCTCCCCCCTTCCCCAATCTTTCCCCTCTCTCCCCCCACCCCTCTCCCCCTCCCTCCCTCCTTCCCTCCCTCCCCATCCCCCCCTCCCCCACATCTCTCTCCCCATCCCCCTCTCTCACCCCCTACCCCGCTCTCCTTTCTCTCCCAAATCTGTCCTGTTTCCTCCTCCTCCTCCTCTCCCCTCCCTCCCCTCTTCTCACCCCCCCTCCCCCCACCTGTGTGTTTGGGGGATGGTTAATGTGAGTGTGATGCCGCAGCCCCCCCCCCCCTCCCCCCACAATATTTAAAAAAATACTGGCTTCTCACCCATAGAATCAGCCCCAGCCCCTGATGAACGTTCCATCGTGTGATGTCACAATGCCCAATGCTCAAAGACATTGTTGCCATAGAGGGAGTACAGAGAAGGCTCACCAGACTGATTCCTGGGATGTCAGGACTTTCATATGAATAAAGACTGGATAGACTCAGCTTGTACTCGCTAGATTTTAGAAGATTGAGGGGGTATCTTATAGACTTACAAAATTCTTAAGAGGTTGGACAGGCTAGATGCAGGAAGATTGTTCCAGATGTTGGGGAAGTCAAGAACAAGGGGTCACAGTTTAAGGATAAGGAGTAAATCTTTTAGGACCGAGATGAGAAAAACATTTTTCACACAGAGAGTGGTGAACCTCTGGAATTGACTGGCACAGAAGGTAGTTGAGGCAAGTTCATTGGCTATATTTAAGAGGGAGTTAGATCTGGCCATTGTGGCTAAAGGGATCAGGGGGTATGGAGAGAAGGCAGGTACAGGATACTGAGTTGGATGATCAGCCATGATCATATTGAATGGTGGTGCAGGCTCGTAGGGCCGAATGGCCTACTCGTGCACTTAATTTCTATGTTTCCCTCTTCACACCCCTCTCCCTCTCCCACCCATCCCTCTCTCCCCCACCCCCCTTCCCTCTCTACCCCACCCCCTTCCCTCTCTCCCCCCGCCCCCTTCCCCATACCGCTCTGTCCCTCTTCCACCACTCCCCCTACCCCTCCTTCCCCCCTCTTCCACTTCTCTGCCCTTACCCCACCCCTCTTCCTCCACCACCCCTCTCTCTTCCTTTCCCTTCCCTTCCCCTCTCTCCCCCACCCCTTCCCCTACCCCTCTGTTCCTCTTCCACCACTCCCCCGTCCCTCTTCCACCACTCCCGCTACCCCTCTACACCTCCCTCCCTCCCTCCCCACTCCTCTCCCCCTCTCCCTCTCCTCATCCCTCCCCCACCCCCCTTCCCTCTCTACCCCACCCCCTTCCCTCTCTCCCCCCGCCCCCTTCCCCATACCCCTCTGTTCCTCTTCCATCACTCCCCCTACCCCTCTCCTCCTCCCTCCCCACTCTTCCTCTTCTCCCCCGCCTTCCCCCTCCACTCTCCCTCCCCACTCTTTCCCCTCTGTCCACCCACCCCCCTCCCCTTCCCTCCCTCCTCCCCTCCCTCCCCATCCCCCCCCCACATCTCTCTCCCCATCCCCCTCTCTCACCCCCTACCCCGCTCTCCTTTCCCTCCCAAATCTGTCCCATTTCCTCCTCCTCCTCTCCCCTCCCTCCCCTCTTCTCACCCCCCCTCCCCCCACCTGTGTGTTTGGGGGGAGGTTAATGTGAGTGTGATGACTCAGCCCCCCCCGCAAACGCCGTTGGGGGAACAGACCCAACGGGTCTGCACTTGGTCTAGTCTACTTTAAATCCTCTTAATGACCAGTGCCCTGTAGATTTCCGAACTTTGCCTTGATTCAAAGACAAATCTTGAACTTAACTTAGGGGGTTTGAACTTTCTGATTAGAGGGTTTGAGGATTCCTTTGAGGATTCCAGCTATGAGGAGAGGTTGGATGGACTTGGATTTGTTTTCTCTGGAACGTCGGAGGTTGAGGGAAGACTTGATAAAAGTACATAAAATTATGAGAGGCATGGATAGGGTAGACAGTCAGAACATTTTTCCCAGGGTGGAAATGCCCAACACTAGAGGGCATAGCTATAAGGTGAGAGGGGGAAAGTTTAATGGCACGTTTTTTTACACAGAGTGCTGGGGGCCCGGAACCCATGGCCATGGGTGTGGAGGAGAAAGGTGTGATAATGGTGTTCAAGAGGCTTTTATATAGGCACGTGGCTGTGTAGAGAATAGAGGGATATGGATCATATGCAGGCAGAGGAGACCAGTTTAACTAGGCTTCATGTTCCGCAAAAACATTGAGGGCCGAAGGGCCCGTTCCTGTGCTGTGCTGTTCTATGTTCTACATTCAACATTCTATGGATGCAATATAACAGATTTAAAATGATTTATTAATTCCCATTAATGGAACTCTATGTTTAGAGGAGAAAGCTTTGAGACTTAGTCCACACTGAATTATTCTGGAGAAAAAAAATCCAGTATTAGCGATGTCCATACTAACCTAATAATGCAACCTATTAATCAACCCGAAGGCTCTGCATCCTGTGATAACGCAGTATTTGTTATTATAGTGAGGTTGTATTTTTAGACTCAAATAAAGCTTTAGAATCCAGACCTTAAGGTAAAACGTTGACACTCAAAATGTCAGATCAAAGTAAAAATTCAATTGGAAATATTTTCTATCCTGGCAGAAATTCTTATATGAAGTTCCAAATTGCCCAAATGTTTGCAAATTCAATTTTAACTGACTTTCTGATTTAAAACAAAAATGTCTGCCATTTATTGCATCTGCCTGGTCTTGGGTCTTGGTTTTCCAGCTCAAAATGTGCTCTGATCAGTCACTGGAAGCCAATAGGCATTTGGTTAAGAGTCTGCTGGCAGGGAGTTCTTTACTGAATCAGACTTGCAGCGCCAAAAGGAATTTGGGTTAAGTCTATGGCAGCACCAGGCCAAAATGCAGGAAGGGGAAGGAGAGAGTCTAGCTTGTAGCTAGTGGGGATGTGAGGGGGTTGGGCTGCTAGGGTTAGAAATTTGGCTGCTGCGGTTCAGTGGAGGGAGTTAATCAAGTCAGGAGATTCCAAGTACTTGCATGGAAATCTTGGTCAGGAACCAAGGTGGCTGATTTCATCAAGTCACCAACAAATTTTGAGAGAGACACAAAATGCTGGAGTAACTCAGCATCTCTGGATAGAAGGAATAGGTGACGTTTAGGGTCGAGACCCTTATTCAGAACCATTCCGTCTATCCAGAGATGTTGCCTGTCCTGCCGAGTTACTCCAGCATTTTGTGTCTATCTATGGTGCCAATCAGCATCTAAATAAATCCTTCCTAAATAAATTTTGAGAGTTGAGTTATGGGCAGAAGTCTAATGAAAGGCCAAGTAAGTAAATTAGTTCAATGAGACTCACCTGGACTGGATTTCCCAATGATAAGACATACCAGATTAAGGAATTAAAATGTAAGTTGTACCAAACCAAAATGGGAAAGGTTGCGGCTGTATATATGACTGAACATTAAGGTCAGACTAGCCACGTTGCACATCATTGATAGTCACTCTGCATGCTTGCGTTCTCCTCCTATTGGCCCATCAGAGTCTCGGAGATCCTTTAATTAAATTTATTCACCGGATATTTCATGCCATAAGTACCCAATTTTCACTAATACCTTGTAGATAATGCAACTTGAGGGCAAACATTATTTCCTTTTTTCTTGGTTTATCTTTGCTCCATTTTATATGTCTATTTGATTAGTGTTCCAGATTCATGTGGCATTTCATTAGGTAAAAGTCCATGACTGCAATGCATTTGTCAGTCAACATTTATCCCTCAGAGAATATAAGTTTCTTTCCTGCTGAGCTGCTTGAAATCTAGCTACCACTGTTGCCTCATTCATAAAAACAACTATTTTAAAAACAAAATTTGCCACAAGCAGTGAAAGTGGAAGATGCCATAAAAGTGGTGGTGGTTGTATGGAACAAGCTGCCAGAAGAGGTCATTGAGGAAGTATGAATGGGTGCTCACCAACTCCAGTGCTTTTGCCATATTTCTTTATAACATAGAAGGGGGACATTTCAGGCCATCAGGGTATGGAGGGATATGGGGATCAAGTAAAGAGGATGGGTCTCCCATCGGTATTGAACGGTGTGGCTAGATTAATGGGACAGGTGGTTCACCCCCACTCCTTTTTAATTTTATTCTTGAGTTTATGTCTGCTCATAGGGTAATACCATTCCACAAGCAATCCCATTATCTCCACTTTAGCCTTAACTCCCCTACTGCCCCAGATTCAACCACCCACCCAACACATTAGAGACATTTTACAAGAGCCAATTAACCTCCAAGCCTGCACATCTTTGGGGTGTGGAAGGAAACCAGAGCACTACAGGAAAACCACGTGGACATGGTGGCATGGTGGCCTGGCAGTCGAGTTGCTACCTTACAGCGCCAGAGACCAGGTTCAATCCTGACTAAGGGGGCTATCTGTATGGAGGTAGTGTGTTCTCCCCATGACCACGTGAGTTTTTCCCCAGGTGCTCCAGTTTCCTCCCACACTCCAAAGTTGTACAGGTTTTGTAGCTTAATTGACTTTGATAAAAATTGTAACTTTTCCCTGGTGTGTAGGATAGAGCTGGTATGCGGGAACCGCTGGTCAGTATGGACTCGGTGGGCCAAAGGGGCTGATGCCGCACTGTATGTCTAAACTAAATTAAACTGAACTAAACTGAACTAAACATGGGGACATAATTCAAGGTCCACGCATACAAAGCACCAGAAGTCAGACAGGACCTGGGTCCCCAGAGCAGATCTACCAGCAATGCTACTGTGTCACCCTTATGAAGAGAGCATTCAGAATAGATTTCTGATGAAGTAAATGGAGACAAAGGCTTTAGTCATTGAAGACTCATGTTCTTTTGCAGGGATAATCTTCAGTCTGAAGATGTTGTGTGCTCTAGTGCATGACCAATAGGCATCAACATTAGAGTATTGAATAGTTTTCTTTATCCACGTGTTTAAAGTTCCTAGACATATATCAGTTCCACCAAGTTAAAGTCAAATTAGCGGAATGAATCTTTGAAGGATAAAAATGACAAATTAAAAGCAGTATAGCCTCTAGGAGCGAAAGCTGCGATATATATTGTTTTTTATTTAATATGCACAGGTACCTTTTTGTTAAAATATTTTATATTCCATTTATCAGATTCTCTCTATTAATTTGAAGCTTTACCCATAACGAAGAGTTTATAAAAATAGGCCAGGAATACCTGTTAAATGGAAAAATATTAGTGAGAGAGTGAGACAGACAGAGAGACAGGCAGAGAGAGAGAGACATGCAGAGAGAGAGAGAGAGGGGCATTTGCAAAGTAATCCAATTCTTGCAATTATTTTAGAGGAACAATATCTTCTCACTTCAAAGGCGTATTCTTATTAAGAGGAAAGCATTAGCTATACTAAGCCCAGGAAATTAAGTTTGCAGCAGCAGAGTAGAAAGGTGTGGATGTCTGTGTGCCTTCCTTGATTGAAATGATGTTATTTAGGTCATTGTACACCATCCATTCCAGAGGTCTATTTGCAATTATTGTTAAGATGTAGTTTCCACATCACTGACAGGCTGCTTACAATACAGCTCAGCAATTGATTGACACTGTCCTTGCCCATTGTCTTTGATGCAACTCAGTATGTAGGTTTCCATGGTGATCCATGTTTCTTTCGTATCGACACAAGGCATGATTCCGTAATGCCTCTAGACGTTTCCATTAACTGCGGTCCACCCAGCACTAATCCAATTTTCTCTTTTTTTGTATGAAAACGTTCCTGATTTTATTATTTGAATACGTGTTTGGCGTTGCACATGATACAAATACCAACACTGCGCCGGCAGAGAGCTTTTTTTTGGTCGTAACTGATTCAGGGCATAAGAACAATAATAAGTGGAATATTTAACAAAGCAAAATATCCCAAAATGATGCAGGGCATTCTAACTAAATACGGCTGACAGTATGTTTGAACCTATAACGCAGGTCCATCAAAATCAATTCATTCAAACCAGACATATGGCACCCATGGAAACAACTGGACAGCACGGTGGCACAGCGTTAAAGTTGCTGCTTTACAGCGCCAGAGACCCAGGTTCGATCCTGACTACAGGTGCTGTATGTACGGAGGAGTTTGTACGTTCTCCCTGTTTGCTCCGGGTTTGCTCCGGGATCTCCGGTTTTCTCCCACACTCCAAAGATGTACAGGTTTGTGGGTTAATTGGCTTGGTATAATTGTAAATTGTCCCTATTGTGTGCAAGATAGTGTAAGTGTGCAGGGATCACTGGTCGGCCAGACTCAGCGGGCCAAAGGGCCTGTTTCTGTGCTGTATCGCTAAACTAAACTTCACTTCACTGTATTCACACACACCCTGAAATGGCAGGGAAAGGGGAGAAAACCCTGCAGTCAATTCAAGAGAATTCCTTATTTTTAACAGTGTTCCTAATTTAAGGAACAGTGCAACCACCAAATGACATCACATTACTCTTTCATGCCCCACCCATGAGCTTCTTTAAACTACAAGTCTCCTTGTCATTTACACTTTAGAATTCTGGCATCAGCAGTGTTTGAATTTCATTTGCTTTATTCAATAAACCTGTCAATATAATTATTTTTAAATCATTACATTGGGATCCACTACACATTTAGCCAATCTACATCAAAGCGGGATTAATGGCCATGGGAATTGAGGAATAGGGACATTATATTTTGATTTTAACCTCCAAAAATGATTAGGGTGGGCTGCATGGAGTGTTACAAACCTTAAACTAGAATCTAACTCTCAAAATACCTGATTGGATGTGGATGGGAATGGATGATAACCTTAGTCTATAGAGGTGGTTTGATTATCTAAATATAATTAGGGGCCTCTAAGGATCAGTGTTAAACTTTAAAATTTTAAATGTTGCGTAAAAACTGAGCACCCAGCAGGTCAGGTAGCGTATGTAAAAGGGGAAAGAAAAGGTAACATTTCAAGTCAATGATCCCTACTTACAGCTTTGATGAGGGAGCTATATTAAGGGATTATATATGCAGGCATGTACTATTATAATGAATGAATGAATACGTTTATTGTCATTGCACAATACTGTGCAACGAAATTCCATTACATCTCCTCCGGTTAAAAACAATACAAACACGACAACCATTGACACATATGTACACTTATTAGTAAAAATAAATAGGTGTTTTAAAAGAATTTAAAAGAATTTAAAAGAATTTGGCGGCATTTCTTAGAATTACATTTTGCTTCCCCAGCATTCTCTGTTGGAATAAACCAGGAAAAGCAACACAGAGGTTTCTAGTCACCACTTTTCATATGATAGATTTGGCATTCCTAATGCAGCAGAGCTTTTAAAATGTTTGGAAGATAACGAAAACTTTAATGTTGTGAACATTTGTAAATAAAGAGGAACTTGCACGATAAAGATCAAAATGTAAAATAAATAGGTTTATGATGGTTGGCACAGAGACACTTTGATGGTTGTTGCCTGCTGAGCAAGCAACAAGGCCAGAGATATTTATCATTTTTCATTGCTGGCATTCAATTAATAATATGTAGTTAAATTGCAATTTGCAAATTAATGTTATACTATTAAGACAACCCAAGCGTGAAGGGATACTAATTATCTCTGCAAGTTCCAAGCCATGCATATACCATGAATGGATTGACTGACAACCCATCTTAGGGTACTTCAAACACAGTAGGGCAAATTGACGTTAATAATATTGCATATCCAGCAGAAATACTAGAAATACACAGGCCAGGCAGTATCAGCGGACAGGGAAATGAAGCTAATGTTTCAAGTCAGTAGTTCTGATGAATGGTCATTAACCTTAAATAAAATGCAGGTAGATGGATGTCTTTATAAACAGTCCACAAACCATTGACAGATGCAGTGACTCTGTTTCTCGCTCCTAAGATGATGCTTGACCTGAGTGTTTCAAACATCTTATAGTTTCATTTATTTTTCCAGTGGTGCTGATTTGTTATTATTGTAACATCCACTGAGCTATGGTGAAAAGCTTTGTTTTACATGCTATCCAGGCAGATCAGACTATAAATGAGTGCAATCATATACATGAGCACAACAGGTAGTTAAAAAATAGAAAGGAAACGGATTGCGGAAAGTAGTGTCACAGCTACGGAGAAAGCGCAGATAAAAATGTGAAGGGGCACAATGATGTAGATGTAAAGATTAGACATTTATTTGTTACGTATGAGAAGCCCGTTCAAAAGTCTGATAACACCAGGGAGGAAGTTATTCTTGAATCCTACTGTCTCTTGCTGATGTAAAATATTACACTGCTGTCGATTGTCTTTTCCTTATTTGTGGCTCTTTCATTTGATAATTCTTATTTTATTTGAGGCAAACCAACCCTTCCAAATATAATTAATTATCTCCACAACTTACCTTCTTCTCTGGCTTTAGATGCACCCTGCAGTTAGAAAGAATGGTTGAATTGCTGATGTGTGTGTGCATGCTATGAGGGATGGTGTTGTGGATGGGACTTGGCATTTGAAGATGCATTCATTGCATCCAAGGCCTTGTGTTCATCATCACTTTACACCTTCAGTGATCATGCAAGGGCTTCCTGACCTCCTTCTAACGGAGCACCTTTTTTCCACTTCCAGTGGTCACCAACACTGCACTGGGATATCAGTGAGCCTGCTCTCTCCCATGCTGTACCATCTCCATACACTAGTTGTGTTAACTTTGACCATTACCTGTTGCAATCAAAGCACATGCCCTCTGAGGCTTACATTAAAGTTGCGAGTCACTCATGAAATTGGGCCTTGTGTTGATATACTAAGACTGATCGCTGAAAGCGTGAACAGGTTGTTCTACCATACAATTCAATTTCAATTTATTGTCATTTGGACCCCTTGAGGTCCAAACGAAATGCTGTTTCTGCAGCCATACATTACAAACAAATAGACCCAAGGCACAACATAATTTACATAAACATCCATCACATTGCTGTGATGGAAGGCCAAAAAAACTTATCTCTCCACTGCACTCTCCCCCCCGATGTCAGAGTCAAAGTCAAAGTCAAAGCCCCCGGCGGGCGATGGCGATTGTCCCGTGGCCATTAAAGCCACGCCGGGTGATGCAATGTCGCGCACCGGGTCTTGGTGTTAGAGCCCCCGGCGTGCGCTCGCAGTGGCCCGCCGCCATTCCAAGCCGCGCGGGGCGGTGCTGTAAGGCCCCGCTCAGGTGCTCTTCAACCCCGCAACTCGGGCGGGAGAAGTCGCCGCTGCGGAAGCCCCGAAAAGCGGACTCCGTCCAGGGATCCGCGGGCTCCCGGTGTTACCGTCCGTCAAACCCGCAGTTGCAGCCACCGAATCTCCGGGGATCGGGTCGCAGCAGCGTCCACCACAGCTCCACCCGCTCTGGACTCGGCCAGCTCCGCGACGGTGAGGTGAGTAGTCGGCACCAGAGCCCCCGGTCTTCCTGTTGGAGGCCGCTCCTCGTTGCAGCCCCAACGACAACGGAGACCCGACAAAGAAAAGGTCGGGTCTCCCGTGCAGGGAGAGATTTAAAAGTTACCCCCAACCCCCCCCCACACCACCCCCACCCCCCCACACACATACCCCAACAAAAAATAACAAAAACTACATAAAAACATAGACATAAAATAATAAAAACGCAGACGGACTGCAGAGGCCGCTGCTGACGAGAGTCGCGCCGCCTATCGTAAGGATGTGGTATATGCATTAGTAAGAAAACCTCACGTTGTATTATTAGAGACATTTGTACCAGTGGAGAACAGGGAGTTAGGGAGTTTCAGATTTGCAATTACAAAGTTATTTCTCCCCCATAGGATTTTCAAATATAAAGGTCTTTTTAATAGCTATCATTTTTTTTTAATTTACCGCAAGTTAAAAAGACTAAAAATATGTATGTTACATTGTTTAATACTGCACATTAAACATAAATGTCATTGCATAATTGCTTGTCAATTGTATGGCCTCCCATGGTGAAAGTGGCACCTATCTTCTGAAGAGACAATGGCATCTGATTACTGCAGGGAGGTTACATGGAATTTCTTTTTTCAAAACAGCTTTTTTTTCTGTCTCCCAAAGTAACTTTTAACTAGATCACTAGTTCTTGATTGAAATCATGTTAGAACCAATTAAACCTGTATAATACAAATTTGTTTCCAAATTCATCGATCGTATTACCTCCAATTTATATTGTGGAAACATTCATGAAGGCAGATCTCTCTCTACAGTAAAACTACATTATCCAACTATCCATAATTCCCAATGTTTTAGCACCAGATGAGGTTTCCCATCCTCCCATGAAACTAACTGGAATATTGATTATATTACTGTGTGACATCTAAAATATGTAAATTATAAAAATGTTGGGATGTCAATAAGAATAACTTCCAACAGTCCAATAAATCTGTTATCATGGCAACACTAAAGTCTTGGTGGATTATTAGAATGTAATTGCAATGATGCTCCCATCAATCTCATTCCCCTTATATCCCTGCAACTTGCATATGCACCTACAGCCTTTTGTATTATTTTCCCACTTACCTACAGTAGCCAGTTAATCTACCAGCACATCGTAAGGATGTGGTAAAAAGAAAAGCCACCCAGGGGAAACATAGAGAAAATACGCAAACACCAAACACCCAGTGCCAAAGGTCAGGATGGAACCTGGGTTGCTGAGGCTGCAAGGCAGCAATACTATCTTCATTTAATTTAGAGATACAGTGTGGAATCAGGCTCTTCGGCACACTGAGTCCGCGCGGACCAGCAATATTAACACTATCCTACACACTAGGGACAATTTACATTTAAACCAAGCCATTAACCTACAAACCTGTATGTCTTTGGAGTGTAGGAGGAAACTGGAGATCTCCTTTAGAAAATCCACGCAGTCACGGGGAGAACGTACAAACTCCGTACAGACGAGCACCAGTAGTTGGGATCGAACCCGGGCCTCTGGCGCTGAAAGTGCTGTAAGGCAGCAACTCTACCGCTGCGCCCTTGATGATATCATCACAATCACTGGTTATGTGTAAAATCTAAAACCTATGAGATTTAAATTCAGAGTAAATGTACACCAGTATAAAAATTACCCACTACTCTGCAGTGAACACTAGAACTATTTTTTCCCGTTGCTTTCTACCTTTCAATCATTTTTGTAACCCATTTGAAAGCTAAAATTAGAATGCATTTCTCAGCTGGAGTTTGTCATGTACAGCATAGGTCTTATCAGAAACAATACAATAAAAAGATTTTTCATGATAGGATGCCCTAAAGTGGAATTATTTTATCCAGTCGCTGTAGGATTGGCAGACACAACACCTCCTTGACACAGGGCAGATTACAAAAATAGCAGCAATGCATTAAATGTCCAGATACCAAAAATCTGGAGTAACTCAGCAACTCTGGAGAAAAGGAAGAAGTGATGTTTCAGGTCGAGGCTTTCCTTCAGTCAGGGGAAAGGGAAATGAGAGATATAGATGGTGATATAGAACCAATGAATGAAAGATATGCAAAACAGTGATAGTGATAAAGGTGAGAGGCCATTGGTAAATGCGGTCTAGGTGAAATCGAGTTTTGATTCGAGGAATGAGTGACTCTAGATCTTACTACCACAGCATAACAGGATCTAATCAAGAACTAGCAGTGGCTCAAGGCCAATGCAGCTGTCAATTGAATACATGTTGAGCAATGCAATCTACAGTCTGTAGGTATTTCAACTGTAACCGGGAACAATTTTAATTAGATTGCAGGTACTCAGAGACTTCAGAGAAAATGCACCCTGGCTATCAATAGAGAGGTTATGGATATCCCATTGAATAATGCTCACTCCAACAGGAAAAAGTATTGACCCATATTAAAATAGCACACCTTGGAAGATAATATTGTTTCCTTTGAAGTGCATGGTTCATCTAATGTAATCTAGCCTCCTCACAACTGAAGCTGGATCAGTAATTTTTATATGAATGCTTTGTTTTCTATTGAGCCAGGCTCTTATTTGACTCTTTCCAATTTGTAAGTGGGTTTGAAACAGATGTGTTGCTTGGGAATAATCACTCAATCTGACCTTGTTGACATTTCAGTAAATGTCATCACTGATTCAATTTGTGAAAGGCTATCTGTTCTGCATAACGTATGTCTTTGGCCAGTGCAAGTTATTTGCAATCAGGCCGTGCCTTCAGTTCTGGGTGATTAGGAATGATTTGTTAATATCATTTTATTGCACATCATATGACCTGTTAAAGATGGCAGTGGAAACAAACTCAACCAAACACTTAGAGAAAATGCTGGAGTAACTCAGCGGGACAGGTAGCATCTTTGGATAGAAGGAATGGGTGACATTTCAGGTTGAGACCCATCTTCAAACTTCTTCAGGTAGGAGGAAACCAGCATCTGCAGTTCCTTCCTACACATCGCTCTCTTAATTGCCTGTCCCACTAATGCGACTTTCAGCGACTATCTTCGACCTTCAAGCTTGAGGGCACTCGCCTGAAAAACCTCGAGCTGGATCGACCATCAGCGATGAAACCGCGAGCTGGATCGACCGTCTGCACACACACACACACACACACACACACACACACACACACACACACACACACACACACACACACACACACACACACACACACACACACACACACACACACACACACACACACACACACACACACACACACACACACACACACACACACATCGCACATCGGGGGCCAGGGAAAGTGGGGGAGCGCTGTCTGAAATTCACACCTGCGATGAACAGGAAGGTAAAAGACGGCTGGCACAGTTAAGGTAAGTCCGTTAGAGAACGCGGAGAGGGGGAGAGAAGGGGAGAGAGGGGAAGAGAAGGGGGGGAGAGGGGGGGAGAAGGGGGGAAGAAGGAGTGGAGACACTTTTAAGAAGCCAGACAACTTTTTTATAGCACATCATATGACCTGTTAGACCAGGCAATGGAAACAAATCACAACGCAACCAAACATCTGTCTCTTGTAGTTTAACTGCAACCTAATGAACCAAGTTTTCCAGTAATAAAAAAATACAGGTACCTCCATAGCAATGAAATCCCAGTTGAGTTAAAGTAACATAGGATTGGAGATGCATGTTAATAGCTGTTCTAATTACCAAGTCTAGTGGACCATGACATAATTGGAAAGAAAACCAAAGATTATATGCAAATCTTCTAAAGGTCCATTTGATTATATGTTTTTATAAAGGTCAAAGTTCAGTCCCAGTGAACCTTCATGATATTTTGAAATTATTTATACGAATGTTATGCTTGACATTCTTTCCATCTAAGCCAGCTTTATATATGTTTTGGTGCTTGAGGGTCAACGAAGAGAAACAAAATAAAGCTCAATAATGCCCTGGTGGAAAGTACTGAGCAAGAATGTAGTATTTTTAAGTAAAGATCTTAACTGAGTCTTAAATAATATAACAATATACGTTGAACGGTTATAATCAGAAGGGGTGACGTTGGGAGCTGTACTGGATCTGAAGAGGGGAAAGACGTTCTTCTCAGTTGTCTAAGTCTCCAAGACAAAGTCCCAACAAAAGTAAACAGTATAAATATCAACAGAAATAGTTTGTGTTATATTACTACAATTGAAACTGTGTTGTGGCATACAAATTAAGTACATGATGTAATGAAGTTGTGATCTAAAGAGCGGGAACAGATGCAGAATGAGAAGCCCATAGAAGCCATTTATATTTCATAGATTCATAAGTTCTAAGAACAGAATAAGGCAATTCGCCCCATCAAATGTTGACTGATCTCCGCCATTCAATCAGAACAGTTCTATCTTATCCTCACAATCCCATTCTCCTGGTTTCTCCCCATAACCCCTGATATCCTCACTAATCAAGAATCTGTCACTCTGCCTTAAAAATATCCATTGACTTAGCCTCCACGGCCGTCTATGGCAATGAATTCCACAGATTCACTACCCTCTGACTAAATAAATTCCTTCTCATCTCCCTTGTAAAGGAGCATCCTTTTATTCTGAAGCAATGGCCTCTGGTCCGAGATTCTCCAAATCCACTATACAATTGGAACTATTAAAAGAGAACTACGACACAAAGTGCTGTCACCGTTCTTTATTTTAAACATGGACTTCAAGCCAACAAAACATAATACCAGGTTTAGGTGAAAATGCAGTTTACAACTAATTTTAAGGAAAAAAAGACACAATAATGTGGACAACATAAGAGGCCAGCAATGTTGGGTCCCAACTTCATGTGCTACACTATGGAAATTAAAAATATTTAAAAAGATGTTGGGAAAGAATAGAAGGCATAAAATGTGTATCGTCATCCCAAGTTGGCCTTTCATAAAAGACAATTGGTAATTATAGAGACGACCTTACATGACCATGACAAATGAAGGTTGTAGTCAGATGTGCTCAAGGAAGTTTGTATGGCAGCATCCAAGAGCATCTAACATTCCCCACGAATGTTGACTGATCCCAAATGAAGCATAATTTATCTTTTCACTTTCAAAGGTTATTAAAGATGTGCATTGCTGATGTTTTGATTTTCTTTTAAAAATCCAATAGCAGTATTTATGCAGTACTGAGAGACAGAGAAGCATATTGTTCATATAAATAATTTCAAAATGTCACTAGGACTGAACTTTGACCTTTATTTTAAAAATGAAGAGCAGCACGATGGTGCAGCGGTAGAGTTGCTGCCGTACAGCTGCCTTGCA
Organism: Amblyraja radiata; assembly: GCF_010909765.2. Lineage (NCBI taxonomy): Eukaryota > Metazoa > Chordata > Chondrichthyes > Rajiformes > Rajidae > Amblyraja > Amblyraja radiata. The sequence continues at coordinate 14,565,367 of NC_045984.1, forward strand.
GCTTTAGAGACCCGGGTTCGATCCTGATTACAGGTGCCTGTGTGTACAGAGTTTGTACGTTCTTCCCTTGATCTGCGTGGGCTTTCTCCAGGATCTCTGGTTTCCTCCCAAACTCCAAAAATGTACAGGTTTGTAGGCTAATTGATTGGGTAAAATTGTAAATTGGCCCTGGTGCGTGTAGGATAGTGTTAGTGTGCGGGGGGTCGCTGGTCGGTACGGCCTCGGTGGGCCGAAGGGCATGTTTCCATGCTGTATCTCTAAATTAAGCTAAACTAAATGAAATCAAGTAGAAGTTTTGCAAATATCTTAATGCATTGCAACCAAATTAATGTATTACTGTGCACTTACATTATTTATCATGGGATGTGGTCACAATCATATTTATTGACATCTCGAACTGTCCATGGGTAGATTGGGCAAAGCAGTCTGAGGGCAGCTATGAGTCAACTACCCTGTGGGACATCTGGAGCCACAGAAAGGACAGGTAATATGGCAGATTAGCCAACCAGATGCATGGTTACAACAATCAAGCAGTTTCCTGGTCACCATCACAGATTCTGTCTTTTTAATTACTTTATTTTAAATTCCCCAGTTATCATGGTGCAATTTCAACTCTTATGTCCAGATATCTCTGCTATACATGAGCCTAGTAACTCAAACACTATGCTAAAATACCCCTATTACAACAAATGTCTTCATATTAATTATCTTGAATTTTTTTTTAAATCACGCAATTACATTACTTAAAATGAAACTAACGTGTTCCCATGATGTACATAATACAATTAAAAGTATCGCTCAATGTACATTTTGTGTGACCTACTAATTTAAAATGCATGACTAATGAATATTAAAGATTCAACAGCATTTTGAAAAGGAGCAAAGAATTCTCTCAGTTTCCTGATGAATATTGCTCCTTTCACTTACACGCTTAAAAATTGGACTAATTACTTGCATAGCTTAACTGTTTAGGGGTCTTGTCCTATGCTGACAAAAGTTGATACATTTAGCTGGCAAGATTTCTCTGTGCCTATCAAAGGGATTCATTATATGTGCGGAGCTCTTGACGTATGTTTGATTGATGTGATAAGTGCTAAATATTAGCACAAGTAGTTTGAGCTTTTAGCCAGGTGTTCTCTCAGACTTCAAACAAAAATTGCAAAATTGGCATCAATTTAATGCTTTGCATGTGATCAGTTGAAACATTGCCACTGAACATTAAGGTCTTTATATCCTGAGAGTGCGACGACTTTCATCTGATCCAACTGGATTTGAATCGACATTCTGGAACTGACAAGTTAACACTGAATGCAGCAGCACTCCAGTCAAGTTATGTTCTTCATTCTTGGCGGTTAACAGGTCTCAGAGCTGGAGCTACAGGTGCCGAGAGTTTCTGGTGAAGGATATGAATCCTCTACATTCCGGCTCCATGGCAGAAACGTTACCTCCAATCTAAAGGCTGGTTCCCCGATTGAAACTGACACCAGGAAATCGGGTAGAAACGTCCGAGTGGCTGGTGGCATCATTCTAGATGATGTGAGAAATCAAGCTTTCAAAAACAAATTTACCAACTGAGTGAAGTTGTAACATTTCATGCGGCATAAGCATTTGTACACAATCTTAGACCAATCTCTTGCATATTACACTGTACATGGATAGGACTGGTTTAGAGGGATATGGGCCAAACGCAGGCAGGTGGGTCTAGTGCAGATGGGACATGTCTGTCAGCGTGGGCTGTATGACTCTATGACTCTGTATGTATATGAATCCTTTGGGATTTGTACTTCTTCACCTTAACTGGTAATGAAAACCATGGAATGCAAAGTTGGCTTTCTCTGGTTGCAAGGAGAATCAGAACTTTATTTTGCTGCTATTTTGCATTGTTGTTGCATCCAACCCGTATTAACTGCATTGATGATTGGCTGTTTCTCATCTCATTCCCTCCACATGACCTGCTAAGTCCCTCCATCTCTTTGTGTTTTGATCAAAATTCCAGCGTCAAATGTGTTTTTAACACAGAGAAGTGGTGAGTGTCTGGAATATGGTGATAGTGGAGGCAGATATGATAGTGGCAGTTAAGATGCTTTTATGTGAATATGCAGTGAATGGAGAGATATGTATATGGATTGCAAGTAGAGGGGATTTCTTGGATTTGGCAAAGACAATGTGGGCCAAAGGCCTCGTTCTTGCACTGTTCTATGTTAGACTACTGATTATAAGGGCAAAAAGGGTAACTATATTTCCATTGGAAAACAAACAAATTTTAATGTTCGTTTACGTAAGCTTGGAGTGAAATAATAGCTCACAGTTCAACTATGAGGAACAGGTCCAGTTAATTCTGCACTGACGCAGCTGAGTAGAGAATCACAACTAGGCCAGTTCAGAACCTGAAGGGTCTGTTCCTTTGCTGTACTGCTCTACGTTCGATATTATCTGACTGGGATATGGCAATAGAGAGATAATTTAATTTATACTGATTGGAGTGTTAATCAACGTGAAATCTTCAGTATTTCACACATTAATCCAAAGGCAAAATGGGAAGTGTGGCATATTTCCATGAATAGACATACTATACTCTATAAGGAGGTCACAGTTGCATTAACTGTGGTGGCCAGTCCAGAAGAAGTGCCAATGAGAGTAAAATGTATACGGTGTTAAGTGTTCAGCTTTGTTATCAATATGCATGAGGGATTCCATTCTTGCGCCCAGCCACTTTGTGATGTTAAATTGTCCTCTAAACTCTTCTGAATCACTATTAATAATATTTTCTTTCAAGAAATAAATCACTGCTTATGTAATCAGGATAATGGTATGGTTTCTAAGTGCCCGAGGAACATTTTCAAATTCGAACAGAGGTACTGCAGCCAAAACACTGTCGGAATGTGAAATTAATGGGCAACAGCAGTGCTTTGGTGCAACATGAAGTGGTCTATCTTGGCTTGTGAGTAAATTCATAGGTCTGCCACGTACTGTAAACAAGAAAAGCCATATGCCATTATGAACGGTACAAAACTTGATAATGCTCTTGAACCAAGGTCGCTATTGGGAACATTGCAGTATCATGCACATTTCCCACTCGATTGGGCAATGGTAATCTTGCTGCTTATCATTCACTGATGAAAGATGTCCCATGAATCTCAGTCAATAAGCAACAGTGTGCTTAGGATACTGAGGGTAAAGTTGTAATAGTCCTTACAGTAGCTGTACAAAGCCGATGGAAATTAACATGTCTATGAGAACTTCTTCCATATCATGTACCTTGGATGAGTTATGGACAATTTCCACATGCCCTTAGTCTACAGTAGGAAATAAAATCCAACAACGGAGCACAATTTGCTGGTGGCCATTTAATGATTTTGAGAGAAGGAACAATATCAATAATGTTTTAATAATCCTCCCCATCATCTAAAAATCCATTCAGTGTAGTCAACGATGCCATAAGGAAGCAGGCACAGCAAGAGTTTTCTTCCTTCAGCATGAGGAGTAATGTGGATATTTCTTGTTCAAATAGAGAACCGCTCCACTTATCACACCAGGAGATTTTCCTCTAACCATTCTTTACAGACTGAGTGGAACACATTGACAGAATGACAAAAATTCTAACTAAAGTGAGGTTCCAAGAGAGAGAAGACTTTGGATCAATGACCATGTCTACGTTTTGAATCCTTCTAACATAATCGATTCAGGCAAGTGGGAAATTGAAATTGCTGCGTCCCGTTCAGTCTGGTGACAAAGTCAGAAATGTGCGCGTGGACCACATGGTTCCAAATAGTATCTCATTCAGTCTGGTGACAAAGTCCAAAATGTGCGCTGGACCATGTAGTCCCACACTGTATCTCATTCAATCGGGAGACAAAGTGACAAAATGTACGCGTGGACCGTGTGGTTCATGAGAAAAACACAACCAAGTCAGCAAAGTTTAGACAATGCCAGGTAGTTTTCCACTACCAGCAACAGGTTTCTCTTAAGGGCCTGTCCCACTTGACAATTTTTTCAGGTCACCGAAAAATTGATGTATCAGGTCACCGAAAATGTTGCGGCGTGATGCGGAGTGACACGGCGTGATGTGGCAGTGATGTGGCAGTGATGTGGCAGTGATGTGGCGTGATGTGGCGTGATGTGGCGTGATGTGGCAGTGATATGGCATGATGACCTATGTGGCACGGTGTTTTTTCAAGTGTCGCAACACTTTTTTTGTCGCTGCTGGATTTTGAAATGTTCAAAATCTTTTGGCGACACTGATATGACGCCGGCAGCCTCTGAAAAAATTGTCAAGTGGGACAGGCCCTTAACTGTCTGCTTCAGCTGTAGGTACAGTAGAGCGAGGCCAACACCTTTTGGACTGTAAAGAGTGATGTGCCACCAAGGGGTGAATCTGTTTATTTCAGGTGTTGAGACAAGTTCTGATGGTAGTGGCGGAGATGAGGTTGGACATGTGGGAAGTTCTGCTCGAGTTCTTAAACCTGTGGTGCGACAAAACCAACGGTTGTTTGTTAAACGTACAATAGCAGTGTTGTTACTAATGTTGTAACTAGTTTACTGAATACAAAAGATAGTTTTGTTTCCCATTGGAAAGAAGAGCTGTGTTTCCATATCTGATCATACTGTGCGCTAATCAGATGAGGGCTGCTTTATAACAAAAACCGCAAATGGAACATAAGATTGAAGATTTATCAGAGAAATGCATATATTGTGTTAGGTTTCAGTATGAGATAAGCCGTTATTATTGATTGATGTCAGCTACATTCTCTTGTACATGATGCTACGGAAAGATAGGTAAACTGCAACAAATCTAACATAGGAAATAAAAGGTCAGCTGTGATTTTTAGCCAATTGTCATTGTCGGAAGAACATATGTGGCATTTGGGATGAAAAGATGGTGACATTGTCAACTTTTAATTCGCCATTGTAAATTGTTCCGAATATGCATGTGAGTCTGAATGAAATCAAGGGGAATATAGGGAGAATAAAATGGGATTAATATAGGATTAGTGTAGACTAGTGCGGTCCCGTCCCCCAAGACAATATTCCACCACTGACCCATAGCCTCCAACTGCGCAGGCGCGGCTGACGGGTTCCCGTTGTGACACCAGAGATCCCCGTTGTGACCTGTGGCAACCCTTCCCCAACTGCGCCTCGCCATCCCTTTTCCTACCCTATCCTCCTCCATTCCCCTTCATCCACCAGCACTCCCTCCCCCTCCTCTTCACCCTCCCTCTGCTTTTCCCTCTCCTCCTCCCCTCCCCCACTCCCTCCCTCACCTCTCCCTCCCTCTCCTTTCCCCCACCCTAAATCACTCGCTCCCTTCCTCCCTCCATGACCCGACTCCCCTCTTTACACCCCTTCTCTCCCTCTGTCTCCCTGCTCCCCCACTCTTCACCTCCCCATCCCACTCCCCCTCCTCACCTCCCCCACTGCCCTCCTCTCCCTCTATCCCCCACTCCCTACCTCCCTCACTCCCCCTCTCCTCTCCCTCTATCCCCCCTCCTCCCCACTCTCCCTCCTCACCTCCCCCACTTTCCCCTCCCTCTCCCTGTCCCATCTCCCCTCCCTACCCCCCACCTCTCCCTCTATCCCTCTGCTCTCCCACTCCTCACCCCCGCACAATGAAAATAACATTCTGTGGATGGGGAATCTGTTGAATTTTGGGAAATGCAGATGTGTAGATTTCACAAACAGCAGTGTGATAATGACCAATGTGCTGCGAAAATGATGTTGGCTTTAGGATAGCCATTAAACAGTGGAGACTTGCTCTTGTCCTCTTTGATTGCCGTGGAATCATTGAAGTTTGGTTGAGGGGCAAACAGGTCTCAGTTTAATGGCTCGTGCAAGAGGCATCTGCCTAATCCCTTTGCTTTGTTCTGGTGTTGGACATACTTTTGATTGAGGTCATGCTGCTTGGCCTGGAAGGTTGCCTGCAGGCTCATCAGTTACCTACTGGTATTATTGGCCTTTCACACTGTCTCCTGGTGTTAGGAATGAATGAGGAAAGGTTCAGTCCAGAGTGGGAAGGGGAGGAAGAAGCAAGCTGGCATTTATTTTGGAGGGTGGGCATGTGAGGCAATGCAGTGGGAATGAAAATAGAGACACTGGTATGGAGAACATGAGCAAGGTTATCATGAAAATTTGGAAATTGGGAAGAGTCTGGAGAATGGGTATTGGAATAAAGCATTGCTTGACAGGGGTAACAGCAAAACTGGAAGGCTATCATAAGGTTTGTCAGGGATACAGGGTGTTGTTTAAGCAAGTGGAGGAACACAATGCTCCTCAAGGTTTCCCCCAGTTGAATGTCCCAACTGGCAACTTGCACCATGGTTCATCAATGTTTGCATGCAACCGTGATCCACGGAGTATAATAATTCCTTCAATGTTGCCACCCATTAAGCATTGTTTCACCTGAGATGCTACATCTCCATCCAAGACTGCAGGAAATTACAGAGAGTTTTGGACGTAGCCCAGACCATCACGCAAACCAACTACCCTTCCATCTGCACTTCATGAAACACTTCCAGCATAAACAAGGACTAGTTTCACCCTGGCCACTCTGTCATCTCCCCTCTCCTTTCAGGCAAAAGGTACAAAAATGTGAAAATGCATAGTCCAGATTCAGGGACAGTTTCTTCCCAGTGGTTATCAGGCAACTGAACCGTTTTCACGCAAGCTAGAGTGCAGTCCAAATCTCCCATCTACCTCATTGGAGACTATCTTTAATCTTTATCATGCACTAAGTGTTACTCCCTTTAGCCTTTATCTGTACATTGTGGATGACTTGATTGTAATTATGTATAGTATTTTTGTTGACTGGATAGCCCACAACAAAAGCTTTGCAATGCACCTCAGTACATGTGACCATAATAAACTGAAGACAACTACTGAGAGAGTATTCCAACAGTCGAAAGAAAGGTCCCAACTCAAAATGTTCCCTGTCCATTTCCTTCACAGATGCTGCCTCACCTGCTGAGATCCTCCAGCGCTTTGTGTTTTGCTCAGTGTGCCAACAGTGAAAAAGGTTTAGGGACCATCTATTGGGAAGAAAGCTATTATAAAGATGCTTGCTGTGTCTTTGAACTGTTTCATGATTAGAGTACCTTTATTGTTCGTTAGATCATCAACTCTTTTCAGTATCCTCGAGAACAATTAAGGGAAACACTGGGAAGGGAGTGCTGGTGCTGAGCAATGTAAATTTCTGGAAGTCAGCTCTGATAGAGCATTGTTCAAGTGTCACCTTCAATTACTTGCTAAAATATCAGGAGTCCAAATTGAACTCACAACCTCCTGCCTCGCAGGCAAGTCGATGCTCATTTGTCAATGATTTGTGAAGGATCTCAGGCAGCTACTGGGCTGAGACATATGGTGTGTTTTTTAACACACATCTGGACTCATTTTAAACGTGGGCTAATCTGGTGGAGAGCTTTACCTGCCGACTGCAACTAACCGAAGATCAGCAGAGAAGAAGCATCGGATGAGTTCCGGAGGTGATGAGGCAAGGTCCACCAGTGCTAATATCAATTCATGATTCTTTTCCCAATGCAGCCTGTTACTAATGTGACCCCGGGTACAAAGCAAGAACAATGACCCAGAGAGCAACAGTGAAGTCTTGTGCCTTTTGAATTCATTCCCTCTCGGAGAATTAACCTTGTTCCATTGGGTTAATTTGAAATATGAAATCCCGCATTGCTAAAACAAAGGGATTTATTTCTCTTCTACAGTTAAAGGCTTTCAAAGCCCGGGAAATATGTTTCTGCTCTTATTAATGCAATAACAGTCACAAAGGATTAACTGTACAAGCCAATAAATGTTAAGTGCTATGGAAATATTTCCTCATCAACAACTCAATTATTGCAAACTACACATCCAGTTGCTGATTATTCCAAGCCTAAGGGAAGGAAGGCAGGCCCAGACAACTTCCATCTAACATTGTTGAGGCTGCATATTCATTTTAAATGTGATATTCACTCCCCTTTGATATGGAGTACATCTACGTTTCACCCAGTTGATGTGTCACTTTGAAGTAAAATGATTAGGACATTATTATACTGAAAAAAAATGAATCCCATCTGATCTCCTCCAACATTGCTCACAGATAGCCTAAGGTGTGGACTAGTTTCAACCAGCCTGTCCATTGAAATCCACAACTTGATAAGTGGGGATGGTCTAAGTAAATCCACGCTGAGCAAAAGTGGAAGCTAATTGCTGCTGTTCAGATGGTGTGTCTCTGAAATGACTGTTAATATATTACATCAGATCCTTCCTGCACCATGCTCAGAAGAAATCGATGGGAAAAATGACAAACTTTCAAAACTTAGTTACCCTTTAGAATTTGAGGTTATTCAATTGGGATCTATTCCGTCAACTTAAGCCGCCATTTAAATACAAATGTTTCGGACTTTTCCCTCCTTATTCCCTTTTATGGATTCTGTTTTAGGCCGATTATTTTCTTTTGTATTTGCTTATGGAACAATACCATAATTCAAAATTCACTCTTTGGATGAAGAATGCTTTAAAATATCCTCGGGTTGCGAGGAAGTACTGAAAGACTGCAAGGTTTTCATCCAGAAGTAATTTGTAGAAATTGAAGAAATCTTTACTGCACCAGATGAAGTCAACAAATAAGGGATGTCACTGGTTTTGAACACTTAGAAAAACATAAGGAGATCGATCAAATGAACGAGGTTTTAAGAAACAGAGACTGTGCTTGACAAATTTACTAGGATTATTTGGGGATGTAGCAAACCGGGTGGGTAGGGGAGAAGTAATGGATAGATAGACCATAGAAAAGACCCTTGGGCCCAAAAGGGGGCCACCGAGGGCAAAGAGGGACACGGGGTCAGGTTGGAGGGGGTGGGAGTGGGGGGTGCAGGGGAGGGGGGGGGGGGGGTGGAGAAGGGAACAGGGCCCATCAAGACTACGTTGAATACTTTTGTAACTTTGTTGGCAGCCGATACATGGCGGCTCTTTGCATACTTGTGTATTGTGTATTGTGTACGAAACAAAGAATTTCGCTGTACCGAGTACATGTGACAATTAAATATAATTCAATCAATCAATTAAAAATGTCTGCACCACGACCATGACCCGCAGCCACTCCAGCTACACCTGTGCTTCCATGTACCGAGGTCACCATGTACCGCTAACTGCGCCCATCCCGGAACCGAAACATCCCAGCGCTTTCTGAGAGAGCGGGAAGGTGAGTCTGCAAACTATTCACAGCCGTCAACTTTCCCTTCCAACTTCCACCGCCTCCATCTTGGCAGTGACAGGAATAAGAATTAGAAGAGCAAGAGGTAATCTTCTTCATCAATATAAGATACTGAGAGGGATTGGCAGGGTAGATGCTGGGAGAATGCTCCTCACAAAATTAGGGGTCATAGTTTGTGGAGAAGGATTTGCTTATTTAAACAGCAACGAGAAAGAATTTCATCATTCAGATGGTTGTTATTCTTTCAAATCCCAGAAAAAAGAAAGTCATTGAAATGATCAAGGTAAAATTGACAGGCGTTTGACATACAAAGGAGTTGAGGGATAGGGGAAGAGCATGAAAGTGGTGTAGAGGTCAAGATTGGATCAGCCACAATCACTTTGAACAGTGGCCTCATCTCTTCCTGGTTATCATGTTATGTTCTTATGCTGTCAGCATTGGCTGTGGTCAGGATTGCTCTTTATCTCTCTGCAAAGAGTTATATCTCCCCAATCTCATCTTGCAGGTTTGAAAGAAATGGAAATGCAGTTACATTCCTTCAGACCTGTCTCTGAACACGAAAAAAAGTTAAAGTATTTTGCTGGAGGCTAATAAACCTCAGGAATTATCAAGCGCAGAGGGTTGTGAAGGTTAGATCATCGGTGGTGGTTAAAAAAGAGGCAGATTAATTTTTCAAGGGTTGGGGAATTGAGTGATGTGAGGAACTGTCTTAGTTGAGAAGATGAGAACTGGGGCTGATCATGCTGAATGGTGGGGCAGCCTTGAAGAGCTGAGTTATCTATTCCTGCTTTCATTTTCTCATGTGGACCTGTCAGAGAATCCGTACACCTGGGGTTACCTAGTCAAACATTCGATATCTTCATCTGTGATGTTGAGGTCCAGATGGTGACCTGGCCAAGGGTGGTATAATGGAGAGGTTCAGCCTCCCTTGCCACCACAGATTAGTTAGTTAGTTAGTTCATTAGTTAGTTAGTTGGTTGGTTAGTTTATTGTCACGTGTACCGAAGTGCATTGAAAAGCTTTTGTTGTGTGCTAACCAGTCAACGGAAAGACAATACATGATTACAATTGAGCCATCCACAGTGTAAAGATAGATGATAAAGGGAATATCGTGAATAACGTTTAGTATATGATAGTCAGGAAAGTCTGATGAGCGATGGCTTTGCCTTCTAGCAAAATTCTCATTGAATTTAAAAGCTTTTTAAAGATTGGAACATTCTGGGATATGTTTACAATATGTTACATTTGACATAGACAAATACATAAATATAAAATAAAATTAATTTAAAGCGTATAACACTCTAATGATGCCACAGTGATTTAATTGTGTGCTGTTCTGGTTACCTCAGTCAAAGAAAGGCAGGATTGCACTTGAGGAGATTTACTAAGATGTTGCCTCATGAGGGGTGCCTGGATAAGCGGAGTTTATTTTCCTTGAAATGAAAGAGGCAGAATGGGAACATGATAGAGTTATCCAGAATTTTGAAGGACAGAGATAGGGTGAACAATGAGACACCTTCCCTATAGTGGAGATGTCTAAAACCAGAGGTTTAAAGTGAGAGGTAAGATGGTCAGAGGCAAACGTAAGATTTTGTTTTCATGTAAAGGATGGGGTACCAATTGGAACAAAGTGGCTGGAAGGATGGTAGTAGATATGTATCTAAGATTCAGATTCAGATTCAATCTTTATTGTCATTGAGCAGTGTACAATATAGAGACAACGAAATGCAGTTAGCATCTCACCCAGAAGAGCGAACATAGAATAATGGGACCAAAGGGCTTGTATCCACCAAGTACCAATCTATACTCATCCTATTTACTGGTAATAGATTTAACCCCTTCGATACCTTGGCACTTCTAGTGCTTGTCCACATATGTTTTAAATATTATAAGAATACCTGTATCCACCATCTTTTCAGCCACTTTGTTCCAGTTGGTACACCACCTTTGCATCAAAACAAAATCTTACCATTGCCTCTAACCATGTTGTTTAATTCTATATAAAACATACTAGGAAATAATTAAAATCATTTAACTAAAGCAAAATACATCCATGTACATCGATTCGATGCCCAACTGATGTGGGATATGAGAAGTAATGCCCGTTGCAATGATGTACAGAATCCCACTAGACAGAGGTAAGAGTCAGATTTAAACTCCGAATCACCCCCCCCCCCCCCCCCCCCCCCCCCCCCCCCCATCTCCAATCTGCCTCCGTTCTGGGAGGTATTTGTCTGGGATTTACTGCGATATGAGTGACTGAAAGTGAACAGTTCCTTCAGTACCTGTTGGCGATAGAGAAGATTTGGCCCATTACATTTGGGGCAGGATAACCAGAGAGAGTTTACAGAGGTAGGAATAAAGAGCATGTTGTTTCACAGTCCATTGAATATCTTATGCTGCAACTGAGTGGAAATTAAAGCAGTTTTACTGTGCAAAATGTGATATTTTCTAAGGGCTATTACTGTGCTTGGGATGACTGAAAGACCTTATTTTCAATACTCAACGTATTGAGAAATGAAAGCATGGGTAATTGGGGAATGTTTTATGCTTGGGTAAAGATTAAGCAGTAAAGTGTTATGCCCTGATCAGAAAAATCTACACATAGTGTCAAAATAGCAAGTGATTTTAATATGCTGCCAGCAGCTATGTGAAGGTTTCGCTGTCAAGTTGAAGTAGTTTCAATGAGGGTTTTTATTTAATGTAGGCTCAGAGGAATGAGTCTGATAATAATTGGAATGCTAACAACACGCTAGCGTGGCACAATGGCAAAGCGATAGAGTTGCTGCCTTACAGCACCGGAGACCCGGATTTGATCGTGACTAGGTGCGGTCTGTACAGTTTGTACATTCTCCCCTTGACCACACAGGTTTTCTCCGAGTGCTCTGCTTTCCTGCCGCATTCCAGACATGTGCATGATTGTAGGTTAAACAGCTTCTGTAAATTGTCGCCAGTGTGTAGGATAGAACTAATGTACAGGTGATTCTGGTCGGTGCAGACCCGGTGGGCTGAATGGCCTGTTTCCACGCTGTATCTCTTTAAACTCTGTGCGTGTTTTTGGGGAGGATGGGGGGGAGGGGGGGGGGTGAGAGTGAGCGAATGGGAAAATCTATCAATCTCTATGTTGAATGCAGTCAATTACTATTTCAGGATGGTTATCAGAATTATCAACGTGAGTGTTTCTCTCTCCACTGATGCTGACTGACATACTGAGTGGATCATTTTCTGACTTTAGTTCAGATTCTCAGTATTTGCAGTGTTTTGCTTTTCAATATGAGTTGTTTTAGTATGTTGAGAGTGTGAGATAAAACCAGACTGCTTTTTGTTATCAGCCATGTGAAAGCTGAATTAGACCACTGTTGAAACCACACCACATAAACATGGGGCATTGCCTCTCATCCATACACATGCAAATGATCTTTGTTGCTGCATTCTCTGTGCAAGCAGTGATCCTAATCCACTAAACATCCACTCTTACATTACATTTCCCTTCATTCCCTTTTCACCAACCATCCATGTGACCTCTTCACACAAGTTGTACTTGTGATTTCAACCATTGAAGCCCAATGGTCCTTTGACAACTTCACAACCAAAAATAATTGTGCAGTGTTGCTGTAAAGTGTCCAATTTATGGAAATAGGAGAGGAATAGTACTTGCCTCCAGCAACAAGAAGCTTTTCACTGTACCTCAGTACACGTGACAATAAACTAAACTGAACTGAACTGAACTGATTATCTAAATTATTAATTTGCCTCATCTCTTTGATTCAAAACCCTTTGACCACCGGGAAAAAAATCCAGTTTCTCTCCCATTCCATTCCTACATACATTGATAAAATTACCTCAATGCCTTTTCGAAGTCTTTACAACTGTTTCCTTTTACCATGCAGCGTCCCAGTAATTCAGAGCTGTTTAGAGTCTTTGTGTTCTGCACACAGTATGCTGATCAAAACCCTACTCGATTTATGATCTACCATGAATTTAGATACACTCAGCTTCACAACTTGAGTTTTATATTTCACTGCTGCTACTAAAATATAATAGTGGCTTTTCATATAGACTTAACCACTTGAAGTATTTGCTTTTAATGATTTATGAAGCTAATCTCCAACGTCATCCCTGCTTGTTGCAAGGCTTTGGTAGGACCCAGCCTGTAACTCATCCCTAGGTATCTATTATTCCATACACCAATCATCTGAACCCTTGGCTTAGGATACAGTCCGTAACTCATTCGAGGGAATGCTTTCGAACATTCAACGTGTATTTAGGGAATGCTGAACAGTGTGACAGTTTTACATTTTAGTAATTGCTTGTTGTATGGCTTGCTAATGATCTGAATTATGCAGATGAGAATTGGTTACTGCGAAAGTCATGTAATTAGGTAAACAGAATTTCAGGTCGTATTCATTGTGTTGTGCTGTTGTCAGTGTCTGCCCTCCTGCAACTGCAACACGTTATCTGTTGATATTTATAAGCTAATTCTGGGCATAAATCGTCAGAAGCTGTGTTTATTGATCCCTGCGCTGCCTATTGAAAACGTGTAGACACTCCAAAGTGTTATACAGTTAGGACAGGAGTTAAAACAAAAGACTCAGACCCATCAATGTCACTCTCGCAGTATAGCCAACAGATGTAATTTCTTTGATGATTTATTGGTGTTGCAGTGTTGCTGTGAAGTGTCCAATTTAAGGGGATAGGAGAGGAATAGTACTTGCCTCCAGCTTGAACCTGTCATGCTCAAGTATTTCACACTTCTTCTCTGCATTGTTTTTGATTTGCCTGCTTTCCTTTCCCTCTGTTTCTCAGTCTCACGCTCTCTTTATCCCCGTGAATGTGTGCGCGTTTTAGAAGCAGCGAAGAGTAGGAAAATGATTACCTAAATTATGAGCTCTTTGTCGGCATCATCAGTCATCCTTCTTTCAACACCTTTAAGAGACGGGCAAAATTAGGTTGTGTCGTGCTGAAATTACAAGCCTGAAACAGCTGTTGAAAGGGTACAGTACAAGAACGTATTTGTGTTAGATTATTATTATCACGCGTACTGAGATGAAAAACTAATTTTGCATGCTATCAAGGTAAATCATGCCACGTATGGGTACATCAGGTAAACAAACAGAGTGTGAAATATATAGTGTAACAGCTGCAGATAAAATGCAGATTAAAAACAATGCAGTACATGCATATACAGTACACATTGCAAGTTAGCTCCGCCATCTTGTATGCGTGAAGGCATTCAGAATGCACACTTTAATAGAAACATAGGAAAATAGGTGAAGGAGTGGGCCGTTCGGCCCTTCGAGCCAGCACCACCATTCAATATGATCATAGGTGATCATCTAAAATCAGTACCCCGTTCCTGCTTTTTCCCCATATCCCTTAATTCCTTCAGCCCTAAGAGCTAAATCCAACCCTCTCTTGAAAATATCCAGTGAATTGGCCTTCACTGCCCTCTGTGGCAGAGAATTCCACAGATTCACAACTCTCTCGGTGCAATTTTTTTTTCCTCATCTCAGTTCTAAATGGCCTCCTCCTTATTCTAAAACTGTGACCCCTGGTTCTGGACTCCCCCAACATCAGGAACATTTTTCCTGCATCTAGCCTGTCCAATCCTTTAAGAAATGTACATGTTTCTATAAGATCGCCTCTCATCCTTCTAAATTCCAGAGAATACAAGTCCAATACAAAGACTTGGGATAGTCTTCAGCAGAACTGAATGTCGAGGCAGCAATAAAAACAGCAGTCAGTGAAATGGTCTCTATTTAACATTACCACTCAAGAGAATTATCCTCTGCGGCCTCCAAAGCCCAATGCCAGAAACCTAAAGAGCTTAGATTACATTACTAACAGATGGAAATTTAGCATTCTAGCTGTATATCCTCAATTGCCACTTATTGTGCAAAGTCGCTACAGTTGTCCAAGTAAAACAAAGCAAGTTCAGTAAACCCTACTGTTCTTTAGTCCAAATTGGTTGTACAGCACAATCTCAAGTACAGGTCCAGACATTAATCGGGAAGAGATGATCTTAAAATGAGGGGAATTACAGTCACAATGTAGCTCGTGATCTTGTTGTCCAACACGACTCTTGGATTCACAGCCCACTACAAAACCACCCACACAAACCATTATTAACTGTCCTTTCCTGGCTTATTGTTCATATGAGAGATAAGGACTGAATTCTGCTGGTTAACAATAATCATCCTCGTAATTACAACGATGACATTTACAATGCAGTCTATCTCATTCCCATTACTTCCCTCTGTCCCACACTGTTAGGCACACTAATTAAAAGAGTTCACATTCAATTTTAACAAAACATGTGTGGCCATTAAAGCAATAATATTCTCAGTTCATAATTGACTTTATATCTGCAAATCCAACAAAATATCAGCCACATTATTAGGTTTACAAATGGAACTAAACCTAGTCCATACATAAAGCTAGACTGTGCCCAACAATATTTCTTATCTGGTTTTGTGAATTCCCAAATTCTGAATCAGATCGGATACAAAATTGGTTTCGATCTCAGGCTCCGAACCAGTAAAAGTCCATGTTATTTGAGAAACATAACAAATAATGTGTCTGGGTCCCAGACCAAACAGGAGATTCATAAGGTAAACACAGTGCTTGCTGAGCTGCTCATTCACTCAATGGTTCAAACAATGGCCCAATGATTCTTTATCATCACTTGCAAATGCACAGTGAAATCCTTTACTTACATACAGTCCAATAGAGTATTTCCATAACTAAGCATAATCCCCGATTACCAGAGTGTACAGAAATAGTCCATTGAGACCATGCAAGAGGCGCCATGTTTTAACGCCATTTTCAAAGTTCAGTCTACACTCTAGGTTGCCTGATCCAAGCAAGCCCCAGGCTGCTGTAAGGCCTCCAGCCATCGCTTTGCTTAGACATCTGGATCGACCAGCAATCAGATGACCCTCTCCTCGCTCTCCACGGGGATGAGTAATGGCCGGCTGTTTGTTTCCCCCTTAGACCGTGGCCAACTAGGAGCTTCTGCCACACAGCACAGCAGTCTCAAGGAAGATCTCGAATAGAGCTGCTAGGGTCAGGAGATCTCTGCAGGCCCTGCTTTGATGCTACATTAAGGAATCAATTGGTTCATTGACTTCCAGGTTTAACCTCAAGCGTAGCAGCAGCACCACTAGATAACCGATAAGATTGTGGAGTGGCCTGGAGTCAAGTGGTCTTGTTGAATCTGAAAATTACATGGGTGATTTCTGGAATGCAGGTTCCACAGGAGAGCACTGATGGCACCAACTACCACATTGATAAAGATATGGGTCAGACTGGGCAGCAACTAGCTGGATTAGATTCATCTTGCTTTTTTTTTTAGTAGAAGCTACGTGGGCAATATTAAACACTGATGAGTAGATGCCCGAGTTATAAAATAGTAAAACTGTTCGCCTGGAGGCACGGTTAACTCTTGAGGCTAAAGTCTTCAGTTTAACGAGCTGTTGTGCAGTCTCAAAGTCTTTACCTTTTCCAATGCTCACAGTCAGTTTTGAACATCACTGGAGCGAATTGAATTGGCTGAAGGCTGGCTTCTGGGGTCTGAGGTCTGAGGAAGCCAAGATGGATAATCCACTCTGCCCTTATAACCAAAAATGATTGCTTCTAACTTGTCTATTACATTCACATGCTGAGCCCAACAGTTGCTGAAGCCTTCACCTCCCATCAGCTGTTTAATTACCTGCTGCTTCCCGCGACTAGATGTGGTTGGTCTGCAGAATTTTGATTTGATCGATTGGCTGTGGTCTTGTTTAAGCCGGTCCATCATCTTCCTATGTTGCAGATTCACCAGATTCACCAAACTTCTGCTAAATGTGCCAGCCACCATTCCTAGCATGCTCACACGCAATCTTCATTGAAGGGTTGAAGCCCTGGTTTGTCAGTCATGGCAGAATATTCACGAGTATTCACGAGAATCTTCAATCTATCTCTATCTCTGGCAACGGTCCCCAAGTGCCTGAAAACAGCCACCATAGTGCCGGTGCCGTAAAAGTCCAAAATCACCAACCTCAACGACTACCGGCCGGTTGCCCTGACTCCAATCCCTATGAAGTGCTTCGAAAGGCTGGTCCTCTCCCATATTAAATCCAGCATCCCTGCCTCACTGGACTCCCATCAATTTGCATACAGGGCAAATAGATCGACAGAGGATGCCATCTCTCTGGCCCTTCACACTGTCCTGACTCACCTGGACAGACAGGGCACGTATGTGAGGATGCTCTTCATTGACTATAGCTCTGCATTCAATACGGTCATCCCCACCAAGCTCACCACCAAACTCCACCAGCTAGGCCTCAGCTCACCGATATGCGCTTGGATCCTGAACTTTCTCACGGAGCGACCGCAGGCAGTGAGACTGGGCCCGCACCTGTCCTCCACCATCACCCTGAGCACCGGCACACCACAGGGTTGTGTACTAAGCCCTATGCTCTACTCCCTCTTCACTCACGACTGTGTCCCTGCATTCGACACCAACACCATCGTGAAGTTTGCAGACGACACAACAGTGATTGGGGTACTCGACAATTAGAAAAGATAGACAGGAAAGAAAGGGAGGAGGGGTGGCCCTTTTAATAAGGGAGGGAATAACGGCAATAGAGAGGAAGGATATTGCGTTGAAGGATCAGGATAGTGAAACAGCTTGGGTACAGATAGAGAATAACAAGGGGAAAAAAACACTAGTGGGTGTAATTTATAGACCTCCAAATAGCTGTGACGCTGTTAGTCAGAACATAAATCTGCAAATAGTTGACGCATGTAAAAAGGGAACTGCTGTAATCATGGGGGACTTCAATTTTCATATTAATTGGGCAAACCAAACTGGGCAGGGTAGACTAGAGGAAGAGTTTATAGAATGTATTAGAGACGGGTTCCTAGAACAGTATGTCACAGAACCGACAAGGGGGGAGGCAATCTTGGATCTGGTCCTGTGTAATGAAGCAGGATTAATTAAAAATGTCATAGTTAGGGACTCGTTGGGAACAAGTGACCACAATATGGTCGAATTCCATATTCAAATAGAAGGGGAGCAGGTTGAAACTCAGGCTAGGGTGCTTAGTCTAAATAAGGGGGATTATGAAGGTATGAGGACTGAGCTGATCAAAGTTGACTGGGATAGCAGACTCAAGAATAAGACGGTACATGAGCAGTGGTGTACGTTTAAGGATCTACTGTATAACCTTCAAGAAAAATTTATTCCTATGAAGAAAAAAAGGGGTAAGGGTAAGAACAGTCAGCCATGGCTCAGTAAAACTATAAAGGATAGTATTCGGCTGAAGGCAAGGGCATATAAGGTAGCCAGAGATAGTGGGAGGGTAGAGGATTGGGAAGCATTTAAAGGTCAGCAAAAAATAACTAAGAGATTAATTAAGACGGGGAAAATAGACTATGAAAGGAATTTAGCGAACAACATAAAAACTAATAGTAAGAGTTTTTATAGCTATATAAAAAGAAAAAGGGTGGCTAAGGTGAACGTTGGTCCATTGGAGGGTGAGACTGGAGAGTTGTTGGTGGGGAACATGGAAATGGCAAAGGCATTAAACGAGTATTTTGTATCAGTCTTCACCATAGAAGACACAAAAAATATTCCAACGCTGGATAAACAGGGGGCGGTAGGAATGGAGGAGCTAAATACTATTAAGATCACCAAGGAGGTGGTATTAGGGAAATTAATGAGACTGAAGGAGGATAAATCCCCTGGGCCTGATGGATTACATCCAAGGGTCTTGAGGGAGATAGCGGTGGGGATTGTGGATGCATTGGTGATAATTTTCCAAAACTCCCTGGAGGCAGGAACGGTCCCAGTGGATTGGAAAATGGCCAATGTAACACCTATATTTAAAAAAGGAAGTAAACAGAAGGCGGGTAACTATAGACCGGTTAGTCTAACATCGGTGGTGGGTAAAATGTTAGAGACAATTATTAAAGAAACACTAACGGGGCACTTGGATAAACATGACTTCATCGGACAGAACCAGCATTGTTTTGTGAAGGGGAAGTCCTGTTTAACGAATCTGCTCGAATTCTTTGAGGAAGTAACAACCCGGGTGGATAAAGGGGAACCGGTGGATGTGGTATACTTGGACTTCCAAAAGGCTTTTGACAAGGTGCCACATAAGAGACTATTGCTAAAAATAAAAAATTATGGGATTGGGGGTAATATATTAGCATGGGTAGAGGATTGGCTAACAAATAGGAAGCAGAGAGTGGGGATAAATGGTTCATACTCGGGATGGCAACCGGTAACTAGCGGGGTTCCGCAAGGGTCGGTGCTGGGACCCCAGTTGTTCACAATTTATATAAATGATTTGGAGGAGGGAACCAAGTGTAATATATCAAAATTTGCGGACGATACAAAAATGGGAGGAAAAGTAGGGGATGAGGAGGATAGGAAGAGTCTGCAAAAGGATATAGATAAGCTAGGTGAGTGGGCAACAACTTGGCAGATGAAATTTAATACTAATAAATGTGAAGTCATTCACTTTGGGAAAAAAAATGATAGGGCAAGTTATTTTCTAAATGAGGAGGAGCTGCGTTGTAATGCAACGCAAAGGGATCTAGGGGTATTAGTACATGAATCACTAAAAGTTAGTATGCAGGTGCAGCAAGCAATCAGGAAGGCCAATGTAGTTTTGGCCTTTATTGCTAGGGGGATTGAGTATAAAAACACGGAGGTCTTGCTGCAGCTGTACACAGTATTAGTGAGACCACATTTGGAATACTGTGTACAGTTCTGGGGTCCATACTTAAGAAAGGATGTACTAGCCCTGGAGGCAGTGCAGCGAAGGTTTACAAGATTAATTCCTGCAATGAGGGGATTGACATATGAGGAAAGGTTAAGTAGGCTGGAACTCTACTCTTTGGAGTTTAGAAGAATGAGAGGCGATCTCATTGAAACATATAAGATCGTGAGGGGCCTTGATCGGGTGGATGCACCGAGGATGTTCCCAATGATCGGGGAAACTAGAACTAGGGGACATAGTTGCAGAATAAGGGGGGGCTCTTTTAAAACTGAGATGAGGAAGAACTTCTTCACCCAGAGGGTGGTTAATTTATGGAATTCACTGCCCCAGGGAGCAGTGGAAGCAGAAACGTTAAATATATTTAAGTCTAAAATAGATGTTTTTTTAGCTGCCAAGGGGATAAGGGGCTACGGGGAGAGGGCAGGGATATGGACCTAGGCATGGTTAGTATAGTAAGACCTGAGTGATCTCCTGGACAAGTGTCGATCGCCTGGATTGGGGTCGGAGAGGAATTTCCCGGATTTTTTTCCCGAATTGGACCTGGGTTTTTATCCGTTTTTTTGCCTCCCCCAGGAGATCACAAGGTTCTTGGGGTGGAGAGGGGTGATAGCGGTATAAAGGGGAGGGTAGTGTCTTGTGTTCTGTGTCTTGTGTCTACTGTTTGTGGGTAAGTGTGTCTGTTTAGTGTTCAGCCATGAGCGAATGGCGGTGCGGGCTCGACGGACCTGGTGGTCTACTCTCGCACCTACTTTCTATGTTTCTATGTTTCTATGTGATGAAACAAACTACAGAGCGGAGGTGCAGAACCTGGCGGACTGGTGCGCCAATAACAACTTGGCACTAAACACCTCCAAGACCAAGGAGCTGATTATTGACTTCAGGAGGCCCCATTCTGGAGAATACGCCCCAATCTCCATTTACGGGGAAAGTGTGGAGAGAGTGTCCAGCTTTAAGTTTCTGGGCACTCACATTTCAGAAGACCTCACATGGTCCACAAACACCGCCACGCTGGTCAAGAAGGCACAGCAATGACTGTTCTTCCTGAGGACATTAAAAAAGACTGGTCTGCCCCAACAGCTGCTGACAACGTTCTACCGCTGCACCACAGAGAGCATACTAACGTATGGCATCTCTGTGTGGTATCTCAGCTGCACGGAGGCGGAGAGGAGAGCTCTTCAGCGTGTCGTCAACAGAGCGCAGCGGATCATCGGGACAGAGCTACCAGCCTTGGAGGGCATCTACCACACGCGGTGCCTCAGGAAGGCCCTCAGCATCCATAAGGACTCAACACACCCCTGCCACGGTCTGTTTCAACTACTTCCCTCCGGTAGACGTTACAAGGCCTTCTACGCCCGAACCTCCAGACTCAGGAACAGTTTTATCCCAAGGGCTATAGCGGCTCTGAACCGGCCCTAATGAGTGCCCCCCCACCCACCCCCTTTGGACAGTCTCCCTCAGATGGTCACGTCAATCAATTCAGCTTGCTTATTTATGTATTGTATTATTTACCTTCTTGTACATCAGTGGAGCTGCACACTAAATCTCGTTGCACTGACGTGCAATGACAATAAAAGATATATTATTATTATTATTATTATTATTATTATTATTATTATTATTATTATAAGGTAGAAGAAGGCAGAAAGTAACAGATTGCTGTGGTATACATTTCAGCTGATGTTGTTGATAGTATCTCATAAATGCCTGCTTTTAAACTCCCTGATGTATTCCACGTGGATGCCCGGTTTTAAACTGATCTATCCCATTTCTTACGATTACATTGCCACACGACACAATGTAGTATGAGCTCAATGTGAAGGTGGGACTTGGACTCTGACAGCACTTTGTAAAGATTACTTCTATGAGTGTTATCATGGATCAAAGCATCTATATGTTAGGGCGGCACAGTGCCAGAGCGGATAAAGTGACTTCCTCACACCCTAGAGACCTGAGTTCAATCTGGAACTTGGGCGCTGTCTATGTCGAGTTTTTATGTCCTCCCTGTGACCATTGAGTTTCCTTCAGGTGCTCTGGTTTTCACCCACTTCCCAAAGACATGCATGTTGTGGGTAAGTTGACCTCTGCAAAATTCCCCTAATGTGTAGGAGGTTCATGAGAACATTTGATAACATAGAACTAGTGTGAGTGGGTGATTGATGATCAGCGAGGGCTCGGTGGGCCGAATGATCTGTTTCCCAGCTGCATCTCTAAACAAAACTAAATTAAAAAGCTGTGGTAGACTATTTAACGTTCATGAGGTCAACTAGATTTGTCCCACATGTTGGCTCACTCAGTACCTGTTGCAACCCCCCCCCCCCCCCAGTCTGGATGCTACATCCTATGAGACAGTGGTGGAGCGGCCAAGCCTCTCTTGGTGATGGTCAATGTGCCCCTTGCTATTTTCAGTGCTTCTTCAAATGGCATCAAAAATCTTTCACAACCAACTTTGCCAATATCTTGGGATTTGGTTCAATATTACACCTGCAAATTAACACCCCAACAACACAAAGGACAGACTGGATTAGTTGCCAAATTAGTCATACAGCATGGAAACAAGTCCTTCGGCTCAACTTTCCCAAGATGATCAACATGACCCATCAGCACTAATCCCACCTGCCTGTGCACTTGGCCCACATTCCTCTAAACCTATTCTATCCATGTACCTGTTTAAATGTTTCGGAAATGCTGTGATAGTATCTGCCTTAACTATCTCCTCCAGCAGCTCATTCCATACACCAACCACCCTTTATGTGAAAAAAGTTGCCCCACGGTTTCCTATTAAATGTTTCCCCCCTCACCATAAACCTATGTCCTTTGACTCTCGATTCCCCTGATCTGGGTAAAAGACTGTGCTTTTACCCTATCTATCCTCTCATGATCATATAGACTATAAGATCACCCCTCATCCACCTACGCTCCAAGGAATAAAGGTCCTAGACGGCTCAACCTCTCCCCATCACTCAAACCCTCTGGTCCTCAGGCAAGGATGGACCTCAGAGATGAGAGTCATTTTCGCTAATGTAAGGCGGACTGAGGCCCTCGATGCCTTACTCTGATAGCAGTTGAATCCTTCTGCTCTTATTCCATTTGTATATCGCCCCGGGAGAGTAACAATTGTAAACTCCTGTAACTGAATGTTAAATTTGGTCCTTGTCACATGTGTACCTCCTCAATCCCTCCGAACACACTTAAGTGAACAGTTGGTCAGGCAAGGCTTGGTATGATTCATGGACCTGCTTTACTGCAAAGCAACTGAATTTACAGAGCAAGTTATAATCAAATTCAATTAACTCAATCAGTACAGTTTATCTTCATGTAATAATTTGACTTCTGGAGTTGGTCTGCTTCTACGACTCTCTGTTTAAAACCTCAGTGTTCTCTCTGCCTACCTCGCTACGCTGCCTTTTATCTCCCTTTTCCAGACAGGCAGGACTTTCCAGCACAGTAGGTTTATTGATTACCCAGCCAAGTGAACAAATTGCTTCTTGTTCAGCCTCTGAGGAAAACAGTTTCCATTTAGCATCCGAGCCACCTTACACGCAGGTGCCTTCGTTTTAAATTTAGGTGCATACATTCTGCTTCAAAAATGTCAACATTTTTCAAATCTTTCTGCAGAAAAAAGGTGGTTAGAAAATAGCAACTCCTTTCAATCGCCTCTGGAGTCTGATCAGAAATTGTTAGGCATTCCGTAAAGAGAACTGATGGCCATGGTCAAATGAAGGAGTTTTGTCCAAAGCTCTGGAACAGTGTAAAGGTCTGCTGGATTACAATACTGTGTGGCTTCGCATGTTGCTGGTCAGATTAGCACCGGACCACATCATTCACATTGGCATTCCTACACCACGACCCACTGCTAACTGTATCACCACACAAGTTGCAGTGTAACTCGTCATTTGTTCCCTACATTGATAATTCTGTGCTGACTGTTCCATTCTCTCATCATCATTTTCCTTTTATCCAAGTCATACTCCGCAGACTTGAGCACAAAATCACGAGGCTGATGCGTCAATGCAACACTGAAGATTCACTGCATTGTTAAACATTCCTTCCTTTTAATGGTATGTTATTGTCACATGTCCATAGGAACAGTATGATTCATTATTGTATACAGTTCAGTGCAAGTATCACTATGCATAAGCCCTTAGATACCTCTTATATCTCATATACAGTACAAGTGTATAGCTGTATTACACTGAAACAGTACACAGTCACCAGTTTTTGGTGCCATTTTCAAGTTCCAGTTGTTGTAAGTGCAGGGTTCTTGGCCTGATCATGAAGGCCCATTGTCCTGGCGGTGATGCAGGGTCGGCCTGGCCAAGGATAGCCATTGTGTCCTTCATCACCACTACTCCATCACTGTAGGCTGCATCCGATCCACCCAGTCGGCCTCTGGAAGCGACAGCCAGTCCAGCTGAGCCCCAGGCAGTTGCAGGGCCTCCAGCGCCCCACACCACCATTGAGGCAGTGTACTGCTTCCCACATCCGGTCTGCTTACCAGCCCTCTGTCCGATACCCTTCTCTCTGGGTGACGAGCCAGGCGGCTGTCGGGTATTCCTGCCATGAGAGGTGTTTGGTCTTGGTCAAGTACAGCCATAAGTATAAATCAAGCAATATTGGGAATCAGTAAAGAAGATACTGTGATAATTGTGCATGAATTTGACTGTTTGGATTTTACATTGAAAATGGTGAAGACAGCATATAGGATGATTTCAGGGAATGAACTCACAACCATTTTTTGAACAATACATTTTGGAATCAAACCAGAGAATAGACCATTATAAAGCTGATCACGTCTTAAAACGGGATTAAAGACTGATCTCATGGTAAAGAATCCCATGAGGAAGAGTGATCAAAACATAATAGAACTTCAAATGCCATTTAATGAACATTTTCCAAGAGTACATTTTGGTTGTAAAATGAGGAATGATTAAATTCCTTTGAGAAAGAGGCTCCATAAATAGAAATACTACCCGTGACTAATGAAGAAAATTAAAGATGCATCAATTTGAAAGGAAAGACATAGAATTTTACAAAGACTGGAGGTGTACCAGAACATTGGGAAAAGTATAGAAACCTGAAAAAGAAGGTTGAAAAAGAAAGGAAGAAATACTTCTTGCTAACGTACTGTCATAGAAACAGTGCAAGTATATGGAAAGGGAGAGAAAAGCTATTGTAAACATTATTTCCACAGAGGATGTAACTGGAGAATTAATCATGGGATGTGAGGAAATGGCAGGGACTTTGAACAAATATTTTGTACTTGTCTTCATTATAGAAGGTATCCCAGTGGAACAAAAATAGTGGAAAATTTGGCAGCAAAAGGGAGAGGGAAAATTTGAAGCAATTAGTATCTGTTGGGGGAAGAATGTTGGGGCAAAATAATGGAATTAAAGGCTCGTGGATTTTATGATTTGATCCTAGGGCATTAAAAGATCTGACTACAGATGTGGCGGATACATCTCCAAAGACGGACAGGCTTGTAGGTTAATTGGCTTGGAAAAATGTAAATTGTCCCTAGTGTGTGTAGAATAGTGTTAATGTGCGGGGTCACTGGTCGGTGCGGACTCGGTGGGCCAAAGGGCCTGTTTCCGCGCTGTATCACTAAACTAAACTAAACTAAACTAAACTAAATACATTGAGACGTGGTCTTTGAAAATTCCCTTAGTTCTGGTAAGATTCCATTGGATTGGAAAACTGCATCTATTGTTCCACCCTCCGGAAAGGAGAGAGGCAGAAAGCAAGAAACTGTAGACTAGTTTGTCAAAGATCTGTCTTCCCGAAAATGACAAAATCCACTGTTGAGGAAGAAGCGGCAAGACATTCAGGAAGCAATAACAATAATCGCGCAGAGACAATGTGGTTTGATGAAAGGAAATTGTTCAGTGGAAATTTATGGCGGCTTTTCAAAGATGCAAAGAGCAGGGTGGATGCATGGAAAACATTAGTTGAAGTTTATTTAGATTTCCAGAGGGTGTTCGATAAGCTTCCACATCAAAGTTCACTGCATATGTCTGCTGTTCATGGCACCAGGCAGGAAAAGCTGATTTGCAGAATGGTAACACAGTACAAGCATTTAGCGTGTCTCTTTCTGTGGGTGACGCCAGGAGATTGACGAGGGAATTGCTTTACTTTAGTTACTTTACTTTAGGGATACAGCATGGAAACATGCCTTTCAGCCCACTGAGCCCGCTCCAACCAGCGATCACTCCATACACTAGCTATATCCTACACCCGAGGGACAATCTACAATTTTTACCAAAGCCAATTAACCTACAACCCTGTACATCTTTCGAATTTGGGAGGAAACCAGAGCACTTGGAGAATACCTATGTTGACCCAGGGAGAACATGCAAACTGGGTACAGACAGCCCCCTTAGTCAGAATTTAATCCAGGTCTCTGGCACTGTAGGACAGCAATTCTAACGCTATGCCACTGTGCTGTCCTTCACGTGATTCTGTTTCAGATTCATATTATCATATCCAAGTCAAGTCAAGTGAGTTTATTGTCATGTGTCCCTGTATAGGACAATGAAATTCTTGCTTTGCTTAAGCACACAGAAAATAGTAGGCATTTACTACAAAACAGATAAATGTGTCCATATACCATGATATAAATATATACACACATGAATAAATAAACTGGTAGTGCAAATAACAGAAAGTGGTTGCTAATAATCAGAGTTTTATCCGAGCCAGGTTTAATAGCCTGATGGCTGAGGGGAAGTAGCTATTCCTGAACCTGGTTGTTGCAGTCTTCAGGCTCCTGTACCTTCTACCTGAAGGTAGCAGGGAGATGAGTGTGTGGCCAGGATGGTGTGGGTCTTTGATGATACTGCCAGCCTTTTTGAGGCAGCGACTGCGATAAATCCCCTCGATGGAAGGAAGGTCAGAGCCGATGATGGACTGGGCAGTGTTTACTACTTTTTGTAGTCTTTTCCTCTCCAGGGCGCTCAAATTTCCGAACCAAGCCACGATGCAACCGGTCAGCATGCTCTCGACTGTGCACCTGTAGAAGTTAGAGAGAGTCTTCCTTGACAATCCGACTCTCCGTAATCTTCTCAGTAGGGTAAAATGAAATTCCTTGAAGCTCATAAAGAAAACAGTATATATACAGCAATAAAACATTGGACTTTCTTTCTGCCATAAATGCAGCGTCCATTCTTTAATCAGCACCACCACCCAACAGCTGGAAGAGTGTTGTGCATGTTGTGCTATATCTCTTTAATGACTAGCTGCTGCAGTCATGAGGCCAATTTCCAATCGCTACAAGAACATGAAGTGAATTAAAAATAATAGTGTGTGCTAAAACTGATGCAGCAAAATATATTGCAGAAAAACTCAACATATTTTCACAACATCATGGAAATCTATCAGGAACTAGATGAAGGCACACAGGGTTTATGGGATATTTTACCAATGGCATTGGCTTGACATGCAACAGTTTCTTTAAAACACTGTTGAAAAGCAGAAAAGCAATGTCTAGGCCTTGCACTTTGGGGCTTAAGTGTAAGAATTACAGATGTTGGACAGCTGAAAGGAAAGCAGAAGCATTCAGCAGTTCAGGCAGCATGGGTGGAACCAGAATTTGCCATTCGACTGACTTCTCTGCCCTGCACTGTTGCAAAATGGAGGCTTGAGGATCTACATCTCATTTTTCAACGGAACACCTTACACCCGTATCTAAAGGAAGGAACTACAGATGCGGGTTTACACCGAAGATAGACACAAAAAGCTGGAGTAACTCAACGGGTCTGATTGCATCTCTGGAGAAAAGGAAAAGGTGACGTTTCAGATCGAGACGTTTCTTCAACCTGCGAGGCAGGGGAGAGGGAAACTCAAGGTTTATAAGCATAAGCTGCTTGACCTCTCCTGCTCAATCCTACTCCCATGTCAGGGATAAATCTGGTGAACCTTTATCATAATCCTCAATTGAGTCTTGCTTGAACACACTCAGCGAAACGTGTGTGTTTAAATGTCATACAAGAACTTTAGTAAAGCATTTGACAAGGTTGACATGCTAGGCTGATCCAAACAATTAAGACCAATGTAATCCTCGGTGATTTATAGATTGGATTCAAATTTAGCCTGGCCATAAAAGACAGGGTATTGGTGAGAGTTTTTTCTCTGACTGGAGGTCTGTAATCACCGATATTCTGCATAAACATCATCTATTCATATTATCCAGAGATCCCTGACCCACTGTGTTTTGTGTCTATCTTACAACCATATGTTCTTTTTTTAATGAAATTAACCACTTTAGACTGCTTACTTTATCTCAGGCAGCAAATTACAGTCAGAGTGTCCATATGGAACAAGAATCCTGGCTTCCCCTAAACCATTTATTTGTTTTTAAATACTTTTCATCCTGCTTGCCATTGCAAGGGATGGAAAGTATTTAAAAATAAATAAACAGCTAACATATTTCAGGCTCTTTACAGTGACTATTAAATTATCTGGCTGCCTAACTACAGTTCCCCTTTATAGTTGATCTCCAGCATTGTGTATTCAGTGCTGAAAATCTTTTTCGCAGTTCAAAACTACTTAGGAAACTATGCATCCCTTCTGATTACTGGAGATCTCTTCCTGCAAGGAATCTGCGGGACAATTAATAGTCAAGAGTTCAATAATTTAATTGCCATATGCACTGGATATGAACCAGAATATTGAAATTCTTACTTGCTGCAGCATGGCCTTCACCCCTTCATCCCTCTGCAGTCCATCAATCGTGGTGCATGGATGATGAAATTGTGATTATGGTTCCAAAGTTGGGAGGTGTGTATCCTTAAAAGTTACTGTGCTGGGAATAAATCTTGGTGTAAACCACTTTTTACCTTGGAGGGGAAACTGCAGGTGGTGTTGTCCCTTACGGCTTAAGCCCTTATCTATCTTAATGGTAGAGGTTCCAGGTCTGGGGTGGTCACTGCTGACAAATTTGGTAAGTGGGTCAATGCTGGGTAGCCCATCCTGGTTCTTGGTTGCAACTAGTCCATGTTGGACGACATTGTTGGGACTGGAATCACAAACACCCCCGACTGGGTGAAATTGGCAGATTTCATCTCTTGATGAGCATTAATGAACCAGATGGGTTTGTTATGACAATCCAGTCGTCTTGTGATCATCATTATCAATTACTGGTTTATTATAACATTCTGGATTATTCACAGAATTTTAATTCCACAGCTGCCATAGTGGGATTTGAACTCACATCTCCAGGTAACCCGTCCAGTACTTTGACCATTGTGCCAGCACTGGATCCAAGGATCAGTTGCAGCTTCAGAGACAGATTACGACCAACAGCCGCTGCCAACCAGGAATTAGTTTCAATTGTCTTCAATTTCAAAGAGTTTCTGAAAGGAAATCCTGTTTCAAAGTAAAAGTTCGGATGATAAAGTGAAGGCATTTGCTGCCTCGTAATTGGACTCAGCAGGAAGGCTGTGTTTAGAGTCTCAACTGATTAGACAGTGGATGAATTGTCATCCTCGAAGATTTGCTCAAGTCTCTGGAGAGGGCTGTGAATTCACAAACTTCTGATTTTCAGACAAGAACAGTGAAGACAGTTGCACTTTCTTAACCATACCTGGAACCTGGTGATAAATAGTGGCTGACAATGAAAGCGTTTCAAAAATAACAGGCACAAAAATAAAAGCGTAAAAATTGTGCATTTTACATCAAAAGGTAAAAAGTGGTTTACACCAAGACTTACTCCCAGTGCAGTGATTTTTAAGCATACAGACTATTGACTATTGACAAAATGTCACACGCAGCATGAAGATGTATGAACAGCTGTTATGGTTGAGAGAGGAGAGTGGAAAAGAAGAGGTCACCACTCCTCTGTAGATTGTATCGTCGAATCTTTGCCGTTCAAAAAAGACAAACAGGCTTTAGAGATCTGGCATTAATAACTGAGTAAAACTCGGCAGATCAGAGAGTCATGAGGCACAGAAACAGGCCCTTCAGCCCACTGAGTTGAACCCCACCATGATGCACTCTTTACACTAAATCCACACTAATCCTATTCAGGCCCGTACGAAGCTTTCCAAAAAGGGGGGTGGCATGACAGGATTACAAAAAATTTAATGTGAAATAGTGCGCGCGCTGCGCACATCATCAGCGCGAAACGTGAAGTCCCTTGATGCCAGGGTCCAGGGCCCACTTAAGGGCCCTGGAAGCTCTGGGGTTTTAGATGCTCTCTGATGCATTCTGAGCCTTATTTTGGAGCATTTTTGCACCAAATTTATGACCAATATATCAGAAATTAACAGGAATCTGAGAGGTAGCTTTTTCACACAAAGGGTGCTGGGTGTATGGAACGAGCTGCCAGAGGAGGTAGTTAAGGCTGGGACTATCCGAATGTTTAAGAGACATTTGGACATGTACATGGATAGGACAGATTTAGATGGATATATGGGCCAAACGCATGTGAGTGGGACTAGTTTAGATGGGACATGTTGGTCGGTGTGGGCAAGTTGGGCTGAAGGGCCAGTTTCCACACTGCATCATTCTATGACTAAAAAGTTAAGAAGAAAAATGAATGTAGATACATAGAGCAGATTTGAAAGAGGAGTGAAATGTAAAGGCAGAGAGAGGTTTATGGGTGGAAAGGAACATAGGAAAGGAGGGGGGAGAGTGGGCTAGGGCAGATGGGTGAAGGGAAAATAGACACAAAGTGATGGAGTAACTCAGTGGGACAGGCAGCATCTGCGGAGAATATGAATAGGCGACGTTTCACAGAGTGCTGGAGTAACTCAGCGGGTCAGGCAGCATCTCTGGAGAACATGGATAGATGACATGTCACAGTGTGCTGGAGTAACTCAGTGAGTCAGGCAGCATCTCTGAAGATTATATTTCGGGTCAAGACCGTTCTTCAGTAATATTCATGATGTGACATGCATAGACATTCCTGAATGTTACCCAAACCATCGTTAGCTACTTTGTTATGGTGCTTGCCCTCTCCTATAATGTCTCTGCTGCCTTGGGTGATGCAGGACAGGACACGAGCTTTGGGACATGATGTGAAGCTGTTACAGTCTGTCCCAGCCTGGTAAAAACCTGGATGGAGTGGATGTGGAGAGGATGTTTCCACTAGTGGGAGAGTCTAGGACCAGTCGCCACAGCCTCGGAATGAAAAGACATTCCTTTAGGAAGGAGATGAGCAGGAATTTCTTAAGTCAGAGGGTGGTGAACTGTGGAATTCATTGCCACAGACAGCTGTGGAGGTCAAGTCAATGGACATTTTTCAGGAGGAGATTGATAGATTCTTGACTGATACGGGTGTCATAGGTAATGGGGAGAAGGCAGGAGAATGTGTTTGAGAGGGAAAGATAGATAGTCATAGAGTGATACAGTGTGGAAACAGTCCCTTCGGCCCAGCATGTCCCATCTGCACTAGTCCCACCTGCCCACGTTTGATCCATATCACTCCGAACCTGTCCCATCCATGTACAACACATAATCCTCCGCCATTTCTGCCACCTACAACGTGACCCCACCACTCGCCACATCTTCCCATCTCCCCCCATGTCTGCCTTCCGCAAAGACCGCTCCCTCCGCAACTCCCTCGTCAATTCTTCCCTTCCCTCCCGCACCACCCCCTCCCCGGGCACTTTCCGTTGCAACCGCAAGAAATGCAACACCTGTCCCTTCACCTCCCCCCTCAACTCCATTCAAGGACCCAAGCAGTCGTTCCAGGTGCGACAAAGGTTCACCTGTATCTCCTCCAACCTCATCTACTGCATCCGCTGCTCTAGATGTCAGCTGATTTACATCGGGGAGACTAAGCGGAGGTTGGGCGATCGTTTCGCCGAACACCTCCGCTCAGTCTGCAATAACCTACCTGAACTCCCGATGGCTCAGCACTTCAATTCCCCCTCCCATTCCCAATCCGACCTCTCTGTCCTGGGTCTCCTCCATTGCCAGAGTGAGCAACAGCGGAAATTGAAGGAATTGCACCTCATATTCCGCCTGGGGACCTTGCGTCCGGATGGCATTAACATTGAATTCTCCCAATTTTGCTAGCCCTTGCTGTCTCCTCCCCTTCCTTAACCCTCTAGCTGTCTCCTCCCACCCGCCCTCAGGCTCCTCCTCCTCCTCCTCCCCTTTTCCTTCCTTCTCCCCCCCACCCCCCATCAGTCTGAAGAAGGGTTTCGGCCCGAAACGTCGCCTATTTCCTTCGCTCTATAGATGCTGCTGCACCCGCTGAGTTTCTCCGGCAATTTTGTGTACTATCCATGTACCTAACTGTTTCTTAAATGTTGCGATAGTCCCTGCCTCAACTACCTCCTTTGGCAGCTTGTTCCATACACCTACCACCCTTTGTGTGAAAAACATACCCCTCAGATTCCTATTAAATCTTTTGCCGTTCACTTTAAACCTATGTCCTCTGCTCCTCGATTCACCTACTCTGGGCAAAAGACTCAACCATATCTATTCAAATCATGATTTTATACACCTCTATTAGATCATCCCTCATCCTCCTGTGCTCCATGAAATAGAGTCCCAGCCTACTCAACCTCTCCCTATAGCTCTGGCCCTCTAGTGCTGGCAACATCCTCATAAATCTTCACTGTACCCTTTCCAGTTTGATGACATCTTTCCGATAACATGGTGCCCAGAACTGAATACAATGCTCTGAATGCGGCCTCACCACCTTCTTATGCAACTGCAACATGACCTCCCAACCTCCATACTCAGCCTGACCCGCTGAGTTACGTCACAGAACAGGGCAAGATTAGCAAGTTTGCTGATGATACAGATGTGAGTGGTTTTACATATAGTGAAGATGGTTGTGAAACATTGCAGCAGGATCTGGATCAATTAGCCAGGTGGGCAGAGGAATGGTTGATGGCTGCATGGTTCCTTGAAGGTCGTGTCGCAGGTATATCAGGTGGTTAAAACGTATTTTGGCACTTTGGCCTTCATCAGTCAGAGTATTGAGTATAGAAGTTGTGAGGTAATGTTGCAGTTGTATAAGACGTTGGTGAGACCGCATTTAGAATATCGTGTTCAGTTCTGGGCACCATGTTATAAGAAAGATGTCAAATTGAAAAGAGTACAGAGATCCCCATCTTGATTAGTCCAATCAGGGTTGTGTCGTCCGCCAACTTGAGAAGCTTGACAGAAGTGTCTGTGGAGGTGCAGTCATTGATGTGGCGAGAGTAGAGGGGAGAGTACGCATCTTGCGGTGCTCCTATGCTGAGCGTTTGCGGGTCCGAGATATGCTATCCCGTCTCACATGCTGCTTCCTGTCAGTCAGAAAGCTGGTGATCCACCGACAGAGGGGTTTAGGCACAGTCAACTCAGAAAGTTTGGAGCGTAGTAGCTCTGGCACCATGGTGTTGAATGCAGAGCTAAAATAAACAAACAAAATCCTCGCATAGGTCCCCTGGCAGTCTAGGTGCTGGAGGATGAAGTGTAGGCCCAAATTGACTGCATCATCCACTGATCTATTGGCCCAATATACAAAATGCAGAGGGTCCAGCAGAGGGATTGTGATATTTTTCAGCTTGGCCAGCACAAGCCTTTCTACGGTCTCCATGACTACAGAGGTCAGTGCGACAAGCCTGTAGTCAGTAAGACCAGTAATCCTTACCTTTTTTGGTACAGGGACAATAGTGGAGACTTTGAAGCAGGCAGCGATGGTGCATCTTTGCAGGTACTGGTTAAAAATGAGTAATTGGGTGTGAAGTGTTGGTTGGGGTGCTCATGGAGTTTTCATTACTGGAGTCTTGCCTTAAGTAGGTGTGAGGTGGTGAATGGGAAGGAGAGGGTGCAGGGTCCATTCTTTGCAGACTGGGCTCTGGCTATGTTTGTTGGGGAGGGGGTACCAGGGTTACGTTTCAAACCTGCAGTAAAACTCATTCAGGTAGTTCGTCAGCTGACGATTATCCAAAGAGCGGGGGACTTTCCTCTTATAGCTGGTGGTTTCTTGCATGCCCTTCGAAACTGAAGAAGAGTCACTAGTTGAGAACTTGCTCCTCAACTTCTCAGAGTACCTTTCCTTGGCAGCTCCGATTCGTCTTCTCAGCTCTTTATCGATTAGGCTATCTTTTAACTCTTTAACGATTAGGCTATCGGCTTGACGCATATTTGCCACAAACCTCCACCCCCCCCGATCTCGAAATGGAAATGTTTCATCTGTATATAACGATCCCATTAAAATGTGTATTTATGTCACAAACTATGGAATTCATATTTTTCAGTATTGTTATCAAGGAAAAGAAAGCAGTTCCAATTGTTTGATATTATTTGATATAGTTTAATATTATTCATATGGAAGAGAAAATATAATAGCTCTAAAACTTACCTTAATTTTGCAATCCCATTAAAGATAATCCCCCTTTCCCTCTTCCCTCCCCCATCTCTCTCTCCCCTCCTTTCCCCTCTCTCTCTCCCCCTCCCACATCCCCCCCTCTTTCTGGCGGGGGGGGACGAAGATGAAGGTGACATGGGCCCAGCGGGGGTGGCATGGGCCCAGTGGGGGTCAGAGGGGGTGGCGTGGGCCCAGTGGGGTTCAGCGGGGGTGGTGTGGGCCCAGCGGGGGTGGCTTGGGCCCAGTGGGGGTAGCTTTGGCCCAGCGGGGGTGGCGTGGGCCCAGCGGGGGTGGTGTGGACCCAGCGGAGGTGGCTTGGGCCCAGTGGGGGTGGCTTGAGCTCAGCGTGGGTGGCGTGTGCCCAGCGGGGGTAGTGTGGGCCCAGCGGGGGTGGCTTGAGCCCAGTGGGGGTGGCGTGGCTCCAGCGGGGATGGCGTGGGCCCAGCGGGGGTCAGTGTGGGTGGCGTGGGCCCAGCGGGGGTGGTGTGGGCACAGCAGGGGTGGCTTGGGCCCAGTGGGGGTTGCGTGGGCCCATCGGGGTGGCGTGGGCCCAGCGGGGGTGGTGTGGGCCCAGCGGGGATGGCGTTGGCCCAGCGGGGGTGGCGTGGGCCCAGCGGGGGTGGCGTGGGCCCAGCGGGGTGGCGTGGGCCCAGCGGGGGTGGTGTGGGCCCAGCGGGGGTGGTGTGGGCCCAGCGGGGGTGGCTTGGGTCCAGTGGGGGTGGCTTTGGCCCAGCGGGGTGGCGTGGGCCCAGCGGGGGTGGTGTGGACCCAGCGGGGGTGGCTTGGGCCCAGTGGGGGTGGCTTGGGCCCAGCGGGGATGGCGTGTGCCCAGCGGGGGTGGTGTGGGCCCAGCGGGTGTGGCTTGGGCCCAGTGGAGGTGGCGTGGGCCCAGCGGGGGTGGCGTGGGCCCATCGGGGTGGCGTGGGCCCAGCGGGGGTGGTGTGGGCCCAGCGGGGGTGGTGTGGGCCCAGCGGGGGTGGCTTGGGTCCAGTGGGGGTGGCTTTGGCCCAGCGGGGGTGGCGTGGGCCCAGCGGGGGTGGTGTGGACCCAGCGGAGGTGGCTTGGGCCCAGTGGGGGTGGTGTGGGCCCAGCGGGGATGGCGTTGGCCCAGCTGGGGTGGCGTGGGCCCTGCGGGGATGGCGTGGGCCCAGCGGGGGTCAGTGTGGGTGGCGTGGGCCCAGCGGGGGTGGTGTGCGCACAGCAGGGGTGGCTTGGGCCCAGTGGGGTTTGCGTGGGCCCATCGGGGTGGCGTGGGCCCAGTGGGGGTGGTGTGGGCCCAGCGGGGATGGCGTTGGCCCAGCGGGGGTGGCGTGGGCCCAGCGGGGGTGGCGTGGGCCCATCGGGGTGGCGTGGGCCCAGCGGGGATGTCGTGGGCCCAGCGGGGATGGCGTGGGCCCAGCGGGTGTCAGTGTGGGTGGCGTGGGCCCAGCGGGGGTGGTGTGGGCACAGCAGGGGTGGCTTGGGCCCAGTTGGGGTTGCGTGGGCCCATCGGGGTGGCGTGGGCCCAGCGGGGGTGGTGTGGG
This sequence comes from Amblyraja radiata, assembly GCF_010909765.2. Taxonomy (NCBI): domain Eukaryota; kingdom Metazoa; phylum Chordata; class Chondrichthyes; order Rajiformes; family Rajidae; genus Amblyraja; species Amblyraja radiata. Next base: position 14,601,169 of record NC_045984.1, read on the forward strand.
CCCAGCGGGGATGGCGTTGGCCCAGCGGGGGTGGCGTGGGCCCAGCGGGGGTGGCGTGGGCCAATCGGGGTGGCGTGGGCTCAGCGGGGGTGGTGTGGGCCCAGCGGGGATGGCGTTGGCCCAGCGGGGGTGGCGTGGGCCCAGCGGGGGTGGCGTGGGCCCAGCGGGGGTGGCGTGGGCCCAGTGGGGGTCAGCGGGGGTGGTGTGGGCCCAGCGGGGTGGCTTGGGCCCAGTGGGGGTGGCTTTGGCCCAGCGGGGGTGGCGTGGGCCCAGCGGGGTTGGTGTGGACCCAGCGGAGGTGGCTTGGGCCCAGTGGGGGTGGCTTGGGCCCAGCGGGGGTGGTGTGTGCCCAGCGGGGGTGGTGTGGGCCCAGCAGGGGTGGCTTGGGCCCAGTGGGGGTGACGTGGGCCCAGCGGGGGTGGCGTGGGCCCAGCGGGGGTCAGGGGGGGAGGCGTGGGCCCAGGGGGGGTGGTGTGGGCAAAGCGGGGGTGGCTTGGGCCCAGTGGGGGTTGCGTGGGCCCAGCAGGGGTGGTGTGGGCCCAGGTGGGGTGGCTTGGGCCCAGCAGGGGTGGCTTGGGCCCAGCGGGGGTGGCGTGGGCCCATCGGGGTGGCGTGGGCCCAGCGGGGGTGGTGTGGGCCCAGCGGGGGTGGTGTGGGCCCAGCGGTGGTGGCGTTGGCCCAGCGGGGGTGGCGTGGGCCCAGCGGGGGTGGCGTGGGCTCAGCGGGGGTCAGCGGGGGTGGCGTGGGCCCAGTGGGGGTCAGCGGGGTGGTGTTAGCCCAGCGGGGGTCAGCGGGGGTGGCGGGGGCCCAGCGGGGATGGCGTGGGCCAGCAGAGGTGGCGTGGGCCCAGTGGGGGTGGCATTGGGGGAAGATGACTTGGGCCCCGGCGGCGGGGGAAGGCGAGGGGAGCGGGCCCCGCCGCAACGGCGTCTGATGTTGGGGTTACAGCCGCTGGGTTCAGATTCAGCCACCCCCGCCCGGCACCATGGTGAGGCTCCGACACCGCGGATGGAGACGCTGGACCGAGCGGGCAGATACCGCACCCCCCTCCAGGACCAGAGAAATGGGCACTCCCTTATCCCGCGGGCCAGATTTTTTTTACCGAATTTTTTTTTCACTGATTTTTTTTTTTTTCCCTCGGGATTTTTTCTTACTCTGGGGGAAAAAAGGGGGGTGCGTTTGCACCCAACGCACCCCCCCTTCGGATGGCCATGCTATTTTATTATTATCACATTTATTTCAATTCCTTCCAGATTCTATCACTCATTAAAACGTCTGGTACCATTTACAGAGGCCAATTAACCTACCAATCATGCACCTTTCGGATGTAAGGAGACACCAAAGTACCTGGCGGAAACCCACAGGGTCACACAGAGGGCATAATATTAAAGTTTGGACTAAAACGGTTGGAACAAGTCTAAGGATAATTATTTTTCACCCAGAAGGTGGCTGAATGCACTGCCTGAGTGAATGGTGGAGACAGGCACTCTCACAACATTTAAGAGATATCTGGACACTTTGTTTGCTAAGACGAAGAAGCTATAAATAAGTGATGGTAAATGGGTCTAATATAGATGGGCACTTGTTATTTGACATGGACAAATACCAAGCACCCGTGGGCCAAAGTGCCCATCTCAAGTCTATGAAAGACATAACATTCCAGAGTAACTCAACAATTTCAGGCAGCACGGTGGCACAGAGTTGCTGCATTACTGCACCAGAGACCCCGGTTCCATCTTCATTATGGGTGCTGTCTGGATGGAATTTGTACGTTCTCCCTGTGACCGTGTGGATTTTCTCTGGGTGCCCCAGTTTCCTTCCACACTCCAAAGACATACAGGTTTGTGGCCTAATTGGCTGGGTAAAATTGTAAAGATATTATCTCTAGTGTGTGTAGGATAGTGTTAGTGTGCAAGGATCGCAGGTCGGCACGGATTCGGTGGGCCAAAGGCCCTGTTTCCACGCTGTATCTATAAACTAAATAAAACTAAACTAAAACTAATGCAGCATCCCTGGAGAACGTGAATATGTGACGTTTCAGGTCGGGACTCTTCTTCAGCCTGATTGCTAGGGCTGGATCGCTAGCTGCCTGATCCGTTGAGTTACACCAGCATTTTGTACCTTTCCTTGGTAAACTAGCATCTGCAGTTCCTTGATTATAGTCTCTATGACTCTGACGTTATGATTCCAACCCTGAGGAAATCCCTGTGGCACATCCCATAGTGAGCAGGTAACTAGGCCAATTGCACAGAGGTCAATTACGACAGGTCAAAGCAGACAACGTTCAAGGAAATGTGAAATGGTTCATTGTTGGCTGAGGGGAAGGTGATAAGGAGGCATACAATCAGTAAAATTAATTAGGAGGACAGTGAATTTTTTTTTTTTTTTTTAATAAATCATGTTTCTCGGGGTATCTACATTTTATTAGTTGTTTAAGTTATGACTATTGGATGGAAGCTGCATACCAAATCTTGTTGCACCTATGTGCAATGACAATAAAAGATATTATTTTTATTATTATTATTATTAATTAGTCGGAGAAGTAGGGAGGGGGTGGACAGAGAGGGAGGGAAAGTAATGGGCCTGTCCATATCATAACTTAGGCGACTTTTTCGGCGATTGCCGGCGACTGTCATAGTTGTAGCAGGTCGCCGAAAAAACGGCGACTGGACCCACTAACGACAATGTCTACAACAACCAACCACCTAGTCGACATCCAGCTACAGCAAGCTACCGGCAACCGGCGGCCCATAGGACGTCCACCTACGACCACACCTACGACAACCTACATCCACCCACGACAAGCTATGGCAAGTAAGACAATTCAGTCGCCGGTACCTGTCGCCAGTTGACGTAGGTAGTCGCTGTTTGTAAGAGATCCATTACAATGTTTAGAGTGAACCATCAGTCTTTTATTAAGATCATAAAGAGAGAACATTATGCACAGCCGTGCATATCAAACCAGCTTATGTACTGAATCGCAGTAGCATAATGACCGTCTGTCAAGAGGACAGTATTCCTGATGCCCAAAACCTGGACTGGATTATATGGTGGAATGTGTGGCATGCATAATATGTGTAGTGGAGATTATATAGGCATGGATTGATATGGTTAGTTGCCAATGGGATTCACCGAAGTCAGCACCGGTGACAACCTATGTCATCCTGGCGATAACCAACTACAGCACCTACGTCAGGAGAAGTCAAGCCCATGGTCGCCGACTGTCGCCAAAAGGTTTTGAACATTTAAAATCCAGCGGCGACCAGAAAAATACTACGATTCTTTGGGCGACTGAGAAGACCATACAGGCGTCACCCCTACCATGTGGCGACAGCCTAGTCGCCTGTAGTCGCCTAAAAAAATTGCCGAAGTGGGACAGGGGCATAAGGGTTACTTGTAGTTAGAGAAAGCATGGGGGGTTATAAGCTGCCCAAGCCAAATATGAGGTGCTGATCCTCCAATTTGCATTTGGCCTCATTCAGACAATGGAGGAGGCCCAGGACAGAAAGGTCAGTATGGGAATGGGAAGGGGAGTTAAAGTGGTTAGCAACTGGGAGATCGCATACCTAGACTTTTGCGGTTGCAGCACCTAGACTGTGGAACAGCATCCCTCTTCTCATCAGAACTGCCCCCTCCATCGACTCTTTTAAGTCTAGACTTAAAACTTATTTCTACTCACAAGCGTTTCTTGAGGTCCTCTGAGGGAGCGCTGTATGTATGTATTTATGTATATATTGTTAGATCTATGTACTACTGTATGTAGCACGTTAGTACCTGCACTGATGTAAAGCACTTTGGTCAACGAGAGTTGTTTTTAAATGTGCTATAGAAATAAAATTGACGACTTGAAATTGACTTGACTAGGCGGACTGAGTGAAGGTGTTCAACGAAACGATCGTCAATTATGCGCTTGGTCTCTCCGATACATAGCAGTAACCAGCATCTGCAGACCCTTCCTGCACAAAGGTCAAGGTACACTCGATAGAGTTGTTTGTCCCGTTGCAGCAAGTTTCTTTCTTTCTTCATGCTTTAATCTGCTAGAAGAAAATCAAAGTTGAAGTTGATCAGCTAGAAAGAAAATCAAAAGAGACCAACAACACAGTAATAAAAAAACCCACTGAGCTACCAAGTAGAATGAGATATTAGTCTCATTGTTTAATTTTAGTATTAGCATCAGTTGTGCTATTCTAAATATCACTTCGTGACTTATCGTACTTCTTTGATTTAAAAATCAGAGATAACCGTACAAAGGTTTACTTTGATATTATTCTTGTATATGGTACCATGGTGATTAAGTTGGCTGGAATCCTAGTTTGATAAGATTCCACACGCTATTCTCCTAGAACAAATATATCCTTTGACTTTGGCATTAGGTTTCCCTTATATTGCTGCATTATATTGATCTAACTTGCTGGCGGATGACAAGGGACTGATTTAATCAATACCTTCGCTCCTGCTTCAGCTGCAGCAGATGTGATTCCCCGCACCGAGGCTGTTTCTTCGTCCCTATAACAAAACACTGGTGGGGGTTGGAGGGTCTGCTTGGAAATCTCTCCATAGACCTCCTTCTGATATAACATTGTTGTAAATGTACACAGGTTCACAAGTTATAGGAGTAGAATTAGGCCATTCGACCCATTGAGTCCACTCCGGCATTCAATCATGGCTGATCTCTGCCTCCTAATCCGATTTTTCTGCCTTCTGCCTTCATAACCCTTGACACCTGTTCGAATCAATAATTTGTCTATCTCTGCCTTAAAAATATCCCCTGACTTGGCCTCCACAGCCCTCTGTGGCAATGAGTTCCACAGATTAACTACCCTCTCACTAAATGTCATCTCACAACTGTGATAGAAAAATAGAGGGACAAAGTAGGGGCAGCACAGTGGCGTAGCGATAGAGCTGCTACCTTATGCCCCTGTCCCACTTAGGAAACCTGATTGGAAACCTCTGGAGACTTTGCACCCCACCCAAGGTTTCTGTGCGGTTCCCGGAGGTTTTTGTCAGTCTCCCTAATGGTCGAAAGTGGTTTCCGCTTCTTCTATGTTCCGGCGATTATTTCAAAAAATTCAAAACCGGCTAAAAACTAGCGATGCTAGTTGAAGGTGGTTGCCGGAGGCTGCAAGTAGTGGAAGGTCTTCGGCAACCACCTGCAACCTCCGACAACCACCTTCAACTAGCATCGCAACCGGCTTTGACTAAAAAATTACCGATTTTTAAAACGGCAACCTATTTTTAGTCGCGGCCGGTTTTGAATTTTTTGAAAACGCAATAAACTAAACAAAGTTCAGTAAGTTAATAAACTAATGGACAAAGTTTATTACTAAGTTTATTAGTGCAAACAAAACCCTGACCCTCATGAAACCAAGACCGTTCATAGTTTATTTGGTGTTTGTGGCGTTCAGGAGCCTGATGGTTTTTGGGAAGTAGCTATTTCTGAACCTGAAGGTGACAGGTGACTAGCTGCTAAACCTTCTCTCTGATGTCAGGAATGAAATGAGAGAATGGCCTGGGTGGTGAGGGTTCTTGATGATGCTAGCTGCCTTTTTTAAATTCAACTTCTGTTGCAAAGTACTGTCTGCCTTCCTAATAGTTTGCTGAATCCTGCATGTCAACCTTCAGAGATTCATATGTAAGGCCACAGGCAACAGACGGGGATTGTGGGGAAGAGAGATGGACAGATGGGGCGCTGTCTTGAGAAACATAGAAACATAGACAATAGGTGCAAGGAGTAGGCCATTCAGCCCTTTGAGCCAGCATCGCCATTTGATATGATCATTGCTGATCATCCAAAATCAGTACCCCGTTCCTGCTTTCTCCCCATATCCCTTGATTCCATTAGCTCTAAGAGCCATATCTAACACTCTCTTGAAAACATCCAGTGAATTGGCCTCCACTGCCTTCTGTGGCAGAGAATTCCACAGATTCACAACTCTCCGGGTGAAGGTGGGTAGCGTTGGTTGATGGCCTCACTCATGTGACTGGAAATTAGTCAAGGACAAGAATGGTATTGGGGTTCACGGTAAGGTAGGGGGGGAAGAACTTTGGTGGGACAATGTGGAGAAAAGCAGAAGGAAATGGGTGACCAAAGAGTGGGGGAGGGGGAGCAGAAATTAGTTAGAAAATTGGAGGATGTGGTGGGTAGATTGAGAAAGGAGTGAGTTGATTATGATTGAGTGAGGTGCAGAAGAAGAGGGTATGGACAATGTCATGCAAGGTTGTCCATGTATATATATGCACATGCATGCATGCACATGCGTGTGTGGTGCTACATTTCTAGTCAACTTGTATTCCCTTGCAGTTGGACCAAGGCCTCAATCTCTCGAGACCAAGCGATAGCTGGAGTACAATAGCCACTCAACGTTCAACGCACAAGTATCTTCCACTCTCCCGAACAGAAGTGGGTCAGAGATGTCCTAAGAAGCAGAAGAGAAAAAAGATGAATTATCTCAGAACTACTTTAGTTTAGATTAGCGATACAGTGTGGAAACAGGCCCTTCGGCCCACCGAGTCCATGCCAACCAATAATCACCCATACACTAATTCTATCTTACACACTAGGAACAATTTTACAGAAGCCAATTAACCTACAAGCCTGCACGTCTTTGGAATGTGGGAGGAAACCGGAGCATCCGGAGAAAACCCACGCGGGACAGGAAGAATGTACAAACTCCTTACAGACAGCACCCATAGTCATGATCAAACCCAGGTCTCTGGTGCTATAATGCCTGTTATGCTGCTGAAAGTAAGAATCTTGTTCTACTTTTCTCAGTACATATGACGATTAAACACTTTTGACTCTTAACACGTTTCAAGATCTCCATCAGAACCAAGCCTGAATTTGGATTTTGACTGATTCAGAATGAACACCAATACTAATGTACTGTAGTTGAAAATATCAGCAAACTGTTGCTTTCTATTGAAGCCAAGTTATCAAAAAACTTCAACAAAGGAAGCACTTCACCAACAATGATTTTGAATAAACTCTCCCTATTACAACCACAAAGGACGTCAAGGACGAACAAATGCGGCAAAGTGACAAGTGACTAACAAATAGCACAGAAAGTCGATCGTTTCACTGAGGGATCATCCCAGTCAGAATCAGGACAATAGGAAGGACTGAGCGCTTCCTTATTCACTCGAATTACCGTATCTTCCCTGACTTGAAGAACTATAAATATAAAAGGGCTATTGATTTACGCCGTGTTGGTACCAGTACCTTTTGTCATGGCTGTGGCGTGAGTTCCGCACCAGAGCTGCTGTGTGCTCCATTTGGGTAATGAAAAGGATAGCAATAATAATAATAATACATTTTATTTATGGGCGCCTTTCAAGAGTCTCAAGGACACCTTACAAAAATTGAGCAGGTAGAGGAAAAACATGTAAGGGGAATGAAATAAATAGTAGAGACATGACTAGTACACAAAGTAAAGACAGAATTCAATACAAAACACAGTATGAGGCAATTAATGCACAGATGAAAAGGGACGGGGACGTGGGGCTAAGGATAGGCAGAGGTGCAGAGATGTGTCTTGAGGCGGGACTGGAAGATGGTGAGGGACACGGAATTGCGGATCAGTTGGGGGAGGGAGTTCCAGAGCCTGGGAGCTGCCCTGGAGAAGGCTCTGTCCCCAAAACTGCGGAGGTTGGACTTGTGGATGGAGAGGAGACCGGCTGATGTGGATCTGAGGGACCGTGAGGGTTGGTAGGGGGAGAGGAGGTCAATGAGATATGGGGGGGGGGCCAGATGGTGGAGGGCTTTGTAGGTGAGGATCAGGATTTTGTAGGTGATCCGGTGGGAGATGGGAAGCCAGTGAAGTTGTTTGAGGACTGGAGTGATGTGATGCCAGGATTTGGTATGGGTGATGAGTCGGGCGGCTGCGTTCTGGAAGAAATGTCAAATACAAGAAGCCATAGGTTTGAAATGAGTGGAGGAAATGTTTAAGTTGATTTAGGAAGCAAGTTTTATATCCACACAGAATAGCAGGTGTAGTTTAGTTTAGTTTAGTTTAGAGATACAGCGCAGAAACAAGGATGATAGCAGCGGCCCAATAGAGAAGGCATTTGGAAGCATTAATGAGGCGGAGGCTCCGAATTCTTTCCACGGATAAAGAACCACCCAAATGACTGCTTCACCGGGGACTTATTCAGCACACGACTGCTTTGCGATCTTTAATGAAAAGTTCCAGATCAAACTACAATCCCTCTGCTCCAATACATGCATTAGCAGGATATTCAGTAAAAGCATAAACTGATTGAACAGGATAAACATATTGTAATGAAAGAAAACAAAATTTGACTGCATGTCTGTGATGACAGGTGTTCCACAAGTTTTTTGAATATGAAAGTCAGTAAGTCATGTTGCAGCTGTATCCAACAATTGCCAGGCCACACATGGAATAGTGTCTGCATTTCTGCTTGCCACATCACTGGAAGGATATGGTGAGAGGGTGCAGATGAGGTTCATCAGGCTGTTTCTTTATTAGTAAGTATTAGCTACAAGGAGAGGTTGGACAATAAAATGATTGTTTCCTCTGGAGTTTTGGATACTGAGGGACACCCTGATAGAAGTTTATAATATTAGGGGAGATATAGATAGGATAGGTAGTCAGAGTCAATTTCCAAGAGTGGAAATGTCAAATACAAGAAGCCATAGGTTTGAAATGAGTGGAGGAAATGTTTAAGTTGATTTAGGAAGCAAGTTTTATATCCACACAGAATAGCAGGTGTAGTTTAGTTTAGTTTAGTTTAGAGATACAGCGCAGAAACAGGCCCTTCGGCCCACCGAGTTCGAGAGTCCGACCAGCGACCCCCGCTCATTAACACTATCCTACACACACCAGGGACAATTTAGATTTCTACCAAACCAATTTACCTACAAACCTGTATGTCTTTGGAGTGTGGGAGGAAACCGAAGATCTTGGAGAAAACCCATGCAGGTCACGGGGAGAACGTACAAACGCAGGTACACAGAACATACTGCCAGGGAAATGGTGAAGGCAGATGCAATATTAACGGTTACAGGGCATTTAGGCAGTCATATGAGCAGGAAGAGAATGGAGGCATATAGGCTATGGGCACGGAGATGTGCAGTTTAAAATAGCATTATGGTTAACTCAGACCTGCAGGACTGAAGAGCCTGTTCCTGTGCTGTACTGTTCTATATTTTATGTCTCTGTTCCAAATCGCAGACAGCTTATAAAAATATGAGTTAGGGTCTTGCACTGCATTTTCCACCTTCCCAAAGAGGCTTGGGTGGTTAGCAGTCAGCCCCGCTAACATTTTCAGACTCCTAACTCTATCTAAATCAATTTGTTCATCCAATTTTAAATGATCAAATTTAATTCCAAATTTATTCAACACTAATGATCAAATACCATCTTCAAAAGCAAAGACCGGTGCGAAGTACTAATTTAATATTGCTGCCAAATGTAGAGAATCCGTATAACCCATCCATGAACACCTTTTAGTGTGTAGGAAAGAACTGCAGATGCTGGTTTAACTCGAAGGTAGACACAAAAATGCTGGAGTAACTCAGCGGGACAGGTGGCATCTCTGGGGAGAAGGAATGAGTGCCGTTTCGGGTCGAGACTCTTCTTCAGACTGATGTCAGGGGAGTGGGCGGGACAAAGATAGGATGTAGTCGGAGACAGTAAGACTGGTGGGAGAACTGGGAAGGGGGAGGGGATAGAGAGGGAAAGCACGGGCTATTTGAAGTTAGAGAAGTCAATGATCATATCACTGGGGTGTAAGCTGCCCAAGCAAAATATGAGGTGCTGTTCCTCCAATTTGTGCTGGGCCTCTCACTCTCAACATTAGGTTGAGGGAGAGTGGAGCAAGAGAGAGAGGGGTATTACTTAAAATTGGGGAATTCGCTGTTCAGATCATTGGGTTATAAGGTACTTAAACAGAATATGAGGTGTTGTCCTTCCAATTTTTGTGTGGCCTCGCTCTGACATTGGAGGAGGCCCAGGACAGAGAGGATGGTTTGGGAATGGGCCGGGGAGTTAAAATAGTTAGCAACTGGGGGGTTCAGCAGGGCTTGTTGGACAGAGCGCAAGTGTTTGGTGAAACAATGTATATGACATTTGGACGGCACGGTGGCACAGCGGTAGAGTTACTACCTTACCCAGAGACTCGGTTTCGATCCTGACTACGGGTGCTGTCTGTACGGAGTTTGTATGTTCTCCCCGTGACCACATGGGCTTTCTCTGAGATCTTCGGTTTCCTTCCACACTCCAAAGACGTACAGGTTTGTAGGTTAATTGGCTTAGGTTTGTATACTTGGTATAAGTGTAAATTGTCTCTAGTGTGTGTAGAAATGTGTTAATGTGCGGGGATCACTGGACTGTGCGGACTCGATGGGCCGAAAGGACTGTTTCTACACTGTATCTCTAAACTACCAATAAACACGTGCAGAAAGGTGACCCTGAGATGAAATTATAAGGTCATAAGTGATAGAAACATAGGCCATTTGGCCCATCAAGTCTGCTCCGCCATTCAATCATGGCTGATCTAGGTCTCTCCTAACCCCATTCTCCTGCCTTCTCCCCATAACCCCTGACACCCATACTAATCAAGAATCTATCTATCTCTGCCTTAAAAATATCCATTGACAGCCTCAGCAGCCTTCTGTGGCAAAGAATTCCACAGATTAACTGCTCTCTGACTAAATGTAATCTCAAGAAATTTCTCTTCATCTCCTTCCTAAAGTAACATCCTTTAATTCTGAGGCTATGACCTCTAGTCCTAGACTCTCCCACTAGTGGAAACATCCTGTCCACATCCACTTTATCTCAACCTTTCACTATTCTGTACGTTTCAATGAGGTCCCCGGTTGTCCATGTAAACTCCAGCGAATACAGGCCCAGTGCCGTCAAACCCACCTCATATGTTAACCCTCTCATTCCTCGGATCATTCTTGTAAACCTCAGTCAGAAATATCAGTCAAGATGTTGTAGGGTGACTGAAAAAGTGTGAGGGTGTAAATGATCTACTCGCTCGCCTTTCATTGAGCTGTTTTTCTGTCTTTGCACATAAATAATCAGTAAAATTGTCTCTTTGTATCCACACTCTCTTTTAATTTAGTTTAGTTTAGTTTAGAGATGCAGCACGAAAATAGGCCCTTCGGCCCATTGAGTCTGCACCGACCAGCGATCACCACGTACTAACAATATCCCCCACACACTAGGGGCGATTTACATTTTTATATCATGCCTATTAATCTCCAAACCTGTAGGTCTTTGGAGTGTGGGAGGAAACCCATGCGGTCACGGGGAGGACGTACAAACTCCGTACAGACAGCACGAGTAGTCAGGATCGAACCCGCGTTTCTGGTGCTGACACTATGCCACTGTGTGGCCCCTTTGGCATTAAGTTCATTTCGCCTGCATCCTCTACTTCTTTGCTACTTCCCATTTTATTCTGTTTCTGTCTCATCAGCAAGCATTAAAGATGGCCCATTAATCCGCTCCAAATGTGTTCCAAAATCTGATGCAAATTGGACATGCACATTAACTTTAATTTTATTATCGAAAACCTATAGTGTTAGTGATCACTGATGCCCAGAGATACCCCACAAGGTTGGCCTTACTCATAAATGTACCAAAAAATGTAGAACTTTATCTGAATATTTCAGGCATAGTCAGAAAAACACCTTGTATATTTTCACCAATTTTCTTTATTAGTCCAGTTTCCAGGTGAGATTCTTGAGATTTAAACACGTGACAGTTGTTTTGAGATACAGCCCGGAAACAGGCCCTTCGTCCCACCGAGTCCGTGTTGACCAGTGATTTGCGTAAACTAACACTATCCTACATACACAAGGGACAATTTACAATTTTACCAAGCCAATTAGCTTGTGTGGATTTGGAGTGTGGGAGGAAACTGGAGCAGCCAGGGAAAACGCATGCAAGTCACGGTGAGAATGTTCTCCTAAAGGGCCTGTCCACCTTGGGCGTCATTTGCATGTCACGTAGGTGGCGTGCAAAGATTTTGGGCGGTGCCCAAAAGCCTGAGGCGCCGCGCGCAACCGTGCACCACTGTCTACGCCACCACGTCTCTCCACGCCATGCGCACGTAATGCACACCATGCGCGCATCACGATGCATGCGTGACACATAAATGATGTTGCGTCGTGCGTCCTGACACGTAAATGATGTCCAAGTGGGACAGGCCCTTTATTCTGTGCCTCTCATGAAGGGCCTGTTTCTGCGCTTTATCCCTAAAACTCTAAAACTAAAAATACCTCCACCCTCACCACCATCCAGCGACCTTCACCTCCAGGTGGGGCAGAGATTCACCAGCACCTCTTCTAACCTCATTTATTAATTTTGGAGCTCTTGCTGTGACCTCCTCTACATCGGTGAGGTCAAGCCTAAATCAGGCAACAGTTTTGCTGAGCACTAGTGCTCTGAATGTCATGGCCAGCAGGAACTCCTGGTTGCGAGACATGTCAATTCCTCTCCTTCATCCTTCTCTCTATCATTGAACTCATCCACCGAGGCGAGGCCAAATGCACATCAGAGGAACACCACATCATATTTCAACTCAGTAGTCTATGATCTGACAGCATGAACATCGAGTTATCTAATTTCACGTAATCTGCCCCCCCTCGGCCCTTCCCACGCTCTCTCAGATTCCCCCACTCATACCCTTCCTCCCACAGTAACCTGCCTTCTCTCACCCAGCTTCTGCCCCACCCACTCCATCTGTCCACCAGCCACACACTCCTCCCTTCATGAGTTATGCAGCATGGAAACAAGCCCTTCAGCCCAACCTGCCCACACTGACCTGACCTGGTTCCATATCCCACTCAACCTTTCCTATCCGTGTGCCTGCCCAAAAGGCTCCCCTTCCCCCTCCCCGATTCTCATCTGCCTACCCCGCCTTCCTTATTTGGTCCCATACTTCACCATCCTTTCCCATTAGATACTATCACTGGTAGCTTCTGGTCATAGAGTCATAGAGTCACAGAGTGATACTGTGTGGAAACAGATCCTTCGGCCCAACTTGCCCACACCGGCCAACATGTCCCAGCTGCATTAGTCCCTCCTGCCTGAGTTTGGCTTATATCCCTCCAAACCTGTCCTATCCATGTACCTGTCTAACTGTTTCTTAAATGTTGGGATAATCACTGCCTCAACTACCTCCTCTGGCAGCTTGTTCCATACGCCCACCACTCTTTGTGTGAAAAAGTTACCCCTCAGATTCCTATTAAATCTATTCCCCTTCACCTTAAACCTATGTCCTCTGGTCCTCAATTCACCTACACTGGGCAAGAGACTCTGTGCATCTACCCCATCTATTTCTCCCATGATTTTATACACCTCTATAAGATCACCCCTCAACCTCCTGGCTCCAATGAATATAGTCCCAGCCTACTCAACGTCTCCCTATATCTCAGACCCTCGTGTCCTGATGACCTCTGTGTCACCTCCACCCCTCTCTCTCCCTCCTGACTCCATCCACCAATCCACCCCTTCTCACATGGATACACCAAACACACGCCATCTCTTTCTCCCCTTCCCCTCATGCTGCCTATAATGTTATATCCTTATCTATTAGCTTCTGCCCCTGCACTCTTTCAGTCCTGAGGAAGGATCTCAATCTGAGGCATCAAATGTCCTTTTCCTTCCACAGATGCTGTCTGACAGTCTGAGTTTCTCCAGCAGTTTTTTTTTAATATACACAAACAGTTTATTTTCTCATTCAGGTTGAGTGAATATCACACTTAAAACTTTCAACACACTTCATCCAAACTGTTAAATGAGGCGTATTTTGTGAAAATATTCCCAACCTGCTCAGGAGGTTTCTTGCAGAATGCCGAGGCAGTCAGAATTTGAGTAGATCTGTGGTACATGCCCCAAGCTCACCCATGTGCAGCACGGTGGCGCAGCTGGTAGAGCAGCTGCCTCACAGCGCCAGAGACCCGGGTTCAATCCTGACCTCGGGTGCAGCCTGTGGGTGGAGTTCTCCTTCTGACTGCAAGGGTTTCCTCCAGATGCTCCGGTTTCCTCCCACATCACAAAGACGTGCGTGTTTGCAGGTTAATAGGCCTCTGTAAATTGCTCATTCTTGTGTATGATAACATGGAACTAGTGTGAACGGGGGATCGATGGTCAGCATGGACATTGTGGGCTGAAGGGCTTGTTTCTGCATTGTATCTCTAAACTAAACTATAAAGAAGGGTTTCGGCCCGAAACGTCGCCTATTTCCTTCGCTCCATAGATGCTGCTGCACCCGCTGAGTTCCCCCAGCAATTTTGTGTACCACCTATAACTAAACATTAACAGGCCACCTTCAGTGCTAACAGTCTTGTAAGACTCTGGGGAACAGATTGCAAGCCACAGTAAAACAACATTGTACAGTGCACCCATTATTGATCCATGCATTGCCTTCGAGACACAGAGCAGTACAGCACAGAAACAGACCTCTTGGACCAACCTGTCCACCGACCAAGTTGCCTATCTGAGCTGGTTCCATTTGCCTGCATTTGGCCCATATCCCTCTAAACCTTTTCTATCCATGTAACCATATAACCATATAACAATTACAACACGGAAACAGGCCATCTCGGCCTTTCTAGTCCGTGCCGAACACTTACTCTCACCTAGTCCCATCTACCTGCACTCAGGCCATAACCCTCCATTCCTTTCCCGTCCATATACCTATCCAATTTATTTTTAAATGATAAAATCGAACCTGCCTCCACTGGAAGCTCATTCCACACAGCTACCACTCTCTGAATAAAGAAGCTCCCCCTCATGTTACCCCTAAACTTCTGTCCCTTAATTCTCAAATCATGTCCTCTTGTTTGAATCTTCCCGACTCTCAATGGAAAAAGCTTATCCACGTCAACTCTATCTATCCCTCTCATCATTTTAAAGACCTCTATCAAGTCCCCCCTTAACCTTCTGCGCTTCAAAGAATAAAGACCTAACTTGTTCAACCTTTCTCTGTACAATGTACCTCTCCAAATGGCTTTTAAACATAGTAATTTTATCCACCTCCACCATTTTCTCTGGCAGCTCATCGGAGATGCAAAGGCAATATGATTTCCCCAGAGAAACAAGAAGGAGTTTGGAGCTGACATTAAATTCCCTTGTGGGACAAGGGATCAAAATATCCATGATAACACATGTAAATACACTAGTCTGTTAAGATGGATTATGGCGAATGGACTAACAGTGATGGATTAATAAATAACTTTCTATCATTTGGTCCAATGGTCAATGGTGTGATGTTTAACTCACAGTATACAATTTTCTGGGCAGTGGGCAGGTGCTATAGACCTGCACGGGAAGGTAGACGCTCCCGCCCTCACGAGCCTCGGGCAGATGAAGCTCATCACCCTGGGAAGGCAGTCCATCTAGGAGAGGAAAAACTTTGATTTAAAACCTCCACTGCCTTGTGGCCATATCCAGTCATGGAAAAGGCTCCAGGAGTAAACCTCGAGTTAGATGGAGCTCTGGGGGCTAGTGGAATCAAGGGATATGGGATGAAGGCAGGCACGCGTTATTGATTGGGGACGATCAGCCATGATTACAATGAATGGCGGTGCTGGCTCGAAGGGCCTAATGGCCTCTTCCTGTACCTATTTTCTATGTTTCTAAAACCAGGATGCATCACCCATGACCGTTAGTCATGACCGAGGAGGGCCTATTACTATTACCCACAGTAATATACACAGTGTTGGACATGTGGGAAAGGAAGATAGTACAGTGCAGCATAGAAACAGGTCCTTTGACCCAAAATGTCAGTGAAAAGATGATGCCAAGTTAAACTAATTTCCTCTGCCTGCACACATGGAAATATTTGACTTCATTTTTAAAAGTGGGGTATATACTCTTAAGCAGTACATGTGAGGTATATGCGGTATATGTATATGTGGACATGTCTGCATGCAGGTTGCTTAAGAGTCCATCAACAAATGGCTAAATGTTTCAAAAGTTTTTCAGCAGTGTAAGTTGATTCAGTATGTGGGTGACTTATCATTCACAATACTGCTGAGGAACACATGGTGTTGCTGAAGTGGTTTTACAGTTCCCGATGCCAAGCTGGTTTAAGTAAACCCCAAAAAGTTTCAGTCAAGCCAAAAGACGGAAGATCTGGTGCTCACCCTGAGAACCGGAGAGAAGGGCATAGATGAGGCAAAAAGGGGAAAGTAGTGCAAGAGTTACAAATGGTAGAGAATGCTTTGGCTATAGGGTTATTTTACGACTGAGGATGTATGTCATGAGACAATGGAGGATTATCGCTGAAGACACAAGAGACTTCAGATGCTGGAATCTTGAGCAAAAAAACAAAAGGCTGGAAGAACTCAGCAGGGCTGTCAGCTCTGTAAAGGGAATGGATGGATGACATTTCAGGTCAGAACTTTTCTTCAGACAATATACAAAATTTTGCTGGATGCTTGTTTGAGTTGACATGGAGGTCAACAAAATGGGAGTGGAGAACAGAATGTGTGGAGGGTTTACACACACTCAAGGGATTCATTACAAACATACGGTTTTGGGAACAATGGCCTCTAAACAGACTTTCTGGCTGGAGTGTAAAGCTGTGGAATCCACTAAGTGATTTAAGTGATTTATCCACAGGAAATTAAGTGCATGCCTCTTAAACACAAGCTCCAATAGAGCTAGCATTCCCATCATGTGAGAAATGGCGGCAAAGCACTTTCTTATGTTATTGGCAACACTGTGGTAACTCTGAGAACAGAGCTCACTCCAATGAGATCATTGATAGATGGGAGAATGAGACAAGGGACTGTCACCCACCCCACCTTTGGGCTGTGTGCTAATTATTATGATTAGAAGATGGAATTAATCCACCACTCAACCCAATCCTGCAAACATGGACCAATGCCAGATAGGTGCATCAATCTATGGTGAAAAATGCTTGGGAAACAGAAGGTTGACTAAGAAGGGCACTCACCTGTAGGGAATGATATCATTGCAAGTGGATCCAGTAATACACAAAGGGGACAAAGATGGATGTGAGGGGGAATTTGCGATGCATAATGAAATAGCTGAGTCACTGAAATTAGGTTGCTCAAAATACCGGAGCAAGCGGAGTGGGCCGCTGTCACAGAGACGGTGATGCCACAGCTGCGTTCCATGTTTTCCTGGGATTCACCAATGAAAATTTCTGTCAAATTGGGAAGGGCAAGAATTTTGATCAGCAGGTGAGACACGGGCTGGTGGAAATGGAAGACCTCATCTGGAGAGCAGATGCGGCAGAGATGAAGAATCTGGCAGAAAGGGATGATGTCTGTACAAGAGATGGGGTGGGGAGAGGGTGGTGGGTATATAGAACGAGCTGCCATTGGAGGTAGTTGAAGCAGGTACAATAACAGCATTTAAAAGACACTTAGACAGATGCATGGATAGGGAAGGTTTAGTGGGATATGGACCAAACACGGGATTAGCTTTGATGGAGCATCTTTGTCGGCATGAACGAGTTGGACCGAATGCTGTCTGACTATCGCTCTATGAGATGTAGTCGAGGCAGCTCTGCGAGTCAGTAGGTTCATGGTAAAATGTGCAACATTACCAGTCCTGATGCAGGGTTTTGACAAGAAACATTGACAATTCCTTTCTCCCAATAGATGCTGCTTGATCCACTGAGTTCCTCCAGCACCTTGTCTGGTGCCCAATGTAAACAATGCCTTCCTTAATTCAAGGAGACTGAACTATACTGGTCAATAATCCAGATGCAGGCTCACCAATTTACTGAATCATGTTAAAGGCTTCCTTATTCTTATTGACCAACTCATATACAATAAGCACTAATATATCACTGGAACAGGCAGCATTTCTGGAGAGAAGGAATAGGAGGATATCGACCCGAAATGGCACCCATTCCTTTTCTCCAGAGATGCTGCCTGTCCCGCTGAGTTACTCCAGCTTTTTGTGTCTATCTTCAGTTTTAACCAGCATCTGCTGTTCCTTCTTACACAATATATCACTGGATGTTGTCATTACATTCTGTACCTGTACACTAACTTTTCATGCATATGCAATGACACATAAATGCTCCCAACATTTACCAGTCCCTTGCCTTATATATAAAAATACCAATTTCAGTTCTGCCTAATAAGCCGCATAATTTCACGAGGAAAAAACAAACAGCTATGAGAAATCAGGGAACCTACCAATGTCTGTCGAGCCAAAGGATGGTTCATGTTTCAGGTTAAGATTTTTCATCAGGACCTCTCAACCTAAAACACTGACCATCTCTTTGCCCTCACAGATGCTGTTAAACCTGCTGAGTTTGCCCCGCATTATAATTTGTTATACTAGATTCTAACATCTGTAGTCATTTGTGTCTGTACCCCAGTCACTCCCTCTATCCCCCTCTCCAGATTCAGGGACATTTTCTTCCCAGCTTTTACCAGGCAACTGAATCCTGCTACCAACTACGAGAGAGCAGTCTTGAGCTAATATCCACCTCATTGGAGACACTTGGACTATCTTGGATCGGACTTTGCTGGACTTTATTTTGCACTAAACGTTATTCACAATATTCTCTATATCATGTATCTGTACACTGTGGATGACTCGATTGTAATCATGTATTGTCTTTCCACTGACTGGTTAGCAGACAACAAAAGTTTTTCATTGTATCTCGGTACATGTGATAATAAACTAAACTCAAAGTGTATAATTTCAAATTTCTGTGTTAAATGATTCATCAACCACCTTTTTTGCCCGATAGTTGAATCAGTCTGTATCCCTTTGTAATTTACTGTATATGCATCTTCCTCACATCTTACATTCTCACTCAACTTCTTAACATCAGTAAACTTTGGTGAGGTGCACTCCCTTCATACAAGTCCCTTTTACAAATGATTGCTGAGGTCCCGAAACAATTTCTTGTAGCACTCCATTAATTACACGTAAACATTTTGAGAATAAACCAGCCTTCGACCCATACTGCAATACTTGAAACCTAATCCAGTGTAATAGCGCCCCTGTAGAACCATAGTAAATGCCTTCTCAAGAGCCAAATATAATCCATTTTAAAAATCCTACTTATGATCACTGCTAGGAACAGTAAAAAAACGAATAGATGCATCAAACAGGATTCCCCTTTTATAGAACTGCTTTGAATCAGCCTAATCAAGTTGCAATATTCCTAGTGCTCTGTCACCACGTCTTTATTAATAGTTTGTGGCATTTTCCCCAAGATCAAACGCATTACATTCATTATCTCTGCAGCCATCTGTTTTAAAATCTTACGGATATAGGCCATTAGCTCCAAGGGATTTGTTGGCTTTTAGTCCCATCAATATCTTCCCTATTTTTTTCTTCACTATTATTATTTACATTGTCATTGGAGTCCTGGTCTTCAATAGCGTCCGACATGTTGAGTCTTTTACAACAAAAGCGGTCACAGAATAATTTGTTTAACATCTCAAACATTTTCTTTTCTTCCCATTGTAATTGCGATGGCTTCTGCCTCAAAGGTACCCATATTTCCTTGGGCTAATTTCTTCCATTTTACAATTTTGTAAAAGCTCTTACAATCTGTTTTACACTTCATGCACATTTACTCTCATGTATTTTTCTCCTTCCATCAATTTATTGGTCAGTCTTTGTTGATAAAAAATATCCTTTAAGTACTTAGGCTTTTTAATCTGCTTGGCAAGATAGTAGGTCTTTTATAATCTAATTATATATTTGACTGTAGACACAAAATGCTGGAATAACAGCGGGACAGGCAGCATCGCTGGAGAGAACGAATGGGTGACGTTTCAGGTCGTCGAGACCCTTCTTTGACTTCTCTTATTAATCATTGGTGCATCATTTTCCTTGATTGAATTCTGTTTATATTTATTAGCTTACTTTAGTTTAAAGATACAGCATGGAAACAGACGCTTCGGCCCACCGAGTCTGCGCCGATCAGCAATCACCCATACACCAATTCTATCCTACACACTAGGGACAATTTTTACAGAAACAGATTAACCTACAAACCAGCTCATATTTGGAATGTGGGAGGAAACAGGAGCGCCTGCAGAAAACAAACACAATCACAGGGAGAACGTACAAACTCCGTACAGATGGCATCTGTGGTCAGGATTGAACTTGGGCCTCTAGCGCTGTGCCTCTATGCCACCCTATTTATGGGCAATGGGCATAACTAGCAAGGCTGCTATTTAATTCCTATTTCTACTTGCCTGGCGAGGTTCGTGGCGAGTTTCCATGTCAGAGGAGCATGTGATTTGCAGGAAATAAACAGGCAACCACATTGCAATGCACCAGAAGGTGATCGATGTCAGGAGTTTGGAAGATCCTGCTGGAATAGCCAGGTCAAGTTGTGTTTGGTGTCAAATGCACATGTACGGTGAGATACAGGTACAATGAATACCCTGCCCGCAGCAATGTCACCGGTACATAGACTCAGACAACACACAAAAACAAATAATACATAAATTACAAATAACATTTCTAAAAGAAGAAAGGCTGCGCAAAAAAACCCCAAGTCATTAGTGCAAAATCAGAATTAGAGAAAATAGATGTCCATGGTCATGCAAAAGGGGGACCATTGTATTCTGTTGTGAAGGTTGGATTAGGATTGTGCAGGTTGGTGTAAGTATCTGATAGTTGTAGAGGTATTTGCTGCTCCTGAACCTGGTGATGTGGGACTTGAGGCTTCTGTAATTCATGCCCAATGGCAGCAGTGAAAATAGGGCATGGGCCAGATGGTGGGGATCATCAATGATCGATGCCTGCTTCAAGAGACAACACCTCATGCAGATGCTATTGGTGATAGGATGGGCTGTGCCCAAATCTCCCTGCAACTTTTTGCATTCATGTGCTTGGGAATTGCCATTCCAGGCCACGGTGCAAGCAGTCAGGATACGTTCTACAACACATTTGTAACCGCAGAGCTATTTTGCATTCAAGCCACATGGTACATGTATGGAGGAAGTGAACGATTAGACTGCTGGATGGAGTGTCAATCTAGTGGATACATTTTGTCCAAAATTAAATCATTCATTATTGATGCTACACTTATCTAGTCAAGTGGAGTGCTTTGTATCTACTCACTGATTTCTACCTTGTGGATGGTGGAAGTGTTATGGTGGCACAAGATCTGAGCCATTTGTCACAGGATACGCAGTCTCTAAGCTGTCCTTGTACGCATAATATTTTGTGGCAGCTCCATATCTGCCTCATGGTGATGCCCAACACCCTCCACCCTAAGATGTTGGCAGGATTAAGCAATGGTACTGTTGCTGAAAGTGTGAGGTAGTTACTTAAGACATTCATTTGTTTGAATGGTCATTTCAAACCAATTAACAAAGATGCTAACGGGATCAAGCAATTATGGGGAGAAAGCAGGAACAGGGTACTGATTTTGGATGATCAACCATGATCATATTGCTGGATAGAAGGGCCGAATGGCCTACTCCTGCACCTATTTTCTATGTTTCTATTTCCCAGCACTGGAGTGATATAACTGTGCCTACTGAAAGGGAACGATGGTCAAATAGAGGGATGAAATATTTATTTAATATTATATCTACCACAGTGACTTTAATATAATTTCCCATTCGAACTCAGCTAACTCACATTCCTTTAATTAGCTTTGCTTAAATTTGAGCTCCTTATTTCAGATTTAACCGCAACCCTTGCAAACGTAATGTGAAATTCTATCATATTATGAATACTCTTCCCCAGAGCAACATTTATGTAAGATAACCAATTAACCATTTAGCTACCCTTAAATAGCTGCTTTCCTAAATAATTTCTTCAAAATTCCATCATCCAAGCCATATTTTCCAAGTTGGCCTTGACTATGTGAAGAATAAAAGCCTTCAAGAATAATGTGTTCTTCCACTTTCCTGATTTATACTCTGCCAAATGCCAGCAACCCATGAAGCATTCCTAAACGTAGACTTTAGAGTCTGTGCCGACCGACAATCACCCCATTCAACATCCTACACACACTAAGGACAATTTTATAACTTACCAAACCCAATTGATCTAGAAGCCTGTGCATCCTGAGCACCCACGCGGTCACAGGGAGAATGTACAAACTCCATACAGACAGCATCGACAGCCAAGATCGAACCCGGCTCTCTGGCATTGTCAGGCAGCAGCTCCACTGCTATGCCGCTGTGCTGCCCAAATTATATTAACCTTAGTTTTCAAATTAGCTTACTTTAATTAATAAAATGTGGTTAAGTGTCAGAAAAAGTTTTAATGAACACTGTAAGGCTACAAAACAGTTTCTAAACTTGAAAAGATGGCCACCATATTTATGAAATGTTTGGGTAAACCTGGGAGAGTGATTCTCCATAAAGCTGAAGGAGGCAACACGTTGGAATATCTGAGCCATCAGAGCCAGAGTGACAAAAGGATGCTAACTGAAGGGGTGTTAGAACATTTGATTCAGAATGTGACAAGGCTTGTCCTCACAAGTTCACAGGCTACAGGAGTAGAATTAGGCCATTCGGCCCATCGAGTCCACTCCGCCATTCAATCATGGCTGATCTCTGCCTCCTAATTTTATCTGCCTTACCCCCCATAACCCCTGACACCCATTCTAATCAAGAATTTCTCTATCTCTGCCTTAAAAATATCCACTGACTTGGCCTCCACAACTCTCTGCGGCAATGAGTTCCACAGATTAACTATCCTCTGACTAAAGAAGAAGAACCACCCTCAAGGTGGTTTGCATTGATGTGGTGAATTATATTGAGCCTAACAAGTCATCCCATTATTATCAGAAGTAGATAACCTCGGTGGGCGGCGCGACTCTCGTCAGCAGCGGCCTCTGCAGTCCGTCTGCGTTTTTATTATTTTATGTCTATGTTTTTATGTAGTTTTTGTTATTTTTTGTTGGGGTATGTGTGTGGGGGGGTGGGGGTGGGGTGGGAGGGAGGGGGTAACTTTTAAATCTCTCCCTGCACGGGAGACCCGACCTTTTCTTTGTCGGGTCTCCGTTGTCGTTGGGGCTGCAACGAGGAGCGGCCCCCAACAGGAAGACCGGGGAGCTGTGGTGCCGACTACTCACCTCACTGTCGCGGAGCTGGCCGAGTCCAGAGCGGGTGGAGCGGTGGTGGAGCGCTGCTGCGGAGTTTCGGAGGCTGCAACTGCGGGTCTGGCGGACGGCGGCACCGGGAGTCCGCGGGTCCCTGGAGGGAGACCGCTTTTCAGGGCTCCCGCAACGGCGACTTCTCCCGCCCGAGTTGCGTGGTTGAAGAGCTCCTGGAGCGGGGCCTTACATCATCGCCCCGCGCGGCTTGGAATGGCCGCGGGACTCTGCGAGTGCACGCCGGGGGCTCTAACAACTAGACCCGGTGCGCGACCTTGCATCACCCGGCGTGGCTTTAATGGCCGCGGGACAATTCGCCATCGCCCGCCGGGGGCTTTGACTTTGACTCTGACATCGGGGGGGAGAGTGTATTGGAGAGATAAGTTTTTTTGGCCTTCCATCACAGCAATGTGATGGATGTTTATGTAAATTATGTTGTGTCTTGGGTCTATTTGTTTGTAATGTATGGCTGCAGAAACGTCATTTCGTTTGGACCTCAAGGGGTCCAAATGACAAATAAATTGTATCGTATCGTATCGTATATCATTGCAAATGAGTGGTTATCATCGTAAGCATTTCTTATGGAAGCCCAAAAAATATGTGATGTTGAATTCATATTTGGAATGCTTTGAAATATTGGCCAGGGTATCAATTCCCTAAAAAGACATTGTACCATTGCCATGTTTGATTGAAACCCATTCTGATGCTGTTCATCTCTGGTGCTGGCGGCAGAAGCAGATTCACAGACACAATCAATATCACAAAGCTGCCAGTAGTTTAGTAATAATCGGTTAATTTTCTTCAAAGAACACATAAAAATGAAAAGCGGAAATATATTTTGGTCGCTCCACACTTGTAAAACTCTCTCCAGAATTAGGTGCTTCTGATTTTAAAGTTAGCCCTAGAGTTCTAGATCCCTATCACAATCAAAAGTTTCCCTCTACGTTGCTGATCAATCTTTCCAAGATCAAAATGATCCAAATCAAATGCTCTCCTAAACTTCTTTAATCCAGGGATTATAGTCCTAGTTCGTAAACCCTCTCGTTGTAATTCAACCATTGAGGATTATTCCCTCTCATTTGTTCTACTAGTAAGGAATAACTGGTATACTGGGGGAAAGAGCAATCTTGCCTCAAGACAATAGTCTCCTGCAATGCAATACCTTATTTAAATGGAAAAATGCATATCAATGCTTGATCCATCCTCTAAATCTAAGCTGGAAGCTCTTGACCTTTCTCATTACTCACTTTTCGGGAAAGCATCCATGCCAGATCTTTTCTTGTACACAGTTTGAATGCTTCATCCCCATCATCATGCTTCCAGTCATGCACACGGAAGTCTGGATTTGCTTTCCGGTTGATATAGGATGATGGAAGAGGGCCACAAGAATGAGGGCAAAGTGTGAAAAAACACATAGTCCAAATGAGTTTTTTCTTGGGTACATCATTTTTCCGACAGAAAAGATACCAATGAACAAAATGACACCCAAGAAGTAGGATCATAGGGGGGGTGCACAGTAGGCCCCTCTGGCCCACGGACTATAATGCTACCCAAAACGTATTTGCCTAAACCATGTTCAATCGGGCATATTGATGGGGCAGGGAAGAAAGAGATTGAAGCAGGCATTTGCAGGAAAGATTCAGAAAGACACACTGGAAAAGGAGGAAGAAAGTGTGAAGGGTAAAGTCAGAGATTAAGGATTATTTAATCCATCAAGTTCCTCACATTATAACATCATATTGTAGTGGAATCTTACTGTATGCACACACACAGGTTTACTCTGTATATAATCTTCACAACATTTTTACATTGATGCAGAGGTGTAAATCCAAAATCATTGCCACATTTACACAAGCATTAGTTGAGTTGGTCGTAACCAATACATCCCTGGGGAAGCAAGGAAAGTGGGAAGTGCATGTCTATAAATCCCAGAAAGTAGCAAGGCAGATAGATAAGGTATCTAAATGACACCTATCTTAATTAGCCATGACATTGACTACAATAATGGGAGGATTATATTAGGACTGTATAAAACACCAGTTAGGTCACAAATGAAGTATTGTGCACAGTTTCTGTCACTATGCCAGAACAAGTGTGGAGATGGCACTGGAGAGAGTACAGAGGAGATTTACAATGCTGAAATCAGTTGAGAAGAACTGAAGAGATGGCATCGTACAATATGGGAACAGGCCCGTTGGCCCAACCCATCCATGCCTACCAAGATGCCTCATCTAAGCCTCATTTACTTGCATTTAGCCATTATCCCTCCAAAGCTTTCCTATCCATGCCCCTGACCAAGTGTCTTTTAAATGGTGTTACCTGGAAGTATGGTGGAGGCAAGACGGTCAGCACATTTAAAGACATATTGATGAACATATTCAGGGTTACTACTCAAGAACTGGATAGTGCTTGAATGAGTTTGAATGATTGAAAGATGCAGCATGAAAACAGGCACTTCGGCTCACCAAGTCCATGCCAACAATTCATCACCCGTTCTCACTCATTCTATGTTACCCCACTTTCGCATTAATTTCCTACATACTAGGGGAACCATACCAAGGCCAATTAGCCTACAAACCTGCACGTCTTTGGGATGGGGGAGGAAACCAGAGCACCCATAGAAAACTCACGAGGTCACAGGGAGAACATGCAAACTCCACACAGACAGCACTGGATCAAACCCAGGTCGTCTCTGGCACTGTGAGACAGCAGCTTCACCAGCAGCGTCACCGTGCCACCGGATAACCTTACATCCATTACAGGCCAGAGTAGACTTTAAATGGGCTTAAAGCTTTAAAATTTCTGCTTCCAAATTTCCTCCACACCTCATCCTGGGAATCCGTAACTATCTGATGCTGTGAAACACAAGTTGTATTGGAGCAGGATTTAAATTCACTCATCTGAGCAGAAAAAATAGTTTATAATAATTCAGTCCAGTCAGCCTGATGCAAGGAGATTAAAAGTGAAATACATGAACAAACAGATGAATATGATCAATTATCACAGCCTGTTAACATATTAATTGTTAAATTTCAGCTGAGCGCTATGTGTAGTAAACACATGAGTACCACTACTGGAGCAAGGCAGTGCTGCTATTGATGAGATGAGTCTTTAATCCAAGACCCGCTAAACTAATGAAAAGTTCTGTGACTCTATCTTGGAGAAGAGCACAGGACATGTCCTTACAGCCTCGATCAATTTAAACCTCAAAGCAACATCACTAAACTAAATAGCTTGCTCTTTAAGATATTTATGAGAAGACAAAAATAATTTACTGCAGATGCTAGAAATCTGAAATAAAACAAGAGTCATGGAAACACCTTATCATAAAGAAGCATTTAGTTTAGTTTAGTTTAGTTTAAAGACACAGCGTGGAAATAGGCACTTCGGCCCAACGAGTCCGCACTGACCAGAAATCCCCACACATTAACACTATCCTATACACACAAAGGACAAGTTTAAAAAAAAAATTTATACCAAGCCAATTAGCCTACAAACCTGTACGTCTTTGGAGTGTGGGAGGAAACCGAAGATCTCAGAGAAAACCCACGCAGGTCACGGGGAGAACTCCGATCAGACAAGCACCCGTGATCAGGATTGAACCCAGGTCTCTGGCGCTGAAAGGCAGTAGCTCTACTGCTATGCCACCCCTAAGAGAGAGAGAGAAACACAGTTAGGTTTTAATTGGGGGAACTTGCATCAGAAGTCTGAGCTATTAGCAATACCTTGCCTTACACAGAGTAGCTTCTGACTTTTTTTCTACTGATGTTCCACTCCCATAGTACTTTGTCAGTATTAATGTGATTTTAAAATGTTTGAAAATCTATAGTCCAAATGCTGTTTATTTTCTTTTTTTTTTTTTAATATTTTATTTTATTAGAAGTAAGTACAGTCATATGGCACCAAAGTGCCTAATATATATTTTCATAATACATTTTATGTACAACTTCTTTTTTTTTTTTTTGTTACACTGAAAAAAAGATTAGAATAAGAAAAAGAAGTTAGATAGTAAAGGATAGAAAGATGTGAAATATATAGTGTGTGAAAAAAGAAAATGAGTAAATGAAGAAAGTTGAGAGAGAGAATAGAGAGAAGAAAAGAAAAAAAGAGGATATCATTATTTATAGTCTTGACCAACCCTCGTCCAGTCCTGAAACAGTTATTTTTTACAATTGTGTTGCACCATATGATTCCAAAAAAACGACGAATGGAGACCAACTCGTTATGAATTGGTCTGATTTATCCATTAGGAGGAATCGCATTTCCTCAAGATGAGCGGTGTCCAACATACTTGTAATCCACATTTTAAGCGTTGGTATTGATGTACCCTTCCAAAATTTAAGAATTAATTTTTTTGCTATTATTAAACCATAGTTAAGGAATAGATTTTGAGATGTGTTCAATTTATTCCCATCTTCCATTACGCCAAATATAATCATTTCAGTATTAGGTTCCATTCTTGTCTTGAATAATTTTGTAAATATTTCAAAAATATCATTCCAAAATCTATAAAGTTTTATGCAGGAGACTAAGGAGTGTGTTATAGTTGCCTTTTGGGCTAGACATTTATCACAAGTGGCGGATATATTTGGATAAAATTTGTTCAATCTTGTTTTTGAGTAATATAATCTATGTACAATTTTAAATTGAATTAAATTATGTCTTACATTAATTGAACATTTGTGAATATATATCAGGTATTTTTCCCATTTAACCTTCGTAATTTTTATCATTAGTTCCCGTTCCCACTCTTCTCTAAGTACCTCTGTCGATGGTAGGTCTATATTTAGAATACTATTATATAAATATGATATTAATTTTTGTGAGTCAGCTTCAATATTCATTGCCTCTTCCAATAAGTCAGGAGTTACTTTTTGATATCCTTGTATATATTTTTTCACGAAATCGCAAATCTGAAGATATTTAAAATATTGGTTGTTTTTCAATTTAAATTTTAATTGTAATTGTTGGAATGATAGTAAGTTTCCCATTTCATACATATCCCCGATCCTTCTAATTCCGAGACTTTCCCATTGGTTATATGTCTTATCAATAAGAGATGGTTTAAATAAAGGGTTATTCGCTATTGGCATTAACAGTGATAGATTTCTTAATTTTAAAGATAATTTTATTTGTTTCCAAATTCTTATTGTACCATATATAATTGGGTTCTTCTTATATATTGTGTTATTCAGTTTTTTGGGGGAGAAGAGGATCGTTCCTATATTACTAGGATGGCAATCCTCCTTCTCCATTTTTATCCATTCTGTCTGTTGGGTAGAACTATCCAACCAATAAATCATATTCTTAATATGCACTGCCCAGTAATAATACATAAAATTCGGAAGTGAAAGTCCCCCGACCTCTTTTGGTTTACATAAGTGTTTTTTTGTGATTCTATGTGATCTATAGTCCCAAATATAATTAGTAATATTAGAGTCTAATTTTTTTTTAAAGTATTTTGGTATATATACCGGTATAGATTGAAATAGGTATAGTAATTGTGGTAGGAAGATCATTTTTATTGCATTTATTCTACCTAATAATGATAAGGGAAGTGTTTTCCAAAATTTAATCAACGTATTAAGTTTATTTAATAAAGGCATGAAATTAGCATTGAATAATGCTTTATATTTTCTAGTAATCTGAATACCCAAATATTTAAATTTTTCTGTTGCGATTTTAAAGGGGAACTTCAGTAAGTGTGTAGGTTCTTGAGGTTTTAATGTCATGATTTCACTTTTATTCCAGTTTATTCTATATCCAGAAAAAGACCCAAATTCCTCTATTAGGTTTAATAAATTTGGTATGCTCGTTTGTGACTTTGTAATATATAAAAGTATATCGTCTGCATATAATGAGATTTTATTCTTTGAGTCTCTGGTATTATAGCCCTGAATATTCGGATGAATTCTTATACTTTCAGCCAGGGGTTCTATCATAAGGGCAAATAGCAGGGGTGATAGTGCACATCCCTGCCTATTACCCCTTGATAGTTGAAATTTTTGAGATAACATGTTATTAGTTAAAATTCTTGCCATCGGTTTATCATATAATAATTTTACCCATCTTATAAAATTCTCTCCCATATTAAATTTTTGTAGTACTTTATATAAGTATTGCCACTCTACCTGATCAAATGCTTTCTCTGCATCCAAAGAAATAATTGATATATCTTCTTCCTCTACTTTATGCGAGTACATTATATTAAACAGACGTCTCAGATTATTAAATGAGTATCTTTTAGGTATAAACCCCGTTTGATCAGGGTTTATCAATTTACTAATATATTTGCTTAATCTTCTTGATAAAATCTTTGCTAAAATTTTCTGATCTGTATTTAAAAGTGATATAGCTCTGTACGAGCCCGGATCTTCTAAATCTTTATCTTTTTTTGGAATAAGTGTAATAGTTGATTCTGTTAGTGTTTCAGGTAGTTTGTTTTCTTTAAAAGCATGGGAGTATAAATTAAATAAATAAGGGGTTGTTATCTCCTGAAATTTTTTATAAAATTCATTATTAAAACCATCTGGTCCCGGTGTCTTACCATTTTTCAGCGATTTTATTGTTTCACCTATTTCTTTGATTGTAATTTGAGCTCCTAATTCCTCTTGTTCCAAAAGGTCCAGTATTGGAAGATTACAATTATCTAGAAATTTTTTTATTTTACTATCTTCTCTTTTAATTTTAGATGTATATAAGTTTTGATAAAATTGGGCAAATCTATTATTAATATCTTTAGGTAGTATTAGTAATTCACCTTTCTCTGATTTAATTTTGGTTATAGTATTTTCCTTTTCTTGTTTTTTCAATTGGCGAGCTAAAAGCTTATGTGGTTTGTCACCAAACTCAAAATGTTCCTGTTTTGTCATTTGGAATAGTCTTATTACCCTTGCCGATAAAATTCGATTAAGTTTAAATTTCAGTAATATTATCTTATTGTGTTTATCTGTCGTGGAATCTTTGGCATTATCCATCTCTAACTGTCTGATTTCTTGTTCTAACAACAATTGTTCTGTCTTATTCTTTTTATTTTGAAAACTTTGATATGAAATTATAATTCCTCTCATAAATGCCTTAAAAGTTTCCCATAATAAAGAAGGCAAAGTACCTGGTATATCATTTGTATCGAAAAAAAGTTCCATTTGTTGTTTTAAATATTGATAGCCTTGCACGTCATTTAAAATATGTGTATTAAACCTCCAAAAAAAATTTTTGCCCGGCATTCCCTCAAATTTTACTGAAAATGTCAACGGGGAGTGATCTGAGATACTACTAATGTGGTATGTTGGGTTGTTTGTATATGGCATTAATTTCATATCCACTAAAAAATAATCAATTCTTGAATAAGTTTTATGCACCGAAGAGTAAAACGAGTATTCCCTTCCAACTGGATTAGCAGATCTCCATACATCTATTATATTCGTATTTTTTATATATGTATTTAGAAGTTCGCTAGTTTTAGATTTTAAATTACTCTTGGGGAACTTGCATCAGAAGTCTGAGCTATTAGCAATACCTTGCCTTACACAGAGTAGCTTCTGACTTTTTTTCTACTGATGTTCCACTCCCATAGTACTTTGTCAGTATTAATGTGATTTTAAAATGTTTGAAAATCTATAGTCCAAATGCTGTTTATTTTCAAGGGGATTGGTTCCTTTGGGCCTGAAAATGTCTTTGATCGATGTAACTTCTGGCTATTCTTGCAGACTGTGCTTATTTTCCATTTCTGGAGACAAATTTACTGACTGGACCAACGGCCCATTTTACTGGGTGGACCATACTTGCAGCTCCCAATGTGTGTACGGGCTGAGTCCACACAACTTATTTCCCCATGTGTTCATTCAAGAGTTGTTCACTTGGATCTCACAAGGGCAGATATAATGTGTTGCTTGTGCCGCATGCAATCTACTGACTGAGAACTAATGATCTACACCAAGAGCAACAAATTGAAACCTGGCTGGATGTGGGCTCATATAGTCATAGAGAGAGTCATTGAGTCATACAGCATGGAAACAGGCCCTTCAACCCATCTTGCCCATGCTGACCCATCTCGCCTGCTGTGGTTTTGCTCTTAACGCAGAAGTGCCTCCACTACTCCAGGGCTTAGGTCCAGCCACATACAGCCAATCGGGAAAGACCTGAAAGTTAAAAATGAATCCATTCTGCCTCAGTGCTGTCCTGCTTGACACCTTCATGTTCGTCACCTAAATGTTCAATGCCTGGAAGAGTCAGATAAAATCAGGAGAACATTTGATTAAGAATGAACATGATCCAGTTAATTAAAATGCACTTGACCATGGATGAAAAGCATGTGAACAGGTTAATTGACAAACAATTTGTAGAAACAAAGAAATGGCCACAGCATTTTTCCTCCCTCAGTCGGAACTGCAGGTTGGAAAATTTCTATTTAAAACTTGAACAATAGCAGTATAAAAATATCTCTATTGCTCAAGAAGGAACTGCAGATGCTGGAAAATCGAAGGTACACAAAAATGCTGGAGAAACTCAGCAGGTGCAGCAGCATCTATGGAGCGAAGGAAATAGGCAACGTTTCGGGCCGAAACGTTGCCTATTTCCTTCGCTCCATAGATGCTGCTGCACCCGCTGAGTTTCTCCAGCATTTTTGTATTGCCAGTTTAAACAACTGCCGATCCTCACTACCCCACACCAACACCACTAGATCTCTATCCTAGGCTACTGCCAGCAATATATAACATCGCAAATGTGCATAAATATATTCAAGTTATATATGTAGGAAGGAACTGCAGATTTTACTTCGGAGTCACGTGAGTGACTACGTGAAGAAGGGCCGTCCGTCTGCGTGTGCGTCATTACGTCTGAACGCAACGCGCATGACGGACTGGAGAGGCACTGCGTCCTCCCAGCCGTCAGGATCGGCAGGTAAGGAAAGTTGAACTACTTACCTGCGTTCTCTCGGACTTGAAGCTTTTTGTAGTTTCAGAGCCCAGATGTCGAGGAGACGGTCCACGGGGAAGTCGGCTGCCGAAGACCGCAGCATTCCCAGTAGCGGGCGACGGTCTTGTTCCCGACATTACCGCCGGCAGGACCGGCAGGAAAGACTTGGTGCAGGAGGAGGAGCTCCGTGGTGGTCCTGCGGGACGTAAAAACCACCCGCAAGTCTGACACCCGTTGACTCAGATGAGTCCGGGGAAGAGGGATACCCTCCCTCAACGGAGAGCGTCTGAGGACGACTCTCCCACATGGAGCAACTTATGGAGAAGTTGCTCCAACAATGATCTGCTCCGAAGGAGGGAGCAGTATCAGCACGGGCCTCTACAGCAGGCCGTGCCAGCAGCCTCACACATGGGGAAAACAAAACGGGCCAGGAGTACCTAGGCAAACCCAATTGGAGGGTAGGCCAGGAGGATCCCGGATGGAGAAAATAACCTCCTTCATGGGTAACGTGTTTAAACGTTCAAAACCCACATGGAGCACCTGATGGAGAGGTGCTCCACAATGATATAATCCAAAGGAGGGAGTTATCAGCCCGGGAATTATGGAGAACCCGCAGGCAGCGGCACCTGTTTCAGGGCTGCACAAATGTCTCCTGCTCTGAGGAGAGGAGCATCCACGGTCAGTTTCAGTCTGACCCAAAGCAAGAATCTCATTTAGGTCCGCTGGAGGGGCCATGTCAGCGCAGGTATCCTCAGGGGCCTGCGGCAGCACCTGTTTTCAGGGCTGCCTACAAATCTCACTCTCAGTGGAGGGGAGTGTGAGTGATCAGTAGGTAACTGATCTCGAATTTAAAGTATGAACATACTGAAGCACATGCATATGGCCTCAAGAGCCAGCAGTTGGCAGAATATTCGCACAAATGCCGGCAAGGGAACAGCGCTATCAGGGTGACATCGGAGAAACCAGCCGCCGAATCCTCTCTTCAGGTAAGACCAGAAGAAGGAAGCAAAAGCTGTCGGACCAATCAAGATACAACGACAAGCAAACTTCATCAGTAGGCAAAAAACACACCCCACACCTCCATAGGGGGTAAGCAGTTCACTGAAGCCGGTGGTAGCTTGAAAGCTGGGCACTGAAATATGATCAGAGTCGTCTTTCAAGGCAGACTCAGAATTATGGCCAGAATTGTCATACAAGGCAAGCTCAGTATGATAAGGTTTTCAGACCAAGACCCAAGCAGAGGTCAGGAGAAACATGGAATCCACACTCCCTACCAGTCCTACTCCCAATCAAGGAGAGAAAAGGAACCCGCATCAGGGGCCTTTGGGCTTACCACAAGACCACCGGTAGCCATGGAGGTAGGTGGGTCTGGGTTTACCGAAACAAGGGATTGTGGACCAGTTACATGTTGGTAATTTTACTCTTGTGTTTTTGTTCAAAATGACAATAACATGAATTTCAGATCTGGTTTTTAAAAAACCCCAAAAAAAACCAGATAACAACATGTGATTATTTTACTGCACAACATACATAGGTTCCAAGCAGACTTGGAACTCGGACCGGAGTTGTCTTCAAGGCAGGCCCAGTATTATGGGCAGGATTGCCTTCCAGGACAGGTGACAGATGGAGGATGTCACTTCATCCAGGTTTAACTCATTTGTGCAGTATAGACTTTCAGAACAGTAACATTTTGTTATGGTCTAACAACTGTTTTATAGGAGCTTCCTATAAAATGGTCACATGGCATGCATCAACCTCAAAGATGCATACTATTCGGTGTCTATTCACTAAGAACAGGAGATATTTGAAGTTTAACTGGATGGTATGGCTCTGCCAAATGGGTTGACAGCAGCTCCTAGACTATTGACTAAACTACAGAAACCAATTCTGGGACTAAAAAGGTCTCAAAACCACATAGTAATGGCATATTTGGAGGACATTTTCAATTTGGAGTCACCAAGAATTGGCAGAAGCATCAGTCAAAGCAAACCAAAACCCTGTTTGAAAGAATTGGTTACCTCATCCACCCAGTTAAATCAAAATTGACACCTACAAGGGTAATTGATTACCTAGGATTTACTATTAAAAACAGTAAATATGTTGGTGACTTTGCCTAGGGGCAAACAACAAGATTAAGTAAGCCTGCTATGACCTGATAGTCAAATACTAGCCATCTATCAGGCAAACAGCGAGTGTAATTGGCAAATAGTACCTGCATTTCCAGCAGTACGTCACGGGCCTTTGCATTACCAGAATTTACAGCGAGCAAAGGAACGAACACTCAGATTACATGCAGGCCAAATTGGCAAAACTATGGATTACCAGCAAAGGCCATTGTTGATAAACTATGGTGGATAACGAACGAGAGACAGCTCAAGGGAAATTTTGCTCGAAAGCCATCGGTGGTTCAGACCAATGCTAGCGGCTAAGGATGGGGAGCCACAAACACAGTCTAGAGCTGTGGGGGCAGATGGAATGAGCAGGAGTCTGTAATTCCCCAACACAGGGAATCAATTACCCAGAATTGTTGGGGGCACAATATGGACTCAAGGTTTTCTGTAGCGATATGCAACGTGTGCTTGTTCAAATTCAGATTGATAACACCACTGCGGTGGCATATATCAATCACAAGGGTGGTGTAAAATCTGTATCTTGCGACAGATTGTCGAACCTCATTTGGCACTGGTGTATCGAGAGGAATATTTGGGTTACAGCGGTCTATCTACGAGGTAGATATAACACGGTGACAGATGCTGGATCACGAATGTTTAATAACAACACAGAATGGATGTTGAATCGGGCAGTATTTAACAAAATAACTACACGATTTGGCATACCAGATATTGATCTGTTTGCATCTAGACCAAACCATCAGTTACCCAGATATGTGTCCTGCGAGCTGGATCCAGGAGCTAAGGCAGTGGATGCTTTCTCCCTCAATTGGGGAGGAATATTTATGTATGCTTTCCACAAATTTGTCTCACAAACCGATGCTTGACCAAAATCAAGCAAGACTAAGCCACAGGCATATTGGTAGTGCCAGATTGGCCTACTCAAGCCTGGTTCCCAAAAAAATTGGGAATTATAGTCCAGCCAGTTATGGCTGTACCCAAGAGCAGGGACATCCTAGTGAACCCAGTTACAGGGAGCAATCATCCACTAAATGAACGTATTAACTTGTTGGTCTGCAGATTCTGAGGAGGCCATGTCAAGGCATAGGACTGTCCGAACAAATACAACACAGTTCGGATAACGGATGTCTTGGAGTTCCTATCAACTCTGTACCATAACTATAAACAAAGTTATAGTGCAACCTATAGTGCCAGAGGCGCACTCTCCTCCTATCTGATGCTGGAAGCAGGGCACGGGTCGATAGGAACGCACCCCTTTACAACAAAATTCATGAAGGGAATTTACAACTTAATACCTCCAAGGCCAAGCTACACAGACACATGGGATGTGAGCGTG
The DNA here is from genome assembly GCF_010909765.2 of Amblyraja radiata. Classification (NCBI taxonomy): domain Eukaryota; kingdom Metazoa; phylum Chordata; class Chondrichthyes; order Rajiformes; family Rajidae; genus Amblyraja; species Amblyraja radiata. The sequence continues at coordinate 14,636,605 of NC_045984.1, forward strand.
GTACTAACCCTACTTTGACAGTGGAGACCGCCTATAACTAACCCTGAAGGTGGTATGCTGACAAAGAGTCCAGACACTGCAAAAGTTACAGTTGGACTACATGATCACCAATATGAACAACATAACATTCCTAATCAGGAACCTGATAAAACAGAGCAGGCCAGGAATGCCAGGGATGGAGATCCAGTTCTTGGCATATCCAGAGGACCAACGGTTGTGTGTGTGGTAACGTACTAACACCACTATCTGAGAGTTACGGAGAACCTCAGAGGCTCAGAACAATCGGCCCTCATCAGCCATAAAAAACCACACCAGGAGGTATCAACTCAAATCATCTCCAGATGGTCAAAGGAGGTAATGGCGGTAGCAGGAGTGAACATTTATATCGTTAAATCTCACTCCACCAGGGCTGCATCTACGTCAGCAGCAAGAGCTATGGATGTGCCCCTTAACGACATCCTAGTGGCTGCAGGATGGACGAATGAAATAACGGTCCACCGGTTTTTATAACAAACCCATAACCGGACTGGGGGTGTTTGCGCGTACCATTTTAAGTTCTGTCCCTTAGTTTCCCCCCAAGGTTGGGAGGGGTAACTTTTTTTAAAACTTTTCTTTCATTTAAAGCATCAGTTTCTTTACTTAACTACGTAATGTCTGAATGCTTTAATGATTACACGCATCCATGGTCAATCCATTCAGTGTGTGACGATTGGATTCGTAACCAGCGTAAAATCACAGAGCTTTGAAATCTTCACGTAGTCACTCACGTGACTCCGAAGTAAAATAGTAAGATTAAATGAGAACTTACCAGTTTGAAGTTTGATCTTGATTTTATGAGGAGTTACGATGAGCGATTACGTGCCCACCGCTCCCACCCTCATATTATCAAGGTCATATGGAAGTTCAAGTTTTTCACAATCTTACTATTCTCAGGTCTTCTTATTTATCTGTGATTTAACACCGCTGCTTTGAAGAATGACGCGCACGCAGACGGACGGCCCTTCTTCACGTAATCGCTCATCGTAACTCATAAAATCAAGATCAAACTTCAAACTGGTAAGTTCTCGTTTAATCTTACTATTATGGTTTACACTGAAGATGCTGACAAAATGCTGAAGTAACTCAGTGACACAGGCAGAATCTCTGGAATGGGTGAAGTTTCGGGTCGAGACCCTTCTTCAAGGATTTGAAGACCGAGGGGTCGAGACCCTTCTTCAAAAGGATTTTGAAGAAGGGTCAAAAGCAAAAGGATTTGAATATAGGAGCAGGGAGGTTCTATGGTCTTAGTGAGACCACACCTGGAGTATTGAGAGACTCAGTGGGTGCAGCAGCATCTATGGAGCGAAGGAAATAGGCAACGTTTTGGGCCAAAACCCTTCTTCAGACCCTTCTTCTTCTGAAGAAGGGTTTCGGCCCGAAACGTTGCCTATTTCCTTCGCTCCATAGATGCTGCTGCACCCGCTGAGTTTCTCCAGCTTTTTTGTTTACCTTCGATTTTCCAGCATCTGCAGTTCCTTCTTAAACACCTGGAGTATTGAGTACAGTTTTGGTCTCCTAATCTGAGGAAGGACATTCTTGCCATAGAGGGAGTACAGAGAAGGTTCACCAGACTGATTCCTGGGATGTCAGGACTTTCATATGAAGAAAGATTGGATAGACTCGGCTTGTACCCGCTAGAATTTCGAAGATTGAGGGGGGATCTTATTGAAACTTACAAAATTCTTAAGGGGTTGGACAGGCTAGATGCATAAGATTGTTTCCGATCTTGGGGAAGTCCAGAACAAGGGGTCACAGTTTAAGGATAAGGGGGAAATCTTTTAGGACCGAGATGAGAAAAACATTTTTCACACAGAGACTGGTGAATCTCTGGAATTCTCTGCCACAGAATGTAGTTGAAGCCAGTTCATTGGCTATATTTAAGAGGGAGTTAGATGTGGTCCTTGTGGCTAAAGGGATCAGGGGGTATGGAGATAAGGCAGGTACAGGATACTGAGTTGGATGATCAGCCATGATCATATTGATGCAGGCTCGAAGGGCCGAATGGCCTACTCAAGCACCTATTTTCTATGTTTCTATGTTTCAGACAGAGAGTCAGGGGAGAGGGAGAATAGTGATATGGAAGGATAAGGTGCGAAAACGATAGATCAAAGCAGACGATGATTAAAGAAATGTAGAATGGTTCATTGTTAGCTGTGGTGAAGGTGACAAAGAGGCATACAATCAGCAAAATATATATGTAAAATCGGTAACACACACACATATATATATAGATGATCACATTATTGAAATTTGTTACGTTCATAACCAATATTGAAATTAATTATCATATGCAGTTTGATGTTGACGTTCATATTGCAAATATTAAACAACAATGTTGAACAGGTTATATATTTTCAAAAACTTTAAAATATTTAACACTGGAGGAATTGTTTTTTCCTTTCATCTGGAGATAATTAAATTACAGTGAAATAACCAAAAAAGTTATCCACAAATGGAAAAACTAAAATACTTTAGATAATTAATGTAAGATAATTAAAAATAAGTAATTTTACCTCCTTATCCATAACTCAACAATCCCTTTGATTAGATGGGATGAAGGTGTAGGAAAGGGTAGCCAGGGTAAATACGGGGAAAGACACAAAATGCTGGAGTACCTCAGCGGGACAGCTGGAGAAAAGGAACAGGTGACGTTTTGGGTCGAGACCCTTCTACAGACTAAGAGTAAGAGGAGAGCAAAATTAGAGGTATTAAAAGGTACAAAGAACAAAAGAATGAGAGGTATGAAAAGACCAAATCAAGGGTTGCAAGGGTGATCAAGGAAAGATAGAGCCAACAATGGTCCATTGTTAGCTGTGGAAGAGGTGATATCGAGGGGGTACGAACACCAGCATGAAAAGTCACTCCAGCATTTTGTGTCTTCAATCTTCTTCTTATCGAGTCCACACACAAGATTAGAAGTTGATCAGCCAGAGCTGAACACACTTCTCGGCATCTGCACAATGGTGTCTGTCTTGCGCTTCTTGTGCTTCTTGTGCGTGGTGGTGGAAAGATTGGTTGAAACAGGGCCGCGACGTGAACGCTCTTTCCTTGGCCCCATGTCTTCAATGTAAACCAGCATGTGCTGTTCCTTCCTACACATAAATACTGGGAAACCTCAGTGTAGTTGAGCTCTGACCCTGGACTCCTTGTGGACACTGTGGTTGGAACACTGTTCCAGATAATCCAGGACTTTGACATTTGACAATCCTAGCATCAGAACCGTTGATCAGCATTGATCAGCAAGTTCCAGTTGACCTACCCAATAATGCAGTGTCAACTATTCTGAGATTTCCTAAAACCGCTGCCTCCAACTCTGCCAACACTCTGAGAAAGGTTTGTCACTGGATGTGACAACCTCACACTCCACCTTGGAGTAAAATATTAAGCAGCTTTCTATTTTCCGGGAAACAAGAAGCATTAAGCCTGACTTTTAACTCTTTAGTAACTCTTTTAATTCTTCCTTCCTTTAAACACCTTGTAAGAAATTTACACCACACAAATATACGGGTTGTTCATCTGAGACAAATAATTGTAGACACCAAGAACATATCAACAAACAGTCAGAGTGCTCTGGGATTGCTTTTAATTACCTCAGTAGGATTAAATTCTGCAAACACCATAATGAGTTGTCAGTGCGCATCTTTTAATACCACCAATTAATTCTGCACAATTCAGGTCTGTAAATGCTGAAATACGATTGTATTATTTGAAATGTATATGTTAATGTGTTTAAACATAATTCTCAGCCTCTATTTTAACAAGGAGATTTAATGCATTAAAAACAAATAGACTTGCATCGCCATTCAAACATTGCAGGAGGAGATTTTACTTGAGCATGTTAATGAATTCATCACAGGGATCGCGCAAGATAATTCCAGTCAATAAAACACCATCATGGGTGAGTATCAAAGTGAAGGCAACAGCATTGCTCCTTCAAGCAGTGTTTGTTCTTTCACCACCCAATAGTTCTTCAGAAACTATTTTTTCTACAATAATATTGTTTAATTTAAATAAATTAAAACTTAATAATAAGTGTTAGCTGGTGCCAAAAGATGCAAATTATTTTTTTTAAATGCTGTTTTTTACTAAATTTGCAGATGATTTCAAGCAGGGCCACTTTCCCCCCCCCCCCCCCCATCAAATAACACTACTGAATCAGCTTGAATGTCATTATTTTCTCATTGCTATTTGGTGCAAGTTGTCATGATTAGCTTATAATAACAGTGCAATGTTTCTAAAAGGTAGTAGCTCATCATTTTCATCAATTCTTCCAATAACTTGGCCAGGGGGATGGTAATATAGTTGCTGAAAAAGTCGTGTTGGATTGAACAGGCTGTCTATCTATCTTCAGGAATACAAGAGCCCAGGTCAGACTCACCCCCATCAGTATAATGCTGCTGCTATATTGAGAGCTGTTAGGATACAAATATAAAATGGCAATTCCTATATTACAGGAAAGTAACATAAGGTGACAAAACTGGCATTGGTGTACCATTTTAAGAATGTTAAAAACAAGACATATTGAAAAGAACACAGTACGGCACTGTGGCGCAGCGGTAGAGTTGCTGCCTTACAGCTCTAGAGACCCAGGTTAGGTCCTGACTACGGGTGCTGTCTGTACGGAGTTTGTACGTTGACCCCGTGACCTCCGTGGGTTTTCCGCGGGTGCACAGGTTTCTTCCCACACTCCAAAGATGTAGAGGTTTGCAGGTTAATTGGCTTCGGTAAAAAGTGTAAATTGTATCTCGTGTGAAGGATAGTGCTGGTGTAGCCATTGCTGGTCGGCGCTGACTCGGTGGGCCAAAGGGCCTGTTTCCACACTGTATCTCTAAACTAAACTAAACTAAACCTACTTCACCAGACCAGCATGTCAGAGTGGAATGTGAGGGCAGCTTCCATTCATGGAATCCCCAGCGTTTGAGTGAATGGAGCTGTCAATGGGGTCGATTCTGACTAAGGCTTGTAGACAATGAATGTTACAGTATTCAGGCATTGCTGCTCCATTAGAATGTCATGGACTCCTGATGGAATTATGGATAGAGTAAATGGTAAAGAATTCACGAGAAGAAATAACTGATCGTGAGCAGTTGGATTTGAACCGATATGTCAGAGTAAGCTAGTATTTCACATTTCATACCTTTTCAAACAAGCTATTCTGACACCAAAATTGTGAGGTTAGAAATACAGAGAGCAAGTATACTTCTAAGACCTCTAACTCTGAAGTGAACCTAACCCAACGAGTGAGTGAGAATCATAAAACTTAATGTCCTGTCTTGTTTCCATTGAAAGCTCTGCTGCCAGTAAAAAACACAGAGTCGGCTGCATTGGAAATACGTAAAGGAAAGAGACAGGTGCCTCATGAATACATTCAAATCAAGATATGTGTGAGCTGTGAGGGGATGTTTTAATCCAGATGCAAACCTATTGAGCAGAAGGAGGTGAGTTTGGCAGCACAAACTGACTGGCTCGTCTTGGGAACTGAATTGGGAACAGTTACCATTAGGCACTTGCATCATAATGATAGAGCTGTCATTGTAAGTAGGGATTTCCTCAGCAATGCCAAGTTTGGTTCCTATTGATAGTTTTGCTTCTTATAATTAATATTTATGAATATAATTCATTCTTATTTATTCCTTGCCATGGCTGAATGTTGGACCACCAGCAATGGAAGCAGGAACAGGCCACGCAGCCCCTTGTACCTGCTTCGCCATTGTTTCTCACACGAGTCATCTGAATATAGGCTGAGCCAGTCACCAATAGGTTAAAACTAGTCAAGGCTAATTGAGCAGCACAACCAAGAAGTCTTTTCAACACTTTATTAAAGCTGAACAAAGATCACGAAGAAAGGATTACAAATACCACGTGGCACGAGGATGCAGCAGTAGAGTTGCTGCCTTACAGCACCATAGGCCCGGATTCGATCATGACAAAGGTTCCCGGAGGTTGCAGGTAGGGAGACTCATAAAAACCTCCGGAAACCTTGGGTGGGTCGCAAAGTCTCCAGAGGTTTCCGTTCAGGTTTCCTAAGTGGGACAGGGGCATAATAACTCTCTATTTCGATCTGCCTTGATGTGTGACTGAAGGTACTCACAAACTCCTCTAATTATTCACAGGTGGTGAATTGTGTCTTTGTTTTCTTATTATTTATTCTTTAACCCCAAACAGAACTCATCATGGTGACATCTATGAATGTGGAGCAACATTGCTGGTCGCTCCCACTTTCCTGGAAATCTCATTTGCAATTCACAAAAAAAAATCCACAACTATTGAATTGATGCAAGTTTCCCTTTTAATTGCACTGTCTTCATCCTGTTTGCCTACTGTAAGACCATGCTGCTGAATGTAGGAATATTTGATGGCCAGCTATTCATAAAACAGAGATGCTATAATGGGGGAAAGCTTAGGTTTTCTTAGCATCCTTAACAATTGTTAATAAGTTCTCCCCCATTTCCTCCTCCTCCACGCCCTCCAATGTTTACACTTTTAATCCATCCAGACATACTGGAAACATCTTGTTGTCTGTGCCCTGACTTGTTATTGATGGTGAAATGGCAGCACAGGCTTGAGGGGTTGTCATCTATTCCTGCTCCTGTCTTTGATATTTATAGTTCTATCCTAGCAAACAAGAAATTCCAAATTAAGACCAATATAACTGTCTATAAAGTGTGCATACTCCAAAAAGCTGGAATAACTCAGTGCGTCAGGCAGCATGTCTGGAGAAAAGGAATAGGTGATGTTTTGGGTTGAGACCCTTCTTCAAGGTATTCTGAAGAAGGGTCTCAACCCAAAATGCCTCCTATTCCTTTTCTCCAGAGATGCTGCCTGATCTGCTGAGTTACTCCAGCTTTTTGTGTCCATCTTCAGTTTAAACCAGCAGCTGTAGTTCCTTCCTACATACTGTATAAAGTGTGCATCTTGAGCAGTGACGCTTGGATGATTTGCCTATATTAAGAATTAAAATGTAATAATTTCCATTTTCGTTGACTTCATTGCATCTTGGAAGTTTCTTGGCAGGTCAAAATCGGCAATGAATCTGTCCTTTCCCTGACCAATTTGCCCAGCATCCTTGCGATCCACAACCCAGAAGTATCTCCACTAGCTTGGACATGTACTCAGGATGGAAAATGGATGCATCCCCAAAGCTGTGCTAAATGGGGAGATCGCCAATGCATGGAGGTCAAGAGGAGCTACAGATTCATCTAGTCATCAGATGGAAAATTATGAAGTAGCTTGAGTTTGAGTGCAGCAAAAAACAACAGTGGGCAATAATCATCAGAGAGATTTAGATATGTGCCTGGGGTGGTTATGAAATATATCGCAATATTACAGGAACATGTAAACATGGGTGATAGAATAATCATAAGGACTTTTAACTACATATAGACTGGGTGAATAAGATTAGGATTAATAATGAGGAGAACAAATTCACCAACCAGAAGTCAACTAGGAAATTGCATTTTAAATCTGTGTTGCATAGAGAAGAGATTATAAATAATAATGTGGCAATCAGAGGGCCTTTAAGGAAGAGGGAGGGGGACATGATATATATGTTTTTTAAGACAGCAAGTAATTTTGTTCAATCTGAAAGCAGGGTCTTTAATCTGAATGAAGCACACAATAAATGTATAAGGTGTGAGTTAGATAAGGCATATAAGGGAACTGCATTAAAAACTATGGCAGTAGACAAGGAATGACTAACATTGAAATAATTTAATACTTGGTTTACAACAAACAGATATCCCTTAAGTGCACATATAAAAGATAGAAATTAGAGCGCTAGATCAACTAAAATGACATAATATCATGAGCATTAAGCTTGAGGATGTTGAAAATTTCTGTCCGACATTGAAAAACATTGATAAAGAAAGGAAATATAGAATGTAATCCAGTGAGAAAGATAACAACACATTGCAAATGCATATTACTAAATTGTTACTAAATAGTTATTAGTTAAGTACAAAGTAAAAGATTAGCAAAACAGACGCAGACGCTTATTAAGGCACAAGAGGATGCAGATGCTGGAATCTTGAGCAAACCGCAATGTGCTAGAGGAACCAATTGGTCAGTCGGCATCTGTGGAGTGAATGGACAGGCAACGTTTGGGTTGGGACCCTTTTACAGACTGATTGGATTGGTGTTGGGAGGGTGGGGGCTAGGAGGGTAGCTGGAAAAAGAGAGGTGGATTTTGGACAATGCCCGGTAAATGATAGGTAGATACAGGTGAAGGGGGACGTTCATTATTAATACATTAGATTATTAATAAGTAGTTATTAGATAAGTACAAAATACAAAATTGGGGGGAGTTAACGTGGTTCCTTACAGACAATGAGAGGAAACATTACATTGGGGAATAAGCAAATGGCAAAGAAATTGTGGAAACAGAATCTGTGTGCATTAATGAAATACATTAAATGCTTTCCAGAGTTATTGGACAGAATAGCTCTGGAGGGAGGAAGAAGCTAAAATAAATTTAAATGGTTTTGGGAAATAATATTAAAGAAATTAATTGTACTGAAAGTCAATATATGCTCAGGACTTGATTACCTGCATCCCAAAGTTTCCAAAGAGAGAGCTGTGGGGATAGTGAATCATCTTTCAAGAATTCCGTAGGTTCTAGTACCAAATATAATACGACCTTTCAAGAAAGGAGGGAATGGAAAAACGGATAACTATAGTTTTGTTAGCCTGCTTTCCATACATTGGAAATTTATTTTTAAGGATTTAGGTAGGAACAGGGCACCAGGAAATAATGGGATTAGGCTGAATCAACATAGATTAATGAAAGGGTTAATGAATAGATTAATGAAAGGTAATGAAAAATCTATTGGAGTTCTTCAGGGTTGTAACACACATTATAGATCAAGAGAAATGTGTGGGTGGGGTGCATTTATCTGTTATAAAGGGCCATGCAAGAGATTGTTGGACAAAATTACACATGAATTGGGCATAATATGATGGAGTAGACCAAAGATTGGTTAGTGGGAATAAATGGATCATTTTTGTGTTGGGGCTCTGTGGCTTGCTGGCTGAAGCAGCCATCTGCGCTGGAACCTTAGCTCTTCACCCTCCAGCAGCAATGACTTGGATGAGTTCACTGAGTGCAATGATATGTAAGTGTGCTGAAGATACAAAGCTGGGAGTCCATGTAAAGAGGATGCAAGGGATATGAGCAGTCTGAGCCAATTGTTGAAGAGATGGCAGCTATGATATAGGGTGATCTATTTCGCAAGAAAATAAATTAGAAAAGCGGTGTGTTTTAGTTTGAATGGCAAGAGATTGGTAGGTGTAGATGTTCAAGGGGGTCCTGATCCCTCTGTACATTAAACAATAGACAATAGGTGCAGGAGTAGGCCGTTCAGCCCTTCGAGCCAGCACTGTCATTCAATGTGATAATGGCTGATCATCCCGAATCAGTACTCCGTTCCTGCCTTCTCCCCATATCCCCTGACTCTGTTATTTTTAAGAGCCCTATCTAGCTCTCTTGAAAGCATCCAGATAACTCCACACTCACCACTCTCTATGAGAAAAAGGGTTTCCTCGTCTCCATTCTAAATGGCTTACTCCTTATTCTTAAACTGGGGCCCCTGGTTCTGGACCCCCAACATTGGGACCATGTTTCCTGCCTCTAGCGTGTCCAAACCCTTAACAATCTTATATGTTTCAATGAGATGCCCTCTCATCCTTCTAAATTCCAGAGTGTACAAGCCCAGCTGCTCCATTCTCTCAGCATATGACAGTCCCGCCATCCCGGGAATTAACCTTGTAAACCTACGCTGCACTCCCTCAATAGCAAGAATAGCAGATCTCACTAGGGCTCTGTACAACTGCAGAAGGAGCAGAACAGACAGAATACACAGAAACAGTGAATGTGCATGTATAGCAAGCAGTGAGAAGGCAACAAAGTAAGTTTGACTTTATTGTAAGGAAATGTGAGTATGAGAGATGCCTTATTGAAGTTATATTGAGCCCTGGTGAGACCAAACATGGATTATTTCTGGTTTCACGAACTTAGAAATGATATGTTTGTGATAGAGAGAGTGCAAAATGTTTATTGTGATTAATTCCTGGAAAGCGGGGTGATTAGGCAAAATTAACCTGCACTCTTTAGACTTTGGAGTTTCTCTCTCTCTGGTTCTGGTCTGGTTCACTCTCTGGAGTTTAGAATATTGACTGGTGATCTTCAAGAAATATTCCATATCCTTAAGGGGCTTGAAAAATTAGCTGAAGGGATGATAGTTTCCCTGGTAGCAATGACTGAAATCACAGGTCAAAGTCTCAGAATAAGTTATCAGCCATTCAGAAAAGAACTGAAAAAAAAATGTCTTCATCCAGCGAATAGGGAATCCTTCAAATTCACTGTCCAAGAGAACTGTGATGGTGCCATCGCTGAAATAATCAAAACAAAGATTGCCAGATTTTTAGAGATTAGAGGGAATGAGGATTAACGTAGACAGGTGGTGCAGTGGTGAGAGATCAGCCATAATCTTATAAAGTGATCGAACGGAGGCAAGGGACTGAATGGTCGATTCCTATTTCTGTTCTTCTCAGACTTCATCAATGTCAAGAGTCAAGAGAGTCAAGAGTGTTTTATTGTCATATGTACCAGATAGAATAATGAAATTCTTACTTGCTGCAACACAACAGAATATGTAAACATAGTACATTGTAAATAATATGACAAATGAGAATATGGCAAATTCCTTGTATGTGTACATACTTGGCCAATAAACTTATTCATTTATCAGAAGGATACCCTTCCTCTAAGTTGGAAAAACACACAGATCTTAGAAAAGTATTGAACTGGGGGCTATTCTACTTCATAGAGACCGATCATTTTTGTCAGATGGAAATACCAATATTCTTCCAATATCTAGCTTCCCTTTATTTCAATGGAAAATGTCCTTCTAGGATTCCTATGAATCGGATCTCTGGCTCTTGACACAGTTTATCAATATCACTGTCTGTACACTGCACAAAATCAGTTGCCTTATTCTCCAATTGAGAGATAAACCTGAGACCAGTTGTGCCGTTCCAGCAAAATATATCTACATAGAATCCGTTAGAACCATATTTATATTGCAGTGGCTGCAATTCTGCATGACAATCATAGTAATGAGCAAAGCAAATGTTGCTCAGGCAATTACGAAATAACAACAAATGAAACTTCTGCCTAAATAACCCTTGGTCTGGCCACCATAGGGGGAGATAACAATTGATTTCTCTCTGATACATATCCTGGTGGTGATTATTCATGCTTGGAGCTCGGTGAAAAGTGTTGCAAGTTGTGTATCATGAGGGGAATTTCAGCTGACACCAATTATATCCATACCCCAGTTAAGGCACGAACTTCAGCCACTGGATAATGTGCTGGAATGCAAATGCCACCTGATTCTGTCCAAGGGGCAGATGGCAATTCAACATTGCAGTGAAATGATCTAACTCATCATAAACCTGGGGAGGAAAGTGTATTAAACTTGTCATATTCTTATTCCGCCTGGTTCACTCTTTCCTAATTAAACCTTTGGGGGGCTGCATTAGGTTTTCAACTGTACATGTTCTTCCATTTATTCACACATGGCATCCTCCTTACTACACGTGTCTGTCTGAAAGGTGACTATACTGTTTGATCGTCAAATCATTCATTTTCATTGTTGTTCCACCACTAATAACTGGAACCAACAAGTTTACCCATACATGAGGACATCATATTCATTAAACTGTCTTCAATAAATTTAATGACAATTAATATAAATTATTTGTTTTAGTGAGGAATTAATTGAAGCAGGTTTTTGGAGACTAGTCATAGAGAGTCATAAGGGCCTGTCCCAATTGGGCATCATTAGCGTGTCACGCAGATGACGAGCAAAGATTTTGTACATCCCAAAATCCCGGGGCGCCACGCGCGACTGCACATCACTGCCTACGTCACCACGCACCATGCGCACGTAATGCGCACCATGCGCACATCACGTGCGTAGCACGACGCCTAAGTGGGACAGGCCCTATAGAATTCTACAGCATAGAAACAGGCTCTTCCACCCATCAAGTCCATGCCAACTTTTTGGACCGTCTGTACTAATCGTATTTGCCCATATTTTGACCGTGTCCTTCTATCTCTTGGTATTTTACTCAGAAACAGTTTTCCTCAATACATTCATTCATTCAATACTTTACACTCCTGAGACTACTATGGGGCAAATTTAATCTTTACCATTGTTCAAGTCCTCCTTGAAATTTACTACACTGAAATAGTTGAATGTAAAGAGGCAACTTTCATGCTGCTCATGCAATATCCCAGCAACTGCAAAGATCTCACCTCTGTCGAGTTGGGTGATGAAGAAACACTTGATAAGACTTCTGGGGTGTTCTGTGCTGTGCTCCACAAAGGATCCAGGGCGAAGAATTGGACAGCACTGAAAACCATCTTGTTCAATAATGAAGGGCTGCAGAAAAGATTTGTCAACATGTTCAACTCCAGGAGTGATGTTTGCAGGATAAGGTTGCTTTGAAAGAGGCAGTGCAATAATCTTACACATGGTCCAGGTTGGTGGCATATTCACATTTACCATTTCCCAACAATTGTGTCACAGTTTAAGGATAAGAGGGAAGACTTTTAGGACTGAGATGAGAAAATCTTTTTTTCCGCAGAGAGTGGTGAATCTGTGGAATTCCCTGCCACAGAAGGTAGTTGAGGCCAGTTCATTGGCTGGATTTAAGAGGGAGTTAGATGTGGCCCTTGGGGCTAAAGGAATCAGGGGGTATGGAGAGAAGGCAGGTATGGGATATTGATTTGGATGATCAGCCATGATCATATTGAATGGCGGTGCAGGCTCGAAGACTTCTGGGGTGTCGAGTGGGCGTCGCGACTCACGTCGCAGCGGCCTCTGCAGTCCGTCTGTCATTTTTTTATTTTTTGTCTCGTCTGTATGTAGTTTTTATTTATTTTTAAACTGGGTATGTGTGTGGGGGGTGGGGGGGGGGGACTTTTTCCAAATCTTTCCCCTGCACGTTGTCGTTGGGGCCGAGCACCGTGGAGCGGCCTCCAACCGGAACAACCTGGGGCTACAGTCGCGGAGCTGCGGACTTACTTACCATCGCGGAGCGGGCCGAGTTCGGAGCAGGAGGAGCAGTGGTGGCGCGCGGCTGCGACCCGACCCAGGAGATTCGGGGGCTCCAGCCGCCGGCCCGGTGGACGGTGACACCGGGAGCCCGCGGGTCCCTGCTGGGAGACCGCTTTTCGGGGCTTCCGCAACGGCGACGTCACCCGCCCAAGTTGCGGGGTTGAGGATGACCTGCAGCGGGGCCTTACATCGCCCGGCGCGGCTTTAAATGGCCGCAGGACTTATTAGCGCACGCCGGGGGCTCCAACACTAACACCCGGAGCGCGGCCTTGCATCACCCGGCGCGGCTTTATAATTGCCGCGGGACTTATTTACCATCGCCCGCCAGGGGCTTTGACTCTGACATCGGGAGGAGAACGAGGAGTGCAGGGGAGAGATAAGACTTTGCCTTCCATCACAGTGAGGAGGAGATTCACTGTGATCGATGTTCGTGTAAATTGTGTTGTGTCTTGGTTCTTCTTCTTGTTTGTATGACTGCAGAAACAACATTTCGTTTGAACCTCTGGGTTCAAATGACAACAAATAAATTGTATTGTATTGAAAGGCCGAATGGCCTACTCCTGCACCTATTTTCTATGTATCTATGTTTCTACCTCACGCAAGAAATCCCTATCAACCAAAAAACTCAATCAATTATCACTCTTACCTAACGATCATGCTCACCACCTCCCTGCACAAAGGCTTGCGTTCCCATCACGCAGGTTACAAATATTCCCAAATAATCGATCGTAGCAAGCACAGTACTCTCTTCAGCAGTGTGTTCCAGGGACTCAACTCTCTCTGGGTGAGAAAGGTCCACCCTGAGATCTCCTCCAAATTTCTTACGCCTTACACTAAATCTATGCCCCCTAGTTTTATTAGGATTACTGAGGTACCTAAGCCGATTTAGGGGACTGCCAGGCTGCTGCAGGGCCTCTCCAGCCATCACATTGATCTGGAATGGCCAGCAAACCATCATCTTTCCTCGCCCAGCCACCGGAATTGATTTTCCAACTCCTGAAATTCATCTTGCAGGATCTCATTCCTATATTAACGCCGATTGTTATTACTGATATGTACCACGGCCATTGGTTGTTCATTCTCCATCCTTCAGAATACTTTCCAGTTATTTGGCCACCAGGGAGGTAACATACTATTTGGGAGTTATCTTTGCAGCTATAGAGTGGAGAGAGACAGAGAGCACATGAACCCATTGTGGTGAGTCCGATTTGATCCTCTCACACTTGAAATGCCCACCTCTCTCACTCTTTGACCTCCTCTCCAGTGTAACTGAGCCACTCATGGTGCCACAAACCTGCCCCTTATTGCGTTCCCTTGCAAAACTATCTGTCCCAGCAATATTCAGTGGTATAGGTGCTGGAGAGAGGGGATTCCTGTACTTCTTGCCTTCCTCCTCTCTGGTCACCCATTCCCTTCCTGCTTGCCCTGTCCTGCTTGCAGAGTGACCACCTCACCAAACATGCTATCCACCTACATCTCAGCACAGTGGATGGGGTGGAAGATTGCAACCTTCACGTGGGCCGCCCTGTTTCAACGAATGTAATCAACTCGACGTGCACAAACGAAGATCAAATAGTTCAAGTTGTCCAACAACTTTAGGCTGTGCACGCCACACGAATTAAGAAGCACAGTGGATATTCTGCAGTGAATCTGCAGTAAATCAAAGATTTACGAGGATGTCGCCAGGATTCAAGGGCCTGAGCTCTAGGAGCAGTTGAGCAGGCTAGGACTATTCCTTGGAGTACAGGAGGATGAGGGATGATCTTATTGATGTGTACAAAATTGTGAGAGGAATAGACCAAGTAAATGCGTGGAGTTTCTTGTCCATAGTAGGGGAATGGAGAACCAGAGGATATACGTTTAAGGTGAAGGGCGAAAGGGTGGAGGGTATATTTACACAAAGGGTGGAGGGTATATGTACCGAGCTGCTGGAGGAGGTAGTTGAGGCATGTATTATCATATTGTTAAGAAACATTTAGATAGGTAAATGGATAGGATAGGTTTAGAGAGATTTGGGCCAAACACAGGCAGGTGGAACCAGCGTAGATGGGACATGTTGGTCAGTGTGAGCAAGTTTCCATGCTGCATGACTCTATGAATCCATCTACATCTCCAGTCCTGTAATGTGTTTTAACTAATAGCTACAGCGGGACTTATTTCCTGCATACATGGTTGCCAGGGGGAATATTCCATGGATCTGAGATGGTCTGCCACGGATTGCATAGTTAACCCATTTAATTAAAGAATACTGATTACACTAGGGACCTTATTGCCACAATGTCAAGTCTTTACCTTTATTTTGTCTAATGAGCTGCAGCAGTAGTAGTAAAATTAGTAGAGACAGCCACCTGATTTTAATAATGTTCACACTCTAAATAACTTCTGAGCTGGTGCTGTTTATTACCTCTGTTGGTTTATTATCCCCAGTTGCATTTGAACTCTAAGAGTGTTAAAAGGCTCATCGCCCACTGAACTGCTGAGCAAAAATAGCCACCTCACTGAAATAAATATAGTCACAGATTCCACCCACTCTCATCACTATGCCTGTGAGGTCCTTTCACTTAACATTGAAGGCCACATGGAAAAGACTGCTGCATTCCGGCCATTAATATGTGCAAAAAATGTGAACAAAGGCTGGCCTCTGGTCAGTCATAGCCAATGAGGTGGCTTGTGCTTCCAATACAAGTCGTCAAGTCCAATATATTGCCATATGCACAAGAATGATGGGAATCAGTTGCAATGAAAAACCTTGCAGCAGCATTACAGGTGAATAGACAACACACAGAAATTAATTATACATGAAATTTCTGAAAGAAAGGCTGTGCAAAAAAGCCAAAACATTGGCGCAAAACACAATTAGAAAGAAAATGTCCATTGTAGAGCAATAGGTGGACTCATTATTTCATTATTGAGATAGGATTTTTTTTTGATATTTGTAATTCTTTTTTCTCTCTTTCTCTCTCTTTCTATCTATATAAAAAAACACTAGAAGCAGAATTAATCGACAATTGAACATTTTAATAATGTATGATTGATGTATATGTAAAGTTTTTTTTACTATAATATGTAACTATACTTTACTATAATATGTTTGCTTCTAATAAAAATATATATTTTTTAAAGAGATAGGATTAGGGTTGTGCAGGGTGGTTCAAGAACCTGATTCTTGGGGGAAAGAAACTGTTCCTGAACCTGGCGGTGTGCGACTTCAAGCTTATGACCCCCTGCCTGATGGTAGACATGATAAGAGAGCATGGACCAGACAATGGCGATCCGTGCTGATAGATACTGCCTTCTTGAGGCAGCACTTCATGTCGATGCTTTTAATGAAGGGGAGGGCTGTGCTGTAGAGAGCGCACCATTTTGACGTGAGAGGCAGCAGATTTAACCAGCTGGCTGGCTGGCAATAGCAAGGGGAGTGGCAGGGTAGCAGTGCTGGAATAATGTTTCTGCCATGCAGGGAAAGAGTGCTCACTGAAGCCACCTCCTCTACCACAGGACAAGTCACTCAGGAATCTAGGATACTTGTTGCTGCAATGTTGTGAGACACTCGGAGCTCGTTTTAACCTGCATTCCGCTCCACTATGCAAATTGTGGTGCTTCTATGGTGGGTCTGCTCATGAACAGCTGCTCATGGTGCAAATGAAGCTGATTTATTTATATCAGACACTCGGTAACTATTCCAAATGATTTGCACACTACTATGCAGAAAAGCACGGCCTCCACATTCAGTACAGATCCTGGTGCTGGTTGTTGTTATCCTCCATAGTCCTTCACTTCACATTCAGGCTTTATGACAAGGACCCAGCAAATTCTACAAACTGCTCCTTTTTTAGTAAACTGCTCTACCATCAGGTCGGCAGGAGTTCCCCCTGCCACGGCTACCATGTAATCCTGTGCTTCCTGCTCCATTGTCGGATAGTCGGTGACTAAACTGTCTCCCCCACCTGGTTTGCCAGGGGAGGAGGGGGCTGTGGACCCCCAGCAGGACCAAAAACAAGATCTGTCAAAGGGCGGATGAGCTTCTCGTGAGCCAACAGCCAATCACACTTCATTAGAAGTTGCGATCACTGTCGTACATAGCATTGTAAGGAATGATGATATAGCATACACACCAACATCCTATACTTCCAGCGGCAGAAGTCTGCAGGAACTGGAGGACAGAGATGCATGATGTGTCCGTCACTGTTCCTTTCGGAAACCAACACCACTGCTCATGCATTCATCGATGATGAATTAATGTTCTACCAATGTTTCAATTCTTTGGAAGGACTCTAAACTTTGTCCTCCAGCAAGTTGGTCTAAAGCTATCTTTCACCCACTGTCTGCCCAGTACATCCCCATGTGCAGGTCCCTAGCACAAGATAGCCTTTGGAGCCATATTCTGAATTGTAAACTTCTTGCATTAGCTTGGTAATAGAGACACAAGAGACAGCAGGTGCTGGAAAGTGGAGCAAAATCAAGAACTGTTGGAGGAACTCAACAGGTCAGGCAACAGCTGCAGAGGGGGAGGAGTATATGTAAAGGGATTTGTGATGACCTGGGTGGATCAAAAGGAGAGAGTGGAAGAGATTTCCAAGTGCAGCCTTTAAAAATCTTTATGAATTCTCTCTTTCATGTAGCACCATTGTTAAATTCTTCCCAGACCCAGAATGTGAAAATAAAACCTACCACAACTTCCCTACTACATCTTCTTCTATGTGGTGTTTTTTGGCGGTTGGCAAACAACTTTTTTGGTGCATTACCGCCACCAACTGGCATGGAGTGTGGATCAAACAACACCATTACATATACTAATAACCTATATCCTTCCGAACAAATTGGTTACCCTAAGAAAATGCAACAGGATTTGATAGCACTTATATGAACTTCCTTGCAAAATATCTACCAAATCAAATTGTATTCTTTCTTTTCTGAACTGCTCACTCATCCGTTCTCTCTCCTCCTCATACCTCTCACAATGTACAATGACATGCTCTATTGTCTCTTCTTGCCCACAGTATTCACATCTACCTGTATTATGCTAGCCTATTATAAAAAGTGTACTGTTCAGACCAGTGTGTCCAAATCTAATTCTTGAGACTACTGTCTCCTCTTTTCTGTTTTTTCCTGCACATCTCATTTCTCCTACTTTCCTCTGGACTCTGTAGAACCACCGTCCTTTCCGCTCTTCCTCCCATTGCTTTTACCATCTTTCCTTCAGTCTTTGCTTAATAATGTCTTTGATTTCAGTTTTACCTATGTTAATACTTAAATCAATCTTACTTCTTTTTGCTACCTCTTTTGCTACCTTATCTGCCATTTCATTTCCTCTAATGCCAATTTGTGCTGGTACCCATAAAAATATGACTGTAAGCCCCATCATTTGAATTCTAAATAGTGTTTGTTGTATTTCAATCAAAATGTCTGGTCTACTGTCTGAATGGCTGTGCTGTAAACTCTTTATTGCTAAACTGTGTGCCACTGTGCTGCCCGCACGGTTAAAACAAGATATGCTGGAAAAGCAGCATCAGTGGAAAGAAGAAATGTTAACTTTTCAGGTCCTTGACAATCATTTAAAAAAAACTATTTTAAGATTATACCTCAAAGGGGGTGCACAGGTTGTGGAAAGAATGATTTGGAGCAATAGTAGTTGTTTTAGTTTTAGTTTTAGAGATACAGCGTGGAAACAGGCCCTTTCGGCCCTTGCACTGACACTGCATTGACCATCGCTCCCCACACATTACATACTAGGGACAACTTACATTTATACCAAACCAATTAATTTGCAAAGCTGTACGTCTTTACATTTGGAGTGCGGGAAGAAACCGAAGATCTCAGCCACGTGGAAAATGTAGTCGGGATTGAATCCCAGTCTCTGGTGCTGTAAGCGCTGTAAGGCAGCAACTCTACTGCTGCGCCACGGTAAAATGGAAGAGATTTTTTTTATCATCAGCATGATGAAAATGTGCAAAGGGGGAAGGGTGAGTCAATCTCTAAAGTTCAAGTGGTCCACTGAACCAAGGGTGCCTCGAGTCATTCACAAGTCTGCTGCCTCTTTACATTAGTGAGGACATTTTCTAAACTTGAATCTGAACAAATAACTGTCCTTAAAGGCCTAGTATCCTCGACCCACTGTACCGCTAACAATATTGCAATCATTTCACCTGTGTATACTGAGACCTCATTATTGATCCTCTTCCCTACTTTGATGTGAAATTCTGGTACAATAAATGCTACTCCTACTTTATCTACTGAATCTTTTGATGCATCTGTATAAATTTAGACAAAACTGTTGTATCTATCAATGTATTCCTGTATGATGACTGAATTATACCTATGTTGTTTTATCCTTGTTTTCCTGTTCTAATGTTGTAAAGTCTACTGTTGCATCTGGAAGTATCCAAGGTGGAATTGAAGGTAATGGAGCCGTTGGAACCACATTTAATTGTGCTATGCCGATTTGTACTGCTCTCTGGGTCACTGTCCATCCAAAACTTTTTGTTTCCCTTCTCTCCTTTTCCCAGCATGGTTTGACAGTAACTTGTGCTGGGTGTTCTTGACTGTGGCCCTGTAGGTTAATCCAGTAATTAAATGAAAGCTGTATCCTTCTCATCTCTAGAGGCATCTCCCCCATTTCAACCTGTAATACTGCTGTTGGAGTTGTTTTTATTGCACCTGTACATATTCTCAATGCCTGATATTGAATGTTGTCTATTTTCTTAAGAGAAGTACTTGATGCGGACCCATACACCACACAACCATAATCTAACACAGATCTAATTAACCCAGTGTATATAGCCTTCAAAGCTGTTCTATCTGCCCCCCAATCACATCCAACTAAACATCTCATTACATTAAGTACCTTCTTACATTTGTCCACTACTTTCTGAATATGAACCATCCATGTAATCCTCTCATCAAACCATAAACCTAAAAATGTATAGTATTTTACTCTCTCCAATTCCTGGTTATATAATTTTAGTTTAACCTCACTACCAATTTTCTTCCTAGCAAAAAACATTATTTTTGTCTTTTCCACAGAAAATTTGAATCCCCATTTATAAGACCACTCTTGTACCTTTATTATAGCCCTCTGTAGTTTCTGCACAATAAACTTCACATTTCTCCCCCTTTTCCAGATTGCCCCATCATCCGCAAACAGTGAAACTCCCATTTAATTTACAATTTCTTCATACACATCATTTATCATTACTAAAAATAGTAAAGGACTTATTATGCTCCCTTGAGGTGTTCCATTTTCAATATCTAATGTTCCTGAGTATTGATTTCCAACTCGTACTTGTATTGACCTCCCAAATAAAAAATCCTTAATCCATTTAAATATACGACCTTTAATCCCCAACTTACCTAGTTTCACTAATAACCCTTCTCCCCACATCATATCATATGCTTTCTCAATATCAAAAAATACAGCTACTACACTTTCTCTGTTAATTTGTGCTCTCCTAATTTCATGTTCTAAACATATAGCTGGATCCATGGTGTTTCTCCCCTTCCTAAAACCACTCTGGTAATTGGATAAATATCCTTTATTTTCTACATAATATGTTAACCTTTCATTTACCATTTTTTCCATTACTTTACATATGTTGGATGTTAATGCAATAGGCCTATAATTCCCTGGGCTTGTCAGATCTTTACCTGGCTTTCCTATTGGGATTACTACTGCCTCCTTCCAGCTTTGCGGTAATTTCCCACCCTCCCACACTTTATTATAAAATTCTAACAAAAAATCCTTGGATGTTTCACTGAGATGGTTTAACATGGTGTAACAAATCTGATCTTTACCTGGTGCTGACATCTTGGTTTTTCTAAGAGCTCGGTTGAATTCTGTCTTTGTGAATGGTTTGTTTAGAACATCGTTAGTGTCTTCCTCATGTCGTATTAACTGTATATTCTCTGCTATGGTATTTTCTTTTCCTTTTCTTCCTTCTTCACTAACATTGTCTGAACTGTGAATTTTAGCAAAAGATTTTGCCAACATCTCTGCTTTCTCTTCGTCTTTCACTGCTGTAATTTCACCGTCAGTTAGGATTGGGTATTTGTATTCTCTTTTAATTCCTTTCATTCTCCTTATCATTCCCCAAAATTGACCTACTTTTGTCTCCCTTCCCACTGAGTTACAAAATGTCCTCCAAAATTCCCTCTTTGCATTTTTTATTACTCTTCTTACGCTTGCTTGCAACCTTTTGTATTCAATAAGATTCTGAAAATTATGATTTATTTTCAAAATTTTAAAAGCTTTATTTCGACACTTAATTGCTTTGTCACATTCCTTAGTCCACCATGGTACACTCTTCTTGTTGTGCTTACCTCCTTTCTTCTTTTTTTTTTTTTTTTTTTTATTTTTATTAGAAGTACGGTAAATTACAATAACACACAACACATATATCTTAATACATTTTTTGTACCGCTTCATTTTTTTTTTTTTTAAAGCTTTAAGAAAAAGATAGAAGTAAGGAAAGTAAAGAAGGTGCGCAAGAGTTGTGAAGTGCAGAAGAGTGTTGGGAAAAGAAAGCCCCTTAGAAAAGAAGTTAGAGAAGGAAGTAAAGTAAGAAAGTAGACCCTAGAAAAGAAAGAAAAAGAAAGTAAGGACAATCGCTCTATTATAACATTAAACTCCGCAGAAAGACTACCAACCAAGTCTGTTTTTGTTGTTTTATCTCCCAATGCCAGGTCCTGATACCATTTATTTATTTTTTTAAATTACTATTGCACCTCATGCTTGTAATAGGTCCATAAACGTAGACCACGTCTTTTGGAATTGGTTTGCTTTATCTGCTAAGAGGAATCTCATCTCTTCCAGATGTAATGTTTCAAACATATTTGATATCCACATTTTTATTGTTGGTGTGGGCGCATTTTTCCAGAATTTAAGTATTTTAAATATCTTCAAATTTGTGATTATTTGAAAAAATACACAAAAGACTCATAATATGCCTTCCGACTTACTGGATGAAGCAATGAAGACAAAGGCGGAATCAGCTAACTTAATATCGTACTTATATAATATCATTTTAAACATAGAAATACCCGCAACAGATGGAATTAGAAGAGACTGGGAACAAGAATTAGCTATAAAAATTTCAAAAGAGAGCTGGGATAAACATTTACTACAGGTGCATAAATGCTCGATCAATGTACGACATACGCTTATCCAATTCAAAACATTACATAGACTATACTATTCAAAAACTAAATTAAATAAAATCTTTCCCAATGTTTCACCAATCTGTGATAAATGTCTGTGTCAAGAAGCTACCATAGCGCATTCTTTTGTTTTTTGTACAAAAATCCAAAAATTCTGGCATGGAATATTTGATATTTTTTCAAAATTAATTAAAATAAAACTGGTACCAAAACCAGAATGGATCATTTTTGGGATATCGGAAGGTATCCCTGAATTAAACGTGTATCAGAAGAATTTACTCAATTACGGGCTAATAATGGGAAAAACCTCCTTTCTTCTTAATGGACTTTGTTGCTGCCTCTAAAATGGCTTCGCAAACAGAAATATTTAAATTATCCACATCTTCATAAATATAGTCTTAAACTTCTCCCAATCAGCACCACTAAAAGACCACTTTTGTATTCTCTCTGTATTATACTCCTCTAAACTCACTCCTACTACTATTTCTATCGGGTAGTGGTCACTTCCTACCGTTGTTCTTTGAATTACTTCCCATGAACAAACACCCGCCAATGAGTCTGACACTAGTGTGAGGTCTATGGCTGATTCTGACCCTGTTCTGATGTTGATTCGTGTCCCACTTCCATCATTAAGACACACAAGATTATTATTCTCCATTAAATCCTCAATCACCATCCCATTTTCATCATTAGAATCATCCCACAACGTGCTATGAGCATTAAAATCACCACAACATATAACTTTCTCCCCTAAATACCCAGCAAGTTCGTCCATCAACTCTATTGAAAGCCTTTTACACGGATTATAAAAATTAACAATTTTAACCTTACCTTCTCTTGTCCAAATTTCCACCACTAAATATTCTAATTCTGTTCCTTTCACCAACAATCTATTCTGTATTTCTTGCTTTATAAATATTACACACCCCCCTCCACTTCCCTCCTCCCTATCACTACAGATACTATCATAGCCTTTGATGACAAAGTCTAATGAAGGCTTAAGCCAGCTTTCTTGAATACATATGACTTCTGGTTTCTTCTTTAATGAATCCTTTAAACTCTTGTCCATTTGCTATTATGCTCCTTGCGTTCCATTGTAATATAATCAATTTGACCTATCACCAGAACCTTCCTGCCTTCCATCTGCTTCAAGCTTTTTATTGATACTCTCCCATGATACTTCTTTTAAACCCAAAAACTTCTCTGCTCCCTTAACAATGATTTTTATTTTTTCTGTTTTGTGTTTAACCTGATCAGTACAGTTGATTACATATGCAATGAAAACAATAAGCTTATCAGCTGTCAGTTCTGTGTGAGTTTTGACTGCTTGACTTTCCTCTGATCTCAAAAACGGATGATTCTCTCTCCCATTAATATCCACTCTTCCCCTTTGTCCTTGCACCTTCTTCACTGCCTCTGAGTATCTTATGCTACTTACTGTTTTCACTTGCTGAATCTCCACAGCCCTCTTCCCGACTTCACATCCCCCATACGTTACCCTGTGCGGTCCTCCGCAATTGCAGCATTTATCCTGCATATTTTCTCTGCACTCTTCAAATCTATGCTCTCCTCCACACTTGGGACACCTCTGATTCCCCTTACACACCGCTGCTATATGTCCATACCTCTGGCATTTATAACATCGGAGCGGTGGAGGGATATAAGGCCTCACTGGAAAGATCATGCATCCGATTCTCACTTTTTCTGGTAGTTCAGTCTGCTGAAACTCCAGAAGCACAGACAAGCTCTCTACCCTCTTACCGTCCACTGTCCTTAACAATCTCTTAGCTACACTCACCTGGCCACCAAAAATACTCCGTTTGAGTTTCTCCAGGTCTTCATCTACAGGAATACCTGTTATTACTCCCCTTGTCACTCTACTCTCACCCAGAGTCTTTCTTTCACTGACCATCCTCTTGCAAACACTTTCAATCTTCAGAGCCTTATGTTTCTGCTCCTCCGTTTTACATATTATTAACAAGTTCCCGTCTCTCAAAATCTTAGCTGTTTCCACCTCTCATACCTTCTTCTTTAGCTCCCTGGATAAAGCTATCGGACTTAAATTGACATGCTCATCTTTCTTTCTAAATTTCAGTATTATTTTAACCTCCTTCCTTTCAACCTTTTTCTGAACCGTTCTCCTATCCTCTTCTGAACTGTTCCCTTCAAAACTCCTTTTGCTGTTTTGGCTGAGCTCCTTTTGCCTGATTCCTCCTTCTCCTTGATTCCTCCCTGATCTCCGACTAGACACTGACGTCCAGTCACCAAAAGCCCTATCATCTTGATCTTCGTCATCCTCTAATCCTACCTGAGTTGCCATTTGATCCAGTCACAAACCAGTTTATGCCAACCGCCAACTCCTAGTCCCTCTCTCCCTTCCACACGGGAGCTCCTACTCCGGCCGGCCGACCGCCTCGCTGGTCACCCCCCCCCCCCCGCGAAGCTCGAGCCACAACTTCCCTATTAAATGTAGGAAGGTTTTATACGTTGTATAGTATTAGCCATTCATGCTATCTGTTCATTGTTGAAGGGTGCACCCAGTGAACAGAAAAATTATTTGATTGCCAGCAATTGAAATGTAAGTGGCAATTAAAACACAGTTGGTATGACTTTGTTTCAATTTCACAACCAAAGCTGTAGGCTTGGGATAATTGCATCTTGTGACCCTTGGTCTCTGTATTGAATTTAGCCTATTAAAATCCAATTTAATTTCACTAACTCTCAACATGTTTTTGCTATTGAATTATAAATGATAACGTAAGATCAATGCATTACATGATTTAAAAATAATGACCACATCATGGTTATGTGCCCTATTACTAGGAAACTTCCAAAATTGCATCAACTGAAGAGGATTCTTGGTTGCAACATCTCTTAGGATGTCAGCCGAATATTTTGTAAAAATCGTAATTAAGCTGGATTGAAACTTTTTCCCCCCATTAAACTGCATTCATAAATCTCTATCAGTATATACATATCCTTGCTCATCAAGAGGTGCAGGATTGATTCACGTTTGACCCTCTCTTTTATTTTCCCACTAAACTAATTGAAGCATTGCGTGCAGTTCTGGTTGGCAATTACAGGAAAGATGTGGAGAGGGTGCAGAGAAGGTTTACCTGAATGCTACCTGGATTAGAAGGTTTCAGCTACAGGAAGAGTTTGGATAGATTTGGATTGCTATCTCTGGAACATCAGAGGCTGAGGTGAGTCTTGATAGAAGTATATCAAATTGTGAGAGGTGTAGATAGGGTAGACATTCAGATTCATTGCCCCAGGGTGGAAATGTCCAACACTAGAGGGCACAGATGAGGGCTTCAGAGATAAAACACTAGAGGGCTCACTATAAAGTGAGAGGGGGAAAGTTTTATTGCAGTGCAAGCTTTATTACATAGAGGGTAGTGGAGGCCAGGAACATAATGCTTGGGATAATGGTGGAGCAGAACCAATAGTGGTGTTTAAGGAGCATTTAGACAGGCATATGGAAGTGCAGTGAATAGCAGGATATGGATCATGTACAGGCAGATTAGTTTAACAGCATCATGTTTGGCACAAACATTGTGGGCCAAAGGGCCTATTCCAGTGCTGTACAGTTCTATGTTCTAACCCATAAGGATGTGTCTTGGCCTCTCCTTGAGAGATGTACAGGTATAATCATCAACTAGAAGTGAGAATGAATGTGTTCACAACCTTGTGAATGCCATTATAGTTACCATCTATTGCCACATCATTAACTTGGTGAGACAGATGTTAAAGTTGCAATATCTTGAAACTAATTGTTATTTTAGCTGGAATGGATTATAAGATATTAGAGGTAACACATGAATAAATTGTTAACCAGTTGTGCAATAAGAAGTCAAACAGAGAATTGCAACTATCCACATTTATGGCAGACGTATTGCAGTAAAATCTCCAAAAAACCATTACCAAAGTGTGGTCACGCAGCAAGATATTAATTCAGGTGGGTTTATTCTCATTGAAATGTAAGAAATGGAGGTATGCAGAGGTGTATGAAATTACGGTGGCGCAGCGGTAGAGGTGCTGCTTTGCACCGCTTGCAGCGCCGGAGACCCGGATTCGATCCCAACTACAGGTACTGTCTGTACGGGGTTTGTACGTTCTCCCCGTGACCACGTGGGTTTTCTCTGAGTTCTTTGGTTTCCTCCCACACCCCAAAGACGTACTGGTTTGTAGGTTAATTGGCTTGCTGCAAGTGTAAATTGTCCCGAGTATGTGTAGGATAGTGTTAATGTGCGGGGATCGCTGGTCAGTGCGGACTCGGTGGGCCGAATCGCCTGTTTCCACACTGTATCTCTAAACTAAACTAAGGTAAGTTACTTTCTTTTTTTTTTTTTTTTTTAATATTTTATTTTATTAGAAGTAAGTACAGTCATATGGCACCAAAGTGCCTAATATATATTTTCATAATACATTTTATGTACAACTTCTTTTTTTTTTTTGTTACACTGAAAAAAGATTAGAATAAGAAAAAGAAGTTAGATAGTAAAGGATAGAAAGATGTGAAATATATAGTGTGTGAAAAAAGAAAACGAGTAAATGAAAAAAGTTGAGAGAGAGAATAGAGAGAAGGTAAGTTACTTTCTTAAGAGAGGATTAGAAAGTTGAGCATTCAATTTGCAGACATTAAGTCCTGAGTCGGTATAAGTTTTGTAGTTAGCAATAATGAGACACAAATGTGCTTGATCAGACCACGAGACAAGGCAAAGGTATGACAATATGTTCAAGATGTCAAAGTTCAAGAAATCAAACTACAAGTTATCCAAGAGCAATGAACTGGAATATTTTCTAAATCGTGAAATATTGCGGGAAATTTGGGTATCTTGAGACAAACCACAAAAAACCGTGTTAAAAAAATAATAATAAACCTAATGAGATCTCGGTGGAAATACACAAGTGGGGCCAACTCGCATAAACTTGGCTGATATATCCTTCAATTTACCATCTTGAGTGAACTGAGGTGTTTAACGAGACAAAGCAAAATGCTAATTGCAAATATATTATTTTCTCTGTGGGAGAAATACAAATGTATCTCTTAATCACGGCTTCAACTAGTGCGGTATAAAATCCGTAGGACACAAATCGATAACTCTCTTTCTCCAAAACCTCTGGATTCTCCATCACCTGACATTTTTGAAGCTGATATCTTTCTGACAAGGTATGGACCATAAGTTATTCAATTTTATCAGCCACAATAATTGATTAGTAAGGGCATCAAAGGTTATGGGTAGAAGGCAGGAGAATAGGGTTGAGAGGGAAAAATAGGCCAGCCATGCTCGAATGGCTGAATAAACTCGATGGACCAAATGGACTAATTCTGCTCCTATGTCTTATGGTCTTATTCGATTTGATTGGCAGAAAATAAATCATGGGTTCAATGGCCTATTCCTTATTTCTAACCTGCTAAGACAATAGATATTACTGATTTAATCCTTCTCTCAATGACTCTCCAAGTTGCAAAAAAATCCCACTGGGAATTGGAGAAAAGATAATGAGGACGCATTATTTCTTTTAATCTATTGTTTATATTCTGAAATGTGGATACCATTCAGATATTTGCCCTGCAGTGTCTCTCAAGTGATGTGTACTTCAGGACGATGGGACTGAAGATGTCCTCATTCATTTAATATAAACCAATGGTGACTGGAGATTGAATCTGAGAACTACAGAGTTGCACTGCACGTGGACCTTGACCTAAGAATGCCAGATGCTGACACAAGCTGTCTATAATAGGAAGTTTCAAGATCCGGCACTGACTTTGATCACGGCAGAAAATAAACATTAGAGAAAGGCAGCAATTTTATAGAAACCAATTCAATCTTTGTAATGTAACCTCGCATAATGTTATTTATGAGGGTGTAGTTTTTTAGGAAAGTCTTCTTCAAGTAATACCTTTGTTCCACCACAAATTTAAACAACAATCTTTCAGTTTAAGCAATACAAATAACAATGGATTTTAATTACAATGGACTGCCAGAGGTGTATTTGTTATTACATAGAACTTAACTGTAATTCTGGTTAATTACAAGTATCCAAATATAATTGCACAGTTAGCCACATAACCAGTCTGAATACGATGAGATAGTTAAGGTACTCCTCTGGATTAATGTAGTCATTATAAAGTTATAACAATGCCATTCACAGATCCAAACAAGTTCCCTTTAAGTACAGTCATTTATTAATGGCACTGATATATTCTTGATATTGTTATTTTGTATTTTCACATGTTCCTACTCCTTATTGGCCATTTTAGCTTTTAGCTTAAATGTACACAAGATTGAAAAAGCAATTAGTCGTCTTCCCACATAGACAGCCATATAAGATGCAATCAGAAAAGTATTAAAGCAGTGTAGTTCAGCATATTACCCAAAGCACAATGAGATTGGACAAAGCAGATCAAGAAATAGATTGATTATCAGAAATATAAACTGCACATGCTGGAAATCTGAATTATTGATTGATTGAAAGTTACAGCATGGGAACAGGCCCTTCAGCCCGCTGAACCCACACTGCCTATTGGACATCCGTTCTCACTAGTTCTATGGGTATGTTATCCCACACTTGCAACCACGCCGTACACATTAGAGGCTATTTACAGAGGCCAATTAGAGTTCGAGAGTTCAAGAGAGTTTATTGTCATGTGTCCCAGATAGGACAATGACATTTTTGCTTTGCTTCAGCACAACAGAATATTGTAGGCATAAATAAATACAGATCAGATCAGTGTGTCCATATAGCATTGCATATATATATATGGTTTGGCAACTTGTGCGCCCAGGAGCAGAAGAGACTGCAAAATGTTGAAAACACTGCCCAGTCCATCATCGGCTCTGACCTCCACACCATCGAGGGGATCTATCACAGTGGATGCCTCAAAAAGGTTGGCAGCATCTTCAAGGACCCACTCCATCCTTGCCACACACTCATCTCTCTGCTGCCTTCAGGTAGAAGGTACAGGAGCCTGAAAGGTTCAGGAATAATATCTTCCCTGCAGCTATCAGACTATTAAACTCAACTCAAACAAAAATCTGAACTTTAATAGCCTATTGCACTTTATATGCATATATATATATATATATATATATATATATATATATATATATATATATAGTGAACCTTCTATACTTACAATTAACGTGCAAACCTGCAAGTCTTTGGGATGTGGGAGGAAATTGGAGCACACAGAGGAAACCCATGTGGTCGTAGGGAGAATGTACATACCTCCACTAAGAGAACACCTGAGGTCAGGCACAAATCCATGTCTCTGACGCTCTGAGGCAGCAGCTCAACTGAATGTGCCACTGTGCTGCCCGCACGGTTAAAACAAGATATGCTGGAAAAGCAGCATCAGTGGAAAGAAGAAACGTTAACTTTTCAGTTCCTTGACAATCATTTAAAAAAAACTATTTTAAGATTATACCTCAAAGGGGGTGCACAGGTTGTGGAAAGAATGATTTGGAGCAATAGTAGTTGTTTTAGTTTTAGAGATACAGCGTGGAAACAGGCCCTTTCGGCCCACTGACACTGCACTGACCATCGCTCCCTACACACTACATACTAGGGACAACTTACATTTATACCAAACCAATTAATTTGCAAAGCTGTACGTCTTTACATTTGGAGTGCGGGAGGAAACCGAAGATCTCAGCCACGTGGAAAATGTAGTCGGGATTGAATCCCAGTCTCTGGTGCTGTAAGCGCTGTAAGGCAGCAACTCTACCGCTGCGCCACGGTAAAATGGAAGAGATTTTTTTTATCATCAGCATGATGAAAATGTGCAAAGGGGGAAGGGTGAGTCAATCTCTAAAGTTCAAGTGGTCCACTAAACCAAGGGTGCCTCGAGTCATTCACAAGTCTGCTGCCTCTTTACATTAGTGAGGACATTTTCCACACATCTATGCAGGTGCCCCATCAGTGTCAAATTCGACGGCCTGCTGGAAAATCATAAAAATTACTCTGTTGGTCCAAAACAGAGAGGGAAAAGCCTTTGAAGGGGAGGAAGTTTAAAATGTTGATCCCATTTAATCTTATCTTCAAGATGTTGCCTGGACTCAAGGGACGAAAGATAAGGAGATATTGGGCAGGCTGAGGCTTTATTCCCTGGGATGTAGGAGATTGAGGGGTGATTTTATGTAAAATCGTAAGGAGCTTCAATAGGGTGAATTACGTAGCCTTTCTCCCCAGGGTCATGGAATTCAGAACTAGAGAGCATGGGTTTGGGGAGAGAGTGTAAAGTTTTAATGGGAGCTTGAGGGGAAGCTTTTTCCCACAGAATTTGGTCTATGTGTGGAACGAGCTAACAGATGAGTTAGTTGAGACACTTGACAATTTAAAAGATATTTCTGCAAGTACGTACATGAATAAGAAAGGTTTAGCAGGATATGAGTGAAACACAAGTGGCCATTATAGATGGGCATTTGGGTCAGCATGGACAAAATTGGGATGAAGGGCCTTTTTCTGTACCGTATGATTCTATGACTGCAGCTGTAATACATTAGGCATCAACACCTGATCACCTTTGACAGTAATTCCCTTTTTCTTTTGAGACACTTTTGAGTTATTTTCTCTAATTCCACACTAGAACTCATGCTGCAGATGAAGACCCCACTGAGTCAAAGCACCACAGGCATGATTTGTATTGTATAGAGGTGGGTGTAAATATTATTTAGAAAAGAGTGGATATGTTTGGAAACTATGACCAGGGTCATATAGTTTATGAAGATTCTTAACTGATTCACTCCAACACTGTGGCAGGGAAGAGGATGGATGTTCTAATGTGCATTGGGTTGTGTGCTGAAGTCAAAAACTCTTTTAAAAAAAAAAAAAAAAAAATGTCTTTATTTATATAGCACATTTTTAGTCAACTTGCATTGACCCCAAAGTGCTTCACATAATTACATCCAAACACACAGGCAAAGGTGGGTGAAGTGTCTTGCCCAAGGACACACACAGGCAAAGGTGGGTGAAGTGTCTTGCCCAAAGACACAACGACAGTATGCACTCCAAGCGGGATTCGAACCAGCTACCTTCCGGTTGCCAGCCGAACACTTAGCCCATTGTGCCATCTGTCGTCCCTTTAGTCAGTGGGTGGTGAATATGTGGAATTCTTTGCCACAGAAGGCTGTGGAGTCAGTGGATATTTTTAAGGCAGACATAGATAGATTCTTAATTAGTACAGGTGTCAGAGGTCATGGGGAGAAGGCAGGAGAATGGGGCTAGGAGGGAGAGAGATCAGTCATGATTGAATGACAGAGCAGACTTAATGGGCCGAATGGCCTAATTCTACTCCTATGCCTTATAACATGACCTTATGAAAACTATGGCTTAATTATTTTCCAAATTTAATCTGAGGAAATTGTAGGTCATGAGGAGGAATATGAAAGCAGGAATAAACGAAGAGCAGTACTGACTCCAGCAACCAAACTGGGTGAAGCGATGAGGCTAAATGTCTCATCACAAGAGGAAGAAAAAGTCCTAGTTTAATTCTTCCACAGTGAAATGGACAGTGCAGCATTCTCTTAGCCTTGCACTCGTGTCCCAGGGCCAGGATTTGAAACAGCAACATTCAGCTTCAAAGACAGCTACCAGCTGGGTTTAAGTGAATGATATTAAGTCAAGACTGCAAGCGTGCACTTGAAGGTCAACTAGACTGCTTCTCTGTGTCAAGGATTAAATGCACAACTTCCAATAAATCTTTGGCAAGCACATAGGCATCTTCTGATGGCAATGCTCAATAATTGATTGACCACCCCATGCCTTCCTCTACACTACCCAGTAACAATCTTCCTAGAGCCTTTCAAGATGTAGCTAAAATGCTCTGCTTAAGGTCAGTCATCTTTGCGAGCAGTGGAGAGAACTCAATAAATTCACAGTAATTCAATGCAGATACTCAATTGGTACAAACGTACTCACATCTGCAATGCGCTATTAATTCTAATGAAGATGAGTCAGTCCTTTGAACACATCTTACATAATGTTTATTGTGACCAGTCTATGCTGCGATAAATTATTTCTTTTTCATTCAGCGTAGCACATCAGGGGAAAAAATAAATTGAAGTGTTGGACTCTGGCCACTTCTCACAGATCCCAGTTGTCCTTCCTTGTTTCCCAATTGTGTTAAAAAAAAAAAAATCATATTTCTGAAATAAAAGCAGAATAATGCAAGGTGTATTTTTTGGGAAGGAGGGCTCGTGTAAAGGAAGCTTAGTAAGCTACTGAAAAGCAAATGCGTGAGTTAACATTTTGTTTGGTCAGGGGCTTTGTCAAACTTTTGTCAGATCTGTAGCTTCAACATTTTCTTTTTATTTCACTTCATTATTAATCTTCCCTTTGTAAGCATTTACTGCTTCTTCCGTTCTACGTCTTTCTTTATTTCCATCCTTGCATCTCTTCTCCCACAGCATGGTCACAGGCTATTAAGCCTGTTCTCTCTAATGGAAAATAGCCTGGTAAAGCTTCCAGTTGTAAATCAGACACTATGAAACTGGATGAAAAATATGCGATGGGCCAATCACTGGTGACTCAAAAATGTAAATAAAATCGACATGAGACTCAGGCACTTCGTTTAGTTGACCGGGAAATGTCCTCCACCAGTATCCACAGGCCGGTGTCAAAATTTGAAAGAGCAACCTCACATAAACGCAATCGCAAGGTAATACATTTCCATCACCATGCCTCACTTGCTGATTATCATCCTTGAGTTGTCCTTTAGTATTGGCAGTGTTCTCAAGAATCGCGAGAGATCTAACTTCCCTCTCTGGCCATCACAACAGTTGATATAACTAAAGGTTTATGTTGTAACCGTCCTAATTTGTATTAAATGTTCATACTTAAATTCTATCCAGTCTGGTGTCAACCAGTTACAGTACCGGAACCCTTCTTATCAAATATACAAATGCAATGAAAATCAGTGTCAAAGATAGACACAAAATGCTGGAGTATCTCAGCAGGTAATTTAGCATCTCTGAAGAAAAGGAATGGGCAACATATCTGGTCGGAACTCTTTTTCAAACTCAAGAAGGATCTGAAGAAGAATTCCAATCCAAAACGTTGCCCATTCCTTTTCTCCAGAGATGCTGCCTCTCATTATAGGCTAATGTCAAAATGAGTTACTCCAGCATTTTGTGTCGATCTTCGGTATAAACCAACATCTGCAGTGCCCTCCTACACATCGGATTTAATGTTTCTGCTTAAAGACACCATTCATCATCTAGGTCTCTCTGGATTCTTAGGGACTCTGCTGATAGTAACATTTCCTATGAAGGGTGTTTAACCTGAAATATTAACTCTATTTCTATTCACACACTGGTGCCCGATTCTTGAGTAATTCCAGTATTCATTATCGAAAGATTTTGGATCTTTGGGTTCTTGTCAAAATATCAATTGATGCAGATGACTAAATTCATCAATCTCTCTTCACCATCCCTGACTCGCTTATTGTGGCATCT
Organism: Amblyraja radiata; assembly: GCF_010909765.2. NCBI lineage: Eukaryota > Metazoa > Chordata > Chondrichthyes > Rajiformes > Rajidae > Amblyraja > Amblyraja radiata. The sequence goes on from NC_045984.1 coordinate 14,670,380, forward strand.
GACCATTCCATCCTCCCTTTATCTTCTAGCTGGTTTCTCCACATTGGACTGAAACTGTTCTTATCTATGCATATTTCCACATTTCTTTATGACAGAGAAGGAGGCTATTTGGTCCATCAAGTCTATACCTGCGCACAGAGCAATCACATTGCTCCCCACCCAATTTTCCCTGTAACTTATTCTACTCAAATTGAACCCAGAGAATTACATATTGTTCCTTCTCTTCTTGCCATTATAATCTTTGATCTACGCAAGTGTCAATCTTATTTTTTATCAACATTATTAGCAACATCATCCATTTTCACTTGTTTTCTGATAACAATCAGCTTTACTTAGTCACCTCTTCCCTCCCTCCCTCTTCGAATGTTACAAATTATTCATACTGCCTGTCCATCATACCACAAGGTAACCTCTTTAATTGTCCTCACCACCTTGTCATGAAACGCTTGTATTCTATTACTATCAGTGAGAATGTCATAGTTCTTTGCTCATCTTGATATCTTTCATCTGGAAGTAAAACATTACTGTAGGTCTGCTAAGCAGAAATGGCTTACAGTTAGGTCCCGTTGCCAAGATGTGCTATTGGTCATTAGTATCAATTTAAGTGTGTATTAACACAATAACCTTGCAGAACTTCCTGTCACTACTTCATCGCGATCAGTTTGGTGAATGAACTTTAAAGCCACGCCAAGTACCAAATGGCATGCCAGGAGTTGTACCAAGTATATCTCATGGCGCACCATCCTACTAAAGCTACAACACATGGTGACCTTTATGCTAAACACCAGGGCACAGTGAAACCAAATCTGTCCTACAGCCAATTAATCAAAGCAAAGTCTGCAAGCCCCCATATGCATTGTTGTTACAATGGGCAGCCAGTAACTGTAAAAGACAGCCAGTGACAGCCAGTGACTAGACTGCCACGTACAGTGGCCAAGTGGACTTGCAATTGGCCGAGTTAAGCTATTGCCATGAATTCAAATCCCTTCATACTAACTGAAAAATGGTAATTTATTCTAGTAAGTATGGGCTAGAAATAAAACAACTTGAATCAAGCAGATTGTTGTAAAGCCCTTCTGGTCCACAATGTCCTTTACGGAGGAAAACTGCCATTATTATCCAGGGTAGACACAAAATGCTGGAGTAACTCAGCGGGACAGGCAGCATCTCTGGAGAGAAGGAATGGTTGACGTTTCGGGTCGAGACCCTTCTACGGATGTCAGGGGAGTGCCCGCCCACTCCAGGGTGTTGGCTACACCTGACTCCAAAACCACAGCAGTGCATTTACCTTTTGTTAACTTCTGAAATACCTGTGTAGCCACTTAATTCCATCAAAACTACAATGAAAGCTGAACAGAAAAGCTTGCATTGATGTGAATTGCCATTCACAGCTGTAGCTCACCTCAACACATTCTATAGCCCATGGACTATTTTTGAAGTGTAACTAGAATTGCATCGTGTAATGCTTGACAACCAATTTGTGTTAAGCAAGCCCCAAATACAAGCAATGTTTTTGTGTTGTTGAGGTGCAAGTGCTGTTGAGGACTCTGGAGGTGATTTCCATCCTCAATTTTAAAATAAGGGTCTGGGATCTTATATCCTTCTGAAAGAGTAGACAGGATCTTTTTTAGCACCATTTCTCAAAGGTGCTACTTCCAATTACAATGTATTGCATTTTTTATGCTTGTGGTGCTGGAGTGGGCTGAATCCTATAATGTTGTACTCTGTAACCTTTTGGGGTAACATGGTGCTACAGCTGTTAGTTCTAATCCTTCCACCCAATATTTGATCTTGACTCAGACAAGACTGTGGCAGAGTTTGCACATTTTTTCAAGCAAAACACAAAGTCTGGAGAATCTCAGCTGGTCCAGCAGCATCTGTGGAGGGATGGACAGGGGACATTTCAGGTCTGGAGCCTTCTTCAGATACATTTTCTCCATCACTGCACGTGTTCTTTCTGGATGTCTGGCTTCCTCCCCCATTTGAAATGCGTGCTGTCTGATCAATCAGACACTTTATTGCACCTTCCATTGTAGGCTAATGACGAAAAGAATCCAATGAGAGTTGATGGACATGAGTGAGATAGAATATATTGAGAGAGATTACCCCTAAATTATAGGGGTAAAGCGAAATGAGCAGATGGGATTGGGACTAATGAGGTTGCTTCCTTAGGAGATAGCATGCATACGATGGGCTGAACAATCTCTTACTATGTTATTGTTAGATAAGATAAGACTCAGATGTGGGAAGCTCCAACCTGAATTATAGATAAACCCACACCTGAAAAAATTGTGTAAATCACAAACAAGCAAAATTGGGCTAAGGTTGTCTTTGAAACATCTTAGAAATGTTGTTGTACAGCCTAGAGCCATGGTGTTCCATCAATGTGTAGGATTGTAAATACTTATTCACAGTCAGCATGTCAAACACTAGTCTGCACAGCAGAGATTATAAGGCTAAAGATTAGGTGAGTCAGAATATTCAGACAAGCACTTCAAATTTGAGGGACTTTAGGAATTTATTTGAAGCTTTCAAGGTGTTGTCGTAGTTGGGGAGGAAGGTGATTGAAGGAATGTGTCTGAATGGACATGAGGTTTGTTGTTACTAGTGAACAAAACCAATCAGAGGCAGAAGTTGGTTGTTATAAAAAGTCTTTATCATAATGACAATAAAACATTCTATTGGAGACCCATTCCATAAAATTCCACTGTACTCAAAGTACACTAAGTTTTTATACTCTTAAGATCAAAGATAACAGCAGGTGATTCAATACAATTGCAATAGCTAAAATGACATCGTACTGGGAGAAAGGCATCACTGCAATGATAATTCTGGAGACATTCCCAAAAATTCAACCTCTGCAGGACTGAACAGATAGGGGATCTGAGCAGGAATGTGGATTAGGAAAAGATGGTCTGTGAAGAAAAACACTGGTACTTACTTGGAATGCAACATTAGACTCAATGGTATCTGTTTTTAGATGCTATATACATGTCACTTTGATCAGACTTTAATGTAATGCACATGCAGCAGATCTTTAGTGTAGCTCACACAGTCCCTTGGTTATGGACCGACTTCAGGAGGTCCAACCGCAGGAGCTTCGATCGCCCCGACTGTGGAAGGTTCAACTGCCCCGTCCACGGGGGAAAAAGAGGGAGAAGATAGTACGTTATTGCCTTCCATCACAGTGTGCTGTAGTGGATGTTTATGTTAAATTTTATGTAGTTGTGTGTCTTGTTGCTTTTTTGGTACGACCGTATGACAAATCAAATTCCTTGCATGTTTTTACATACTTGGCTAATAAATTAATCACAATACAATTACAATAGAATATTGTCAGTTCTTATTCAATTCAGATCGACAACCGTCCAACAAAAATGGATTTTGATACACTTTTAATACATCAGTTTAAACGTTGTATACACATCCCACATGGAAAGCCATCGTTTAGCGATATGTTGGTGGTAATAAGGTCAATTCCTGAGTAGGCTAATTCCTGATGCCATTGTAAAACCTTCAAACTGAAGGCTTAGATAACGTGAGACCTGTTGTTATTTGGGCTGTAATTGAGGACATCACCCATACCTTGCATACTCTGCTGTCAGGGTCACTTGGCAGGTACCTTGGTTCACTGCAGACCTGATCTCTACATTTGTTGTTGCATCCCTCTTAACCTGGCAATAATTCAGGTTAACCCATGCCATCGGTCAGGTAGCTCGAAAGGAGAGGTGGTGGGTGCAGGAATAGGAAGAAGAAGTTTAGGTAATGGAAAAAAGAGGAGGAATGCGCATTAGAGGTGCAACCTTTATGTATCTCTGCCTGTTTACTGTCATGACGGTGCTCCTGAAGTGACAACATCAGGACGGAGTTACAGTGGGGGAGAATGCAGATGACAATGGTGGAAAGCAAATTGTTCTTCATTTAAAGGCTGAACATCACACAGTACCATCTTGGCATAAAGAGCTGCAAGGGCTTTAGCTGAATGACGAGATAATGAAAGAGAGAGGGAAATGGATTGGTAGCTGTCTTGCTTTTTTTTTGGATGATGTGCCTGCCTTGATTGAATCACTGACAATTTGTGTAAGTTATTGGTGCAAGTAATGAGATGTATGTGAAGGATTGGCAGACATTTGAATGTTAGATTCCAGCACTGATTAACAGGTTCTGTAGATAGGTGATTGGTATTACATGGAGCCATGTCATTAGTACTTGTGAGAGGAAAATGTATTCAGCTTCCAAATATCTACTCATACAGACAATATAAATGTCTTGATTGTAATCATGTATTGTCGTTCCGCTGACTGGCTAGCATGCAAAAAAGGCTTTTCTCCGAACCTCGGTACATGTGACACTAAACTAAACTGACGGACTGACTGACCACCTGGGTGAGGTTATTAAACATCTTGCTGCATTGCATCTATGTCCTTGGAGCTTGATACCTATATTTACTGCCTCGTTTGTTACTTGTCTATCTGTTGTTTAAAATTCACTTCCTTGCCACTTTGTTGACCCAGGCCATTAAAGTCAGTAGACAATAGACAATAGGTGCAGGAGCAGGAGTAGGCCATTCTGCCCTTCGAGCCAGCACCGCCATTCAATGTGATCATGGCTGATCATCCCCAATCAGTATCCCGTTCCTGCCCTCTCCCCATATCCCCTGATTCTGCTATCTTTAAGAGCCCTAACTAATTCTCTCTTGAAAGTATCCAGAGAACCGACCTCCACCGCCCTCTGAGGCAGAGAATTCCACAGACACAACACTCTGTGTGAAAAATGCTCCCTCATCTCCATTCTAAATGGCTTAAACTGTGGCCCCTGGTTCTGGACTCCCACAACATCGGGAACATGTTCAATGTTGGAAAATTGGTATGCTTCTTCCCATTTATGTTCTGTAATCTCTTCCAGCTTTGAACTGACTTCCCCCATGTTACAGCCACAAAATCACATGCGATAATAGGGTGCAGGTTGGCTGTAATTAGCAATTGTTAAATGAACCCCATGTTTGCCATTTTTTGAAATTGGCCCTTTCATTCGGTACCAATGCAGTACGCGTTGTTGTTCATGACAAAAATTTAAAAAAACGCAGATGATGGGAAATCTGAAATAAAACAAAAAGCAATCACTGGAAACATTCAGCGGGTCAGGCAGCATCTGTGGGAAAGGAAATAGCGTTAATGGTTCAAGTCAACAATTTTTTATCAGCGTTAATGTTAGCAACTGAAAATCCTTTATCAGTCCCGACAAAAGGTCTCTGTCCTGAAACATTAAAACTTTTTTAGCATTTTCTGTTTATATTTCAAATTATTTGATTACATTTGTCTGATCACAGAAATCAATGTAAATGCAAGTTTTTATATTCATCCTGCACAGAGTGAAACTGACCAGGGTTAATCCCACCTCAAGGTTCCAGCACATGTTCACAATATTAGCTGTTCCATTCACCTTGAAGTCTCTGCGGTGTGGAGGTAATATAGGAGTGGCAAAAAGATGCACTGTCCAAATATGCAAGCAGACCTTAAAGACCTGCTTTACACACCATGTCCAACGTGGAGAGAAGGTTTGTGACTTGTTTACTACATGATTTAACCTAGATAAGGATTCCACAGCACCCCACCCCCCAAATTCTCCTCCTCTCTTGCATTCCACATTTACAGCGGTGACCATTTTAGCAACAACTTATTGGTACTGTATGACTGTGAGGGAGTGCGCTGCTCACTCTCGCATTTCGGGCTGCGGTTGATGTAGTGATGTTGGGGCGTTGGCAAGTCAACTTCTATTGATCCCCACCAGCCAACATTTAACATTGGAGTCAGAGCTTTGAAAAATGCAACAAATAGAGCACGTTGGATAGGTTAACGCAGATGAGGACTGTCCTCCCACCCAAAAATATTACATTACCCATTCAAAATGGTGTTCCTTCATTATTGTTACATTACAGATCCAAGTATAATTTAAATAAAAGCCTAACTACTGCCCAAGAAACACTTTGTCTACCTGAATAATAGTATGAAAAATCACCTTAACCTTGATTCCCAATCCTATCTGCATGAGGGATACTACCATCTAGTAAGATTGTAATAATAACATGTCATTCACACATAGCACAACAAGCATTATTGAAAAGCCAGGAAACTGACGTAATTTACACCTGAGACCACAAATGATGTGACCATGCCACACATGTTTCATTAATCACTTGTCTGCACCCCTCTGTTCTTCACAGAGTTCAACGTGTTTGAAGAGTGAGCCAATTACTCAGGCATTGTCCTCACATATGTGAGAAACTTCAAAAGTACCACATCAACAAAGTGGCACTGCCTGAAATTAAATACACAACTTCTGACAGCAATACCATGGAGGAATATGTCCTGTTATTAGGTTAAAGATTTTTTATTATCACCAGTCATCAAAGGGATTTACCATCGGCACATTAAACATTCCTGGGAGGGACGGGCACAGGTGACAGAAGCACCCACAGATTCCAAGTGTCCCACAGTTCTTTCCAAATGGACACATAAATGTATAAGCAGTACATCAATGTTAATAGAGCTGCCATCTTTCATGTGCACAGCAGTTTCATCTCCTGCTTTGTTTTGTGTGCTCCAGTGTGTCCCTGTTTGTGGAGCTGCCTGAGGCGTTGAGCTTCAGAAAAGATGCTAATTCAAGACCTCAAACTCTCTCTCATCATCCCGTGACATTACTTGGCATTATTGTGAGGAAGAGAGTGATTTTCCTTTCTTTTTGTCCCATCTTCCCCTCATGAATTCTGATCCCTTATTCAGCAACACTAAAGCAGATGATCTGATCATTATTACATTGCCATACTTACTGACAGATTGGCAGATATGGCCCATCAGCCTACTGCTTCCGACCATTAATTCCATGTTATCCCATTTTCACATCCACTCCCCTACACAGTAGGGTCAATTTATAGATACCAATTAACTTACAAACCCGCACGTCTTTGCGGTTGCGAGGTAATCGGACCACCAGATGGAAACTCATGAGGTCACAGGGAGAACATGCAAACTCCACACTGACAGCATACGAGGCCAGGATTGAATCCAGGTCTCCGCCACTGTGAGGCAGCAGATTTATCAGCTGTGCCATTTTGCCGCCCACATGTGTAAACTTGCAGTGCAAATTGAGGAATGTCTCCAGTATTTTACAACTTTGACTGGACAAAGATAATTTATTCAGCTATAACACATTATAGAATATGCTAAAGAATATAGAATAACATGTGGAAAACATGTCAGATGAAAGGACTATTCCATCTGGTCAGCCAGCCAGTCAACAATGGTTACAAATGGCATTGAAGATGAGTCTGATTTTCAAGGGACATCTTACATTGGCTGCAGGTCCAGTTGTTAGGTGCATTTTGGAGAACCTTGTACTTCCTCATTCTTAAAACAGAAAATGATGGGAAGAGTCAGCAGCATCTGTGGAAAGAGAAACAGAGTTAATGTTCCAGTCAAAGACCTCTCTAGTTCCCAGCTCACTGGTTGGCTTCATCACAGTGATCAGCCTTGACCCTACTCCTACCAGCAGAGCAGTCAGGAGAAGCATTTTCCCTGTTATTGGGAAGAACATGGAATGTATTGAACCTCGCTAGTACCGCCTTGGAGCTCAAGGCCTCCACCATGTGTGAGGTAACGTACAGCGGCCAATTAACCCACTGACCTGCGCGGCTTTGGAATGCAGGAGGAAACAGAAGCATCTGGAGATACCCACTCAGTCACAGGGAGAACACGCAAACTCCACACGGACATCACCCAAAGTTAGGACTGAACCCGGGTCGCTGGTGCTCTGAGACACAGGCTCTACTAACTGCTCCACTGTGCTGCAGCATAGTTTGGGAGGGATATTGGGAGTTGAGGGAGCTAAAGTAAAGACATTTCCACAACGGATTATGGCCCAAGATCACTAGCTGCACAACCTTGCTGACTGCCCTGTGCACACATACCCTCATCCACACAATCACTGATGCAGGCAATGTCGGACCTTGTTGCCTACCCCTAATTGTCTTCTGATACCACTGTAATTCTTCTGGCGAGGGCAGTCCCGAAAGAGACATTCTCGGGTTTTGACCCTGTGACAACAATGCGTTGCAGTATATTTCCAAATCAGGATACATCTGGACATTAATCGTTTGTGGGTTTAGAAAGTGCTGAAAAAAAAGTTTATCTTATAACTGTTACATACGTCAGTGATGGTGGTGAGGGGAGTGATTGGTTAAAGTGGGGGAGCCCTTCAGGAAGACTGCTTTTGTTGCTATTGCTATTGTAGCAGCAATTCATTCAAACAATTGTAAAGCATTCTGTCTTGTTCTTTCTAGATAATGAAAATGGTTTAAGGACTTGAAGCAACTCACTCACAACAAGTTACTCAGCTTCCAGCCTGGAAGGATATTGGCTGTTACGTTAGAGATGATTTCCAAATCCACTGAATATCAAATAGGTGCTCGGACTCTCTTTTATTGGACGTCGTCTTAGCCTGACATTTGTGTGACATAAATATTAATTATCATATCAGTCTATGTCTGAATGTCGTCTGCACTTGATACATGTAACTATATTGTTATCTGAGGAATTATCAATGGAACAGTAAACTGTGCAATCAACAGTAAATGTCCTCCCATCCAATCTTTTGGTGGAGAGAAGGTCAATGATGCAGCTGCTGAAGAGATTGGGGTTAGGACCTTGTCCCGCAGTGAAAATTTGAGTCTGAGATGCATATCTGCTGACAACTAAAGTCACCTTCTTTTGTGCCAGTCATTAGTCCAGCCAGTGGAGAAGGTTCCCTCGGATCCCATTAATTTGATTTTATAGTCCCTTTCCTTGATGCTTGTAAAACGCTACATCAATACTAGATATGGTACCATTGGACCCCAGCTCCTTTGAGCATGTTTAAATGAAGGCTTCATGAGGTTTGTGGCCTAACACTCACCAACTTTCCCCAGATTCTTCCACTCACCCGCATGCTAGAGGCAATTTATAACGGCCATTTAACCCACAGACCCGCTCGTCTTTGGAATGTGGGAATAAAGTGTAGCATCCGGTGAAAACTCATCTGATTCACCACAGATGTGATGTTCCCACTTTGATGGGTTCCACACTGATCCTCCTGCTCCAAACACTTTAAGATCCTTGTTTTGTATTTCAAATGAATGAAAGTGCCACTGAGGTAGACAACGTTTCCATTCAAACAAAAAATTCTAATCTGCCAAGTTAATACACATTAACTGTCAATAAGTAGGATTGTAGCTGCGATCATAATATTCCAGGACCACATTCCAACCAGCCACAATATTTTCCCCAATTTGTATTTTCAGCCCATTGAATACAATCGATCTCAATCTCACGGAAGCTCGGCCACCACTCTTGGGAATCAAATCCTTCAACTGGCAGTTCATTTTCATGCATTTTTTATATGAGGGAAACTTTGTGACATTATAATTGAATTTAGTTACAGAACAAAGGATTCAATCAAGTGCACATTTGCCAGGCCACTCCGTTTGCTGACACGGTTTGTAGATTTCTTGGTAAGCTGGTTGATGTGGAAGGGGAGAGAGCGACAGCTGTGAAACATTGACTGCACTAACCTGATCATTATAAAGCACAGGATCAGGGGGTCAGAGCATCGAGCTGCGAGTTCTGCAGATTGGAAAGCGTTTTTGAACTCCCTGCATTTTTCCAATTTTCTCCTCAAAGTTATGCACTTCCTTCTGACTGCCTCTCAGGCATTGGGATCACCCAGGTTCATTACAGGAAAGATTGGAAAATTTGGAGAGGGTGCAGAGGAGGTTTACCAGAATGCTGCCTGGATTGAAGTGTTTCAACTATGGGGAGTGGTTGGATAGACTTGCATTGGTTCCTCTGGAACATCGGAGGTTGGGGGACAGACTTGAAAGAAGTATATAAAATTATGAGAGGTATAGATAGGATAGACAGTAAGAACCTTTTTTCCTGGGTGGAAATGTCCAACACCAGAGGGCATAGTTATTTGGTGAGAGAAGGTAAGTTTAATGGATATGCGTGGCGTGAGTCTTTTACATAGAGAGTGATGGAGGCCTGGTATGCATTGGCAAGTGCAGTGGTGGAGGTAGTTACAATTGTGGCAATTAAGAGACTTTAGGGAAGGCACGTGGAACTGCAGGGAATAGAGGGATATGGATCACGTGCAGCCAGATGATATCAGTTTAATTAGGCATCATGCTCAGCAGCAACATTGTGGGCTGAAGGGCCTGTTCTTGTTCTGTTCTGTGTTCTGCAGCATGACAGTCAGGGAACTGAGGGATAAAGTCAGGTGCTTTTCCAAGCTCTTTCGCTCTCGAGGAGAAATGGAATAGGTGATATTTCGGGTCAAGACCCTTCTTCAGACATCCTTTGTCATCTGGCTCTGTCTGACCAGTCTTGTAAAGATGAAGGTAGACAAAAATGCTGGAAAAACTCAGCGGTTGAGGCACCATCTATGGAGCGAAGGAATAGGCGACGTTTCGGGTCGAGACCCTTCTTCAGACCACAGTGATCAGTCTGAAGAAGGGTCTCGACCCAAAACATCGCCTATTCCATCGCTCCATAGATGCTGCCTCACCCGCTGAGTTTCTCCAGCATTTTTGTCTACCTTTGATTTTTCAAGCATCTGCAGTTCTTTCTTAAACAGCCTTGTAAAGACAATCCCATTTAAAGGTAGTGCTCACATTTCTATTAATGGCTGTTGTCTAAAATGGGGACAAAGATTACACTGAGAATTGTACTGGACATGGTGGATCAGGCCCTTTGGCCCATGATGTCTGTGTCAATCATAATACCATTTTAAACTGCACATCAGTCTACACCTGGTACATATATATCTCCATTTCCTAGCTGTTCATGTGTTTGTCTAGATGCCTCTTAAATGTTGCTTGTGAATCTACTATCATCATGTCACAAAGAATGAGAGGATTATTGGGATGTTGATGGTGTTCTTTTAGCTACTTAGCCAGACCTGGCAGAGAAAGACCTGACAGAACTGTGCAGGCAGTAGATTACCTCAATACAGCTGTGGACGAGCAGGAGTCCTGAGTTTCAGCGGCTCCAGAAGACATATGGAAAGCACCGAGAGGTAGAGGAGCTTGCAGGCCGCAACAAAGGTCATTAGCTTTTTCCCCAGTCTGGGAATGATCTTCTTTATGTTGCTCATTTCATCATATTATCCCTTACCTGCCAGGATTTATGTGCCATTCTTCATCACCCGAGTCATAGAGTGATACAGTGTGGAAAGCGGCCCTTCTGCTGAACTTGCCCACACCAGGCAACATGTCCCAGCTACACTAGTCCCACATGCCTGCGTCTGGTCCATATCCCTTCAAACCTTATCCATGTATCTGTCCAACTGTTTCTTAAATGTTTGGATAATCCCAGCCTCAACTACCTCCTCATGGAGCTTGTTCCATACACCCACCACCCTTTGTGTGAAAAAGTTACCTCTCAGATTCCTATTAAATCTTTTCCCCCTCACCTTAAACCTATGTCCACTGGTCCTCGATTCACCTACTCTGGGCAAGAGACTGTGCATCTACCCATGATAAGTGATCTTTCCGGAATAGATTAATATTACACAATAACATTGAATAATATTGCATAATAGATTGCACTAATGTCTTGGTAGTCTTTCGGTAATCTTTTTCTTTCATGGTCGAATTTATACTACTTCCCAGCTTCACTCCAGAATTTGTGTAATTTCTGTACATTTTATGTTTTGCGTGTTTGGCAACGATCCTTCTCCAAGGATTCTTCAATTCTTCTATGCCACTTGTTTTGCAACATGTAGTTTCTCTAGGTGTAATCTAAGGGCCTGAATTATGGGAGGAGGTTGTTCTTAGCCTTGTCCAGAAGTGACATATACCTGCAAAATGCCCTGTTGCTCAGTACTTGGCAGTGTGAGAATGGTTCCTACACATCACCTTCACACGGGAGGACATACTGTATGTTGCTGCCTTGAGAAGTGAAGGTAGACTTTGTCTCAAGAAGGGTCTCGACTCAAACGTCACCTATTCCTTTTCTCCAGAGATGCTTCCTGACCTGCTGAGTTACTCCAGGTTTTGTGACTGTCTTTAACTTCCATTCAGCTGGGTACTGGATTATGGACTCACTGAGTGTTCGGATGGTTAGTCTTATGTCCAAGAATGATGTTGAGATCCCTGAGATGGCAATACGCAGGCCACAAGTTGATCCCGTCCTGAGCATTTCCTCCAGTGCTTCCCTGATGATAGGGGCAACACTGATCCATGACATTTTCTTCTGTGGAAACCTGTTCTATTATTGTCTGCCAGGATTCAGTCTTTCAGTAAACATGCTGGAAAGGATTCCTCGGGATTCAAGGGCAACACTGTAGGTGGTGCACAGAGATAAAGTCTGTGCTATGACAGAGGAATTTGTTGAGTTAGAGGAAAGGTGCTGAGGTTGAGGATGTTAATTAAAATGTGAGCAAGTGTGGAAAAAACGGTGCAGGATGTCATAGTGTCATAGTCATAGAGTGATACAAATGGAAACAGGCCCTTCGGCCCAAATTGTCCACTCCGGCCGTCATGTCCCAGCCACACTAGTCCCACCTGCCAGCATTTGGTCCATATACCTCCAAACCTGTCCTATCCATGTAACTGTCTAACTGCTTCTTCAATATTGAGATAGTCCCTTACTCAAGTATCTCATCTGGCAGCTTGTTCCATATATCCACCAACCTTTGTGTGAAAAAGTTACCCCCTCAGATTCCTATTTAATCTTTTCCCCTTCACCTTAAATAGGTATGTTGCAAAGCCTACCTGAAGCGTCTTTGAAAATCTGCCGCTGCGGGTGTGCGCGATTTTGGCGCCGTTTAGAGGGGGCGGGTTTAAAACGCGATTTTCTCTAGGCTGTTCAAATCGAAGATGTTCAGCCTAGTTAATTATTAACGAAAAATCGCTGGAAGACCCCGTCGCAAAAGCTATTATTAGGTTTAAAGGCCTTGAATAATAGTTATAGTAGTTTAAAAATCAATCTCTAAACCCGCGACCGCCAGCAACCGCAGGGTCTCATAAAGCAAAAAGCAGAAGGTAGGTTGTATATTTTTACATTAAAAAGGGCTTCTAAAGATCCCTTTATACAAAGTTTAATATTGCGAGTAGCTCATTTTGGGCCCATTATATCGCGCAGTATTTTTCTGGGCATTTGGGGCACAAATCTACCACAATGTGAACGTTCTAAACCAGCGCGTTCCACAGGGACCCACTGGAAAGCTGATTTAAATGGGCATTTATTTACAGCAATTGAACACTGAATTCCTTCCATTTGGCCTATAAATTAATGTAAATGAGATTTAAAAATCATGTTTTATTGTGAATTATTTGTGAATATTATTTGGACATTTAGGCTATTTAAAAATGTTAATCATTTATTAAGAAATGGATAGATGTTTAGATCTAGTAATTGAAGTCTGAAATTAGCTACAATTAGGTAACTAACTAATTATATGCTTTAATTTCAGGTCATCCAAGTAAGATTATTTTATATTTGTTTCAGAATGCTTCAATCTATGATAACTGAAAATTTCATTCAGTTCTCTTAATTTTTAAGAAAGTTATGGGCTTTTGACTGTTCACGATCACAACTTTTTTGTTATGTCCATAGAAAATCAATAGGGAACAAGATGCTCATTTCCGAGTATGAAAATGGCCATAACTTTTTAAATACTTGAGATATGAAAGTGAATTAGGTGTCAAATTAAACTTATTTTTATGCTTTATCTGATGGGATAAATTACAGACTTGATTTTTAAAATCTCAAAATTTTGTAACATTGCTACCTTAAACCTATGCCCACTGGTCTTCGACTCACCTACTCTGGGCAAGAGACTCTGCATCTGCCCGATCTATTTCTCTAATGATCTTATACACCTCTATAAGGTCACCTCTCATCCTCCTGCACTCCAAGGAATAAGTCCAATGTTGATTATAATGTATTATGTCGATTATAGCTTCTCCTTTCTTGAGCACATTGCAAAGAATTAGTTATTCTAATTTTGCTTTGTGGGTACGCACAACATGGTTAGAACCAGATCTGCAGTTCCTTCCTCCACATATTAGGGCCTTAGTTGTGATAAGTAGGGAAAGTCAATGTCTTTCCATGACTAGTTAGATCATTATCATTGTTTTTGCAGTACTAGTCTTTCTTCCTACAGTGACAGAGTTGGCATTTGGTGTCATTGCTACCTTCAAGTGCCGAGGAGTATTTATAGATTAATGTTCTGTAAGTGTACAATAAAATATTGTAAAGATAATACTTAACACAACGAAAGCCAAACCTTACTTTTAATCTCTATGGTAACAAATTTCAAGAAGACAATACAGCCTACTGGATTCCATTCTAATTGGCACAGTGGCTGCAGTGTGCACCGGCTACAAAATGTGCTGCATTTACTTATCCAGACTCCACTGACAGTATAATTCAAACCCGCAACATGACCACCAAGGACATGGACAGCAGGTCCATGCGGACACCACCACCTGCACACTCCCCTCCAACTTGCACACAATCCTGACTTTGAAATGTATTACTCATCCATCATCATCACTGGGTTAAATTCCTGGAACTCCCTCTCCAATAGCACCATGAGAGTACATTCCCCACAAAAATGACTGCAGCAGTTTAAGAAGATGCCTCACTAGCGTGGTCTCAAGGGCAATTGGGGATGGGTGATAATTTTTTTTCAAATGTAAGAATATTACCATGGAAAGTTATATGTCAGTTAATTACAGTGCTAGCTGCAAAAATGCATTATCAAAATGCTCACGTATAGTAAATGTGGGATTGAACTGCGTGCTGTTGTTTGCATCACTGTTGTCCATTTAATTTGAACTCAAGGAAGAAGAATGATATCAGTGCTCTAATTTAAAGTATTTCTCACCGTTTTTGATCTAATGCCAGCAAAGAGTTCTTCAAGGTCACCTATAATTCATCTGCCACAGAAATATTAGCTAAGGAATGCTTCATTATTGATTAGAATCAAAGCGTAAATGTGCAGCTCATTTGCCTTTCATGGAGGAAGGCTGCAGGGAATGGGCAGCACTTGCTTTAGTTTCTAAATGCATCAGACTGTAAGGATGTATGCCAGTAATTTGTTTCCTGCATGAATACAGATCATAAGTGTCCCTTTTAATTATCATGCACCAATTTCTGTTAGCATGAAGGTAAGCCAAAATGTTAAAACATTTTAAATCATGTCTTACCCAAATGGAATCTGCTAAAATTTAATAGATGTCCTCTGATAGACAATAATTCTGATCAACTCTTGCTCCTCCTTCCACCACTTTAAGAATTAAACCTATTACTTTCCACTTAGTTTCGCAAATCTACTTTTGACGTCTGTCATATCTACTTCATTTTAAGTGATTATGATCATGATTAGACTTTTCTCTGTCTGAGCCAGCTTCCTCAACAGGATTGATATGTTTCTTCACAGAATAAATGGGCTGGGTGCAATATCCATCAATCCACCCATCTCTCCTGCTGCTTTCAATGTCTTTGTTCAGACATTGATCACACATGCTTCACACGCTGGCCAGTCCAACGCAACAGCTGACGGTTGGATCCGAATAACTAACTCTTCATTCCTTTCTTCCAGGAAGGGAAACCTTTTCTGGCTCCAAATGATAATGATTCAAAGACAGCGAATCATCTTGCCTCAGTTGTTGTCACAGTTGACGTTTGGCCGTAGCATTAAGCAACCCAGACCCACTCCAGAGAATATATAATGCAATACCTCACGCGGCCTCGGCTAGGCCAATGACATAATCAAGGACGAGTCGCACTCTGGCCACTCCCTCTTCTCCCCTCTCCCATCAGGCAAAAGGTATAAAAGTGTGAAAATGCACTACCAGATTCAGGGACAGTTGCTTTCCAGCTGTTATCAGGCAACTGAATCATCCTACCACAACTAGAGAGCAGTGCTGAACTACTATCTACCTCTTTGGTGACCCTCAGACTATCCTTGATGGGACTTTGCTGGCTTTACCTTGCATTAAGCGTTATTCCCTTACCATGTATCTAAACACTGTAAATGGATCGATTGTAATTATCTGTTGTCTTTCTGCTGACTGGTTAGCACGCAACAAAAGCTTTTCACTGTACCTCCATACACATGACAATAAACTAAACTGACACCATATAGATAAACTCGACTCTTCATTTCAAATTCCTAGCATCTGTAGTTTAGTGCCTTTTATCACTAAGGATATTCTGCATTGTCAAAGATGTCAATGTTCACACAAGATACTGAAAAAAGCCCTATAATTTACAATGGGTATTGAAGCATCCAATACACTGTTTGCAAAGGACAAAGCTCCAACAAGTGTGTATTTCTAAATAATCCTTAATGTATAAAGCTTCATTTCAAAACTATGTTTGAGGGCATTGAATTGTAGCTCTATGGTCCTGTCAGATAAGATACTCCTAGCACTCCCTTAGGAGCAGGTGGGATTTGATCCGTCAGCACTTAACCAGCTGCACTGAGCAGGAAATGACATTTGCCCACAGCAGGTCAGATCTTTATATAAGCTCTGATGCAATCAAAACTGAGCTGCAATTTGCTTGTCTGATGCCACCAAATTCCCAAGGATGCCGACTTATCAGAATTTTCCTGTGTCAAAACTTGGCTAGTTTTGACACTAAAATGGAAAGGCTGAAATTGTTGAATTCACTGTTGAGTCTTGGGAGCTGTAACAAGTTTGTATGGAAGATAAGGCAGTGTTCCTTTAGCTTGCATTGGGCTTCATTAGAATCATGCAGAAGGCCATAGACAGAGATGTCAAAGTGGAAGATTGATGGAAAACTACAAAGAATGGTTACTGGAAGCTCAGTTTTACTGACTCACAGAAGGGAAGTGTTCAATGAAGCAGTGACACAATGTGTCTTTGCATTGCCATCAGAGAGGAGGCCACATTGAACTTGAACTCAACAAAAAAGTGACCTCTAGAAAGGAGTGAAATCAGTTTCACACAGCGCTCCCCCGCTTGCCCTGGTCCCCGTCTTTGCGATGTGTGTGTGTGTGTGTGTTGCATTCTGACAGTCGCCGTTCCAGATCCCGGTTTTACAGGCGACTGCCAGCAACTTGACAGTCGCTGGCAGTCCACTGTAAAATCGCCCAAGTGGGACAGACCCATGACATTAACAATGGACCTCAGGAAACAATGAGCAGAAGTGATTATCGTGTTTAAATTCAAAGAGTGAAGGGTGGAATTTTAGTTGAAATCCACATGGAAGATCTCAGGTATTTGGGATGGAAAGTTGTGGCTGTGGAATTTGGTCAGGATCGTAACAAAAACAACGAGAGCAAAGAGAAACAAGCAAGATAAAAATCACATCAAAGAGATTCAACAATGATGCAACAGGATTAGAATGCTTGCATGTATAATGTGATTTGAGTGGGGAAACAGAGCGGCATGGGACCGCTTCATTCAAAAGTCGCATCAAATAATGTCAGTCTGTAAATATCGGAGTGCCTTGCTAATAATAGATCCATAACCATTAAAAAAGGATTGCAGACCGATGGTAAAGAATAGATATGTGCATCATGAGGCACTGGTACAATCTGTCCAAAGAGGCACTAGAGATTTGCAAGTACCCTTCAGGGCTTAGAAGGTGCAAAGAGATAGATATCCTGAAGAATGCCCCATGGAATCAATCAATGGCACACAGCAAGAAGTTCCTTTTGAACATAGCCTTGTTCTTCAGAAATTCCATTAACTGGCTCACAAGCAATGCGTTTCATTTAGAGAAACTTGAAGGATCCTGAACTGCGACCAGGGTGCATTCACACATTTAACTTGATACATTTGGCACATGGAGATGTGTGAAAGATATCCTCTCCCATGTAGGATAGAAACTGGGCAGAACAATAAACACCATTTGGGCAGCGGACATTGAGAAATGCATGTGAAGAACAGATTTTCACTTAACAAAGACATACCATTAAAAATGGAACAAGCAGCAGAAATCAGGTTGCCTTCAAATTGGTTTGTTCAGCAATGGTTCCATTTTCAAGGCGTTAATTTGAACGGAACTAGTGCGGAGACCAATCCAGTAAAATCTGGAACGTGTGTCTGATTGAAAGCGCAGGAAATTAGTTTGGGCATGTGACTGCTTTTCAGCTAATGATGTTTGACATGTATTGAATCCTAGATATTATTGTAGGCTTCGATGGCCTGACAATAAAAGCATGATCTAATGTTATATGTGTAATCTTTGTTCATCATTGTGCATTTTCACTGCTATTGAGTTTCATATGCATATATCAATTACTTTAGCATCACCACAAGAGCTGGAAAAGCTTATTGTGACACAGTTCAGAGTATTTCAAATAGCTTCTGTCAGCTATTTCTGCACAATTTAATCCAGTGTATATTGGTCTCTCATGTGCATTAATAACTACTGTACACACATGGCAAAGTGGAGTCAATTCACAGAACTGTCCTTTATTTTAACTGAGATGTGATTGAAAGCAGCTTACACCCCGTTTATCAATGAGAAAAATAAACCAGCCAGACCTATAACCAGGCAGCAGCCAAGCGTTAATCTGCCTTTTCTTCTCAGTTCTGAGCAAGGAATGCTGATCCAAAACGTGGACAGGTGCTACTTGACTGGCTGAGTCCCTTCAGCATTAGTTTATTTATTATTATTTATTTTTAAATTATTTTTTATTAGAAGCAATGTACATACATCTTAATCATGATATGCAACATAGTATGTTTCGTGTACAACTTCTTTTTTTTTTAAACTTTAACCAGTAATAGAAAAAGAAAAAAGAGAAAGAAGAGAAGGATGAGGATAGTAGTGAAGTGTAGTGCGCAATAGTTGACGTTAAATGAATGATGATGGTTAAGTAGACTGCGTGCTTGAGAGTGAAAAAAAAAGTCCCCAAAGAGAAGAGGGCCTTAAGAAAAGAAAGGAAATAAGTAAAGAATCCAAAGAAGGTAGAGCTAAACAAAAAAGAAAGGGAATGTGCCTAATTCATAACAATTCACACCCATCACCTAGTTCTAAAACACTTACTTTCCAGCATTACTGTTTCTCTGTGCGCTTTCTCTGGTATTGTTTCACTCTTTCTATAGCCATATAACCTTCTTTTCCTTTCTCTCTGTCATCTGCCTTTGTTTGAACTTTTACATTCTCTTGCTGCCTCACTTCCATTACTGCATTTCCACTAACTGATTATATTTTTGCAATATTTTTCTCTTTTCTTGCTTCTGACTTGTAATTCTCTGGATATGTCTGATTGTCGCCGGAAGCTTGCGTCCTTTTCAGGACAGACGATGACAGCGATGTCAACATTTGAAACATGGAAGATGGACACGAAAGAAGAAGACTGCTTACAAAATAAATATTTTGAATTGATGCCTTTTCAATAGATCTTTGAACTCAAAGAAAGGTCATTAAGCTGAAACATCCATTATTTTATTTTGCCCATTATTTGCACCCAGCTCACGATTCACCAAAACATTGGTTCCAGCTCAGTTTGTGTGCTTCCCATTCCCATTCCCATTCCCATTCCCAAGCCCAAAATTCACTCTTGTCTCTATGCTTCCCTCACTTCCTGTTTCTTTCTGCTTTCTTGTTTGATGTTTCTTCATTTCTTTATCATTATTCCACTCAAAATCAATTAGCCATGATGATATAATTGCTTTGACTGTCCATTCACTCCCTAAAAGCTATAATCCCATATAACATTAATAATGCTTAATGTTTTATGTGTCATTCCTAACTGTCACTGTCTGTCATGTTGTCACTTGCGGGCGGAGCACCAAGGCAAATTCATTGTATGTGAATACTTGACCAATAAACTTATTCATTCATTCATACTGTGCTCTCATCTACATGGGCATGCAATTTGAACAACATTCACCCTACAATTATTCACCACCTTCCCTTCTGTGAAACGCAGACACATGCGGACTTTGGTTTAAAGACAATGCATTCTCAATGTTGAACTGGAATATCTGTCCAAATTAAACCAATCAATGTGCAAGGAATGAGGGTTGAGAGTGGGGCAGTGGATGCAGGGCTAGAATATCATACATATCATATTCCCTGAGAAGAGGAGGAAGTTCTTTGTCAACGTAACAGTGGAGGAATTGCAAGAGGTGGCGGCAGAAGATAAAACCAAATGTACGGTCCACTCTCCAGGATTTGGTTCTGTAAATAAATTAATCAGGACAGGAAAGGTGAACACGGCACAACATTCACCTTCCTATCAACCCAATCTGCCCTCTACACTAACTTATGTGTGTATCTGCTGAAACACTGTAAGCTTAAGCTGAAGACACACACTGTCCTCTATGTACTTCACACTATCCAGAGACATATAAACATTTGTGTCAGCTATATGTTCTGCTATAGATGCCCCTCATGGTCACTGTTTAAAAATACATTGGCATCTATCAATACTAGCCTTGCCATTGTTCCTTCACTCACATCTCTCCCTCCTAGGATACTAGAGAGAGGCAGATAACTGGAGATGGCCCATTACTCAACAACCATTTGAGATCTGTGTAGGAAGGATCTGTAGATGCTGGTCCAAATCAGAAAAAGACGCAAAAAAGCTGGAGAAAGATCTCGACCCGAAATGTCACCAATTTCTTTTCTTCAGAGATGCTGTCTGACCCGCTGAGTTACTCCAGGTTTTTGCGTCAACCATTTGACATCTGCTGGGGCGGTGGCTATGGAGATAATGGATGGAAGGAAGCTCCTAGACTACCCAGTTAAAGAGGTCAATTATATCTGTCCATTTGGCATACGACACCTGCTCATGTGAACTCGAAGACAGCAGGTTGTAAACAATGTTCCAGTGCATAATGAAAACTTTAAGTGATCCAGCCTGTCAGTTCCAATTCATGTGGCTAATCTCCCACAGGGCTTTCATCATATCAGCAGCAGGCCAATACTTTCTCCCCTGCAGAAAAGGTCAGTAACTCTGAAGGTGCTTGACTCATGGCAACAATGGAACAACACAGATTCGCAATCTCTGCTGGGGTTCCATTAGTTGGATTTTCACCTGGTGACTCACATGTCAAAGTGGTGGAGGCAGGAAGAAGACTGGCAAGTCTGTGTTAGAGAGCGGACCCGCTCAGTTCAGCTGAATGCAGAAGTTTAGCAATGAAGAGAAAGGCTTGTACTTTGCACGCGTGATATCGGCCGCCATTGTAATTACATTGGCCTAACTGCCACAGTGAGGCCAAACACAAACTAGAAAAACAACACCACAACAGGAAGAACATTAAATGTTCTGCTTTTTAACAATTTTTGGTAAGGTGGGTCCCTTTTAAATAGCCGTGAAGCAGATTTAATGTGCATGATGAAGGCCAGCTTCACTGTGTCACCTATGGAACAGGCACCCGCACGTGGTGACATACAGCAATGTTTTGTACACCCTTGAATGCCACAGTCCACATCTCAGCTCCTCACAGGATAAAATGTGTCAACTGCACTGGAATCAAGGATAACATTTACAAGTCCAGATTCCAGATTTACAAGTCCAGATTTTCAATTCTATTTTTACATTTCATTGTTCCTGGTACCCACAGCCCACAAAAAAATATAAACCTCTGCAATCCAGTTGCTAAGCAAATGAAGTTAAAATAATGAAAACTTGTGCTTTTTTGTAAAGTTTATTAAATTTCACTTTCAACCTTAATCTTTTATTTATTTTCCAATATTTACATGTCTCTAAAATGTCAGCTAGAAATGTTTTTCCTTTTCTGAATGTATTTTTCTTTTGTGAGAATTCCTCAGTTTGATGCAAAGCTCAATGGCTCTTCTGCTGCTGTACATCAACACATTACAACACAGGAAGCCACTCAGCCCACTAGGTCCATGCTGATTCCCAACAGAGCAATCCCATCAGTCGCATTCCCCCTCCGTGTCTCCCTGTAGCACCACAACTTACACCCTCTGACAAGTCCCATTTGATTCTGTCACCACTTACCTACACTAGGGGTAATGTTGAATAGCCATTCAACCTTCCAGCATGTCTCTCAGATATGAAATGAAAATGGAAACATAAGAACATTAGAAAGAGAAGCAGGAATAGGCCTTTGAACCCTTCGTGCCAGCTCCACAATTCATTAAGCATGTGGGTGATCCACGACCTCAACTCCATTCTCCAGCTCCTTCCTCATATCCTGCGATTACTGGATGTTGAGAAATCTATCATCCTCACTTCAGGATGAACTCAATGACTGAATTTCTATAGCTTTTCAGGGTGGAAAATTCCAAATGTTCATCAGCCTCTGAGTGAAGAAATTCTCATAATTTCAGCTCTGAATGACCTCCCAAACTATGTCCGTTGGTCACTGGAAATGTCCTCTCAGTTTGTAGCCTGTCCAGTCCTTTAAGAATTTTGCAGCCTTTGATGAGATCACCTCTCATTCTTATAAATCGTACCAGAATGCTATCTGTGGAACCAGCCTGACTGAATTTGTTACCCTCTCTATGACTAGAACATCCTTTCTTACATAAGCAATAGCATAGTAGGAGGGACTGGCATTGAAGGTGGAACTACTGCGGCATCTTGGTTTAATGCTCATTTATTCAATCCCAACCATAATAAAAGCTAATATACTATTTGGCCACTTAACTACTTGCTACATTAGGCAGGAATCCACAATAAGAACATACAATCTCTACACAGACAGTAGCGGAGATTGGTACTGAATCTTGACCCTGGAGCCATGAAGCAGCAGAACTAACTGCTGCACCACTGTGCCAGCTTTTGAGATGACACCTTTCAGCAGAGCAACATCAGAAAATGTGAGCCCAAAATCAAAATTACAAAACAGGAAATGGTGGAAATACTCAGCAGCTCAGGTGGCATCTGTGGAGAGAGAAACAGAGTTGACGTGCGGGATAAATGACCAATCAACAGAACGGACTTTGACCCATCCTGTCCACAGATGCACCCTGACATACTGATTATTTTATGTTTCCATTTCAGAATAAAGCAGATTCATGTTCTAGAGATTGACAGGACGTTAGGCTGCTGTCTACCAAGTCACTCTCTACCTTAAATCTCTTTGGGCCATGGGCCTTTTTGATCTTGGTAGCCTCTCCCTCGATTAAAGGCCTGGGAGATCTTCATCTTATCTTCTTCCTCCTTGAGCACCAAGATGTTTATTACCTTTGAATGAATGGTCAGCCCTGTTCTGTAACATTAACACTGTTTTCCCCTCCATAATTACTGCCTGATCTACTGGTCATTTCCACATTCCACTTTACTTCAGATTTCTAGCAATTTCTGGGTTTCACATCTCATGGTTCCAGTATTGATATTTTTCCTCTCTCCTCTGCTCTCTTTATCTGTACTTACACCTCGTTCACACGGATTAGTTGTGACTACCATCCGATCTCAGCCAACACCATGTCCTTTGGTGTAATTCAGTCTCTCCCGGTCTCAATCCTGTCAGACATCCTTCGTTCCTTCCACTCCCAACTCCTCTCTTAGGTCATAAGGTCATAAGGGATAGGAGTAGGAGTAGGCCTTTCGTCCTATCAAGTCTACTCCGCCATTCAATCATGGCTGATCTATCTATCCCTCCTAACCCCATTCTCCTGTCTTCTCCCTATAACCTCTGACACCTGTACTAATCAAGAATCCATCTATCTCTGCCTTAAAAATATCCACTGACTGGCTCCACAGCTTTCTGTGGCAAAGAATACCACAGATTCACCACCCTCTGACTGAAGACATTTCTCCTCATCTTCTTAAAAAAAAAGTCCTTTAATTCTGAGGCTTTGACCTCGAGTCCCAGACTCTCCCACTAGTGGAAAAATCCTCTCCACATCCACATCCACTCTATCCAAGCCTTTCACTTCTACTTAAAACCTGCTCATTTTCAACTCTTCCTATTAATGAAAGGTCATCAATTTGAAACATTATGTCTGTTTCTCTTCAAAAATATCACCTGATCTGTCTAGCATGTTCTTCTTTTATTTTGGATTTTCAGCGTCTGCAATGTTTTACTCCTGAGCAGTCAATCTATACAGGTTGTTTGAAGGATATCAGCCCAGTATCTGGACATCAATAATAGTTGCAGGAGGCTGAAGTAATGAGCAAATCTGTCAACTTTGACTTGAGGGAAATTAAATCTAAATCACGTTATATTAAGAACTGCAAAGATCAACAAAAATATTATTCTCTGCATAAACTAATTGCCAGGTTATCCTTCATGCTTGATTTGCTTAGAGTTTAAAGACACTTCCTTATGTGTTTCTCTTTTGCCATTTTCTACAAAATAATCTGTTGGAGAAAGAGAGATGTTACACATGACTTAATCGCACTTTCTTCTTGAAATGCTGATCCTGAATTTGCCACTTCAACAGTGTGCCTCTTTCAAGTGTTAAAGAGAAATTACTCAACTGCGGCCCGTACCTTAATAAAGTTAGCAAATGATTTGCACAACTTGTCAATAATTCAACTCTTAAATGTTTACCTTGACCTTCTATGAAATTAATGAGGTGATTAATTCTTCCACAGTTGGTTACCTCTCTTAAAAGGTTGATTCAGCTATCCACGGGTCTCTCTACTTCACTTAGCGTCAACAACTCCTCACTCGAAGTTTTTCCGTGATCTGAGGGAAATCCTGAGTTTCATTCCTTCCTAATCCATGACATTTTTGGATCCACAATGTCAGCCTTCTCAGGACAGCCTGCCTGTTCCTCACCTGAGGGATCTCACTCTCTAATCCATCACTTCTTCGGCCACTTCATTATTTTTCCCCAACGGGATCTCTGATTGTTTCTCACCCTACTGTCTCACACCTTGACCCCACATTACACAGCAGATCAGAATCTCATTTTGAAATGTGGAAGGAATTCAGGCACACCTTCTTAATCTGAAATCTACCTTTGCTGTTGCAATGTGCGGTCAGTTTCTGCAGATTGATTCCCTTTTAACAATGTTGTTTATATTGTAAATATCATTTATTTCAATAGGAACCTGACTCAATCACAACATTTGATAATGCTTATTAATTTTGATTGATTTACTTTGTTGATTAATTAATCGGTAATAAAGAAAGATTAGTTTGCCTTAGAAGGTAACATTGTTTTCACATCCCTTCTATTAGTGGTGTCCACTGGCAACAGCAAATGTGAGCATCTTCACCAGTGCTTGACACCACTTGTATCAAAAGTCACAAGGGCGTCTGCTCAATTAATCCAAAGAGCAGACAATTCTCAAACAAAACAGTGTCCTTGCATCCCTTTCAATGTTGGGGACCTACAAGCAAATGTAGAGGATCTTCTCTACTTTTATGGCCCCCAAGAATCACTCACAATCCCAGTGCAAGGAAGGAGTTTTCTTACCAATGGAAAATCTTCTTTTATACACATGAGTAATCAACATCCTGTCAAGTGACTAATTCATTTCCTGTCACATGACACAAAGTACATGTCATGTGACAGATCACAGCAGAGACCAGTTTTAATCAAAGTATTTACCACATTCTTGACACATTAACAAGTACTATACCAGTGTTTTTTAACAATGTTAGTTGCACATCTCAACGTTGTTACTAAACTAAGTAGGAAGTAAAATATTACTATTCTAATCTGATTATAAAATTGGCTTCCACATCATGCCATAAACACCTACTGCAACAAAGCAGGTTTTGCCTGGTGGATGAACAATATACATAACATATTATGAGCTGGCATAATTATATATATTTAATGGCTCTGTGCAATAGCATAGTGGTTAAGTTATTGGACTAGCCACCAGAGTTCGAGAGCATTGATCCAGAGATACATGTTCACATCCTGCCGTGGCAGCTGGGAGTTTAAATTCAAGTAATTAAATAAATCAATAAATTAAATAAATCTGAAATTTAATCAAAATGTCGCTGTAACTGCAGCTACCAGACTGTTATAAAAACCCATCTGGTTTGCTAATGATCTTCAGAGAAGGAAATCTGCCCTCTTTGCCTCATCTGTCCTGTACTTGAGTCCCGGTGCATCTTACTATCTCTAGTTCAGAGGATATTATCATAGTACAGTACAATAAAGTACAGTACAGGAAGAGGTCCTTTGGATAACGATGTCTGTCCCTAACATAATGCCAAGAGCAACCCTTTCCTGACTGCAAGTAATCCGTATCCCATCATCCCCTGCTTATCCATATACCTTTCCAAAAATCTCTGAAATCTCACTATCATATATGCCTCCACCACCACTCTTGGCACTCGTTCCAGGCACTCACCACCCTCAGTGTAAAATACTTGCCCCGCATATACACAAAATTCTGGCGTCATTCAGAATTCAGTGGGTCAGGCACCATCTCTGGAGGAAATGGATAAGTGATGTTTTTGGGATTGGGACCCTTCTTTAGACTGATCATAATGGGAAGAGTGGGGGAAAAAATTCAAAGTGAAGAAAGGCAGGACAAATCAGGCAACAGATGACGTCAACAGAGGAGTACTTGTCGACCGTTTCGCTGTACACCCACGCTCGGTCCACCAAGGCCTAGTGCATCTCTCAGTTGCAAACTACTTTATCCCCCCCCTGCCCATTCCCACACTGACCTTTCAGTCCTGGGCCTCCTCCATTGCCAGAGTGAGGCCATACACAAACTGGAGGAATAGCACCTCATATTCGGCTAGGGTTGTGTACAGCCCAACAGTATGAACATTAAATTCTCCAATTTCAGATATCTTCGACAAACACCTCCCATCCTCCTCCCCTTACTCCTTTCCCCTGAACCTTGGCTGACCTTGCACTAGTTTATCCCCACTTACCCCCCACCTCACCTCCACCCACCACCACCACCACCCCCCTTACCCCCAACCCCCACATTACAATAATACAATAATACTTTATTAGCCAAGTATGTTTTGCAACATACGAGGGATTTCAGTTGCCAAGTCAGTCATACAAATAAAAAGCACCACCCTTATTGCAATCTCCCCCCCCCCCCCCCCGTTTCTTACCCCCCACTTCACCCTTACCCCACCCTTCTTACCCCCCACCCTCAAGTACCCCCACCCCACTGCCTCCAACTAGTTTAACAGTTCACAACTCTGTATCTCTCTTGGGCTCACTATATATCTCTCTATGTATCTATGTGTCTCTCTTGGTCTCCACACAACAATCTGACTATCAGAGAACCTTTTGCAAATGGCATGTTGGTTTAATAGCGAGAGGATTTGAATATAGAAGCAAGTTCCACTGTCTCACCATTGCCTAGGTGAAGAAGTGTCTCCTGAATTCCACTTGGTTTATTTGTGATTGGCATCTAGTTTAATGCCAATTTACAATTCAAGGAGTGAATACAATCTGGGATGAAATCAGGGATGCAGAGAGTGGTCGGCACATGGGACTGCCTTCTGGAAGGAAGTATACTGGATAGGAAAACACGTTATCTCACAAGATGAATTACACATGAGTTTCTTAACAGGCAGATGGTTGAATGAGGACCAAATTGCTTTGTCATCTGTATTAATTATCCTATGATCAGCTAATGTATAATTGATGTTGCTCAGAGAATTAAGCTGTCCTGAATCTTGTGTAAAGCCCATCCTTTGTAGATGTCACCCAAGTGAACCTGGTTACAGCAGGTGCAAACCATACACTGACAAACATCAGCTGGACTGATTGGAAACCTCACGATAAAAAAATTAATATCAGGTGTTTTTTTCTTGTCACTTTGATGGCATAACATTTCCTAAAATCAGATCAGATATTGTCATGTTCACACTGAAGCCAATCTAGGCATACATTTCTCCCCATTACCACATTTAGCCACAAGCTGATTCCAGGAAAGTTTGACAGACCACTTAGAAATTATTGTTTTTAAAGAATGAACTACAGAATACACAGAGAAATACCTCTCCTTGTTTATCGTTATAGCAGATAAACTGTATAGATATATGCAGGTAGTTATACAGATAAATCTGCTAGTTACAGCAGATAATATAGCAGATTATAGCAGATAAGAGAATTATAGCAGATTCTACTACACATGAATGCATTGTGTTTTAAGAGGGAACCGGCGTGGGGGCTCCGCCGAGAACTAAAAGTGACCTTTGGGGACTGTAATGAATACTTTGTAACTTTAGTTTAGTTGCGTTTAGTTTAGAGATACAGCGTGGAAACAGGCCTTTCGGCTCACTGAGTCTGCGCCGACCAGTGATCCCTGCACATTAACACTATCCTCCACACACTTGGGATATTTTTTACATTTGCCAAGCCAATTAACCTACATACCTGTAAACATAGAAAATAGAAACATAGAAAATAGGTGCAGGAGTAGCCCATTCGGCCCTTCGAGCCTGCACCGCCATTCGATATGATCATGGCTGATCATCCAACTCAGTATCCCATCCCTGCCTTCTCTCCATACCCCCTGATCCCTTTAGCCACAAGGGCCACATCTAACTCCCTCTTAAATATAGCCAATGAACTGGCCTCAACTACCTTCTGTGGCAGAGAATTCCACAGATTCACCACTCTACGTCTTTGGAGTGTGGAGGAAACCGAAGATCTCGGAGAAATGCCACACGGTCACGGGGAGAACGTACAAACTCTGCACAGACAGCACCCATTGTCGGGATGGAACACGGGTCTCCAACGCTGCGAGCGCTGTATGGCAGCAACTCTACCTCTGCGCCACTGTGCCGCCCATTGTTGGTGTCCAATACGTGACGACTCTTTTGCATACCTTGTGTATTTTATGCAAAACAAAGAATTTCACCGCGATATGCCACTTGTGATAATAAAGTATCAATCAATCAATAAAGTATCTATCAATCAATCAATCAAGATTGCCGTAACAAACTTTACACCATCCACCTGATCCCAGCAGAGATCTATTGGGATAATGTGACAGACGGCTCATCTGGAAAATGTTTCAGTTGAAAAGTATTTGGCAGATTGTCTGGGAAAATTGAAGAGGTTCGGATGAGACACCCTGGAGGTGGAGAAAAATGGAAGATCAGTGTCTCCACTTATGGAAGATGGATAGCGTTTCCACGATAAGAGGAGACAGGATAAAGTGATAATGCCCAGCAGTTCAGCACACGTTGCTGACAGATATCGGTTGATGTTGCAGTGAAAACAGATTAATTTCCGGTTGTAACACAGATCTTATCAACCAGTCAAAATGCACTGAGGTATCCATTTAGAAATGAATGTACTCTAGATTCTGCTTGGTGAAGATTGTACAGAGGTTAAAATTTCTATTGCCAACATTATCGCCAGATCCCTGACAAGACTGTCTAATTACCCTCTGCTATTTTTAGGTTGCTTTTACATCATTGCCTAGCTCTCAAAAGGGAATACAAAGCAACTTGTAGTTGTGTCATATTTTGTACAGTTATAGACAATTATAGCACAGATGGGAGAGCATGTGTCTCTGCAATTTTTTATTGAAAAATAAATCATGCCTGGTTCCACAGAATTTTGTGTGCAAACCCTGTCAGATCAATATAAGGCACACCTTCCTTTCTGTCAAGTAAAAGTTTATATCTTGCATCAGTGTACGGTGACTCCAAAAAGGACAAGTCCTGTTCACAACACTTAGTCTGTTTAGACCCTTCTTTAGAAGAGTTCTGACCCAAAACATTAGTCTGAAATAGGGTTCCAAACTGAAACATAGTCCATCCGCTCCATCTACAGATGCTGCCTTACTCACTGAGCTCCTCCAATGCACTGTTTTTTCGCTCAGGATTGTAGCATTTCCAGTTTCTCATGTCTCTGCTTTCTGAGATGTTGCCCACAGTCATTTATAGAATTTGTTGTTTTTCACAACATGAGTATTAATGCCACGTAGGAGGCAATGTCAGAGGTTTTTTTTTAATTTGTATACTTAGATTTTTCTTGAGCAATACATTTATAATGTCATAGCTACTTACTTACAGACCCATCGTTCAATAACCTCAGGGGTTTGCTTAGACAGTAAGTAGCCATTATGTTATAAATATTCCTTTCCCTTTATATTAAATTACTTTTCCTGAACAGTTTTGATGCTGGGACTGTCCTTCAGAGTGCTACATAATGTGGTACAAATGGGTATCTTGACTGAATTGGGGCAGACTGTAAAAAGGACCTGGGTATTTCAATTTGGGCTTAAGCTTGTCTCTTTACAGAATGCACACAGAAATCATGCTGGGCCCTCACACTCATGGTTGCAGTGATCATTCAGCAGTAACTGCACTGTTCATTGCTTCAACACATACTGTAACTTCAAGTGCCAAGTTTGGGAGCAGCCAGTATTAGCTCAAGTAAGCTTGTTACTAAAGTTGTGGTCTCACATGTTAATAGTGTTAGTGTCAGTCCGCGGGGATCGCTGGGTGGTGCGGACTCGGTGGGCCAAAGGGCCTGTTTCTGCACTGAATCTCTAAACTAAACTTGATGGAATAAAGCACCCAGCATTTCTGGAGTGCCTGCGGTGGATTTAGTTGGCCAGTAACTCTTCCACAATGGTAGACCTTATCATGGATCAGTGGCTGTTGCACAAACCCATAGCATGTGTGAGGAAGCTGATGGAGCTTAACCTTTGGTAGCTGCATGGAATAGCGATGGGAGGAGCCAACAGCTTCACCCTTTACCTCACCCAATAGCACCACCCCACTGTGCATTCTGTAAAGAGTGGTGTTGAGTCAGAAGAAGGTTTCTGACCCGAGTCGTCGCCCTGCCTTTTTCTCCGGGGCTGCTGCATGACCGGCTGAGTTACTCCAGCACTTTGTATCTATCAACAGTCTCACAGTGGGCCAGGCTGACTTGGACTTCATTAACCCAGAACCACCAGAAAATCGGGCCTTAAAGTGAGCATATAAGAAATTGCATATCTGCTTGCGCCAAATTCAGAGAGATGAAAGTTGCAAAATGGCACTGAAATAGGTGGCTCCCTGCATTATGTCCCAGAAGAGGATGTATGTACTCATGTATAGTACATTTGACTGGATAGTACGCTGAACCAGCAGTTCACTGTGTCACTGTACACGTGACAACAAATTGATCGTTGACGTAGGCAATAAATTGATCATTGACGTGCGTAACAACTGATTGTGACCATCCTGGTTCTGAATACCAATGTTTGAAGGAAGTCCGCACTCTAGTAATCTGGAGATAAGCTTTTGCAGAATTCAAAGTTGGATTGAGGAGTGGGTTTGGTCCATCATTCTGTCTTTGTGGTCAGATTTACACCAAGATGGTTAGCACAGGAACAGGAATGGTAGTGGAATACGAAATTGAGGTGCATTTATAGGAATCACATATGTGGTATCCTGATAGTTCAAGTTCAAGTTCACATTTATTGCCACATGCACCAATTGAGGTACAGTGGAATTTGACTTACCATGCAGCCACACAATTAAAAAGAGCACAATACACAACAGAATACAACATGAACATCCACCACAGTGGAATCAACATTCTTCACTGTGGTGGAAGGCAATAACGTTCAGTCAGTCCTCCTCCTTTGTTCAAACGTGTTCGGGGCCATGAACCCTCCGCAGTTGCTGCTATGGACGGCCCGATGTACAAGCCCTGTCATCGGGATGCACGAAACTCCGATGTCGGGACGGATGGACACTCCGCGGCTTGGAGGTCCTGAATCGGCCGCTTCATACCGGAGACCGGGGCTGCACGATGTTATAGGCCACAGGCCGGCGGTCGGAGCTCTTCTCCGGCGATTCTCAGCAAGGGATCCCAGACTCCGCGATGGAAAGTCCACGCCACGCCCGTGGCTAGAAGCTCCGCAGACCGCGGCTTTAGCATGTTGTAGTCCGCGGGCCAGCGACCGGAGCACTTCTTCTGGCGACCCCCGGCAAGGGATCGCCCGGATCCACGATGGAAAGTCTGCGCCCACTGCTGAAGCTCTGGGCCTGACTCCAGGAGAGGCCGCACCAATCCAAGCTGTTCGGCCGCGAGGGAGGGCGAAAATGTGATTAGGAGAAAAGTCGCATTCCACCGAGGTAAGTGACTAAAAAAAAGTTTCCCATTATCCCCCCTTTATGTCCCTGTTCGGTTGAAAGGAAATAGTAAAAATTGGAAAGAGCCCTGGTTTTCAAGGGAAATTGGACACGGTTCGGAAAAAGAGAGAGATCTACAATAATTATAGGCAGCATGGAGTGAATGAGGTGCTTGAGGAGTATAAAGAATGTAAAAAGAATCTTAAGAAAGAAATTAGAAAAGCTAAAAGAAGATATGAGGTTGCTTTGGCAAATAAGGTGAAAGTAAATCCAAAGGGTTTCTACAGCTATATTAATAGCAAAAGAATAACGAGGGATAAAATTGGTCCATTAGAGAGACAGAGTGGACAGCTATCTGCAGAGCCAAAAGAGATGGGGGAGATATTGAACAATTTATTTTCTTCGGTATTCACCAAGGAGAAGGATATTGAATTATGTGAGGTAAGGGAACAAGTAGAGTAGCTATGGATACTATGAGATTCAAAAAAAAGAAGTACTGACACTTTTGAAAAATATAAAAGTGGATCAGTCTCCAGGTCCTGACAGGATATTCCCTAGGGTATTGAGGGAAGTTAGTGTAGAAATAGCAGGGGCTATGACAAAAATATTTCAAATGTCATTAGAAACGGGAATAGTACCCGAGGATTGGCGTACTGCGCATGTTGTTTCATTGTTTAAAAAGGGTTCTAAGAGTAAACCTAGCAATTATAGACCTGTTAGTTTGACTTCAGTGGTGGGCAAATTAATG
The DNA here is from genome assembly GCF_010909765.2 of Amblyraja radiata. Taxonomy (NCBI): domain Eukaryota; kingdom Metazoa; phylum Chordata; class Chondrichthyes; order Rajiformes; family Rajidae; genus Amblyraja; species Amblyraja radiata. Next base: position 14,703,103 of record NC_045984.1, read on the forward strand.
GAAAAGATACTTAGAGATAATATATATAAGCATCTGGATAAACAGGGTCTGATTAGGAACAGTCAACATGGATTTGTGCCTGGAAAGTCATGTTTGACTAATCTTCTTGAGTTTTTTGAAGAGGTTACTAGGGAAATTGATGAGGGTAAAGCAGTGGATGTTTTCTATATGGACTTTAGTAAGGCCTTTGACAAGGTTCCTCATGGAAGGTTGGTTAAGAATGTTCAATTGTTGGGTATAAATGCAGGAGTAACAAGATGGATTCAACAGTGGCTGAATGGGAGATGCCAGAGAGTAATGGTGGATGGCTGTTTGTCAGGTTGGAGGCAGGTGACTAGTGGGGTGTCTCAGGGATCTGTGTTGGGTCCACTGTTGTTTGTCATGTACATCAATGATCTGGATGAAGGTGTGGTAAATTGGATTAGTAAGTATGCAGATGATACTAAGATAGGTGGTGTTGTGGATAATGAAGTAGATTTTCAAAGTCTACAGAGAGATTTAAGCCATTTGGAAGAATGGGCTGAAAGATGGCAGATGGAGTTTAATGCTGATAAGTGTGAGGTGCTACATCTTGGCAGGACAAATCAAAATAGGACGTACATGGTAAATGGTAGCGAATTGAGGAATGCAGTTGAACAGAGGGATCAAGGAATAACTGTGCATAGTTCCCTGAAGGTGGAATCTCATGTAGATAGGGTGGTAAAGAAAGCTTTTGGTATGCTAGCCTTTATAAATCAGAGCATTGAGTATAGAAGTTGGAATGTAATGTTAAAATTGTACAAGGCATTTGTGAGAACAATTCTGGAGTATGATGTACAATTTTGGTCGCCCAATTATAGGAAGGATGTCAACAAAATAGAGAGAGTACAGAGGAGTTTTACTAGAATGTTGCCTGGGTTTCAGCAACTAAGTTACAGCGAAAGGTTGAATAAGTTAGGTCTTTATTCTCTGGAGCGCAGAAGGTTAAGGGGGAACTTGATAGACGTCTTTAAAATGATGAGAGGGATAGACAGAGTTGACGTGGACAAGCTTTTCCCATTGAGAGTAGGGAAGATTCAAACAAGAGGACATGACTTCAGAATTAAGGGACAGAAGTTTAGGGGTAACATGAGGGGGAACTTCTTTACTCAAAGAGTGGTAGCTGTGTGGAATGAGCTTCCAGTGGAAGTGGTGGAGGCAGGTTCGATTTTATCATTTAAAAATAAATTGGATAGGTATATGGATGGGAAAGGAATGGAGGGTTATGGTCTGAGTGCAGGTAGATGGGACTAGGGGAAAATAATTGTTCGGCACGGACTTGTAGGGCCGAGATGGCCTGTTTCCGTGCTGTAATTGTTATATGGTTATATGGTTATTCCCGCCCCCACCTCCCCACACATTTAGACATACTAAAAACAAAAGGACGAACAGCTGCTGGCGAGGCTGACAGCTCGCGGCGGCACGCGCGGAAACTCATGATAGTCAACTAGATGCCAGTGGGTCACTCTGTGATCACTATTCCCCACTCCCTCACCCAATACCTCTGGGTCTAGGTCTATGACTGTATTTACCATTTGCTGCCTCATATCACAGAATATCCTGTTGTAGTTGCTGTTGTCAGGCACCAGGCACCAGTTGCTGTTGTCAGGCACCAGGCTGACGCCCACTGTCAGCTCATCAGAGATGTTTAAAAACAGTTGATAAAACTGAATGCCCACTTCAAATACAATTAACTGATGCAAACTCATTTAGACATTATTATTAATTAAAATAATTTAGGAAGAAAAATGTCACCACCAATTTTTTGAGCAGCTCAGTGGTCCCATTCAAGTGCAATAGATCCAGCCCTTCAGCTCAGTAATTTATAGGGTTGTGGAATCAGTAAAATGAGACATTAGATACATCTGACCTTCAACTGTAATGGGAATGTGCAGCCAAGAAGTTATAGAGTCTTGGAGTCATAGAATGATACAGTGTGGAAACAGCCCTTCAGCCCAACTTGCCCACACCGGCCAACATGTCCCAGCTATACTCGTCCCACCTGCCTGCGTTTGGTCCACATCCCTCCAAACTTGTCCTATCCATGTACCTGTCTAACTGTTTCTTAATAGTTGGGATAATCCCTGCCTCAACTACCTCCTCTGGCAGCCTGTTCCATACACCCACCACCCTTTGTGTGAAAACATTACCCCTCAGATTCCTATTAAATCTTTTTCCCTTCGCCTTGAACCTATGTCCTCTGTTTCTCGATTCCCCTACTCTGGGCAAGAGATTCTGTACATCTACCAGATTTATTCCTCTCATGATTTTATACACCTCAAAAAAATTGCCCCCCATATCCTCCTGTGCTCCAAGGAACAGAGACCCAGCCTACTCAACTTCTCTGAGGTTTTGAAACTCCAAAAAGTAAGCAGCCAATGTCAGGATAGAACCCAGGCCTCTGGCACCAAAGATCTTAGAGCAGAGCAAGATAGGCCACTCCTGCGAAATATAATGGGCTGACGTGTAGTACGCTACGGAGGGGATCCTGGGCATTTTTCACCGCCCATTTTAGTAACCGGAGCCTACCTGACCCGACCCGACTCACAGTGTAATCAATGTTGCGGAGCAACAGTTTGTGTGTGTGATATACGGTTAGATTCATAATTCTGTCAGTTCATACTTCTTGTCAAGAATAAAATTTGAATCTGGTAATTGTCTTTTTTTATGTTTTTTAAATAATTTCTTTTTAAATGGCTCACAAGCAGTGCTTGAGTTGATTTGGTAGTAACCGGAACCGACCCGACCCGACCCGACTCGCAGGGTAATTGACATTGCGGGGGAAGTTTTTGTGTGTGATATAGGGTTAGATTCATAATTCTGTTAGTTCATAATTCTGTTAATTCTTGTTAAAGAATAAAATGTTTATAAACACACATACATGAATGTGATATAAATGTATATAATCATATAACACACACAATTATATTTCTTCTGATCCAATGATGAACTTTATTTCAGACTAGACAAGGGACATTAAATAAGAAACATTGTAAACCTCCCCGCAACTTCACACACACTAGGCCTTATCCCACCCCTCAACTCTCCCCCCCCCCCCCCCCTCCCCCCCGGCACTCCCTCGCCTGCCCCCACACTACAATGTCTCCCCCCCTCCTATGCCCCTCTCCCCGCTGCCCCGGGCCCCACACTCCTTCTCCCCACTGCGGAAACAAAGATCCGATCTTTGGCTGGAAGCAAGATGGCGGAACAAGATGGCGGAGCAAGATGGCGGAACAAGATGGCGAGAGCTGGTTGCTAAAATGGGTCCTATAATTACCCATGAATCTGCCCATGAGCGTACTACGCGTTTGCGTGAGAGTAACCCATCTTGCTCTGCTCTAAGATCTTTGTCTGGCACTGTGTGACAGAAGCTGTGCCACTGTGCTACTGCTTATTGACCAGCTCCACATTTAGGGAGTGACATCTCTTGTGATTGTTGAGTATTTCATGATTGCCATGGCACAGTCTTACGTCAATGTGTGTGCAGTAATCATAATATTTTAATACAGAAGATAGGATTGCATCTTGACCTCGAAACTTCAGTGAACCATATTGCTGATCAGTGTTGATAGTTGATTCGCCAGAACCACATCCAGATTAATAGTGACAAATTATAACAGAAAAACTACAATTTTTAACAAATGTTTATTAAAAAATATTTCAAGGTGTAATCTAATTAAAGTTGCTGTTTAAATTTACGGAGCTGCCATTTAAGACAGAGATTATGTGATTGTTTTTTGTTTATCTTTCACTCTTCCTCAAAGGGCAGTGGAAACAGAATATTTGAATATGTTTAAGGCAGAGATTAGATTAATATTTAATAAGCAAGCGGGTGAAAGTTGCTAGGGTGCCGCAGAAATGTGGAGTCAGATCACCCATGAATGGTGGCGCTGGTTCAAGAGGCTGGGAGACCTACTCCTGATCCAAAGTAGAATGTTAGTAATTGCCAAAATAAGAAACGTTTGACAGTGTAAATTGGGGGCAATGTTTCTCTCCAAAAGGTGGGCACAGAATAAGGTGACAGTATCATAGTAGAAACATAGAAACATAGAAAGTAGGTGCGAGAGTAGACCACCAGGTCCGTCGAGCCCGCACCGCCATTCGCTCATGGCTGAACACTAAACAGACACACTTACCCACAAACAATAGACACAAGACACAGAACACAAGACACTACCCTCCCCTTTATACCACTATCACCCCTCTCCACCCCAAAAACCTCGTGATCTCCTGGGGGAGGCAAAAAACCGGATAAAAACCCAGGTCCAATTCGGGAAAAAAATCCGGGAAATTCCTCTCCGACCCCAATCCAGGCGATCGACACTTGTCCAGGAGATCACTCAGGTCTTACTATACTAACCATACCTAGGTCCATATCCCTGCCCTCTCCCCGTAGCCCCTTATCCCCTTGGCAGCTAAAAAACCATCTATTTTAGTCTTAAATATATTTAAAGTTTCTGCTTCCACTGCTCCCTGGGGCAGTGAATTCCATAAATTAACCACCCTCTGGGTGAAGAAGTTCTTCCTCATCTCAGTTTTAAAAGAGCCCCCCCTTATTCTGCAACTATGTCCCCTAGTTCTAGTTTCCCCGATCATTGGGAACATCCTCGGTGCATCCACCCGATCAAGGCCCCTCACGATCTTATATGTTTCAATGAGATCGCCTCTCATTCTTCTAAACTCCAAAGAGTAGAGTTCCAGCCTACTTAACCTTTCCTCATATGTCAATCCCCTCATTGCAGGAATTAATCTTGTAAACCTTCGCTGCACTGCCTCCAGGGCTAGTACATCCTTTCTTAAGTATGGACCCCAGAACTGTACACAGTATTCCAAATGTGGTCTCACTAATACTGTGTACAGCTGCAGCAAGACCTCCGTGTTTTTATACTCAATCCCCCTAGCAATAAAGGCCAAAACTCCATTGACCTTCCTGATTGCTTGCTGCACCTGCATACTAACTTTTAGTGATTCATGTACTAATACCCCTAGATCCCTTTGCGTTGCATTACAACACAGCTCCTCCTCATTTAGAAAATAACTTGCCCTATCATTTTTTTTCCCAAAGTGAATGACTTCACATTTATTAGTATTAAACTTCATCTGCCAAGTTGTTGCCCACTCACCTAGCTTATCTATATCCTTTTGCAGACTCTTCCTATCCTCCTCATCCCCTACTTTTCCTCCCATTTTTGTATCGTCCGCAAATTTTGATATATTACACTTGGTTCCCTCCTCCAAATCATTTATATAAATTGTGAACAACTGGGGTCCCAGCACCGACCCTTGCGGAACCCCGCTAGTTACCGGTTGCCATCCCGAGTATGAACCATTTATCCCCACTCTCTGCTTCCTATTTGTTAGCCAATCCTCTACCCATGCTAATATATTACCCCCAATCCCATAATTTTTTATTTTTAGCAATAGTCTCTTATGTGGCACCTTGTCAAAAGCCTTTTGGAAGTCCAAGTATACCACATCCACCGGTTCCCCTTTATCCACCCGGGTTGTTACTTCCTCAAAGAATTCGAGCAGATTCGTTAAACAGGACTTCCCCTTCACAAAACCATGCTGGTTCTGTCCGATGAAGTCATGTTTATCCAAGTGCCCCGTTAGTGTTTCTTTAATAATTGTCTCTAACATTTTACCCACCACCGATGTTAGACTAACCGGTCTATAGTTACCCGCCTTCTGTTTACTTCCTTTTTTAAATATAGGTGTTACATTGGCCATTTTCCAATCCACTGGGACCGTTCCTGCCTCCAGGGAGTTTTGGAAAATTATCACCAATGCATCCACAATCCCTACCGCTATCTCCCTCAAGACCCTTGGATGTAATCCATCAGGCCCAGGGGATTTATCCTCCTTCAGTCTCATTAATTTCCCTAATACCACCTCCTTGGTGATCTTAATAGTATTTAGCTCCTCCATTCCTACCGCCCCCTGTTTATCCAGCGTTGGAATATTTTTTGTGTCTTCTATGGTGAAGACTGATACAAAATACTCGTTTAATGCCTTTGCCATTTCCATGTTCCCCACCAACAACTCTCCAGTCTCTCCCTCCAATGGACCAACGTTCACCTTAGCCACCCTTTTTCTTTTTATATAGCTATAAAAACTCTTACTATTAGTTTTTATGTTGTTTGCTAAATTCCTTTCATAGTCTATTTTCCCCGTCTTAATTAATCTCTTAGTTATTTTTTGCTGACCTTTAAATGCTTCCCAATCCTCTACCCTCCCACTATCTCTGGCTACCTTATATGCCCTTGCCTTCAGCCGAATACTATCCTTTATAGTTTTTAGTCTAGTTTAGTTTAGAGATAGACTGCGCACCAACCAGCGATTCCTGCACATTAACACTATCCTACACACACTGGAGATAATTTACACTTAGACCAATCCAATTAACCTATAAACCTAAGGTCCACAAAAAAGCTGAAGAAACTCAGCGGGTGCAGCAGCATCTATGGAGCGAAGGAAATAGGCAACGTTTCGGGCCAAAACCTTTCTTCGGCCCAAAACATTGCCTATTTCCTTCGCTCCATAGATGCTGCTGCACCCGCTGAGTTTCTCCAGCTTTTTTATGTACCTTCGATTTTCCAGCATCTGCAGTTCCTTCTTAAACAACCTATAAACCTATGCGTCTTTGAAGTGTGGGAGGAAACTGAAGATCTTGGAGAAAACCCATGCAGGGCACAGGGAGAACGTACAGTACAAACTCTATACAGACAGAACCTGTGTCTCTGGCGCTGTAAAGCCCCTGTCCCACTTTCCTGAGTTACTCACAAATTCTCCCGAGTTTCCCCCTTGATTCAAACTCGGAGATGCCAGCCGTAGGTACTCAGGGCTATTTATTTTACTCGTGGACATTTTTCAACATGCTGAAAAAACGTCCCGACTTACCTGATGCCCCGAGTACCTACGGCTGGCATTACGAGCCGCTACGAAATATCTACGGACTCCTACGGACTCGCTATGGACTCCTACGGACTCGCTACGGACATTCTCCGAGTTTGAATCAAGGGGAAAACGCGGTAGAATTTGTGAGTAACTCGGGAAAGTGGGACAGGGGCTTAAGGCAGCAACTCTACCGCTGCGCCACCATGCCACTCGTAGTCATATGAAACTGGTTAAAAGGCATACTGAAAAGCAATTATTGATATGAAACAGATTCACAGTATCTAAAGATTTTCTCCAGATGATGAACAAATTAAAAGGGAATTAGAAGCTTGGGATGTAGGTAAGTAGAGACTGAGTAATTGGATTTTAAAAGATAAGAACTATCACAGATAACAATAGCTACTTTTATATTGTAGCTACCCTCTTGGGAAAGCATGCTTACTGTTGCAACCTCCAATATTTTCACTTTCTATTTCAGCTTCTCAGTAGGGCTTTGATTCCAGTGTGCTCAGACTAGGCATCACATTACCTAACACATAAATATGCATCAAGTGGCGACATCATTACTAAAATATACTGTGACTGCTGGAGTGGCATGTTTACCAGTCCAGGTAGGAAAACAGCAGCAGGGAAAACCTAGTAAAATATTCTGGAAAATGAAACTACTAACCTAATCTGCAAACTTCCCTTGCCATGCAACAATTAAACTCCAACTGGCCTCAGGAGCTAGTTCGAGCACCGAACCACAGGGAAATACTGAAGCAGCGGCCTTAAAAGAACAAGACAGGTTAGCAGCTAAATATCACAACTATGCTCCAGAGCAGGTTTGAGTATCACCACAGGAGATCCATTAGTGAATGGAAAAAAATACATCTCCTTGTACATCCAGTCAGCATGGCTAAATATTCTGTTATAATGTTTTAGCAAATTCTTCTGAAAGCAGATTCCATAGTTCAACCAGTAATGGGTTATAAATTGCTCTCGACTGTGGTAGCTCAACCTATCTTTGCACAAATTGTTTAATCTGCTGCCTGAAAACTATTTCCAATTCTCATTGTAATTCCTAATGACCAAAATAAACATTTTAAAACAATTACACATTTCACAGCAGAGTGCTAAATTGTCCCCTTTGAGTTCTGATCTGTAGATCTCGAAACTTTAATTGTGAGTTGTGCTTGGAGACCGAATCTTTTCTCAGAAACTTGCGCATAGATTTTATTTATTAATCAGCCTGTGATGATGCGGGCAAATTTGAGATTGTGCCATCTCAGCATGTGTGGTGAAACTAATTTCCCAAGATGGATCAGTTGGTGCATTGGTGGAATCATGTTATTTCTTTTCATGCACTTCCTGCTCATTAGTTTTCTCCTCAATGAAGTTTAAAAACTGAAGAGACTAATTTCAAAAGCTTTACCGAGATGAAATTTGCATAAAGTGAAAAGAAATCAACAGTGATTAGGATTGCGATCCTGAATATGCTGAGGGAGACAGAGGTAAGGTCAGATGGTGAACACGGATCTAGTCCTAATCACACAGCAAGGGAAAGACAACAGCATGTGCTGGAAGAAGATGCAATCAGAAGGTAGAATATTTCTTGACTAGCCCTACTCAAATTTCAAGTAAAACAATTAGATTTTGCAGCTAATTGAATTGAATGAGAAATTAGAAAAGATCATTGCTAATTGTTTACAACGAGGAAGCAAAGACTTACATTTAGAATTTATGAAACGGAAGGCCGAGAGAAACTGAGAAAAAAGTACAAAAGTGGAAAGAAGCACACAGTTTATTTTCAATTTATATTTAACTTTATATTTTAAGGCGTAGGTTTACTAGGAAGTCGAGAATCCAATTACATTGTGATGAGCAGAGACCCAGTTCTGTGAGTTTGATGATAAATTTAGACAGGACGATGCTGTTGAAAGCTGAGCTGTGTTTGATGAACAACAGCCTGGTGTACATGTTCTTACTGCCCAAGAGGCTGAATCCAGAGTTGAAACTCAGTGATAATGCATCCCCCGTTGATCTGTTGTGGTGGGAGGTGAATTGTACTTGGATGTTAGTAATGAGAGGTAGTAGATTTTGACAAAAGCTTCATCCAGTTGTACTGTGCAGGTTTAATAATGCGGCTACATACATTATCAGGGCTCGCAAGCTTTTCTAGGGTTCATTACATGGTCTAGTATTTCTGATTTTCCAAAATAAAAATCAACCAAGTTATTTTGAGTAACAATATAGGAGATCAACTTAAATTATAATAAGAAGCAAACCATTTCAGGTCAAAGACCGCTCATCAAAAATACAAAGGGATCTGGTCCTGAAACATTAATGCCCCTGTCCCACTTAGGAAACCTGAACGGAAACCTCTGGAGACTTTGCGCCCCACCCAAGGTTTCCGTGCGGTTCCCGGAGGTTCCCAGAGGTTTTTGTCAGTCTCCCTACCTGCTTCCACTACCTGCAACCTCTGGCAACCACCTGCAACCTCCGGGATGCTTCCTAACCTGCTGAGTGTTTCCAGCATTTTCTCTTTTGTTTCAGATTTCCACCATCTGCAGTATTTTATTCTTATTTTCAATAACTACATTTGTAATATTTGATGGCACCAGTGTTAATGACATGGAGTGGCCAATAAAAGTGATGTCAATGGCATCCAAAAAAGCAAGGAAATAGAAACAGTAACACTGATTTCATATTTTCCATGCATCATCCTAATTCTTCCAGTCCAGTTTGGTTTAGAGATGGAGCATGGAAATAGGTCATTTGCCCCACCAAGTTCACACTGATCATCGGACACCCATTCACGCCACTGTAGTTCTATATCATCCCACTTTCACACTCCTTCATTGCACTAAGTGTTGTACCCTTTATCCTTTATCTGTACACAAAGTGGATGCCTTGATTGTATTCATGTATAGTCTTTATTTTGACTGGATAGCATGCAAACAAAATCCTTTCACTGTACCTTGGTACATGTGACAATAATAAATTAAATTAAACTAAACTTGTAACTTGCTTCCCTGATTCATGCAAGCAAAAGACTCAGAAAAGTAATAGAACAGTGAGCTAAGCATGCTGCCTGGCCCGCTGAATTAATCCAGCTTTTTGTGTCTATCTTCGGTTTAAACCAGCATCTGCAGTTCCTTCCTACACAGAACAGTGAGCTATGCAGGAACCTTGCTAAATTATTGAAAGCTGTCAGCTATGTTGCCATTTAGGACAATTCTAAACTAAGCACCAGTACAAAATGTAAAGATAACAGAAGAGGCCAAAAGAATGGGGACCGCTGATAGGAATGAGAAGAGACAACTTCTATCAGTGCAGCTAATCAGTGCTCCGTGTCACTTGATTACCAAAAAATGCACAAGCCGCTCCTTGACACCTGGGTTCATGGAATGAAAATGCAAGTGGACATGGAGTAATAGCACCAAGAAATGATTGCAAGAAAGATAGGCTCAGACCGCAGGCCTGGATTTAACTTTAAAAATCCAATTGTATGGGAATGGGATACACAAATGTCGCCATCAGTCAAGGAGCGCTTGTGATTGATTTTTTAGAGTTGTTGTAATGGGCTATAAAAAAGAAAGAATGTGCATTTAACTGTGTCCTCAGGAGATCCCAGAACACTTCACATCCAATCACTGATACTGTGTAGGCAAACACAACAGTTAGTTAAGGGCCTGTCCCACTTGGGCGACCTAATTGGCGAGTTTAGAAGATCTTTGGAGAGTTTAAAAAAAATGTCCTGTTGAAGACCTCCTTCGACTATGTAGAAGACCTCCTTCGACTATGTAGAAGACCTCTTTCGACTATGTTGAAGACCAGCTTCGACTAGCTACGACTAACTTCGGGAAAATTGGACACCGAATAGTGGAGAGTGTAGACGACCTCCTTCGATCTCCTACGACCTCCCTTCAACCTCCCTTCGACTATGATGAAGATCACCTATGACTAGCTTCGACTACCTTCGACTGCCTTCGACTACCCACGACTAACATGCCGACCTACTACGACCTACTACGACTAAACCTACGAGTAAAAAAAGTATCGATTTTTTCCATGGCGACCTTTTTTTACTCGTGGGGATTTTTTGACATTTTGAAAAAAGCGCCGTGACCTAGCTGAGGCCTCGAGTACGCGGAGACCACCCTCGAGCATGAAGGAGAGTTACGAAGACCTCCTATGACCTTGCGGCGACCATGCTGTGAGTATGGGTCGAGGGCAAACTCGCCAGAACTCACCGTAGAGGTCGCCCAAGTGGGACAGGCCCTTTAGAAGTTGTAAGATTCAGTCAATAGTTAACTAATGAATTATGGGAAGGCATATTTTCTTGGTGATCGTGCTTGAGGAATAAGTAATCGCTAGGATATGTGCTCTTCAACCAATGGGGCAGAGAGAGCTTTTAAAGACACCCAAATTGTGGAGGTTAACTCGGATAACTGTGTGCCACCCTGATAAGGAGATCATAATAACCTCACCTTGATAACCATTCCTCTATTTTTTCACTTCAAGTACTCAAGAACTGTCATCGGACCAGGCAGCATAGGATGACCAAGAAGCAAATGACAATGAAGGGGCAAGGTTGCTTGATTACACAGTTGTAGATACCTCCTCAGATACAGAGACTGTGTGTAATTTTGTGGATAGCACAGAGGTGAGATCTGCCTATGCTGGTACCCTGGGTAAATGTTCTGGAGAAAGTCCTGGGGGGGGGGGGGGGGGGGGGGGTGGGGGGGTAGTTGCAGGTCGGGGGAGGTGGGGGGGGGTGCAAATCACACCTCAGTACTGCATTTAGCTGAGGACAATGATGGTAAGGCTGTAGAAAAAGGATAGAAACATTGAACACCAATCTAATGCCCATTCACATTGATGTTTAGGACTCAGAGTCTTAGAGTCGTACAGCACAGAAACAAGCTCTTCAGCACAACTTGCTCATGCTAAGCAAGATACCCTACCACACTGGTCCCACTTGCCCATGTTTGGCCCACATCCCTCCAACTTGAGGGGCAACATTTGCACACAGAAGATGGTGGGCATATGGAACTCAGCGGTTAGGCAGCATGGACTGAAAATGGCCACATTGCACACCACTGGTAGTTTTAGTTTTAGAGAAGCAGCATGGAAAAAGCCCCTTTGGCCCACCGAGTCCACACTGACCCCTGATCATCCGTACGCTAGTTCTATGTTATCCCACTTTTATATTCTACATGCTAAGGGCAATCTACAGAAGCCAATTAACCTACAAACCTGCACGTCTTTGGAATATGGGAGAAAACCAGTGCACGCGGAGAAAACCCACACGGTCACAGGGAGAATGTACAAACTTCATACAGAAACTACTCATAGTCAGGATTGAACCCGGCCCTCTGGCACTGTAAGGCAACCACTCTACCACTGCGCCACTGTGCTGCCCCCTGAGTTCATCACCATCCATACTATCCCTTTCCCAAGCATGACTCAGACCAATGGAATCTACAAGTCACAACCTCATTAATAATGTGCAACACCACATTTAGCAAATACATTTCAACTTTGAAAAGTTTGAAAAGTATGTGGCATTCCAATTTAGGTAAGGATGAATGGAAGGCCATGTATTATTTGGAAAATAAATATCCAAATGGAGTAAAAGAAAGAAGGGGCCAGCCAAGTGCAATAGTTTATTTGAAAAGGGATAGAACTGGAAAGGAGAGGAGTTATGATAAACTTGCATTTTACTTCGGAGTCACGTGAGTGACGACATGAAGAACCCGCCACTTCGCACGTGTGTCATTATCGCTACACGCATTGTGAACAAGTCATTACGAGGGGAGGACGTTCCTCCCAAACGGCAGGGTTGAACCTGCAACAAGTAAGGTAGGAGAACTTAGTTTCTTGACTTACCTTTTTTACAGGCAGGCTGATGAAAACTGGCTGGGGAGAGTCTGCAGAACTGCAGGCAGCCAGCAACGGCCGGGGGCACCACTATCTCCCTTAAACGGGAGCCGGAGCCGACCTTAGCTCCAGCAGGACGCCGACAGCGGTGGAGCATTCTGGAGCCGTCATTCCGACGGCTCGGACAACAGCCCCACGGACCTATGCTACATGGGTACGAGGGGCTGGAAGGTGCTGGGGTTTTTTCCACAGCACTAAAAATAGCGGCAAGCAGTCAGTGCCCGAGAGCACTGAGTACGCGTTGGAGCCGCTGGGCTTGGGTCGCGAGCGGCCAGTTCCCCGAGAGGACTGGACCGCGTTGGAGCACCCCAGGCCCAAGTGGAGAAGGAGCGGCACAGTGCGGGAAGCACTGCACCGCGTTTTTTTTTTAAACTGCCAGACCTGCGGCTGCGAGCGGCCAGCTCCCCGAGAGGACTGCACCGCGTTGGAGCACCGCAGGCCCAAGTAGAGAAGGAGCGGCACAGTGCGGGAAGCACTGCACCACGTTAAAACTGCCATACCTGCGGTTTGCGAGCGGCCAGCTCCCCGAGGGACTGAACCGCGTTGGAGCACCGCAGGCTAACGGCAGTACGGGCGGCTCAGTGCTGTGAGCACTGCACCGCGCTTTGGAGCACCGCAGGCCAACGGGGATACCGGCGGCACAGTGACCGTGTACACTGCACCGCATTGGATCTGCGGGGCCTGCACCTGCGAGAACATACCGTTTTGCAGCGATGCAGGTCCAAGAAGAAATCCTCCAGTGGGTAAGTCCCATAGCAGCACCTTATACAGGGCTGTATTTCACTTCTACTATTACAGGGAAGTGGTTGAGGAAAAGACAGACTCAGGGAGAAGGAAGCAGCACCTTTTCTATAGGGCTATAATCATGCTTCTCTCTCCCCAGTAGACTCTTCTGTCAGAAGAGTGCTGGGGTCAAGTCTAGGGCAAACCCTGGACAGGTAAACAGATGTAAGAGCTGTAACAATGAGGTGATGCCTTTTCTAAGTCACAAAGTACATAGAGTGCATTATTGGTCCTTTCCTGATAGAAATACAGGAATACTTATGTTGTGACTGAAGGATTTAGCAGTCCAAACATTTACTGACAAATTCCATTCCCATCTGGGAAGTCACACGGGAATGTCTGTCTATGTTTCAGGGGTAACAACAGTACAGCTGTGAGTAAAGCTAACTGGGAAAGATCTACAAACCAGGTTAGAAGGCAGCATAGACCATATGTTTTCTATCTACTGCAGGGGCAAACATTAGCTGACACCATAGCTGTCACTTGCCACCGGGGATTGTAAATCCCTGAATGTACTAAACTAATCAATTTATGCATCTGGTTACATCCAACCGGGATTGACGCGGGCCTGTGTAAACCCGAAATCTCCTAGCAAAATCTTTTTATTTGGGGGTGACCTATCTAGAAGGTCAAGGAGTTGGACAATGAACCCAAACTGGAGCTCATCTAAACGTCCAAACATCATCCTCAAAGGTATCGCCCCTATGCTGGAAGATGTGTACACCCACAACACACGGCCTCGGGGATCCAGAAGAAAACAGTAAAACCAGAAGGAAAAAAGGAGGTTGGTGCGAGAAGACATCGAATAAATAACTTTTTGACACTCATATCTTAAACAGTATCCGGGGATACACAATAGAATTTTACAACACATAATCTTCTAGTCCAGCTGATATATCGAGAGAGGAATTTGGAGGAGAACACCAAGTTGGGCTATAGTATTTGCTGATGTTTCTACACGATATGGAACACCAGATGCCGATCTACTCGTATCCAGACATAATCACCAATTACCAAATATGTCATATGGGATACAGACACTGGACATCAGCAACAGATGGGGTTTTAGCTGCATTGCAAGGGAAGAATTATTATCTACGCATTCCCTTCCTAACAAAATAGGATATGGCGCTTGACGCATCAATCATAGATCAGATCTCGGCTTTTTGGCTAAGATCAAGTATAATATCTGTTCTTATCAGTTTAAATGTCTGATATGTCCATTATCTAGGGACCATATATCATAAAATCAAATAAATAAATAAATAAATAGATGGGAAAGTGAAAAATAAATAAAACGATATATTCGTTTTAAGAACAGAAACCTTTTCTATTGATAAGTATATTCGTTTTAAGAACGAAAATGGCAAGCATTGATTCAAAGGATGCTTACAATTTCAGTACCCATAACAGGTGACCACGGACGTTATTTTTATCTAACTGGATGGCTCAGCTCTAGCAGTATAGAGCACTACCTAATGTGTTTACATTAGCACCTAGGTTATTTACAAAATATGACAACCAGCCACACAATGGTAATGGCTTCTTTGGATGACATACTAATTGTGTGGAAACTTAGGACGGGCTGAACAAACGGTAACAGCCACTTAACAATTATTTGGAAACTAGGATCATTATCCATCCAATTAAATCAAAATTAAAGCCTTCAAACTAAAGGGATTATTTGGGGTTCACCATTAACTCAGTTCCTCATGTCAGTAACTTTGCCAACAGAGGTTACAACCTTAATAGAGGCATACAGCAAAATCATTGACATGAGGATAAACCATCCATCAGACTGGTAGCAAGAATATTGGCAACATATGGTTTCCAGCCACATAATTCAGACCCTTACATTATAAAGATTTACAGAGGGCCAAAATATGAGCTCTTAAAATTAATGGTGATCATTTCAATAGAATGATGAAGCCATACAGAAGCCATATTGGAACTAAATGGTGGAAAGATAACATTGGGCATTGCTCCAATCCTATCATTGTCAGCAACCAGTCTATGGTCCTACATATGGATACTATGCACTAGGACGGTGTGTTACCAATTCCACCTCCAGCTGTGGAGGAAGATGGGAAACACAGCAAGCATCATTATTACTAACACTGGGCATAACTACCTGGAAATGTTGGGTGTGTTTTCATGGCCTAAAGTCATGTTGCTCTGGAATATATTAAACAGGTTATTAGATTATAAATTAACAACACTACTGTGGTAGCACATATCAACCACATGGGTGAAAGGGAATCTACATCATGTAACAATCTGGCCAACACAATTTGGCAACCTCATCAGGGGGGGGGGGTACTAAGGGAAATACTACGAGACTCTGCGTCTGGTGTTTTTAACAGTACCCGACTGACCTACCCAACCATGGTTCTACGTGGTACTGGGAATGAGATTAGAACCATGCAGCACCATCCAAAACAGACGGCCAGAGCAATGGACATGATCACAGCGGGCCACAGACAATCAACCTAAAGACAATGCCTAAAATACATAAACTAATGGGAGATGTGTTGCAACCATAATACATCATCCAGCCTGTTTGGAAGCTTTGTTAACCTACAGGGGCTTAGTATTAGTGACATCAACTGTGCCAGAAGTGGCCCATCTACTTACCTATGGCAAGAGAACGGAACAACAGCTTATGAGGGACACTTTTTATGGGAATTCCCCAAAGACCAGGTATTCCCAAATATGGGACATCAGCATCGTCTTAACGTTGTTAAAGAACTGGGCTCCAGCCATAGCGCTGTCATTACAGTTTTTGACATGTTACAAAACTGTCATGCTGATGGCTTAGGTCACGGCACTAAGGACTCAGTCCCTACCAAATTAAGGCTGGATACCTTGACCAGTTCACCTGGCAACTTACACTTCTATAATCAGGTATTAGGGAACAGGCCTTAAAATAACATTTTTTAGCGCCTACCCTACAGATGATTGACTGTGTTGTGAGACATCTACAAATATACATGGAACAAACCCAGACCATAAGTGGCACAGAAGGGGAACTTCTCATCAACGACAGACAGCCTCATTAAAGAATAACAGGCCAGGCCAGCTAAATGGCTAACATAGTATTGACATAAGTTGGTGTAAACACTAACTGGGTTAAAATCTCACTCCACCAGGCTGCAGCAACGTCGGCAGCATTTAAATTGGAGGTTCCTATGGATAAAATCCTCAGGACTGCAGGATGGCCATCGGAAAGAACATTCTAAGGATTATAACTAACCAGTAATGGAAACTGGAATTTTTCAGAAACATTGTTAAGTTTCTGTACCATCATTTACCCCAAAAAACAGGGGCTATCAATTATTATTAACTTTATGGTTATTTATATATATCATATTGATGTTTAATATGTTATCACTATTCTCCCCAAAACCAAGGCAGACGTGATGATGGACTCGTTCCACGGCTTGAATCACAGAGCTTTGAAATCTTCATGTAGTCACTCACGTGACTCCGAAGTAAAATAGTAAGATTAAACGAGAACTTACCAGTTCGAAGTTTGATCTGTATTTTATGAGGAGTAACGTTGAGGGAATACATGCCCTCCGCTCCCACCCTTGATCATAAACACAACTGGTATCTTTTCTCTAATCTTACTATGCTTAAGTCATTACAGGTATCTGTGATTCACTCCGCTGCTTTGAAGAATGACACACGTGCGTGCTGGCGGGTTCTTCATGTAGTCCCTCAACGTTACTCCTCATAAAATACAGATCAAACTTCGAACTGGTAAGTTCTCGTTTAATCTTACTATTAAACATTCATTGTCCTACCCCTGGAATTCAGCTCTGGTCCATGGCATATCAGTCTGGTGTATGTGAGATTGGTGCAGACCCAAAACATTTTGCAGGTTTCCCCACATAACATCGTACATAATGCATTGTTCGAAACTCTTTTTAATGACCTATTTAATGCTAAGTCTTCCTTTATTCAGCTGAAACTTAAAAAATGAATGTTTATATCCAATAAGCCAACAAGCTGTGCATCACGAGAGTAATCCATGTACTGTAGCAGCATTGGTTGAAACACCATTAACTCTGGATCAAGTTAACAAAAAAAAGCACATTTTGGAAACATTCACCAGGTCAGGTAGCAACTGTGGCAAAAACAAAAGAGTTAATGCTTTAGTGTAAGGAAGATCTGCAGATGCTGGTTTAAATCGAAGGTAGACACAAAATGCTGGAGTAACTCAGAGGGACAGGCAGCATCTCTGGAGAGAAGGGATGGGTAATGTTTCGGGTCGAGACCCTTCTTCAGACTGATGTCAGGTTCTGAAAAAGTTGTCTTGACCCGAAACGTCACCCTTTCCTTCTCTCCAGAGATGCTACCTGTCCCGCTGAGTTACTCCAGCATTTTGTGTCTATCTTCGAGTTAATGCTTTGGGGTTTATTTCATCAGAATCCTTCATCACTCAAATTGTGGGTTGTTGAAGTTGTGAAATATCTGCTTATGTCATTCAGCTTAATAACAATGGAAGGATTTACTTTTGGTATCCCCATATACCATGACTTCTCTAATACCCAGAAACTACCAATCTCCATTTTTACTACAATCAAAACCTGCTCCTCAGGTTCCTATTCAAAATTTCCCCTCTCATCTTAAACCTATGTCCTTTAGTTCTTAATTCCTCATCCTAGGAAAAAGCTTATGTGAATTCACTCTTTCTATGCCCCTCAGTCTCCTGCACTCCAAGGAATAAAGTCCCAGTCAGCCCAACCCCTGCTTCGCAACATCCTCGTAAATCTTTATACCGCAGCTTTATGGCCGTTGGCTTGGATTTGCCTGAATCTGAGATTACATTTTATTGGCACTAATATCACCTCATATAATCATCACCAAATTCCTGCGTATACATTCTTGTTTCTCAAATGTTTAACCTTGGTAATGATCCCATTGTCAATCTGAGTTTGCTCTGGATTAAAAATCTCAGACCCAGATAACCCATTGACCTGATCCATCTGGATGTAATTTGTTCAATGTTGATCACCGAGTTTCTGCTAAGTAGTTCACAGAGGCAGTGTCGTGTTTATTTTCTCTGTGGCTGCCATGGGTTCTGACAAATAATTTTCAAATGTAGCCAAAGCTACATTGTTACTTCAGAGACATTGAACTTGAAAATTATTGTCCATTACTGATACTACCAGCAGTTAGAGTGACCCCATTCACTTTTGTCTTGGATGGGATCTGGAAGACTATTTTCTAAAGCTGTTGTCTTACAGTCACAAGTTCCTCCAATTTTTTGAAAAATATTGTATTCATGAGAAATGGCAGAATGTGGCATCTGTTTTGTTGAAAGCATTTTATTTTTATTTTTCTAATGAAGCCTAAAGGGACTTAATAATAAGCATCCAGCTCCATCTCTCTGTGCATCACCATTTCTTTAATGTTTTCAAGTAACTTGTATATTTGGGAAATAATTGGCAGTGTAACGTTCCATGGAGAATGTTCTGAATTTGTAAATTTTGCATTCATTTATGGAGCAAGACTATTGGCGATAAGGCCAGCGTTCATCACCTATCCCTAATTGCCCTTGGGAAAGGAGATGTGAGCTGGCTTCTTAAACTGCTGCAGTCCCTCTGGTGAAGCTACTATTCCCACAGTCATAGTCACAGAGTCATAGAGTGATACAGTGTGGAAACTGGCCCTTCGGCCCAACTTGGCCACACCGGCCAACATCGTCCTAGCTACACTAGTCCCACTTGCTTGCTCCATATCCCTCCAAACCTGTCCTATCCATGTACCTGTCTCACTGTTTCTTAAATTATAGGATAGTCCCAGCCTCAACTACCTCCTCTGGCAGCTTGTTCCATGCACCCACCACCCTTTGTGTGAATAAGTTACCCCTTGGATTCCTATTAAATCTTTTCCCCTTCACCTTGTACCTGTCCTCTGGTCCTCGATTCCCCGACTCTGGGCAAGAGACTGTGCATCTACCTGATTTATTCTGCTCATGATTTTGTACACTTCTATAATATATCCCCTCATCCTCCTGCGCTCCATGGAATAGTCGCCCAGCCTACTCAACCTTTCCCTATTGCTCACACCTTGTAGTTCTGGCAATATCCTTGTAAATCTTTTCTGAACCCTTTCAAGCTTAACAATATCTTTCCTATAGCACGGTGCCCAGAACTGAACACAATATTCAAAATGCGGTCTCACCAACTCTCCCCTCCCATGCATTGGGTCTATTTAACCTTAAGCTAGCTGCAGAGTATTCCTTCATTATCACCACCATTGTGGGTCAAATTACAGATGGTGATGAGTCAGGGTATAGAAATGAGATCGATCATATGGTGCCAGCACAACAACCTGGCTCTCAATATCAGCAAAACCAAAGAACTGATAGTGGACTTTGGAAGAGGAAGGATGAGGACCCACACTCCTGTTTATATCAATGGGACGATGGTGGAGAGAGTCAAAAATTTCAAATTCCTGGGCATGCATATTTCCGAAGATCTTTCCTGGACCCAGCACACTGATGCAATCTCTACTTCCTGAGAAGATTACAGAGATTCGGTATGTCAAAGAGGATTCTCTTGAATTTCTACAGGTGGACAGTAGAGAGCATACTGACTGGGTGCATCGTGGCCTGGTTCGGCAACTTGAACGTCCATGAGCGGAAAAGACTACAAAAAGTCGTTAAAACTTCCCAGGCCATCACCAGCTCCGACCACCCTACCATCAAAGGGATCTATCACAGTCGCTACCTCAAAAAGGCAGCATCATCAAAGACCCAAGGTACACAAAAATGCTGGAGAAACTCAGCGGGTGCAGCAGCATCTATGGAGCGAAGGAAATAGGCGACGTTTCGGGCCGAAACCCTTCTTCAGACTGATGGGGGGTGGCGGGGAGAAGAAAGGAAAAAGGAGGAGGAAACTGCTTTTCCTAGTCCCTACCTGGTAGGAGAGGCGGCTTTCCTCCAAGCAGCGTTTTCGACCCGTCCTCGCGGCCTACCATCGGGTCTGGAGCGGCTTTTCCTGAAGGGACCGGCCAGAACCACGGCTTTGGCGGCGGTACAGCGCTGGAGCGCAACCGCGGAGCGGAGCGGGCGATGCCTTGCCCAGGTCGCCGCGCTGGAGCTCCGGTGTGATGGGTCCGCCGATTGAACATTGCGGAGCTGCGGGATTGTGGAGCGGCCAGCGGCGGGCGGCGGCGCTGACTTTAACACCGCGGAGCCTGGGATCTCTCGCCGAGATCGTCAGTGGTGGAGCTCCATCCAGCACGGCCTGTTGGCTTCGGAAGCCGCGGTCTCCAGTAAGGAAGTGGCTGTTCCAGGTATCCCAAGCCACTGAGAGGATTCTTCTGATGTCGGAGCACCATCACCCGGCGAGGGCCTGAAACATCGGCCCCGTAGCGGCGACTGCGGAGTCCTCAATAGGCCCGACTATGGGTGGACAAGGGGATGGGGACTGGACTTTGGGCCTTCCCTCACAGTGGGAACCATTGTGGGGGGATGTTTTTATGTTTTATGTTAAATTTCTTTATAATGTTATGTTGTATTCTTATTAATATGCTGCAATGGCAACTCGAATTTCACTACACCAATTGGTGTATGTGACAATAAACGAACCTTTGAACCTTTGAACCTTCACCATAACAAATGGCCACAGGATACGTGCAGAAAAGGCCGATTATGATATCAATTCACATACAACAGAATCTACTGGAGTCCAATATTTCAGCCAATATCTCTCCATTAACCCTGCAGGCCTTCACCAGCTGGGGGCATTCATCTGTGTATTTAAAGGAATCCAATCCAATATACAGGCTGATTTTCACTCTGGTTGTTATTATGTTACTTTGTATGAGATTTTGTACGCAAACAATCAAAGGGACATTGCCTGACATTCTGCTTGTACGACAAAGCACCAGGAGAGTGAGCGGAGGACACACCGAAAAAGATGAGCTGTTGGAAGATGGAGGAGAAGGATGAGGAGAGAAGCACTCAGCAGGAGAACAATTCCACTCAGGCCCTGAACATTTGCCAACAGTTCATAATGTCAAGTGAAGACATACTCATTGAAATTTTGAGCTAATTGGAATCAAGGGTTGCGAGAAACAGAATGGAATGTAGAGTTGAGCCTGAGATAAATCAGCTCAGCTCTCAATAAATGGAAGAACAGGTTCAAGGAGATATAGGGCATTCTTCGGCTTCTAAACCTTTTTACAATTTTTAATGAAATCTCCCACAGTGCAGCCCCAGACGAAAATGCAAAGCAAAGCAAAAATCTCATAGTGCTTCAGTATTGTGTTGGAACTATTCCAAAGATGTTTTAATCACCAAGGCAAGCTAAAGAGTGGACATTGCGCATCGTGTGTTATCTACACATGCATGTACAGTTCACTGATTATCAGATGCATCTTAACACATGAAAAATGGTATAGCAGACCACCACCATGAAGAAACAATGATTCAATTGCCTGGTACATTCTCTAATTGCTGGTAAATAAGTTACGATCAGAGGACATATTATTACTATCTAATTACTACATATATGAGTGTTGGGCGCAGATAGAGTTAGAAAACAGATCCTTGTTTGAAGCTCCTCTGCCTGATAACTGTTATAACAAGTGGAACATACCCTTTGCAAGATCGAAGATTCATCTTTGGGTAAATTTCAGAGTAGCCCGACAAAGGATAGCTTTATAGATTTTAAAAGATAACACTTCCACTTCTGTCCATGTGATGGAAGTAAGGTCATTGATGAAGCAGCTGAAGCTGATTGGGCCTTGAATACTGCCCTGAGGGACTCCTGGACCAGTGACGTTGGTCTGGGATGATTAATCTATGGCAAGCACAACCATCTTCCTCTGGGTGAGTATGTTCCCATTGAGTGGAGTCAGCTCCTTTTGATGCCCACTGATTTCAGGTTTATCAGAGCACATTGATCAGTCAAAAGCTGCATTGATGTCACCACTCCATTAGAGCTCAACCTCATTTCCTTTATGGGCAAAAAACATTAATGCAATTCAATAATACTTTATTGTCACATGCACCTAGGTACAGTAAAATGTTTTGTTTTGGATACAACCCGCTAAAATCATACAGCAGACTTCACCTATGGAGTATGCAAGAGTTGCCACGTTTCTGGCGACAAAGGTTTTGATAGAGTGAATGTGGGGAGGATGTTTCCACTAGTGGGAGAGTCCAGGACTAGAGGTCATAGACTCAGAATTAAAGGATGTTATTTTAGGAAAGAGATGAGGAGAAATCTATTTAGTCAGAAGGTGGTGAATCTGTGGAATTCTTTGCCACAGAAAGCTGTAGAGGCCAAGTCAGTGGATATTTTTAAGGTAGAGATAGATAGATTCTTGATTAGCACAGGTGTCAGAAGTTATGGGGAGAAGGCAGGAGAATGAGGTTAGGAGGGAGAAATAGATCAGCCATGATTGATGGGCCGAATGGCCTAATTCTACACCTTCACTTATGACGCTATGATCTTATGACCTTAACAAAGTCACGAAAAGTTAATCGAACAGCACACTTCACAAAGTGTGAAGTTCATCACACTTGGGAACTCTAAAGTTCCTTTTGTCTTTCTCTAGTACTGTACTGGTGCATTTGAGCCCCAGGCTTGTTAGCATATAACCACAACCTCCTGTGATTTCTGCTACCTTTTGGACGCTGGTGGTGCCAGGCAAGCAGATTTCCTCAAACTACTGGATGTTATTAAACAAACACACTTTTATTTATCTTTTACAAGTTACACAGTGTTATAATAAAAATTTCCAGTGAATGAGTGTAAAGGGAGCAGGAAATACATAAGCACTCCTAATCCCAGCACCGGCCACAAACCTACCCAACGTTCCTGCACCCTCAGAGTTCAGAGCCCAGTGCCAGCAATAGCGCACATTATCCCCTAGTCTGGACTCCAGCTGTGGCCACAGCTGCATCCTGGACCCCAGCTTCCAACCACACATCCCGTTAACACTCAAGACCACACACCCCTCACCAGGAATTGCAACAATTGGATGCCAGATTATTGAAGTTTTACTGTACTTCTTCCCTCATAGAGTCATATGGTGAGGAAACAGGCCCTTCGGCCCAACTTGCCCACACCGGCCAACAATGTCCCATCTACGCTAGTCCCACCAGCCTGCATTTGGCCCATATATCACTCTAAACCTGTCATGTCCATGTACCTGCCTAAACGTTTCCTAAACATTGGGATATTACCTGCCCCAACTACCTCCTCTGGCAGCTCGTTCCATGCACCCACCACCCTTTGTGCGAAGAAATTAAATATTTTATTGCAGTGTGCCAGGGACCTTAGTCCTTCACAATATGGACCCAACACACATGTTTTGGCTACTACCAAACATGGACCATAGAGTCCAATCTGATAAATGGGCAGAAATCTTAGCAAACCAAAAATCGTCAACCATAATAGCAACACCTGAACTCAGTATGTGTTTCCAGTGTGCCATTCTCACTTTCACCCTAACTCTCAGATTTTTCTGAACTACCAACTTTCTGAAATAATACTCCGATCATGCTAATTTGACATTGTCACCCAATAATTATCTGCTCCCACCTTCTGCCACTCTGTTAGACATCTATTTCCATATCAATATGGGTTCATTATCATTAGCTGTCAAGACCAGCTAGACAAAGGTGGTAGCAGCAGAAAAAACCTACTCAATATCTCCACGCAACCACTCAATCTGTCAAAGAAAGGCGGCTGAGCTTCAGATTGGAATTCATGCAAAACTGATCATCACGAATATTCCTTACAGGAGAACCATATCATTTCTCAGTGCTGCCACCAGGACAATGGGTCATTAAACCAAATTAAGACTACATTTTAACAACTTTGAAACTTGAAGGTTACAAGATAGTGCCGGATAGGTGGCAGCTCTTGTGTAATCAACTATTGTAAGATTTCACTGAACCATATGCAAAAAATAGGAACTTCACTGTAACTTGATACATGTAACAATAAAGTACCATGGAACTGAATCATTGACCCATTTCATTTGGAATCTCTTCAAACAACCCCTGCACTTGGTGAAAGTTTGGATCCATCAGTGCTCTGGTTGCAAATCCTATACCACAATAAGTTGTTGTACCCTTTATCCTCTAATTTTACTTTGGAGTCACGTGAGTGACTACGTGAAGAACCCCGCTTCCAACGCATGCGTGTCATATCGCTACACGCATTGCAACGAATCACAGCAGGGGGAACAACGTTCCCCTAGTGGAGAATTTGAAAGTCGGGAGCAGCAGGTAAGAGACTCTGCATTCCTTCCACTTACCTTTTAGGTGGAGACATGGACCGGATCCATGAAGGCTGCGGAAAACTGGCGGAGGAGAACCGCGGAGTGCGGGCAGCCGGCAGCAGCAGCAACGGCACGCGAAACTTCCGGAGAGGAAACAGCTGTGCCCGACTTCGCACCCGCACCGGCAAAATTCACTTCTCGGCCGGGCGGGAAGCGAAGCAAAAGACGTCCCATATGCCAGTCTCAAGCGAGTCTGGCTTGGAGCAGTCGCTAGCGGCCAGTGCCGAGATTACCGGGGCCGGTTGAAGCAGCTCGAGGACAGGGAACAACCACGAGGGACCAGTGCTGTGAGTACCGGGGTTGGTCCGAGGGGTCCCTACGGCAGCCGGGAGCAGCCAGTGCTGAGGGCATTGGAGCCGGTCTGACCGGCTGCAAAACGACCGCAGAGGGACCAGTGCCGTGAGCACCGGGGTCGGTCCCAGCGGTTTAAGATTAACGCGCAGCCGGGAGCGGCCAGTGCTGAGGGCTCAAGGAGATCCTCCGTGGCCGACTCCAGGAGATGGAGGCTGCCACAGTGGGCAACCAATAAGCCCCACAGCGGTACCCCTCGGGTGCTGCACAGTGTCTCTTCCTCATCAGAGGAGAACACGGAGGATCAGTTCTGGGCAGACCCTGAACGGGCCGCAGAACTACTCACCTCCAGTGAGTCTGGGGTGAAAGGAAACATGTTGGAACTCCCTGAGGGACGCTCAGGCCAACGGTGTGCGGGCGGCACAGTGCCCGTGAGCACTGCACCACGCTGGAATTGCAGTTGCAGCGCCGCAGGGAAGTACTGTCGGCACAGGGGCCGTGAACACTGCACCGCGTTGGCACTGCAGGACCTACACCTGGGAGAACATACCTCGTTGGAGGGATGCAGGTCCAAGAAGAAAGCCTCTAGTGGGTAAGTCCCGTGGCAGCACCTTTTTACAGGGCTGTAGCTCACTTCTATTACTACAGGGAAGTGCTTGAGGGAATGACAGATCCAGGAGATGAAAGCAGCACCTTCTATAGGGCTATATCATGCTTTCTCCCTCCCCAGCAGACTCTTCTATCAGAAGAATGCTGGGGTCAAGTCCTGGACAGGTAATAGATATATTGCTGTAACTATGAGGTGATGCCATTCTTAGTCACCAAGTCACAGAGTGCATTATTGGTCATTTCCTGATAGAAATACAGGAATTATATGTTGAGATGAAGGATTTAGCAGGCCAAAATTGATGGCATATTCCATCCTCATCTGGCAGTCACAAGGGAGTGTCTGTTTTATGTTTCAGGGGAAATCAACAGGGATAAGTTAAAGCTAACTGGGGAAGATCTATTAACCAGATTAGAAGCTAGCATAGACCACGTGGCTTGCTATCAACTGGTGGGGCTAACATTAGCCATAGCTGTCGCTGGCCACCGAGGATTGTAAATCCATGAATGTGCTAACCATTTATTTATGCTCCTGGAACATCCAACCATTGACGCGGGCCTGCGTTAACCCCAAACCTCCAAGCAAAACCCTTTATTTGGAGGTGACCCAGCTAGAAGGTCAAGGAGTTGGACGATGAAGCCAATCTGGAGCTCACCTAGACATCCAAACATAGTCCTCAAAGGTATCGCCTTATGCTGGAAGATGTATACACCCACAACACACGGCCTCGGGGATCCAGAAGGAAACAGAAACCCACTGGTAACTAAGGAAGTCTGGTTCTTACTAAATTAAGGCAGGAAGAAGGTTGGTTCACATGGCAGTGACTTTGCCGTAAGGAAGGGTACAGCCTTAAGGGATGCTTGCAGGGAACTAAACCATCCACCAGACTGGGAGTAGAATATTGGCATTAGGGGCTGTGTGTGCCAGCCACATGATATCGTGACCTTTACATAATCAAATTACTGAGCGCTAACACGCGTCACTCAATAATTTATGGATCATTCTGACAGACCAATGTAGCAACCAACAGAGGCCACTATGGTACTAAAAGGTGGAACATACATTCACCATTAACACGGTCAATATGTTAGTAACTTTACCAAGAGATAAAGCCGCAGCCCTACAGGAGGACTGCAGCAAGCTTCTTAACATCAACAGACCCTCCATTAGACGGGTAGCCCAGATAAATGGGGAAGATTGTGGCTACATTCCTGGCCACACAATTTGGGCCATTACATTATCAAAATTTGCAAAGAGCAAAAATTAGAGCACTCAAATTTAACAAGGGTCATTTTGATAGGCCTATGGAGCTACCTACAGAAGCTATAATTGAACTACAGTGGTGGGAACATAACATTAGGTATTGCTCCAACCCAATCATCATTGACAACCCGTCTATGGTATTACAAACAGATGCCAGCGCCATTGGTTGGGGAGCCACTAATTCTGTTTCTAGTTGTGGAGGGAGGTGGAAGACAGTGGAGGTGGCATATATATTAATTATATGAGTGGAAATATATCGACATCTTGTGATCAATTGGCAAAATTAATTTGGCAATGGTGTATCCAAAGAAACATTTGGATATCGGCAACATACCTACCAGGGAAGCTAAATTCAGTGGCAGACACCAGGTCACGCAAATTTAACGAAAACACGGAATGGATGTTAAATAAAAAAGTATTTGCTGAAATTACAGCAAAATATGGTACGCCAGATATTGATTTTTTTGCATCCAGGTTGAATCACCAACTACCAAGGTATGTGTCCTGGGAACCAGACCCTGGGGCAGAAGCTACAGATGCTTTCTCACTGCATTGGGGGAAATGGTGTTTTTATGCATTTCCTCCGTTCTGCCTCATCAATCGGATACTAAGGAAAATTCAACAAGATTCGGCATCTGGGATTCTCATAGTACCCGATTGGCCTACTCAACCGTGGTTTCGGTTATACAGGGGATCGTGTTAGAACCATGTTCCCTTATTGGACATAGCCAAAATTTACTAATTCATCCAGTGACTGAGGGCAGTCACCCATGCCATAAGAATATGGATTTGTTGATTTGTAGAGTCTGAAAGACCCACTACACGGCATGGGGCTGTCAGACAGGACTATGAATCCCATCACATCAGCACAAAGACTGTCAACACAAAAGCAGTACCTCGGACATATCAAGAAATGGGGCAAATACTGCTTTGACAACAACCTAGACCAAAGAGCCAAGAACATTCCGGCCGTATTGGAATTTCTAACAAGCCTCCATTGTGATAAACGATTGGGCTACAGTGCCATTAATAGTGCCAGAAGTGCACTCTCCAATTACCTATCGCAAGGAACGGAGCGGCACACGGTGGGAACGCACCCCCTGGTAACAAAAGTTATGAGGGGCATATTTAATGCTAAACCCCCAAAAACCAGGTACTACAGAATCTGGGATGTGGGTGTCGTTTTAAACATGCTGAGAAGTTGGTCGCCCATAACATCATTATCACTTCGGAAACTGACCATGAAGATGGTTATGCTCATGGCGTTAGTTACCGCACAACGAGTCCAGTCATTAAACAAACTGAGGCTGGACTGCTTGATCATCTCACCCGAGAAACTGGTATTTGTCATACATGATTTAATAAAACAAAACAGACCAGGTTCATCGGGGCAAGTGATCGAATTTATGGCATATCCAAATGACGAAAGCCTGTGTATAGCCAAACATATCCTATTATACATGGAAAATACCAAGATCATTCGAGGTCAGGAAATGGCTCTGTTAATTTCTTACAAGAAACCGCACAAAAGGGTCACGACCCAAACTATCTCAAGGTGGCTGAAATATGTCCTAAAGATGGCAGGAATAGACACTAATGTTTTAAATCTCATTCCACCAGGGCTGCAGCGACGTCCGCAGCAAAAATTCTGGAGGTGCCCACAGACCAAATCCTCAGAATGGCAGGATGGTCATCGGGAAAGACTTTCCAAAGGTTTTATAACAAACCAGTTTTGGATCCATCATCAATTTCTGAAGCATGTTACGTTCAATAATATAATTTGCCCGAAAGGTTACAGGGCTATGATTTCAACTTAATCAATTTATTTTTCGTAATATCACACAAGTTTTTGTATGGGTGTGTTCAAAAATTGCTAACGATACCTTTCTCCCAATACTCAAGGCAGTTGTGAAGCATGGACTCGTTCCACGGCATGAGGTCACAGAGCTTTGAAATCTTCACGTAGTCACTCACGTGACTCCGAAGTAAAATAGTAAGATTAAACGAGAACTTACCAGTTTGAAGTTTGATCTGTATTTTATGAGGAGTAACGTTGAAAACTGGTATCTCTTTGATAATCTTACTATGTTAGGTCATTATAGTTTTCTGTGACCTCACACCGCTGCTTTGAAGAATGACATGCATGCGTTGGAAGCGGGGTTCTTCACGTATTCCCTCAACGTTCCTCCTCATAAAATACAGATCAAACTTCAAACTGGTAAGTTCTCGTTTAATCTTGCTATCTTTGAGCATCCCTAGAATCTGCTCCTGTCTGACAGTACTATTGAAGTTCTGGCAAAGTGATGTCATTTATAGTCACTCTAGCTTGACCCCGCCATCACTCAAGCCATCCTCCCAACAACTAGAGAGCAGTCCTGAGCTACTATCTACCTCAATGGAGACCCTCAGACTACCTTTAATCAGACTTTACTGGACTTTATCTTGCACCAAACATTATTCACGTTATTTCCTTTATCACAGTGGACGGCTCGATTGTAATCATGTATTGTCTTTTCGGGGATTGGTTAGCACATAACAAAAGCTTTTCACTGTACCTCGGTACACATGTCAATGAACTAAACCAAATTCAATTTTTGATATGCTGAATATGTTATCCTTCTGCAGCCTTCAAGGGTAGACTTTTCCACATGACCTCCTCCCAAATCTATTTCCCACGCCTTGTACCTCTTCTCACCTGCTGAAGCTGCAGCAAAGAGTTAGAGAGTGTAAGAGTTTGTGAATTAAGAGATTTTAAAATGGAGGTGAGGTTTTCCACTTTAACAATCCTTGAAAGATTCTGCAGCGTACACAAGCATATTTTGACAAACTCTAAGCATTTGAAAAATGCCAAAGTAGTAAGTAAAATGTTTTTCTTTCTACTCTCCAAGATTTTTTCAGTCTTGTGTATGTAATTAGCCGTTATCTGTCGATGAATTTCCAGTAATTAATTTGACTAGTCATTGCATTCTCTGTTTCACACTTTGATTCAGTTTCAGTGACTGAACATGGTGGATTATATCTTTGCAGTTCATTTTCACAATGAATTGTTGGCAAGATTGGCATTAATTAGTCTGGGAAGATGGTGGTAAGCCATATAAAACAGCTTGGTTAAATTCGATGGCTTGCTATGACTTTTAAGAGGCTGATCAGAAGGATGTGGGCCTGAAGTGAGGTTGCCAACATTTCCACATTGCACAGGACCTCCCTTCGCTGAAAGGAAAGGTCTTTGCCCTTTTTGAGACTGATAAGACATGCCAATTTTTCTCATAACATTAATAGAAGGCATGGGAGGTGAGGCTAGAAATCTTCAGCACAGCCACAACTCCTAAAAAACAATCTATGATCACCCTGTTGATCACTTGATGAGCAGAAGCAGTGCTCCGGACACTACAGTTGAACACTGCAACTCATGATGACTTCCCCCTACCAGCCTGGGGACCAGGCCAGCCGTTGTCCTTGAATATCATCCAATATTAAATTCCTAGCTGAACCTAGAACCATGGCAGGCCTGGTGACAAGGGACCAGTTTGGGCCCAGACATTAGGGACCAACTGACTTGGGCAAGTGAACAATTGATGTTAACCTCAATGTTAATGAACATATTTGAAGAGCTATCACAGGCAAAATGATCTGTATGATGCTTTGAACTATAATCTTGTCCAAGCCTCCCAACCAGTTTTATTTTCCTTGTTGGAACTGGCAAATATATATGAACTTGAGGGATTCCAAGAAAAAGCAGATGCTGCCAAGAACACTGGTATTTGAGGATGGATGGAGAACAAACATGTCCACCTCCAGGTCATAAGGTAGCAGGTTGATTTTTTTGAAATAATGGGAAATTGCGGTTGAATGATCAGATTTCAGGAATGGGTAGCTGAGAGATTCTACTTTTTTTACCCTGCTTTCAGCTTAAAGATACAGCATGGAAACTGGCTTTTCAACCCAGTGAGTCCTGTCGACCATCGATCACTCATACACTAGTTCTACATTATCCCATTTTTTGCAATTTACAGAGACCAATGAATCACATATTTGGTATATGGGAGGAAACTGGAGCACCCTGAGAAAACCCATGTGGTCACAGGGAGAATGTACAACCTGACAATATATAGTCAGGATTAAACCTGGATCTCTGGCACCGTAAGGCAGCTTACTCTACTGTTGCACCACTGTGCCACCCAACAGTTAGTTGTTTACTATCTTTTCATACTACTTTCAAGATTCTAGAAGATATTTTGGTCCTATATGCCTGTGGCTGCTGTAATATTGTACCCATGGAAAACAGTATTGAGGAATGGCAGATGGAGTTGAATTCAGATGATTGGATTTTGACAAGACAATCTAGGCCAGGTCATACACATTAAATGATAAGGCCCTGAAGGATGTTATTGAACAGGGAAAGTTAGGGGTGTAGGTATGTAGTTCCAGAAGTGGTGTCACAGGTGGACAGGGAGGTGAAGGAGCAGTTTGGAACACTTGCCTACATTAGTCAAGATATAGAGTACAGGAGATGAGATGTCATGTTATAGCTGTTCAAGATGGTGGCCACATTTGGTGTACTGGGTGCAGTTCTCGTCATCCTGCTATAGAAGAATGTCATTAAAGTGGAATGGGTGCAAAATAGATTTAGGAGTTTGTTACCAGTTGGGAGAGTTTGAGCTATAAGAAGAGGTTGGATCTTTTTTCTCTTGGTGTGTTTAAGGCTGAAGATGACCTTATAGAGGTATACACAATCATGAAGGGCATAAATAAGGTGAACGGCCAGTCTTTTCCCCCAAAGTTGGGGAGTCTAAAACTAGAGGGCATAGTTTCAAGGCGAGAGGGGAAAATATTTAAAAGGGACCTGAGTGGTAACTTCATTCACAGAGAGTGAGGAGTGTTTATGTTTAGCTGCCAGAGGAAGTGATAGAAATGGGTACAATGGGTACAATTATGACATTTAAAAGACACTTGAACAGATACAAAGATAGGAAAGATTTGGAGGGATATTGACATAAACGAGAGGGACCTGCGTGGTTGAGCATCTTCGTCAGCATGGACATGTTGGCCTAAAGGGCCTGTTTGCGTGCTGTATAGCTCTATGACTACACAACTTTAATTGACACAGGAGAGCTTGGAGAGACCACCCATAATCATATTAAATGATGGCACAGGCTTGAAGGGCAGAGTGGCCTACGCTGGCCCCTTTATGCATAAAAAAGGAACAGATTGATTGCAATGGATTTGGGGAGACGATGGTGCCTGTAACTGTCACATAATAGGTTTGTTAGAACCAGATCAATTTTGCTGATAAAATAATAAAACATCTTGCAAGGTACCTTTAAGGCACATTGTACTTCTTCACAATTGGATTTACCTAAACCAGTGTGTAATCACAAAGAGCTTTGTGCTTCCCTTCGGTTGGGAAATACGGTTCAAGCAAAGGCAGCACAAACACTTAAGCCAAGTGTCACATCTGAAATAGTTGCCAGAGAAAGGATTGCTTGTCAACCTCTGGTGCGATCACTCAGAAGTGGTGGTCGCTGACTGCCACAATCTTGTTTGCATTTCCCTAATCTAATGCACAACTATTGCCTGCTGAGTCAGTTGGGAAGCGAATGCAAGAACATCTTCCTATTTTTGCTGGTGCACACATTGTAATTGGCATGACCCACTTACCTCCACTCGCATTTGAGCTTTCCATTACACTTCTTGAAGGCAAGCAAAATATTCCATCAATATTTTGTGATGTGTCCCTCTTGCACCAGATTTTAAAGTATATGAAAGTGAAACTTTTCACTTTGAAATTTTATTTAACTGTTGGAAAAAAGCCTTTCTGAAAACTTAGCTTATTCCACAAGAAGCAGAACATCTCGGATTTTCTGACAAGTTGCTAAAATCATTCGAGTGGAAGTCAGAAAATATCACGTTCAAATTATTGCTGAAGACCTCCCAAAATGTTGTGTGCCTTTATATGGGAATAGCTTGGAGAAGTCCGGGTTCTTCATCACAAGAAAATAGGGAATCTCGAAAAATTACCTCAAATTATATGAAAAATTATCTTCAAATTAAACCATGGAAATTGGCTGTGAAGACCCATGGGCAGGTGTTGGCTTTTTTGCTGGCAAAATAATTCAGACAAATGCAGTTGCTCACTAGTTAATTGGGGACTTTTAGATGAGCTAAGCTTTGTTCGATATCAGTCCCCATGAGTGACCCTCTGCAAGCAATAATCATATTATGTCCTCTGATTACATAATTCAGTCAGAGTCATCGAGAGATACGGCATGGAAACAGGTCCTTCAGCCTATTGGATCCTCACCATCCTACATTAATCCCATTTTTTTATTCTCCCCACATTCATATCTGCTCCCACCGGATTCCACTACTCATCTACGCACTAGATGCAATTGGCCACATAGTGGCCAAATAACCTACCAACCTGCACATTTTTGGGAAGAAACCAGAGCACCCGGGGGGAAATCTCATGGTCACAGGGAGAACTTTTAATCTTCCGATGGACAGGATTATACTCAAGTTTCTGGCACTGAGAGGCAGTGGGTCTATTTGATGTACTACCGACTTGTTCTTATTTACGTGATTATATTATAATCAAAACCTTCAGGAGATGGATTCACAACTCAGGGTAAACTGACCTAGACTAATAATTGACCGTAAAGTCTATCTCAGCATGACAGAAGGAACCAAGGATTCCTGTAATGACATTTTCAGGCAGCTTGTGAGTTCAGAGGAAAGATTGAGGCTGCTTGCACAAACACAACCAGGCTTCTTCGAACCCCTGCAGTGTGCTTATCCACAAAGATATATAGATAATGACATAAGTGAGAAGATTAAAACAGTGAGAGGGAAGGGGAAGAATGGCAAATATTAAATTAATTATTTCATAACTTCCAAATGTAAATTCCATTGTGAAGTAAAAACTCCACAGAAAATATGGTCTAACTGTGGCTAACTACAGAGGTTGAGGTACGTTAAAACAAAACATGTGTTTCAGTGCAGTGTTACCAACAAGAATGATGTAGTTTGTGAAACTCCCAAACATTGCCTTTTCCCTCTGATGTTGCACATCTGTGAGATATTTGAGAACACGAAGGTTTTGCTGAAGTCCTACAGTGAAGGTACACCGTCCTTCCAGCCAGTTGTTCATGTAGACCTCACAAAGTACGGTCAGATCTGGAAACTCATCTGAGACCACACTCTCTAGCTTAGTCAGCATTTAACATGCAAGGTTAAGAAAGGTCTTCCTACTGCTGTACACATATCCCTCCAAGGGACCTGCACACATTGCTTCAGCTGCATCAATAAGAGCCAATTTAATTGTGTTGCTATCAAATCAACATTACATACTGATGAACTATGACAGAGTCATGGAGATGTGCAGCACAGAAATGTGCCCTTTGGCTAAACTTCTCCATGCTGATTCTGATGTCTAGCTACGTTCATCTCATTTGTTTTCATTAGGCCTGTACACTACTGTTGATCAAAGGCTCACTGCATGTAATTGCCTGGCTTATCCCGACTGCCCTTTTTGAATAAGAGAATCACATTAACAATCTTCCACTCTTATGGTATCTCATCTGTGTGTCATGAAGGTGCAAACAATCTCCATTAGAGCCCCAGCAATCTCCTTCCTTGGATCCCCGAGTGTTCTGGATAAATTCCATCAACCACTGAGATTTCTCCACCATAATGCAAGCCAACCCTTCCTGGCACATACATGTTCCATAATATCATTGTAGTGTACTCATAAGGACATAAGTAAGAGGAGCAGAATTAGGCCAGTCTACTCCACCATTCAATCATGGCTGATCGCTCTCTCCTAATCCCATTCTCCTGCCTTCTCCCCATAACCTGCAACACTCCTCCCATAACCATCCACCTTCCACATCCTTCTCCCTGGTGAATACCAATGGGAAGTATTCATTTATGATCTGCCTATATTGTGCACTTCATCATTGCAAAATAATTGCATGCTATAACACCCTTCCCACTTTGAATAGATACATATATCCATGGCTCATATTCACCTTGGGTACCATATTGAAACCTACTGCACAGCCATTGTGCCCAACAATAAGTGTTTTGTAACTGAGTTGCATGACTGTGGTATATGTTGGAAATCTGTGTTAATGGATCATATTAATGAAAAACA
This sequence comes from Amblyraja radiata, assembly GCF_010909765.2. Taxonomy (NCBI): domain Eukaryota; kingdom Metazoa; phylum Chordata; class Chondrichthyes; order Rajiformes; family Rajidae; genus Amblyraja; species Amblyraja radiata. The sequence continues at coordinate 14,738,352 of NC_045984.1, forward strand.
AGCTATAATTTCACTGTCAAGCATTCATCCGACTTATTAAAACAAATCCTTATGCCCCCTTGCTGTATTATCAGGTAAATGGATCTAACCAAATTGGGCTACAGTAAAGATTTTCTGTCTAAAGACCTTTTAACTGTGTCCCGTAAATACTATTTATTTAATGTACTCTTGGTATCAAAGACAGAATGTCAATGCTACTTCAACTTCATTTATTCAGTTGTAACAAACTATGTATTTTACTATAATTTGTGAATTACTGTTATCATGGGAAAATTTTATATATAGATATTTTTAGAATGTTAAAATAGAAGTGATTTTTTCTGACTGCCCTGAAAGGAATTAACGTACTGAGAATTGTAAGTTAACTCTAGGCCCGAGCTGTATTATTGCGTAATTAGTTTATTGCTCCATAAGCATGCAAAATCTCCCCTCTGATTGAGATTTAAGAGGTCAAAACTTTCCCCACATTTAATCCTCCATCTCGCACAATTATTGTTTGATAAATGAAATTTTTAGAACATCTATCCCAATGTATAACACATTTGATGCAGAATGATATGATAGAACTTTATTCATCCCCAAAGGGAAATTAGTCTGCCGACAGTCACAACACACAAGGTACATGAAAACTTGAAATTAAAATTAAATTAAAAAGTGAAAAAAAAGAAAAAGTCAAGTGACTTTTGGCTGGCTGCTGTGTGCACAGTGCCTTAACAGGAACGAACGAACGAACGAACATACAAACAAATGAACGCAGGCTTATCCTCTGGGCAGAGGATTCTAAAACTAGTATGTCTTCCCCCCTTCCCCAACACCGGGTCCCCCTTTGTTCTCCCACCGTCTCTCACGCCGGGTCCCCCATCGTTCTTCACAGGCGCCCCCCGAGGCCCCCCCGGCCCCCCCATCCCCCGAGGCCCCCCCACCCCCCGAGGTCCCACTGCCGCCGAGGCCGATCAACATTCATATGGCTAGGCAGGAAAGTTAGCTTTGCGAAGATTGTGGTTTTTCCCAATCAGTTTTGAGAGGAGTTAAACTCTCAGGATGTTCTAAGAAACCTCACAAGGCAAGATGTATGAATTCAGCCTTTGTTGTTACATCAGCAAGCAATGAAGGAGTTAAGTAAATTGTACTGTCATGATATTGGTGATGGTGATTGAGAATTTCTCCTGGCTGACCTGGTTTGAATCTTGGTTTGAATTCTCCTGGCCATAATGGTTTGAGTCTTTTCAATTAGAGTAATATGAGCCTCCTTTAAAAATTATTAATCTGGGACCTCTGATAAAGATTAATAAATGTTGAAAGTTTCCATAATGGTTTGATGCCTATTCTCTGTAAGAGCATATTACAGCCCACAAATAACTGTGTGCGGATATCAAATTCCTTGTGAGTCCCTCTTCAATACACATTGTTTAATAACTTACATTAGGCAAACTAATACCCAAATGCATTCCTCCTGGATTTGTTTGAAATTACTGCATATGCTATGACTCTCTAAATAAATAAGGCATTTAATGTTTTAACTATTGTCTAAACAAGGCAGAGATTTTAACCGCCATACATGCGTCCCCTGGCAACATGTCGCTGGATACAAGTACTGAGTATTTGTCCTGTGTTATGTTTTGTGAGATGAACAAATTAAATCATTATGGTTTGAGATTATGTAAACTCTAAACCCACCAAAATCTCAACAAAACTCAAAGACTTGCTGCAATGCATTTTGCAGATGTGTGCATTCAAATTCTTTAATGATTTTCAAGGTGATTCCTTCTTTCTCTTCAATTAACCTCTTCATCTCTTCAATGACACACTATTGCCTTATTACATCAGAACTCCTCTTCCAATTCGGTGCGACAGATTCCTTTCTTCATCGCCAGAGGCCTTTTTCCTTCGACAATTGAGACTGAGTAAAGCAACACAAAGCAACAAAAAACTTTGAAGAATAAAATCAGCGAAGAAAGGGAATGTCAAAGCTAACTGTCAAGGTTTTTATAAATAAGTAACAAGGTAAAAATTAAGTGGGTCTCTTAAAATCAAAATCAAAATTGCATGGGAAATAAGGAAATTGAAGATTTGCTAAATTAAGAAATTGATGCTGCTTTGTAATTGGTCAAAACACCAGTGGCTGAAGATAAAAACAAAACGTCAAAAGAAAGAGATTGAATAGAATGTAAGCAAAAGTGAAAAAATAATGAAGACATTAACTCGGATTATAATCAGATCTCAGGGTTGATGATTTCCACTCCAGCTTTTCAAAGATATATGGCCATCATTTTCCATGAGTTTCCAGATTTTGGAATCAGAATACTGCAATTTTCATAATTAAATATAGGGTAAATTTCCTCGAACTCAACACTGGCTCCACCATCAACAAATCTGTTCTCTCACCATCTCTTTCAATTATCTGTAACTGCACACGATTGATTAGATTCTTGGTGTGTTACCTGACAGAGAGTTGTAGATGTATCCGAGTCCATCATACAGACCAGACTTCCCACCACTGACTCCATCTACAATCACACTGCCTTGGGAAAGTAACTAACATTATCTAACTTGTAGCACTCTAGTGATTCCTCTTCTCCCTGCCCTCACCCCGCAGTAGGCACAAAAGCGTGAAAGTGCGCACTACCAGAATCAGGGACAGCTTCCTCCCCTCCATTATCAGGCTTCTGAACAGTCCTTCCATAACCTAGGGCACTGTTTGATTCACCTCTGCCCCATTGAGGTTGTTAAACATTGTCTAAGGAACTGATGCGCTGCAATACTGAGAACTATATTCTGCACTCTGCATCTTCCTCTTTACTCTATTTATTGTAATTGAGTTGAACTGATTGTATCTATGTACGTTACTGTATATCTGATTTGTTTGGATAGCAAAGCTTTTGGTATTTTACCTCAGGTACTAACCTAAACCTAAACTTACATTTGACTGCAATAGGAGCTTCAGATTATAGAACGGATTAATTCATCCTGGATAATCTTAGCTCTTTGACAGAACGTAAGAAAACAGGAGCAGGAGTAGCCTCTTAGCCTTCTCCACTATGATCATGGCTGATAAGCCCCAGGCCTCAACTCCTCTACTACCATCTAATGATGTCCAGTGTCAGACTTTGGAAATACTCTTGTGAAATTCCTTGATATGGTTTGTTGTGTTCAAGACAATCTTACAGTGCAAGTTGATGTGAATGATGATGGGTTCTTTAGAAGAAAGGAATGCAAAAACCAGAAAATGATGGATTGCTCACTGAACATTGGTATAGGAGAAGATACAGGAATTTAATTGTGGACAAAATGGTTGAGCACATGGACAATGATCCGATCAAAATAAGATGGCATAGATTTAAGAAGGGTAGGTCATGTCTGATTAATCTAGTTAAACGTTCTGAGGTCACCAGCAAGATGGATTGGGGGAAATCAATGAATGCAGTTTATATGGTAATTAACTGGAATGTAGGACACTAATTATGATAAGAGTACACTTAACAGCATGATTGCAAGAACTGATTTTTTTCCTAGGATTGCTGCTAGGGGCTTCTGAATAAGCTATTTTTAAACAGTAAAGGGGGGCTATCGGTGAGACACAGATAAACATTACTCTAATAGAGAGCAATTAGAACATGAGGGCACAATGTTAAAATTTGTGGAACCCATTTATGACAGTAATTGGCAAGCACGTTTTTCTTTGCAATGAGGTTAATGGATAGGCTATGTTTACCAAGGTAATTCTCAAGACTAAATCCCATAGGTTTTAGTTAAGTGGGGATATTAAGAGGTATGAATCAATACCAGATAAATGGTGCTGAAGTACAGATCAGTCTAATGGATTGTCTGTAAAGATTCAAGATGTTGATTGTTCCTACTGGTTGTGCATGCTCTGGTTGCTTCCTGGTCTAATGGTTCTTCTTGAGTACTTAAGATAAGCCACACCTATCCCTCACTCATTTGGCAGGATGGAAGGCAGAATAAAAGGTGCCATTTATATTATATGCCTTTATGCCTGGAAGCTAACTGCACTACCCAGTCCTTTAAATGAACAACTGTGAAAGCCTCTGGTTTGATATGATATAATATGATATGATATAATTTGATATGATATGAAGCATTGTTTGATAATGAACTGGGTGGGCACAACCTGCTTCGTAGAAACATAGAAAAATAGGTGCAGGACTAGGCCATTCGGCCCTTCGAGCCAGCATCGCCATTCAATATAATCATGGCTTCATTCCTGTCCTTGCTTCTCTGCAGATAGCCAATTGTCCTGCATTCATTCATGTGGTGGTGTTGACAGCTGAGCAAACGTATCACATATAGCTTCAATAAAATTTCCAACATTGACCCATTCTCCATTCCCTTCCCACTCCAACACACCAAAATTGTTTGCAAACTTATTTCGAAAAACGTTTGCAGAATACAAACATCTACCTGGCACTCGCACTTTTGAGGAAGGGAAACACATGGAATGGCAGTGCACATGAAGCTGGTCCTATTGTCAACTTAGTCCAACTTTAAATGATATTCACAGGCTATTGAAATGTCACCAACATAAAACCACCTGGATTTGGTAATGAAATCTCATTGTTGCTTCATTCGCTTTGACACAAATAGGAAAATGTAAACTATGCACTGCAAGGGAAAGCCGGGTTGTCGCCCAGGGCAGCTGAGAGTGGAAGTGCATTAAGGATGCTTAGCATTCAGCAGCGATTCATACAAGGGCAGTCCCTCTATCCTCATTCATAGTGTCCTGTGCATTAACCAAAAGAAAATAAATATAATAAATGCTCGCATGTGAGCTGCAATTCCTTTCTGTGGCATTCTGCTATTTGACATGTTCATCATCATTGTTCAAGCTCAAAATGTCCTACAGACTCAAGTCCAGAATGCATTCAACAATGCTGGTGTGAAGTGGCATCTGAGAGGATGCTCGTGCTGTTTCTGAAAGAGAGAGTGAAACCTATTGAATTCCAGCAGGAATGCACAGCCTCAGTCCTGGACTGAATCAATTTGTTACTGTGCTTTGAAAAAGCAGGAAAGTGGTGGTTGGTAGAGTGAACTGACGAGACTGGAATCGCAGCAGAAGGGTCTGGAGTAACAATGAACATAGCAGGTGAAGATCGTAAGATCATGTGATAGGAGTAGAATTAGGCCATTCGGCCCATTAAGTTTACGTCGCCATTCAATCATGGCTGATCTATCTCTCCCTCCGAACCACATTCTCCTGCCTTCTCCCAAGATCTGTCTTTTTACTTATCATTGGTCTTAATAAAATGTATGTTGAAGTTGTCTCAATCCTTAGTGAGTAAATATCCTCCCTGATGTGTTAATGTCAGCATGCAATCCCTGACCAAGTTCTCTGAGCAAGTCAAAGACAGCCATTAAACAATCTATAGGAAGGCGTCCTATGGGCTTATTGTGGCCATTGATATTTTTAACTGTCGTGTTCACAAGACTGATACAGACCAGACGTGAGAGGAAGGATGGAGGAGAAGGATTGTCCATTAGTCTTCCTAATTTTCTGGTGCTATCCACCACCTTGCTTCTCCAGATGAAATAGTTTGCTAAAGCTGACTGTATGAGCAAGCAGATTAAAACTGGCCCATGTAGACACAAGATTCTGGTTTACAAAAAAAGACAAAAATTGCTGGTGTAACTCAGCAGGTCAAGCAACATCGCTGGAGAACATGGACATCGGGTCTCAACTCTTTTACAGACTGGTTGTTGTGAGAGGGGGAGGAGAAAGCTGGAAGAGAGGAACGGGCAAGACGAAGCCTGGCAAGTAATAGGTGGATACAGATGAGGGGAGGTTTCTGATAAGTGGATGGTTGAACAAAAGCCAGAGATGAAGGGACAAAAAGTGTGATATAATAATAATAATAATTAATTTTATTGTCATTGCACGTCAGTGAAACGAGATTTAGTATGCAGCTTCCAACCGATGTAAAAGAAAAGTAAAATAAATAAATAAGCTGTGTGACGTGACCATCCGAGGGAGACAGTCCAGGGGGGATGGGGGGCACTCAGCAGGGCCGGTTCAGAGCCGCTATAGCTCAGGGAATAAAGCTGTTTCTCAGTCTGGAGGTTCGGGCGTAGAAGGCCTTGTAACGTCTGCCGGAGGAAAGTAGTTCAAACAGTCCGATACAAGGGTGTGAGGAGTCTTTATGGATGCTGACGGCCTTCCTGAGGCACCGTGTGTGGTAGATGCCCTCCAAGGCTGGTAGCTGTGTCCCAATGATCCTCTGCGCTCTGTGGACGACGCGCTGAAGAGCTCTCCTCTCCGCCTCCGTGCAGCTGAGATACCACACAGAGATGCCATACGTTAATATGCTCTCTGTGGTGCAGCGGTAGAACGTTGTCAGTAGCTGTTGGGGCAGACCAGTCTTTTTTAATGTCCTCAGGAAGAACAGTCGTTGCTGTGCCATCTTGACCAGCGCAGCGGTGTTGGTGGACCATGTGAGGTCCTCTGAAATGTGAGTGCCCAGAAACTTAAAGCTGGACACTCTCTCCACACATATAAGGATGGAAGTGGCGCGAAGGTGACAGCAAGTGGGGAAGGAGAGAAATGGTTGTAAATCCAGATGGGGCACAGGGAAGAGAGAGGTGGGGGAAATGGTGTAATGGTTATTATGAGGATAGTTACCTGATATTGGAGAAATTAATGTTCATATCATTAGACTGTAAGCTATCCAAGCGGAATATTAAGTGCTGTTCCTCCAGTTTGCGTGTGGCCCCACTCTTGCAATATAGCAAGCCCAGGCCAGAAAGGTGGGTTTGGGTATGGGAAGGGGAGAAAAAATAGGTTGGCACTGGGACATCCAATGAGCCTTTGCTCTATAGCCCTAGCGTCCTTTATTCCAAAAAGCAAAGGTTTGAAAATCTGCCTTCTGGTGATGCCGGACTAGTAGATGTTATGGTCCATTGAATGTTATTTTTATCACCACCCCAATACACTCTTTGTTGGGGTTAGCGTTGTGCAATGTGGTTTATGAGCCTGATGGTTAATGGAAAGAAGTTGTTCTTGAACCTAGAGATAATAGTAAGATTAAACGAGAACTTACCAGTGAAGTTTGATCTTGATTTTATGAGGAGTTACGATGAGCGATTACGTGAAGAAGGGCCGTCCGTCTGCGTGCGCGTCAATCTTCAAAGCAGCGGTGTTAAATCACAGATACAAAGAAGACCTGAGAATAGTAAGATTGAAGAAACTAGAACTTCCATGTGACCTTGATAGTATGAGGGTGGGAGCGGTGGGCACGTAATCGCTCATCGTAACTCCTCATAAAATCAAGATCAAACTTCTCGTTTAATCTTACTATTTTACTTCGGAGTCACGTGAGTGACTACGTGAAGATTTCAAAGCTCTGTGATTTTACGCCGGTTACGAATCCAGGCATCACACACTGAATGGATTGACCATGGATGCGTGTAATCATTAAAGCATTCAGACATTACGTAGTTAAGTAAGGACACTGATGCTTTACATGAAAGAAAAGTTTTTAAAAACTAGTTTCCCCTCCCAACCTTGGGGGTAAACTATGGGACAGAACTTAAAATGGTACGTGCAAACACCCCCAGTCCGGTTATGGGTTTGTTATAAAAACCGGTGGACCGTTATTTCATTCGTCCATCCTGCAGCCACTAGGATGTTGTCAAGAGACACGTCCATTGCTCTTGCTGCCGACGTAGATGCAGCCCTGGTGGAGTGAGATTTAACCATATGAACGTTCACTCTGTTACCGCCATTACCCCCTTTGACCATCTGGAGATGGTTTGTGTTGACACCTTCTGGTCTGTTCTGAGCCTCTGTTGTTCTCCGTAACTCTCAGATAGTGGTGTTAGTATGTTACCACACACACAACCGTAGGTCCTCTGGATATGCCAAGAACTGGATCTCCATCCCTGGCATTCCTGGCCTGCTATGTTTATATCAGGTTCCTGATTACGATTGTTATGTTGTTCATATTGGTGGTCATGTGGTCCAACCGTAGCTTTTGCAGTGTCTGGACTCTTTGTCAGCATACCACCTTCAGGGTTAGTTATAGGCGGTCCCCACTGTCAAAGTAGGGTTAGTACCACGCTCACATCCCATGTCAGTGTACCTTGGTCTTAGAGGTATTAGATTGTAAATTCTCTTCATGAATTTTGTTGTAAAGGGGTGCGTTCCTATCGACCTGTGCCCTGCTTGCAGCATCAGATAGGAGGAAAGTGCGCCTCTGGCACTATTGATTGCACTATAACTTTGTTTATAGTTATAGTACAGAGTTGATAGGAAACTCCAAGACATCTGTTATCCGAACTGTGTTGTATTTGTTCGGACAGTCCTATGCCTTGAAATGGCCTCCTCAGAATCTGCAGACCAACAAGTTAATACGTTCGTGTAGTGGATGATTGCTCCCTGTAACTGGGTTCACTAGGAGGTCCCTGCTCTTGGGTACAGCCATAACTGGCTGGTCTATAGTTCCCAAAATTTTTGGGGACCAGGCTTGAGTAGGCCAATCTGGCACCACCAATATGCCTGTGGCTTAGTCTTGCTTGATTTTGGTCAAGCATCGGTTTGTGAGACAATTTTGCGGAAAGCATGCATAAACAATCCTCCCCAATTGAGGGAGAAATCATCCACTGCCTTTGTTCCTGGATCCTGCTTGCAGGACATATATCTGGGTAACTGATGGTTTAGTCTAGATGCAAATAGATCAAATCTGGTATGTCAAATCGTGTAGTTATTTTGTTAAATACTGCCTGATTCAACATCCATTCTGTGTTGTTATTAAACATCCGTGATCCAGCATCTGTCACCGTGTTATATCTACCTCGTAGATTTCCCAAATATTCCTCTTGATACACCAGTGCCAAATGAGGTTCGACATCTATCGTAAGATACAGATTTTACACCACCCTTGTTAGTGGATATGTGCCACCGCAGTGGTGTTATCAATCTGAATTTGAACAAGCACCGGTTGCATATTGCTACAGAACCCCTTGAGTCCAAATTGTGCCCCCAACAATTCTGGGTAATTGATTCCATGTGTTGAGGAATTACAGACTCCTGCTCATTCCATCTACCCCCACAGCTCTAGACTGTGTTAGTGGCTCCCCATCCTTAGCCGCTAGCATAGGTATAAAGAATCCTTGATGGCTTTCAAGCAAATTTACTTTGAGCTTTCTCCCGTTCGTTATCCACCGTAGTTATTCAACAAAGGCCTCTGCTGGCAATCCATAGTTTTGCCAATTTTGCCTGCATGGAATCTGAGTGTTCGTTCCTTTGCTCGCTGTAATTCTGGTAATGCAAAGGCCCGTACGTACTGTTGGAAATGCGGCTACTATTTGCCAATTACACTCGCTGTTTGCCTGATAGATGTCTGGAATTTGACTATCAGGTCATAGCAGGCTTGATTAATATAGTCGTTTGCCCCTAGGCAAAGTCACCAACATATTTACTGTTTTTGATAGTAAATTCTAGGTAATCAATTACCCTTGTAGGTGTCAATTTTGATTTAACTGGATGGATGAGGTAACCAATTCTATCAAACAGGGTTTTGGTTTGCTTTGACTGATGCTTCTGCCAATTCTTGGTGCCTCCAAAATGAAATTGTCCAAATATGCCATTACTATGTGGTTCTGAGACCTTTGTAGACCCAGAATTGGTTTCCGTAGTTTTGTCAATAGTCTAGGAGCTGATGTCAACCCATTTGGCAGATCCATACCATCCAGTTAAACTTCAAATATCTCCTGTTCTTAGTGAATAGACACCGAATAGTATGCATCTTTGAGGTCGATGCATGCCATGTGACCATTTTATAGGAAGTTCCTATAAAACAGTAGTTAGACCGTAACAAAATTACTGTTTCTAAAAGTCTATACTGCACAAATGAGTTAAACCTGGATAAAGTGCCATCCTCCATCTGTCACATGTCCTGAATGGCAATCCTGCCCAAAATTACTGGGCCTGCCTCGAAGACAATTCCAGTCCGAGTTCCAAGTCTGCTTGGAACCTGTGTATGTTGTGCAGTAAAATTATCACGTTATTATCTGGGGGTTTTTTGGTTTTTATAAAAAAAACATTTCTGAAATTTCATGTTATTGTCATTTTGAACAAGAACACAAGAGTAAATTACCACCATGTAACTGCTCCACAATCCCTTGTTTCAGTAAACCCAGACCCACCTACCTCCATGGCTACCGGTGGTCTTGTGGTAAGCCCAAAGGCCCCTGATGCGGATTCCTTTTCTCTCCTTGATTGGGAGTAGGACTGGTAAGGAGTGTGGATTCCATGTTTCTCCCGACCTCTGCTTGGGTCTGGTCTGAAAACCTCATCATACTGAGCCTGCCTTGTAGGACAATTCTGGCCATTATTTTGAGTCTGCCTTGAAAGACGACTCTGATCGTATTTCCGTGCCCAGCTTTCAAGCTACCACCGGATTCAATGAACCGCTTACCCCCTATGGAGGTGTGGGGTGTGTTGTCGCCTATGCGGATATTCTGCTAACTGCTGGCTCTTGAGGCCATATGCATGCTTCAGTATGTTCATACTTTAAATTCGAGATCAGTTACCTACTGATCATTCACACTCCCCTCCACTGAGAGTGAGGTTCGTAGGCAGCCCTGAAAACAGGTGCTGCCGCAGGCCCCTGAGGATACCTGTGCTGACATGGCCCTTCCAGTGGACCTAAATCAGATTCTAGCTTTGGTCAGACTGAAATGGACCATGAATGCTCCTCTCCTCAGAGCAGGAGACATTTGTGCAACCCTGAAAACAGGTGCTGCTGCCTGCGGGTTCTCCATAATACCTGGGCTGTCAAGAGCTAGATTCCATCCAGGGAAGCACCCAGTGGAACCTGGATGATTGCAGAAGCACTTATTTTCTGTTTGTTTGTATGGAAGCTTATTATTCCTTTTATGTAAAGCATTTCGGTGTTGACTTAAAAAGTGCAATATAAGTAAAACTTACTTACTTACTTCCTTTCTTCTGCTTGTCCCTGGGAAGGTTCCCCCCCCCCCCCCCTCTTCTTTGTACTCTGATTCAGAGTGGTTTCTTCCACATGTAGTTCCCCCTCCAATGGGGAAGACATTGGGTTGCCCCATGTGTGAGGCTTCCGGCTCCGGCACTGCTGTAGGCCGTGCTGATACTGCTCCCTCCTTTGGAGCAGATCATTGTTGGAGCAACTTCTCCATATGTTGCTCCATGTCCTCAGAGGGAGGATATCCCTCTTCCCCGGACTCATCTGAGTCAACGGGTTCGTTTAGACTTGCGGGTGGTATTACGTCCCGCAGGTCAACCACGGAGCTCCTGCTCCCGCGCAAAGTCTCCTGCCGATTTTGCTGTCGGCGCTAATGTCGGGAAGCCAGGCTCCCGGCACTGGCACTGCTGTAGGCCGTGCTGATACTGCTCCCTCCCTTGGAGCAGATCATTGTTGGAGCAACTTCTCCATAAGTTGCTCCATATGGGAGAAGTCGTCCTCAGACGCTCTCCGTTGAGGGAGGGTATACCTCTTCCCCGGACTCATCTGAGTCAACGGGTTCGTTTAGACTTGCGGGTGGTATTACGTCCCGCAGGTCAACCACGGAGCTCCTGCTCCCGCGCAAAGTCTCCTGCCGATTCTGCTGTCGGCGCTAATGTCGGGAACAAGACCGTCGCCCGCTATTTGGAAAGCTGCGGTCTTCGGCAGCCGACATCCCCGCGGGCCGTCTCCTCGACATCTGGGCTCTGAAAAAAACTTCAAGCCCGAAAGAACGCAGGTAAGTGATTCAACTTTCCTTACCTGCTCATCCCGACGGCCTGGGAGGACTCAGTGCCTGCCAGTCCGTCGTGCGTGTTGCGTTCAGATGTAATGACGCGCACGCAGACGGACGGCCCTTCTTCACGTAGTCACTCACGTGACTCCGAAGTAAAATGGTTCTCGGGCTCCCGTACTTGTTTTCCTGATGGCAGCAGTGAGATGAGAGCACAATCAGTGTGGTGTGGGTCTTCGACGATGTAGTTGCATTCTTGAGCCATCGCTTCCTGAAGACCCTATCAGTTAGTTGGATATTCCAGATTACCCCTGGTGCAGATTGGTGGCAGGATAATTGGTAGGGATATACATAGAGAGAATAGTTTTCAGGACAGAAGTGGAAATGCAGGACTGATGTGGTTGCTCTTCTGGGAATCAGGATAGATCCAATGGACTGAAAAGTTTCTTATCTGATAAGAAAATACAGCTTTTGTAAACTAGCATCTGCAATCCCTTGAGCCTATAATCCTGGCATATTATTAATTCCACATTACCCAGTAACGGGGTACCCAGTAACCAGTCAGAGGTTACTTCTTAAGTTGGCAACCCTTTCTTTTATATAGAGGTGTGCATTTAATGCACACCATAAGAAATGTTGCAAGTTTAACAGGACAGAAAGGTTATTGCAACCTTATGTACAGGAAGATAACTGGCCGTTAAATGTTTGGGCATTCCAGCCATTTGGAATCTGAGCTCCCTATTAACTTTAGACTTTAGAGACTCAGCGCGGAAACAGGCCCTTTGATCCACTGAGTCCGCACTAACCAGCGATCACCCCGTATACTAACAATATTTTGCACACTAGAGACAATTTTACAATTATAACTAACCCAATTATCTAAAAATCTGTACGTCTTTGGAGTGTGGGATGAAACCGGAGCACCCGGTGAAAACACGCACAGTCATGGGGAGAATGTACAAACTCTGTATTGACAGCATCAGTAATCAAAATCAAGCCCTGGTCTCTGGAACTGTAAGGCAGAAAATCTACTGCTGCGCCACTGTGCTGCCCCGCAACTGGTTATGTTGTCAAAAATCTTGAGATTTTTGATTAATGCCTGGTTACTACCATCTCTGCAGGCATTCTGGATGGACCTAGTCCAACATTGTTACTCAAAACACAAAGAAGGAAGACATTGGAAACACAGTGGGTGTGGCAGCATCTGTGGAGAGAAGTGGTCTGATGATGTTTCAGGTCAGGACCCTCCCACATATAGAAGAAGGATGTACAGAAGGGTCCCTATTCGAAATGTCATCCCTCCACAAATGCTGCCTGATCTGCTGAGTTTGCCCAGCAGCTTGTTTTTTTGACAAGTATTGATTCCATCACTGTGTGTTTGCAGTTTCTTTACATAGCAAAGCTGTTCCTTCCACAAAGAGTTGTCTCCAATATGGAGGGCTGTTTATGTTGTCAGGGTAGAAAGAGTTTGATATAACAATTCAAAATCTGTCACCTCTTTGTTTGATAGACAACAACAATAATATATTTTCTTCCCTATTCAGTAGCAATAAAGAAAGAACATCTTGTATTCCTTTGTTGCCCTTGATGAGTCCAGCACAGTTCAAACACTGAAGCCAATTAAACATTTTAAGAGAACAGACACTGTTGGAATATAAACATTTGGAACTAATTTGCATATTGCAAGCTACACAAATGGAAAATGACTCTATCAACTTCTTCAGAAGTTGGTTGAAGGATAAATATTGGCAGGGTATCCATAGGTTGACTGGCAGAAAACAATAAAGGGGTGGATTAGTGGGATCTGTACCATGCAGTTGATTTAAAAAAGGGGTGGTTGGTGACCTTTACTGAAGCATGAGAGCAGGAGAGACAAAATTAATTTTCTAAATTACATCTATGTTTAAGAACTAGTGATTATCACATGTACGACTTTTGTTGCACTGCTCAACCCAGACATTGTAGTTTAAGTTGAGAGTTACTACAGACAATAAAGGATGTTCTGTTCTTAGCTCTACCTCAGTTTATTTAGTAATGCATGCAGCAACATAAAGGAACTTCACACATTGCTTGGACTAAGACATTTACAAAGCCATAAGGCTTACCATCTGAATTCCTACCCTCATCAGCTGCTTCTTTCCACATCCAGGACAGTGACAGAGAAGATAAAGTTAAGATGGCTCCGATTGCTGCAATACTATTCTTGAGCCACAACGTTGTGGATCTGAGATCACACATGTATTTCAGGGCAAATTTTCGGGTTAAGCATTTATGCAGCAATGGATGACCGCTGCTTGTCTTTGTTTAGGAAGGAACCGCAGATGCTGGTTTCGACCGAGATAGACACAAAAAGCAGGAGTAACTCAGCGGGACAGGCAGCATCTCTGGAGTGAAGGAATGGGTGACGTTTCGGGTCGAGACCATTCTTCAGACTGAATTCTGCAGTCTGAAGAAGGGACTCAAGCAGAAACGTCACCTATTCCTTTTCTCCAGAGATGCTGTCTGACCCGCTGAGTTACTCCAGCATTTTGTGTCTATCTCCGCTGTATGTCTTTGACCCTTTTGTGACTGAGATATCAAGCAGTTATCAAATTAAGCGAGCTTCAAAGATTCCATGGATTAGGTTATAGTAAAATAACACATAATGCTTGCTGGTTATCCAAGCTTAACGCTACCAGATACATTATCTGATTACTCATCCTATCGTTGTTTGCTGCATGCCAAGGTAGGAAACTAGTTGTTACATTTTTCCAACAAAACAACAGTGATCTCACACCAGTCGAAATTCATTGAGTGTCAAGTGACTCTGAGGACATGATGAAGCAGAGTGTTACTCCAGGGAAATGGATCCAAGAGAAAATTTCAAAAGAGAGTTGCATAAACATTTGAAGGATGAAAATTGCAAATCTGTGGGGAAAGAGGGGGAATGGGATTAATTGGGCACTTTTTTCCCAAAAGACTTGCCTGTGTTACAAAATGTGATTTAATGTAAGTTTTTTTAATTGTTAACAGAAGCCTCAGCCAAGGTAAATGGATATTTGAACCTGATCTGATTGTGGAAAAATTGACTGCTGAGGTGCATTGGACAAATGCAGATTGACCTAAAAATGGCCAGAAAATGATACATTCATAACTGACCAGATCCACTGTAGTTCCTCTGACCTCCATTGCCCAACACAGCAACTCAGACTGACTCAAGAGCGGCAGACACATGGAAACGCTGCTGCTTGCAGATTTAACCTCCAATTCGCACATCACCCTGACTCGGAAATATATCTAAGAAGGAACTGCAGATGCTGGAAAATCAAAGATAGACAAAAATACTGGAGAAACTCAGCGGGTGAGCTTCTCCAGCATTTTTGTCTACCTCTGAAATATATTGTTATTTTAGCATCGCTGTCCAAATTCTGGAACACCCTCCCAAGCAACACTCCACCACAAGGACCAAAGAGATTCAGGAATGCAGCTCGCCAACAATTTCTCAAGGACAGTTGCACGTTCTCCCAGCAACCGCATGGATTTCCTCCGGGGGCTCCAGTTTCTTCCCACATCCCAAAGAAATAGAGTCAGACAGCATGGAAACAGGCCCTTTGGCCGAAATTGCCCATGGCGACCAAGCTGCTGCTCCACCATTACTAGTCCTACCTGTCAACATTTGGCCCATATCCCACTAAACCTTTCCTGTCCATGTACTGTCCAAATGTCTTTTGAATGTTGTTACGTCATGCGGATTTGTAAGTTAATTGGTCTCTGTGAATTGCCCCCAATGTGAAGCGAGTAGATGAGAAAATGAGATAACATTGAGCTAGTGGTATTGACGATTGGCGTTGGGCCGAAGGGCTTGTTTCCATGCTGTATCTCCAAACTAAACTAAAAACTGAACCATTTTCCCTTGTTAAAATGAAGATGACACATGCTCACAGAGACAGATGTCCACAAATCACTTGCTCTTACCATAATTACACATTGACTATGTTGTTTAAGGCTCCTTTCATATCAGGAACAAGGCACACAAAAAAATCCCATTTTCATGTCTTTCGCTTTGGCACACTTTGTGCACAACCTCACAGAGACACTGTATGTGTGTGCGTGTGACATTCAAACCTATTTTCAAATTACAGTTTCATGGAGAGGATTTTGAGGAATGATTTGCAGCTGATTTGCTACGTTCCTTACAAACATTGCTCTGCTTTCTGACCACTGAATATTCCCATTTGAACTGCTAATAGGGTGGTGCCATTGAATCAGGTCATTGATTTGATGTCCTAGAGTTATAGAAATCTACCTTCAACAGGAATATTTCTACATATCCATTTATTCCCTAGATCCCCATTTGTCCCCCACACAAATTCATATATTTCCTTACAATACAGAAGAAGCCTGTTCAGCCCATCGTGCTAGCTCTCTTGTTATGAACTGCTTAAAATGTATAATCTTTTTATATTTGTTCTAGGGAAAAGAACAGAAAAGGCTGAAAACACTCTCAACAGGTCGGTCAGCACCAGAAGAAAGAGAAATAGAGCTAATGTTTCAGATTGGAGAGCCTTCATCAGTTCTGCTTAGTTCTAAACATAGAAACATAGAAAAAAGGGCAGGAGTAGGCCATTCGGCCCTTGGAGCCAACACCGCCATTCAATATGATAATGTCTGATCAACCCAAATCAGTACACCGTTCCAGCTTTCACCCTATGTCCG
This sequence comes from Amblyraja radiata, assembly GCF_010909765.2. Lineage (NCBI taxonomy): Eukaryota > Metazoa > Chordata > Chondrichthyes > Rajiformes > Rajidae > Amblyraja > Amblyraja radiata. The sequence goes on from NC_045984.1 coordinate 14,754,768, forward strand.
TTGATTCCATTAGCCCAGAGAGCTATATCTAACTCTCTCTTGAATACATCCAGTGAATTGGCCTCCACTGCATTCTGTGGCAGAGAATTCCACAGATTCACAACTTTCTGGGTGGAAAAGGTTTTCCTCATCTCAGTCCTAAATTGCCTATATCCTATTTTTAAACTGTGACCCCTGGTTCTGGACTCCCCCAACATCGGGAACATTTTTCCTGCATCTAGCCTGGCCAATCCCTTAATAAGTTTATATGTTTCTATAAGTTCCCCTCTCGTCCCACTAAATGACAGTGAATGTAAGCCCAATCAATCCATTTTTTCATCATATGTCAGTCCCGCCAACCCTGGAATTAACCTGGTGAACCTATGCTGCACTCCCTCAATAGCAAGAATGTCGTTCCTTAAATTAGGAGAACAAAACTGCTCACAATACTCCAGGTGTGGTTTCACCAGGGCCCTGTAAAACTGCAGTAGGACCTCCTTGCTCCTATACTCAAATCCTCCCACTATGAAGGCTAAGCAATGGCTGCCTCGCCAACGGTCAGTTTGTCCTTTCCTTCTTTATGTTTTAATTGTATGTGTTAAATGTTAGTTTTTTTGTTTTCTTTAGCTTGTTTTATGTGGGGGGTGGAGTCGGGGGAAACTTTTTCCAATCTCTTACCTCGATGGAGATGCAATTTTTTTCCGTATCATACCTCCGTCTGCACTGCGGCCTAACTTCGTGAAGTTGGCAGCCTTTCCTGGAGACCGACCGGGAGCTCCATCACGGTCGCCTGTGGACCTACCATCGCGGAGCTCACGATCCCTTTGCCAGGGGTCGACCTCGGAGCTCCAATCGTGGGTGCTTGTGGACTTAACGTCACGGAGCCCGTGGTCTCTGGTCAGAGATCGACTTCAGGAACTCCAAGCCACGGAAGTTTCGACCACCCCGACACGGGAGTTTCAATCGCCCCTATGCAGAAGTTTCAATCGCCCTGACGCGGAAGCTTCGACCACCATCTGCGGGAGCTCCGACCGCGGGAGAGTAAAGAGGAAGAAGATTGGACTTTTTTGCCTTCCATCACAGTGAGGAATGTGGGGAATCCACTGTGGTGGATGTTTATGTTAACTTTTATGTAGTTGTATGTCTTGTTGCATTTTTTTAATATGGCTGTATGGTAATTTGCATATCACTGTAACTTTAATTGGTACATATGACAATAAAAGACCTTTGAAACCTTTGAACATGCCAATTGCTTTCTTCACTGCCTGCTCTACCAGCATGCTTACTTTCAGTGACTGATGTACAAGGACACCCAGGTTTTATTGCAGCTCCCCTTTTCCTAATCTGACACCATTCAGATAATAATCTGCTTTCTTGTTCTTGCCACCAAAGTGGATAACCTCACTTTTATCCACATTATACTGCATCTGCCATGCATCTTCCCACTCACCCAACCTATCCACGACACCCTGCAGCCTCATAGCATCCTCCTCGCATAGCATACTGCCACCCAGCTTTGTGTCATCCTCAAACTTGGAGATTTTACATTTAATTCCTTTGTCTAAATCGTTAATATATATTGTAAATAACTGGGGTCCCTGCACTGAGCCTTGCAGCACCAAACTAGTCACTGCCTGCCATTCTGAATTTGTACGTTCTCTCCGAGACCTGCGTGGGTTTCTCCGCGATCTTCGGTTTCTTCCCACACTCCAAAGGCGTACAGGCTTGTAGGTTATTTGGCTTGGTGTAAATGTAAAATTGTCCCTAGTGTGTGCAGGATAGTGTTAATGCATGGGGATCACTGGTCAGTGTGGACTCGGTGTGCCGAAAGGCCTGTTTCCGCGCTGTATCTCTAAACTAAACTGAATTAAACTTAAGGCTGAGATTTACAGTATCTTTAATGTAACAGCTTCTATTCCTCTCTATCTGTCAACACTATCATTTGAACAAAGCACTCACAGTCAACCTGTCAACAACGAACTGGTCATGACTTCTGGGACTGGCCTGATCAGCCATTCTTCTTTTATTTATTTATTTATTTATTTATTTATTTATTTATTATTATTTTTTTATTAGAAGTACAGTAATACACATCACATATATCTTATTACATTTGTTGTACCACTTCGTTTTTCGAGCTTTAAAAAAGGTAGAAATAAAAGAAGTAAGGAAAGTGAGCAAGAGTCGTGAAGGTGCAGGAAAGTGTTGGGAAAAGAAAGCCCCTTAGAGAAGAATTTAGAGAAGGAAGTAAAGAAAGGAAATAGACCCTAGAAAGAAAAGAAAAAAAGGAGAAACAATCGCTCTATTATAACACAAAACTCCGCAAAAAAGGATATACCAACCGTATTTTTTTTGTTGTTTTTATTTACCCCCCGTTACCAGACCCTGGTACCATTTATTTTTTAAATTATTATTGCACCTTATGCTTGTAATAGTTCCATAAATGCAGACCACGTCTTTTGGAAGTGGTCTGCTTTGCCTGCTAGGAGGAGTCTCATCTCTTCCAGGTGTAATGTATCGAACATGTTTGAAATCCACATTTTTATTGTTGGTATTGGAGCGTTTTTCCAGAATGATCAGCCATTCTTCTACAGCCTTTGTGTCAGGGGCCTATTTGCTGATATCTACTAGGAACTGTCAGGTTACCTTTTGTGGATTCCAGTGCCCTTGTGGCTGAGAGGTCTTTAGGGTATACATCGTTCAACATTAAGAGATATTATTACAGTTTCCCCTTTGATGTAAGATTAACCTTTGCACTAACCTTTCTTTTCAGGCTCGAATAGACAGAGCTCCAGTTCTCCCCATATCTCCCATCAAGTATTTGTCTCGGCTTCTTAGTACAATTCTAATAGAGTACAATATCACAACTTTGAATTACATTCCAGGTGATCAAACTAAACTTTAGTTGTTACAGCAGAGTCACAATTACAATGAAGTTTAGTTTAGAGATACAGCGCGGAAACATGACCCACCGAGGTCATGCCGACCAGTGATTCCCGAACACTTACATTATCCTAGGACCAGTTTACAATTTACAGTTATACCAAGCCAATTAACCTACAAACCTTGTATGTCTTTGGAGTGTGGGAGGAAACCGAAGATCACGCAGAAAACCCACGCAGGTCACAGGGAGAAAACGTACAAACTTCGTACAGACAAGCACCTATAGTCAGGATCAAACCCGGGTCTCTGGTGCTGTAAGGCAGCAACTCTAACTCTGCGCCACCGAGAAACCCACAACAATGAAGTTTTAGGTGGGGAAAGAGTTTCTAATGAATGACATTTTTGTAAATTGAAGATTCACTTTAAATAGAAAGATACAAACCAAAACTGTCTCTATTACACGTTAATTGCATATTTTCAAGAAATTACATGTGTAAACAAATAACTCCTTCAAGCACACAGTGGGATTTTTTGTTGTCTTGCCGAGCTGAAGCATTCTCTTCGATAACCTCCAACTCAATACCTGCTGACAATCAGCATTGTTAAAGGCTCTGGATGCAGAAATCAAATGTTTGGAGACTATTTATTTCTATGTCATGAATATTGTAGATAAAATAAAATGGAGTTGCAGGAAATCTGAAATGAGATCAGAAATCATGGAAAATGCTCGGCAGGTCTAACAGCATTTGTGGATGAAGAAACGGATTTGATGTGACAGGCTGGGAATCCAACTTTCTGATTTATTATTTCTACTATGTTTTCTGATTTTTTTTTGTGAATATTAGACTTGCAAACAGTTAAAACCTCAATGATTCAGAGAAGAAAAGACTGTGTTAAATTGTAGCAAATCTCTCTCTCGTATATTTACAGAGCTCTTGGTTCTCTCACGACGCATGGCAATGTTAAACTTTTGGTCAATAATTTTGAGATATGCTGTCTACAAGTTGCCTTGACTATATAGTTGGCCGGCCTCATTAACTTACTCAGCCACTCTTCCTCACAGCCTCAAATGTCATCGAAACATATAGTTTGGAAACAGGCCTTTCAGCCCTCTAAGTCTGTACCAAACATCAACCACCCATTTTACACTTATGCTACATTAATCCCATTTTTGTTCTCCCCATATTCACATCAACTCCCTACAGTTTCTACCACTCACCTACACACGAGGGGCAATTAACCTAACAACCTGCTCATCTTTGGATGTGGGAGGAATCTGCAGAAACAGGTGCAAGCATGTCCACATATTCACAGCGAGTACCAGCGTACTCCACGTAGACAGCACCAGAGATCAGGACCAACTCCAGTCTAGTGTTGTGAGGCAATTGTGCCGGATACACCGCAATTCTTGAAATAAAGATCACACTTTGAAAATGGAAATGAAACCAAGAACTAAACTATTATTACTTATAAAGTTTTACAATCTATAAACAAAATTAATTAACATATGTTTGTAAATTTGACCAGGTATGAATTAACTTGACCTTTTGGTCTCCTATGTCACCAAACTCTTTACTGCAAGCTGTACGGCATTTCTGAAGAATTCATTCTCGGCATTAGTAATTCCAATGGATCATTTCCCTAAGTAGGCCTCATACCCATCTGTTTTTTGCCTATTCGATAATGGTTGCCTTGAAGTAATGGACCACATGGTCTTGAAAATATTGCAGTTCATATTTTACATCACTGTCTTCCACTGTTCACATAAAATTGAACACACTCTTCCAAGATGGTGTCCAACACAGGCGACTATTTGCATGCTTGCCACAGAAGCAGATCTACAAACCGCAGGCCACGGTTGGAGCAATCCCAGGCAAGGTATCGGCTCCGATATTAAGTCCGCGGCCTGTGGTGGGGCCCACAGTCAGTCCGAGAAGCCACCACCTCCATCGCTGATAGGCCGCAACCCAGCAGAGCAGCAACCCAGAAACATCACATCACCGGCAAAGTAAGAAACTGAAAAAAAAGTTTTCCCACCCACCCCCTCCCCCATACAAAACAAACCAGAGAACATTTGCACAAACTTATAAAACGCACTAAAAATTAAAAATAGACGAAAAAACAAACAGACTGTTGGCAGGGTTGCCAATCGTTCAGCGCCCCTGGTGGTTTACTGTGCTTTTGTATGTCATTTATTGTGGCTTTGTATGTAATTTATTCTATGTAATGTCTTGTCTTCTATCTGGACCTTGAGTCTGTAATAAAAAGTAAGTAAGTAAGTAATCGCACCACACTCATAAATCTCTATTCCTACAGCAACATTTCCTACAGCAACATTTCCTACTTTCCTTGACTGGACTTTGCTGACTTTACCTTGCACTAAATATTATTCCCATATTATGTATCTCCACACTGTAAATGTATTGATTGTATTGTCATGTATTGTCTTTCTGCTGACTGGTTTTCACCGTACCTCGGTACACGTGACAATAAACTAAATTTAACTGAACTCTGCAATCTTTGTTGGTACACAAAAATGCTGGAGAAACTCAGCGGGTGCAGCAGCATCTATGGAGCGAAGGAAATAGGCAACGTTTCGGGCCGAAACCCTTCTGCAATCTTTGTGTTTGGTGCATTACCGGGTGATATAATGTACATTTTACTTTTTATTTCATTTATCAAAAAATGTATTCTATTATTAAAAAATAATATTTACACTGCAATAAAACAAACCAGAACCCACCACCATAATACAATACAAACAAATATCCTAAATAAACTACTATACAACTATGTTACAATCCTTATTGAGGATGCATTCAACCCCATGCGGTGCCCAGCAGTCCCGGAAAACCCCCAGAGTGAACGTCCATTTTACTTGGTCTCATACCTTTACTTTCACGCTGTTTTGCATCCTGACTCTCACGTTGACTCACTGCAACATCAGGCCTCTTTTCTTTCCTGCTGTCACCTTTGAAGTCACAAGATCATCTCCTCTGACTTGCCTTTTTCTAAATCATCTCCAAGGCATTCAAATCTGATGTGACATTGTTCTGTTTGCCCTGTCATGCTGAGGCTCAATATTGAGGTTGACATTCATAAGTCCAATAGTATTCTTCAGAAAATCTTCAGAGAACACAAAACGTTGAGCAGAACAGCACAGGAACATGCTGTCAGCCCACAACATTGGTGCCGAACATGATGCCAAGTTAAACTAAATGCGTCTGCCTGTATGTGATCCATATCCCTTGCATGTCCATGTGCCTATCTCAAAGCCCCCTTATCGTATCTGCTTCCACCACCACTACTGACAACATGTTCCAGGCACCCGTAACTCAGTGTAAATCGCACAAAACACATCTTCTTTAAACTCACCCTTCATCTTAAAGCTATTCCTTTTAATCTTTGACATTTCCCATCTGGGGAAAAGGGTTCAGACTGTCTACCATATCCTTGCCTCTCATAATTTTCAATACTTCTATTAGCTGTCCTCTCAGCTTCTGACGCTCCAGAGAAAGCAATCCAGGTTTGTCTAATCTTTTCTTATGGTTAATATCCTCTAGTCCAGGCAGCAGTCTGGTAAATCCCATCCGCACCCTTTTCAAAACATTTACATCCTTCCTGTAATGGGACAACCAGAACTGCACACAAAACTCCTAATGCGGCCAAGCCAAAGTTTTATATAGCTGCAACATTACTTCCTGAGTCAATGCAATTACAACTTATCCGCTCTTTACAAATCCATGTAATTATGTTGCCAGTTTCAGGGAGCAAGGGATTTGGACCTCACAATACTTTAGTGCATCAAAGCTGCTAAGGGACCAGCCAAATGTAGAGTTTCCCTTTGCATTTGACCTCCCAAAGAGAAACACTTGAGACCTGCATGGATTTAACTCCTTGCCATATGTCCGCCCAGAGCTGTAACTGATCTATATCTCACTGTATCCTTTGATGGTCTCTTTCACTGTCTACAACTCTGCCAATTTTGGTGTCATCTGCCAGCTTACATCAACATTTACATCCAAGTCATTTATATATATATCACAAACAATAGAGGTCCCTGCACAGATCCCTGTAGAACACCACTGGTGACAGACCTCCATCCAAAATAATTCTCTTCCGCCGCTAGTCTCTGACTTCCATGTGTAAGACAGTCCTGAATTCAAACTACCAAGATACCATGGATTCCATGCATCATAAACTTCCGGATCAACCTACCATGATATGTGTGATGGGCAGGGCTGCGTTCACAACTCTCTGTAATTTCTTACGGTCTTGAGCAGAGCAGTTGCCATATCAAGCTGTGATGCATCCTGATAGAGTGTTTTCTATTGTGCATCTGCGAAAGCACCACAGAAAGCATGCTGCCCACTGAAGCCATATATCAAGTTATCACATTCCCATTTGCCACCACAATAATTTTTCTTTGCCCGCCCGCATACACACCACTGCTAAATCACAGGCTGATCCAGCAGGTTTCACATTCCCCTGCTTCTCTATATTTTCATCCAAACCTCAGAAGCCACAATCATACATTAAAATTAAGCCTTATGGGCCTGTCCCACTTTGGCGACTCTTTAGGCGACTGCTAGGGACTAGTTTTAATGGAATTGACTTACAACACCTGGCAACAACCTACGACAGCACCTATGGCAGCAAAATTGTCGCTATTTTGCGGCAGTCCCCTGAAGTCGCCCAGAAAATCACCTAAGTGGGACAGGCTCATTACGTTTCCTGCAGCAGCATGAGAAAAATGGAACTGCAGCATCGATGTCGTGCTGACCAGGAGTAGTCATTCATCCCAAATGGAGCTCTCTCCATGGTAGTCATAGGGCAACTGCTTTCTCTGGAGCAGAGGCTGAGAGGACACCTGATAGAAGTATAGAAAATTATGAGAGGGATGGATAAGGTAGACAGTCAGAAACATTTTCCCCAGGTTGGAAATGTCAAAGATTAGAGGTCCTACTGTGCACGTGGGCTGACCGGACTTTGGACTTTGAATAATGGCATCAATAATGGCGGTGCCCGCATGTGTAATATAGGCAAAAATAATTTTGCTGTGTTGTTGTATATGTGACAAATAAAGTACTATTGACACCACTGACTATTGACTCTCCTATGCCCAGCATAGAGATGTGGCCCTCACCCACTGAGGGCTGAGCAGCCTGCAAACATCATAGATCACGGCACTCAGTGCAGAACACAAAAGTCTTCGACCCATTGAGAGGACTCACAATGAATGCTGAAAAACTGGTATGCCGGAGGCACAATATCCCAATGATATGTAATTGACCTCTATAAATCTCCCCGAGTGTGAACTTTAGATTTTAGACTTCAGAGATACAGTGTGAAAATGAGCCCTTCGGCTTACCAGGTCTGCGTCGACCAGCGATCACCCCGTACACTGGCACTATCTTACACACTAAGGACAAGTTACAATTTGCAGAAGCCAATTAACCCACAAATCTGCATGTCTGTGTTAATTCTGGCCAAATTGGAGATGCCAGGGCACTAAAATTGAATAAAGGCTTCTGGGCTGCTAGGCTATTTGGTCAATTTAAATGTGCCTTCTGCAGAAATGGGACAAGCTGCAGAATGATGCCAGCTTGTCTGCTGCCTAGATAAGAGTTGCAGGAGAATGGAACATCAGCAGACTCTTACAATTAGGTGTAAATTGCATGAAACGGATTGGGTTAATGCAAACCAGACATACACATTGTAAATATTGTTGCAAAGCTTTACTTTGCTAGATGTTGATTGGGTTAAGTGTTGAGCCTTGTCTGGGGTTCTTGAATATCCAGGCACATGTTGCATAATTCATCTCTGTTAACTTGCATCTAGAAACGTCATCAGATACACTGTATTAGTTAATCGATATATGTTATTGGACTGCATAGAGACCACCCCCATGTGGTTCGGCCCCTTAAGGTTCGGGGACCTATAAAGGAAGCTCCCACGAGGTCCTGTGTCGATCTTCTGGGAGAACGCTTAGGACTGTGTGACCTTTTGGAGTGTCTCTGCTTGCACGAGGCTAGGAGGGCTTGTGAGGCAAATTAAACTTTTGTACTACTCGTAATTTACTTAACTTTATTAAAGCTTTAAGCAACTCATCTCTGTAATACATAAACTCAGAAACGTCTGGCAAACATGGCTGATTCCGCAGGCCGTTCCCGCCCGAAAAACCCCGCACATGCACACACTCTGGAAAAGCCCCGCTCATGCGCCATTTCAGCCAGGCAGATACAAGGATCGAACCCGCGGTGGTTAGGTATAGTAGTGGGGAACTGTTATTGTGTTTTTCCAAAATAAAGTTTAGATGCGCAAATGCTTGACTCAGTATTTTATTGACTGAAACTAGACTGGGAGAAGCTTAGAACGAGCTATTTACATTGGGAGTGTGGGAGCAAACCGGAGCACGTAGAGAAAACCCACGTGGTCATAGGGAGAGTGTACAAACTCCGTACAGTCAGGAACAAACCCAGGTCTCTGGCGTTGTATGACAACAAGTCTAACGTTATGCCACTGTGCCGCCATATACAAAAAATATTAAAGCATGTGAGGGGTGCGTGGGGAGAATAAAATAGAATTAATATAGATGGGTGCTTCATGGCCGGCATAGACTTAGTGGGCATATTTCCATTATGTATGAGTCTATGACTCTTATTCTGATTCCTTTTCCAGGAAGCAAAATCATCGCTCCGTGGTTTTGGGTGTATTCTGACATGGCAAAAGGCATTTTGATAGTCGAGTTTTCACGCACCTGATTCAGAGACAGTTTCTTCCCAGCTGTTATCAGCTAACTGACCCATCCTACCACAAACTAGAAAGCGGTCCTGAACTATCACCTACCTCAATAGAGACCCTCCAACTATCTTTAGTCAAACTTTACTGTATCTTGCACTACACGTCATTTCCTTTATCCTGTATCTGTACACTATGGACGGCTTGATTGTAATCATGCATAGTCTTTACGCTGACAAGACAACATGCAACAAAAAAAGATTTTCACTGTACCTCGGTACACACGTGACAATAAACTAAACTAAAGCTTCTGGTATACACTGCATGATACACCGCTCACCAGGTTCCTGTTACTTGAAAAAGCAAAACCATTGTGATATTTGCAACCTCGTGGTGCTGGCATCGGCACTCTTGTTTCCTCCAAGGGCGACCTGGTGCTTGCGAACTGCCTCAGTCCACTTCCAAGGCATACACAGACATTACTTCCTCAAAGTAGCTTCTCCTTGGGTGTTGAGAGAGAAAATAAACTTTCCTCTGTTTGATTCATCGCAAATCACACCCACCCTTTTCAACCTCAACCATTGAGTTGGGCATTTACTGACATCTCCATGGTACGGAAATAATGGTTAGTCACTTTACAAAGGTACATCATGCTGCTAAAGATCTGATTGTGTGCAAAAAGTCACAGAACTGGAAGTTCCCAAGGCAATTACTCCCACTCTAAATCAAACTATTTATCAGTCGACTTTAAATACGTAAATTCCCACTCGCAGCGAAATCACTTTACTACTGACAATGTATGATGGATGATGCTTTCTGCATTAAGTGCAGAGGGAATCCCAACTAGTTAACAGGATATGTGGGAGGTGTCGTGGAGGAGAACAGGAGCATGAGCCAAGGAGCCAGCCTTCAAAACAGGTGGATTTTGTCACCTGTCTCATTATAAAAAAAAAGTATCGATCTTCTTTGAGATTTCAACCTGGCTGTGAATCCGTGTTGGCCAGAACGAAAATTGACTGGGTGAATGTTAAGTTGTCTGGGATTGAGCATTAGTGCCACATGGAAACCCACATGGAATGCAAAAACATCTGTCAATGGCTGTTCAACCCAGACACTGCACCATATCCAGCTTTCCCAACCATTGAGCCCAATGCTGATGACTTGCATGAGCCAATTACCTGAAGTACACCCTGAACATATCGAAGTTTTGTTAAATGATGCATCTATCTGTCGTACATCTCTTGTTATCTAGCAAAGCATTGAATTAAAACAATGTCAATTAACCAGCCTTTCCAATTCATGTTGGAACTGTCTGGGCCTGACATAAGATCAGTAACTCTTTTTATTTTCTTTCTCTCTACGGCCGCTGGTGGTAATTCCAGCACTTTCCTTCATTTCAGAAATCCAGGGGCGATTAGGTTCTGCTTCTGCTGTGCTTTGTCTCAGCTTTCATTTTTCTGTCTCGGCTGACATCAAGACTGTCTGAGTCAGTCAGTCTCCACCCCAACTGAGACATTTCCTTTGTTCTTTCCACCTCTTCCTCTCTTTGCAACTGAAAACATGCGTGTTAATCTCACTTAGAAAAGGTCATTGATCTGAACCATTAACTTTATTCCTTTCTCCACAGATGCTGCCTGACCTGAACTTCTGTGTGGCTGAGTTTCCTGGAAAAAAGAAACTTCCACCAAATTCCCTATAGTATCAGACATTGGTGATTTCTGGATCTTGTCTCCCAACAAGTGGAATAATTTTCTGTTCACTCTGTCAAAAAACTTTCCAAAATGCAAAGACCTCTGCTGGGTCACCCAACAGTCTTCCTTTCTCAAGGGAAGACTGATCCTGTCCATTCATCCCTTACTAATAAATGTAGACTCACATTTCTGGTATTATCGTTGCAAATCTTTCCCACACCCTCCCCAATGCCTGCACATTCCTGGTGACCAGACTGCACATAGAAATGGGGTTGAACCAAGATTAGATACAGGTGTAGTGCAACTTCCTGCATTTTCAATTCCATCCCTCTGGAAATAAACCCCAATGCAGTGTAGGGGGCTCCTTTGCTCAGGAGCGGTAACTCTTTTGGATTAATGGCCACATTGGCAGCTAATTTAATTGTCAGAATCATCAGGCAAAAGAACAGCAGATGTTTGTCGGCACTGGGCCAGTACTCGGTGGAGTTTAGAAGAATGAGGGGGGGGGGGGTGCGTAATTGAAACATACAGAATAGTGAAAGGCTTGGACAGAGTAGATGTGGAGAGGGAGAGTCTAGGACTAGAGGTCATAGTCTCAGAATAAAAGGACGTTCTTTTAGGAAGGAGATGAGGAGAAATGTCTTTAGTCAGAGGGTGGTGAATCAGTGGAATTCTTTGCCACAGAAGGTTGTGGAGGCCATCAATGGATATTTTTAAGGCAAAGATAGATATATTCTTGATTAGCACAGGTGTCAGAGGATATGGGGAGAAGGCAGAAGAATGGGGTTAGGAGGGAGAGATAGATCAGCCATGATTGAATGGCGGAGTAGACTTGATGGGCCGAATGGCCTAATTCTACTCCTATTCCTTATGAACTTATGATGCTGAAAATCTGAAACCAGAACCAGAAAGTGATGGAGATACTCAGCAGGTAAGGCGGGATCTGCGGAGTGGGAAAACAGTGTTTATCTATCGTTAACTCTGAGAGGTCATCAACCTGAAATTCCCTCTCTCCACAGGTGCTGCCTGACCTGACATGCTTATTGTACTTTCTGATTGAATGCCAGTCCTGGAAAATAAGGAACTAGTTACCTGCCTCGTGGATTTACGGGGAGGTGTCAATGAGATCCTGTGCCTGTACCTAATAGAGATATAGAAGGATGTGGAGGCAAAGAAGTTGAAGGCGGTGTTGAATCTGACAGCCACTGGATAACATGTCCACCAGGAATGGGATTCGTGGGTAGCAACATGACAGATGATTAGGTTATCTCGTCTTGAGCTTCTGTACAGGGCCGTGGTGCAAATTCCAGCCATCTATCTTGGAATCAAGGTGCATTCCTGATCATTTCTCTATTAAAATGTGAATGACTGTCTGAACATCTTGTTTAAGTAAACCTTAGACAACTCCCAATTACATGCCTGCTTGTTAATTATGAATGAAGTATTGGAATTGACTTCCCAACTACTGACACCTCTCGGAGATGATGATTGTAATGATTTCCTGCTGGTTCTCCCATCTTTCTCGCTCCGTTGACTGCAGCTCACTGTGTCCCAGTGCTCACCAATTTTCACATCTCCATTACTCCTGCCCTAATTGACGACTGACATTTCAACACTCAAAGAAATTAAACTCTTTCTCCATCAGCTTACCTTTAGTTTAGAGGTACAGCTATAGCGGCTCAGAACCGGCCCTGCTGAGTGCCCCCACCCCCCATGGACTGTCTCCCTCGGATGGTCACGTCGCACAGACACATCTGCACTTTAGTCTGTTTGAACAGTTTTACTGTTATAATGTTCTTTTTACAAACCATGTTTCTCGTTGTATCTAAATCTAAATTTTATTAGTTATTTAAGTTATGATGTCGGATGGAAGCTGCAAACCCAAATCTCATTGCACTTATGTGCAATGACAATAAAATATATTATTATATTATTATTATTATTATTATTATTATTATTATTATTAAACAGGCCCTTCGGCCCACCGAGTGCGCACTGACCAGCGATCCCCGCACATTAATGCTATCCTACAGGCCATAGGGACAATTTACACTGACACCAAGCCAATAAACCTACTGACCTGTATGTCTTTGTAGTGTGGGAAGAAACCGAAGATCTTGGAGAAAACCCATACGGGTCACGGGGAGAACATACAAACTCCGAACAGACAGCACTCGTATTCGGGACCGAACTCTGGTCGCTGGTGCTGCAAACGCTGTAAGGCAGCAACTCTACCACTGTGCCACCGTGCCGCCCTATACCTGCACATGTTTGAATTAAAGCAGGACGGGAGGAATGATGGAAGGAGTAACTGTGCAGTGAGAACAATGAGCACAGCCCCGATAATCCAGATTTATCCTCTGTATACAGCCCATTAAGAAACAAGTCTGGTGAGACACAGTAGCCATTGTCCCTCATCAAACCTCAAAGTCAGTGCCCACTGTACAAGATATCACAGGAAATCCATTCTGTTCTTCAAGCCTGTTTATCGTCGCATAAACCACTGTCTAATCCTTCTCTTTTGCTGCTGCCTTACATCATTCAATCTTCTCCCTTTCATTTGACTATTTAACAGGCTTTCACATTACTAACACCTGACAAGCAAAGATTATTCATAATCCTCCTTTTGTTCTGTGATTTCTTTAACTGTGTCCTTGTTCTGCAGTGTTAGTGTAATTTATTTCTGTTGTAAACTTTGAGATGTCTATTTGCTCATTCCTCAACCATTTTAGGACTAGTGAAAAGTTTCTAACTCGTCAAATTTCTCTTCAAAATGACTGCTCTACACTAATAGAATTGTAAATGTAACCACTTCTATGGCTTCCTCAGCCCATTCAAGATTCAGACTACCCACTTTGTGAAATAGTTGCCCTTGAGGTCCTTTTGAAATCTTTTCCACTCACCTTTGTAGGCCTATGCCTTTTAATACTCTATCTTGGGATACAGACTGTGAGCATTCACTTGATCCATGTCCTTCATGATTGTGAACACTTCAATAAGGATACTCTTCAGCCTGCCAAACGGCAACAAAATAAATCCCAGTGTATCTAACGGGTATTGTGCCACAATGTCAACTTGCATTGTGTGCGAGTTTTAACCTTGAATCCCAGCTGAAACAACCAAACTTTTTCATAGCTTTGTTGGCTCCAGTTTAGACTTCAACATCATTTTCTGCCTTCCCTGCAGCTTTCTCTGCAATAACTCATGTATCAGGAACTAAGAGTGCTTATTCCTTGAAGATTGTTTCAAATACTCTTGTCCCATTTTGAAATGTTCACTGTCCCATGTTGCTCTCTCTTTTCCAAAGTAACCATAAATATATAATCAGAAGTGTGAACGAAAAGGAATACATAACTCCACAATGTGACGCTCTTAAAGGAAAGTTGTCTTCACACAGTCGCTTGCACCCTGTTGTCATGACAACCATGCAGCCACTGCTTTCCCCTGATCCCACTTCACTTCATCCATCCTGTCCTGCTTGGTTCCCTGCACAGTGCTGTCTCTCAGTGGGTGGGTTGCAGTGCAAATTAATGCCGCTTAGTTGAGATTCAAGCCTGTTCGTCTATTAAACAACATTAGGAAGAGTCCTCTCTGGTCAGCAGTGGCGGAGAACTTCGACAATCCAACCGCACAACCCTGGTTGTGCTGTGACCATGCGAGGAACACATGTAATCAATTTGTTAATTCTGCATTGAAACTCTCTCTTGGTAATGGTGAATAGATGATATCATTTTTGTTTAGTCTAGACATGCAGCATGGAAACAGGCCTTCGCAGCACCGAGTCCACATCGGGCATCGATTAGTCTGAAAAAGGGACTTGACCCGAAACGTCACCCATTCCTTCTCTCCAGATATGCTGCCTGTTCCTTTGAGTTGCTCCAGCATTTTGTGTCTATCTTCAGGCATCGATCACCCACTCACACGCTATTTTAATGTTATCCTACTTTCTATGCCATCTGACTGGGCAGTGTTCACCAGTTTTTGCAAACTTCTGCATCCCTGGGCATTCGAGTTGCCAAACCTGCACCAGTACAGCCTGGCTAGAGATTGGGCTGGTTCTGGAACACCAGTCAGAATACTGTCAAGGCCCAACAGTGTACTTTTTAATCCAGTTATTTCTCAACATCACGTGAAGTGAGACAAACCGGTCACGACAGGATGGCACCTAAAACATGGCGATCCTTGTGTACAGACTCAGTGCGGTCTGCTGTCTTATGCCCCTGTCCCACTTAGGAAACCAGAACGGAAACCTCTGGAGACTTTGCGCCCCACCCAAGGTTTCCGTGCGGTTTCCGGAGGTTCCCGGAGGTTTTTTGTCAGTCTCCCTAATGGTCTAAAGTGGTTCCCGCTTCTTCTATGTTCCGGCGATTATTTCAAAAAATTCAAACCCGGCCGCGACTAAAAATAGGTTGCCGTTTTAAAAATCGGTAATTTTTAAGTCAAAGCCGGTTGCGATGCTAGTTGAAGGTGGTTGCCGGAGGTTGCAGGTAGTGGAAGGTCTTACCTTCCACTACCTGCAACCTCCGGCAACCGCCTTCAACAACCTTCAACTGGGTGGGGCGCAAAGTCTCCAGAGGTTTCCGTTCAGGTTTCCTAAGTGGGACAGGGGCATTACACTCTTACACCTAGATACTATTGGGCCTGTCCCACTGTACAAGGTAATTCAAGAGTTCTCCCGAGTTTCCCCTGATTCGAACTCGGAGAATTATGGTAATGGTCGTTCGTAGGTACTCGGGGCTCTCGTGGACACTCTCCGCACTGTTGAAAAAACTTCACGAGCTTACCACGTTTCACAAGTAGCCTGTCGTTAGCTTTACGAGCCGCTAAGTGACGTCCCGAGCTCCGACGTACCCGCTACGTACGTTCTACGTACTTACCACAAGTTTGATTTATTTTTAAACTCGGGAGAGCTCTTGGGTGAACTCGTATAGTGGGACAGACCCTTAAGGTAGAGAAGTGGTAAAACGCACACCTCCAGATTCAAGATGGTTTCTTCCCAGCTCTTACCAGGCAACTGAATCATCTTACCACAACTAGAGAGCAGCCCTGAACTACTATCTACCTCATTGATGTCCCTTGGACTATCTTTGATTGGACTTTACTGACTTTACCTTGAACAAAATGTTATTCCCTTATCATGTATCTATACACTGTAAATGGTTTGATTATGATCATGTATTGTCTTTCCGCTGACCAGTTAGCATGCATCAAAAGCTTTTCACTGTACCTCGGTACTTGTAACAATTAACCAAATTGAACTATAGTATGGTTGTGCCTACTGTATAGTAGGATTGTCACTGAACTGTATGCAAAAAATTATAATTTAATTGTACTTGGACACACATGACAATAAAGTACCATTGAACAGTTGAATCATTTGCATACATAAGTGGCAATTTACAGAGGGTAATTAACTTACAGGTGTCAGAAGTTATGGGGAGAAGGCAGGAGAATGGGGTTAGGAGGGAGAGATAGACCAGCCATGATTGAATGGCGGAGTAGACTTGATGGGACAAATGACCTTATTCTACTCCTATCACTTATGATCTTATGACCTAAACCACAGGTCTTTGGGATATAGGTTATGTGAGCTTTACCAGCTGGTCACTACATGAAACAGAATGCAACAAAGAAGTGTCAATTTGCTAACTTCTCCAGTCACTTGTTAAAATAAACATCATCTCATCTATTTTACTGTTTGTCCCATATATTTTTCACTTAATCTTCCTACATTTTGGGTTTGTTTTAATCCTACTCTTCACCCCACCCCCCACCCAACTACCTTCACCACCACCACCCGCTTTCTCTTGTACATGTACACCTTCACTTTTCCAGCACTCTTGGTTCCAGAGCCTTGCTGGATTATCAATTTTGCTGGACCGACAGAGGTCACATAATAATAATTCAACAATATAACTCAGACCCACTAATTATACCCGTCCCCTACCTCTAAAGCACCATGGACTGCTAGAAACTAAAATAATCTTAAACAATTAACAAATAAGTAAATAATTAACTCTGTAGCAAGGAACTGCAGGTGCTGGTTTAAACCGAAGATAAACACAAAATGCCGGTGTAAATCAGCAGGACAGGCATGGAGAGAAGGAATGGGTGTCGTTTCGGGTCGAGACCCTTCTTCAGACTCAGTTAAAGGGACTGTCCCACTGTACGAGGTAATTCAAGAGTTCTCCCGAGTTTCCCCTGATTCGAACTCGGAGAATTTTGGTCGTAGGTGCTCAGGGCTCTCGTGGACATTTTTCAACATGTTGAAAAATCTTCACGAGTCTTCATGAGCTTACCGCTTTTACTGAGTACCTGCCGTTAGAGTTACAAGCCGCTAAGAGACGTCCCGAGCTCCGACGTACCCGCCACGTACATTCTACGTGCTTACCACGAGTTTGATTTGTTTTTAAACTCTGGAGAGCTCTTGAATTACCTCGTACAGTGGGACAGGCCCTTTACTCTTGAATGAATTAACCCAAGTTAGGATTAACCCAATTACTGAATTAACCCAAAAACTGAATTAACCCAAACTGAATTAATCAAACTCAATCAACTCTTTCAGGACAAAAGCATGCGCAATACTCTTGTAATTGTGTGCAGATTAAAGGGGGTGCCGGACCATCAGTTGCCGGTAAATCGGTGGTGGACCTGCATTTATTTATTGCTTCACTAAAATGCTCAGGTTTTAATTCGTTACAACCTCGGACCCCAATGCCTAGCTTTATGCTCGGACCCCGATGTCTAGCTTCACCTATATGTTCAATTTGTTTTAGGTAACGTTTAGGTAACGTTTGCCCCATCACAACCAGCAGGTTGCTTGTGTAATCTGGCACCACATGGTGATGGGACCTGGATCTTCGGGTCACTACACACACTTCCGATGTCTCACCACAGGAGGTGTCCGAGCAGAGAGCCGCAGGAGGGAATCACAGGCTGGGCAGGTGGCGATCGCCAATAGGAATAATCTGTGCCAAAGAGGAGGGGGTGGACCTGCTGTTGGTCAGCCTCCTGCTGAAGGTGCCACTACAATTCAAGCTCAAAGGTCCATCAAGCGCAGGTTCTGCCAATGGGTACAGCTGGCCCAGAAGAAAATATACGCAGAGCCACTCTCCGGAGCCATAATAAATGACTCAACGACGATTTAAAAGCAGTTGCGAAAGCCAGTGCAATTTTCTGGTTATTTCTGTGTGTGTGTATGTATGTATGCTTGTCGTTGCAATTGCAGAGGCATTTCACTGTGTCAGTGCACAGCAGTAATAGAACCCAACCGCAGTGTCTCAAAGCATGTCAGGGCTGTTGACATTAAACCTGCGGCTGGATGGGACAAATTCTCCACATTGAATGGTCATTAAGGCTTTGTTGTGGTGATTACAGGAGCGTAGAAGCCAGAGAACATGTTTCATCCACTTGTCTGCTGTCAGTCCGTTGTCCTCCTTCCTCCTTGTCATTGCCAAGAGCCCTGACATGGTTTGATATAACATAGTCACGTTTTATTACTGCTATAATTCTGAACTGCCCACCGCAAGTTATCATTACCCCCCCCCCCCCCCTTCTCTCTCCATCACACACAAACACAAACAACACACTGCTCAGGGCACCCAAACTGCTTTTAACATCTTGACTGAATATTTCTGCTACTTA
Source organism: Amblyraja radiata (assembly GCF_010909765.2). NCBI lineage: Eukaryota > Metazoa > Chordata > Chondrichthyes > Rajiformes > Rajidae > Amblyraja > Amblyraja radiata. The sequence goes on from NC_045984.1 coordinate 14,773,706, forward strand.
GCAATTCCTTGTGTTTGTCAAAGAGAATAATGTCACAACACAGTAGAGAGATTCTTTTAACTACTTTTACGATCTTAGCTCATGTAGGGCAAACTTAACATCCTTCTGAGGACAGACACAAAAAGCTGGAGTAACTCAGCGGGACAGGCAGCATCTCTGGAGAGAAGGAATGGGTGACGTTTCAAGTCACGACCTTTCTTCAGACTGGTTAGGGATAATGGAAACGAGAGATATAGACGGTGATGTGGAGAGATAAAGAACAATGAAATATGCAAAAAAGTAATGATGATAAAGGAAACAGGCCATTGTAAGCTGTAGGGAGCGAGTCAGTGGGTTTGTGAGTGACTCCCACAACTATCTCAACTTCTTCCCACCCTGCTTCCTGCAAAGACTATCCCCTACTCCCAATTCCTCCGTCTACGCTGCATCTTCGCCAAGATGATGTGTTCCATACTAGAACACACGAGATGTCCTCATTCTTTAGGGAACGGGGGTTCCCCTCTCCCATCATAGATGAGGCCCTCACTTGTGTCCCTTCAGTACCCTGCAGCTCTGCCCTTGTTCCCCCTCCACTTAGTCGCAATGGAGACAGAGTCCCCCTAGTCCTTACCTTCCACCCAGTCAGCCATCTCATCCAACACATAATCCTCCCAAATATCCGCGACCTCCGACGGGATCCCACCACTAGCAACATTCTCCCATCTCCACCCCTTTCCGCCTTCCACAGAGACCGTTCCCTCCGCAACTCATCCCTTCCCACCCAAACCACCCTCTCCCAAAGGTACCTTTCCCTGCAACCGCAGAAGATGCAACACCTGTCACTATACCTCCTCCCTCGACTCTGTCCAGGGACCCCCGACAGTCCTTTCAGGTTTTAGGCAGAGGTTCACTTGCACCTCCTCCCACCTCATCTATTGTATCCGTTGTTCAAGATGTGGACTCCTATACATCGGTGAGACCAAAGGCAGACTGCGCAATCGTTTTGCGGAACACCTTCGCTCAGCCCACGTGAACCTACCTGATCTCCCGGTTGCTGGACACTTTAATTCTCCTTCCCATTCCCACACAGACCTTTCTGTCCTTGGTCTCCTCTATTGTCAGTGTGAGACTAAATGCAAATTGGAGGAACAACATCTCATATTTCACTTGGGCAGCTTACAGCCCAGTGGTATGAATATTGATTTCTCTCACTTCAGGTAGCCCAGGCATTCCCCTTCTCTCTATCCCACCCATGTCGCACTAACTGCTCCTTTTCACCTTACAAACAGCTTCCAATGGCCTGTTTCCTATATCATCATTACTTTTTTGCATATCTTTCATTAATTTATCGTTATCTCTCCACATCACCGTCTATGTCTCTCATTTCCCTTATCACTAACCAGTCTAAAGAATGGTCTAGACCTGAAATGTCACCCATTCCTTCTCTCCAGAGTTGCTGCTGCCTGTCCCGCTGAGTAACTCCAGCTTTTTGTGTCTATCTTCGGTTTAAACCAGCATCTGCAGTTACTTCGTAAGGGCCTATCCCATTTGCGCGTCACGTAGGTGGCGCGCAAAGATTTTGTGAATCCCAAAATCCGGGGGCGCCGTGCGAGACTGCGCGTCACTGCCTACACCACCACGCCTCACCATGCGCCATGTGCGCGTAATGCATGCCATTCGCGCATGGTGTTTAACTCCACTAGCCTGTTCAATCTATGAGATAATGGCCAGTCCAACAATTGACCCAGACTTTATACCTAGTGAAGTAAACTCTCTCCATCTCAGTTACTTTTCCCAATTACTTTTCGGAGTGTGGACGTTGCTGATAAGAGCAGTATTTATTACGTATTTTAATTACCAGTGGGAAGATGGTGGTGGTGAGTCACCTGCTTGAATAGTGTTTAGTTTAGTTTAGTGGTACAACAGGAAAACAGGCCCTTCGTCCCACTAAGTCCGCATTGACCAGCGATCCCAGCACATTAACACTATCCTACACTTACTAGGGACAATTTCCACTTATACCCAGTGCACAAACTCAAGCCAATTACCCTACAAACCTGCACGTCTTTGGAGTGTGGGAGGAAACCAGAGATCTCAGAGTAAACCCACGCGGTCACGGGGAGAACGTACATACTCTGTACAGACAGCACCCGTAGTTGGGATCGAACCTTCATCTCTGACGCCGCAAGCGCTGTAAGGCAGCAACTCTACCTCTGTGCTACCGTGCTGCCCCTGTAACTAGATGTTTGTTGCAACGAGATGGGGGTTTTTTAAGGTGCTGTTCAGCTGTGCTCTGGTCAGATGTATTTGCAGTGTTTGTCCGGAGTCACATGCAGGCCAAAGTGGGTAAAGGCAGCAGATTAATTCAGATGGAGGGGATTAGTAGAGCAGGCAGTTGTTAGCATCCATTCAGTGGTTTCATGGTCATCATCACTGACGCTGCATGTTTTCTATTCCAATTCTCAGATTCTTCAATTAACAATTTATCACACAGCTGCCACAAAGGGATTTGAACTCGTATCTCCAGACTGTTGGCCCAGCCTGGTGTAATTTTGCCACACAGGCCTCTGAACAGCTGCTGTTTCTTTGTGCAGGGAAATGTTTCTTAAGCTCAATCCTCAATGGCCTGGCACTGGACTGAAGATCACATTCCTTTTTCTTGGAGGCACAAGGAACTGCCAATGCTGGAATCAGAAGCAAAAAAATGGAGTAATTTGGAATAAGGGTGAGTGTGGGTGGGCCAGGCTAGACAGCAGGAAACAGACTGGGGCAGAAGTACAGGTTACCAGAAACTGGAGAAGACAATGTTTGTGCCATTGGGATGTAGACTTTCCATGTGGACTATGAGGTGGTGTTTCTCTATTTTACTATTTTTCCCCTTTATCCCTGATCCCCGTCACTCCCCCCATGCTTCTCTCTACTCCTGATCCCTATTGCTCCCCAGTGCTCAACTGTATCTCTGAGCCCCTCACTCCACCCTTGATCCCCACCACTCATTTGTGCTCCTCTCTATTCCTGATCCCTGCCATTGCTCAATGCTCCTGGTATTCCCTGTTTTGTCTATTCAGTGTCAAACTGTAGCAATGTGGAAACAGGGAACTGCAGATGCTGGTTTACAAAAAAAGACGCAAAGTGCTGGAGTAACTCAACGGGTCAGGCAGCATCTCTGGAGAACACAGATAAGGTGGCCTTTTGGGTCAGGACTCGTCTTTGGACTGATTGTGGGGTGGGGGTGGGGTGAGTAACTGTAGCAAGTTTATGTATTGGACTAGTCGTCACACATTTGATTCACATCATACACCTTGCATCAGAAACTGTGGATTTAAAATGAACAAGACCACCTCCACTCCCCCAGGACCACTTCCTCCCTTTCAACCAACCACTGTCAGGACTCAAGATAGATAGAAAATGCTGGAGTAACTCAACGGGACAGGCAGCATCTCTGGAGAGAAGGAATGGGTGACGTTTTGGGTCAAGACTCTTCTTGCAGTCTGAAGAAGGGTCTCGACCCGAAACGTCACCCATTCCTTCTCTCCAGTGATGCTGCCTGTCCCGCTGAGGTTCCATTGCTGTTGCAGGATTAGGGTTGTGCAGGTTGATTCGAGAAACTAATAGTTGTATCTGTTCCTGAATATAGTGATGCGAGACTTCTATACCTCCTACCCAGTGGGTGAGTCTAGGACCAGAGGCCATAGCCTCAGAATAAAAGGATGTACCTTTGGAAAGGAAATGAGAAGGAATATCTTCAGTCAGAGGATGATGAATCTGTGGAATTCATTGCCACAGACTGCTGTGGAAGCTGTCAATGGATATTTTTTTTAAAGGAAAACAGATTCTTGATTACAGAAAACATAGAAAACATAGGAAATAGGTGCAGGAGGAGGCCATTCGGCCCTTTGAGCCAGCACCGCCATTCATTGTGATTATGGCTGATCATCCACAATCACAATGGCTGACCATCCACAATTAATAAGGGAGTCAGGGGTTATGAGGCAAAGTCAGGAGAATTGGGGTTGAGAGAAAAAGATAGATCAACCAGGATGGAATGGCAGAGTAGACTTCGTAGGCCGAATGGCCTAATTCTGCTCCTAGTCCTCATGAATTTATGAATGAATGGTAGCTGTGAGAAGATGGCATTACCCTGTTGGTGGCGATCCCTGATGATAGATGCTGCCTTCACGTGGCAGAACCTCATGTAGATGCTTTCAATAGTGGGGGAGCAGATAAAGTCCACTACTTGCGAGAGCCTCTTGTGGTTCCTGTGCGTTGGAATTGCTGTAACAGGCCATGATGCAACTAGTCAGGATAATTTATTTAGTCCATCTCTGGAAGTTGTTGGAGTATTCTCTGACATGTTGAATCTCTTTAAAGTTCTTAGAAGGTAGTGGCGCTGGCAAGCAGTTATCATGATTACATCTATGTGCTGGGCCAGGATAGGTCATAGAACCATGGTGTCACACAGCCAGGAAACATTGTCTGTCAGCCCACCTCCTCCATGCTGACCAAATTGTATCCATGTGCCCATCTAAGTGCCTATTAAATATTGTATTGTACCTGCGTCAAGTAACTCCACTGGCAGCTCATTCCATATACCCACCACCTTCTGAGCGAGAACGATGTCACTCAGATTCCTTATATCTTCCCCTCTCTCACCTTAAACCCATGTCCTCTGGTTCTTGAATCCCCATACCCTGGGTAAAAGATTCTCTTGATTTTATATGCCTCTATAAGATTATCCCCTTAGCCTCCTGCCCTCCAATGAATAAAGACCTAGTCTGTCCAATCTCCCTCTATAGCTCAGGAACTCAGGTCATGGCAACATCCTCATAAAACTTGTCTGCACTCTGCACCAGGTCATCAGAAATATTAACGCCCAGAAATTTGACATTGCAATCTATCACTGACCCACTTAATGTCCCGACTCAAACCATCGATGATTTGGCCAACAACAGTGGTTCAGTTTAGTATAGTTTAGAGATACAGCGCGGAAACAGGCCCTTTGGCCCACTGAGTCCGCACCGACCAGTGATTCCCGCACATTAACATTATCCTACCCACACTAGGGACAATTTACACATACACCAAACCAAATTAACCTACATACCTTGGAGTGTATGTCCTTGGAGTGTGGAAGGAAACCGAAGATCTCGGAGAAGGCCCACGCGGTCACAGGGAGAACGTACAAACTACATACAGACAGCACCCGTAGTCGGGATCGAACCTGGGTCTCCGGTGCTGCAAGCGCTGTAAAGTGGCGATTCTACTGCGGCGTCACTGTTGCCGCCCCAAGTTAGAAGATAGAACAGGAGGCTAATCGTAAAACCCTGAGGTGCACCTGTGTTGATGGCAATGAAGAGGATGCTTCATGTTGTTTCTTATCATGAACCAGAGACAGCCAAGGACATACTCTTTGCAACTCATCCTGTGAAGCAGTAATTCGTAAAGTAATATAAACAGTTTGTAGAAATAGCACAATACGTCTATGTGAGACAACAGCCAACTTCCTTCCTTGCACTATATTTGTTATTTATTGAGATTGAGTATGTGTGCATGTATATACACACACTGAACTTTTTTCTTCTCCCATTATGTACTATGTTTACATATTCTGTTGTGCTGCAGCAAGTAAGAATTTCATTGTCCTATCTGGGACATATGACAATAAAACACTCTTGACTCTTGGCTTTCCCTCTCTTCACTCCCACTTAAATAGATTCTAAATGCATTCATTCACTCCGAACACTCCTTGTGTGTTAAGCATAGTAATCATGAAGTTTCTTTACAATTTACTAATGTATTTATTAAAGATTCTTTAATATTTATTATTACTATTTTGCATGCCTCTCACAGTGTGCAAATCCGTTGAAGGATTCCAGAGAAATTCACGTGGTGGTGGAGAAACCGTGCACAAAACTAGCTAGTACACTGAAGCAATCATAAAGAAAGAACATCAGCGCCTCTACTTCCTGAGAAGACTACGGAGAGTCGGCATGTCAAAGAGGACTCTCTCGAACTTCTCCAGGTGCACAGTAGAGTGCATGCTGACCGGTTGCATCGTGGCTTGGTTCGGCAACCTGAGGGTCCAGGAGCGGAAAAGGATGCAGAAAGTTGTGACCACTGCCCAGTCCATCATCGGCTCTGACCTCCCCACCATCGAAGGGATCTATCGCAGTCGCTGCCTCAAAAAGGCAGCCAACATCATCAAGTACCCACACCATACTGGCCATACACTCATCTCTCTGCTACCATCAGGCAGAAGGTACAGGGGCCTGAAATCTGTAACATCCAGGTTCAGGAACAGCTTCTTCCCCACAGCCATCAGACTATTAAACTCGCCAACAAACAGACTCTGAACTGTAACAGCCTATTGCACTTTATCTGCTTATTTATGTGTATATTGAACTGAACTGTTCTGTATTTTTGTTTACAATATTCTGTTGTGCTGCAGCAAGCAAAAAATTCATTATCCAATCTGGGACACATGACAATAAACTCTCTTGACTTGACATGACTTGACCTGGCTAGTAGGCAGCCAGGATTGATAAGAAGCCATTGTTCTGTCACAGCCTGGCATGCTCTTATATATCAATCAGTGGCTTCAAAAATAGATGGGTTATTGTTAAATATTTAACATTCAGGTGTCATTCAGAGCTGGAATACTTGGATTAGAGAGAAAAAAACTTCAAAATGAAGAACCAACAAAAATATTGTTTACCTTTGATAAATTTTGATGGATAAATTCCATGAATCAGCCCCCTGTGTGAAAATAGGAAACAAATCTGACAGCAACTTCTGAGATTCACTCTGAGGTAGAAAGAGGAAAAGTCCAGAGATTGCGGTCAATGCTTCCCTCTTCTTCTACTGAGGTTGCATCTTTATCGCAAGCAAAGAACAAACTGCTGTGGGAACCCAGCAAGCTAGCTGGAGCATTTGAGGAGCAGAATGGACAGATGGGTCTGAGTCACAGTGGGGAAAGGTAACATCAGGCAGTGCCATAGAGGTAGGAGGGAGATTCTGTGGCAACAATTGAGATTCCAGGATGATATGTTGCCGTCCCAGTGCAAGGGCACAGGATGTCTCAAAGTGGAATATTGACATTCTCAAGGGGGAGGGTGTACAGGCAGAAATCCTTGGGATGAGGTCCTGCAAAATTAACATGTGGAGTTAGTCAAAAGATTAAAACGCTGGACCTCTAAGGGAAGTGATCTGCAGATTATTCCCTATGCCACATGCTAGTGGAAGGCAGTGGGGCCTGATGACACCAGCCCAAGGCTACTGAAGACTTGCTCTTCAGAGCTGTGTGGTATTTTAACACACCTGTTCAACCTGAGCTTACGTCTACAGAGGGTTCCAAGGCTGTGGAAAACATCTTGCCTGGTACCTGTTCCAAAGAAGACCCATCCCACTCTCTACAATGACTACAGACCAGTAGCGCTCACTTCTCACATAATGAAGACATTTGAGAGACTTGTCCTTTCCTACATCAGGACTAGTGTGTCAAATCACATGGATCCTTTACAGTTTGCATATCAGCCTAACATCAGTGTCGATGATGCCCTCATTTACATGCTGCAGAGGGTGTACACACATTTGGACACTACTGATGCATCTGTAAGGATTACTTTTTTTGACTTTTCAAGCGCCTTCAACACTATTCAGCCCCGACTGCTAGGGGAGAAGATGGAGAAGATGAAAGTGGATCCATCACTGGTACTGTGGTGTTTGGATTACCTTTCCCTCAGACCACAGTACGTGCGCCTACAGAACAGTGTCTCGGGCACCATCTTGAGCAGCACAGGGGCTCCACAAGGAACTGTGCTGGCTCCGTTCCTGTTTACCATCTACACAGCGGATCTCCAATGGAACACCAACAGCTGCTTTTTGCAGAAGTTTTCGGATGATACAGCTGTTGTCGGCCTCATTAAAGGGGGCAATGAGGAGGAATACAGAGACATTATAAGTAACTTTGTGGAGTGGAGCGCACACAATAATCTCCATCTCAACACCAAAAAAACAAAGGAGATAGTGGTGGACTTTAGGAGGGGGAGGAGGAGGACTCAAGCAACGCCGATCACCATTAAGGGCACTGAGGTGGAGGTGGTTGCTAATCACAGGTACCTTGGGGTGCAGCTTGACAGTGAGCTGAACTGGAAGTGTCATATGGAGGCGGTGTACAGGAGGGGACAAAGCCGACTGTATTTTTTAAGGAGGCTGAGGTCTTTTAATATCTGCCAACCCCTACTGTGCAGTGTCTACCATTCAGTGGTGGCCAGTGCTCTGTTCTTTGCTGTGGCCTGTTGGGGAGAAGGCGCCCGTATAGCGGATAAAAACAGATTGGACAAACTAATCAGGAAGGCCGGCTCAGTGGTCGGGGCTGAGCAACGAACGGTCCAGCAGGTGGCAGAGGCCAGAACTCTAAATAAACTAGGTTCCATAATGACAAACCCCACTCACCCACTCCATGCCCTGAAGGTGATCAAGAGCAGCATCTTCAGCCAGAGGCTGATTGCACCAATGTGCAAAACGGAGAGATACAGGAAGTCCTGTTTACCAGCTGCTATAAGACTTTATAATGAGCATAAATAACTGCACTTTTTTTAAATTAATTGTATTTTAACTTGTATTTTAACGTATTTTAACTTGTTATGTATGAAAGCGTGGTGTTATGTTTGTCTTGAAGCTGTCGTGGCACTGTAATTTCCTGAAAAGGATTATTAAAGGAATAATCTAATCTAATCTAATCTATGCCACATGCTAGTGAGGGTAGGAAAAGGAAGTTAGTGTAATGAGTCGATGAATGTGTGGCTGAGGAGTTGGTGCAGGGGGCAGGGATTAAGAATTTTGGACCATTGGGATCTCTTCTGGGCGAGAAGTGATCTGTACAAGACGGTTGCACTGAAGGGACACCAATATCCTGGCAGGCAGGTTTGCTTGTGCTACTTCAGAGGGGTTAAACTAAATTGGCAGGGGGCAGGATCCAATGCAGGACTGATGCAGGTGAGAGACTGGAAGTTGGTTTGGAAGCTGTTGAAATAAAGTTTTGTGGACAGGATAGGCAGGAGCATGCAGGGAGCAAGGAAGGACTGTTGGATTGAATTGCATTTATTTTAATGCAAGAGGCCTAACGGGCAAGGTGAACAAACTCAGGGCATGAATAGGTACGTGCAACTGGGACGTTGTAGCTGTTATGAAAACCTGGCTGAGAGAGGGACAGGCAGCTTAATTTGAGGCTCTGCTCAGGAAGAAGGAGGAAGCATGGTTCAGGTACAAGCCGCGGAGTTCAAATGTATCCTTGGAGGATTTTGAGAACTGAGGAGCATACTTACGAAGGAAATCAGGGGGACAAAAGAGGGGCAGGAGAACCTCTGGGAGATAATATTAAGGAAAATCCTGAGATTTTACTGAAAAGTGGGTAACTGGAGAGTGAATAGGGCCCCTCAGAAACCAAAGTAGTCATATCTGTGTGGAGGTACAGGCAATGGGCAATGTGCTCAATGAGAATTTCTCTTCTGTTTTTTACCATGGAGAAAGACATGAGGACTGGGGAATTGGGACAGTTAATGGAGATGTCTTGAGAACAATTCATTTAACGGTCTGAGGCATGTACAGGCGGATAAATCTCCCAGGCCCAGTCAAATATGTACCAGGATACTGTGGGGAGCTAGAGAACAAATTCCATGCACCTTGGCTGAGATATATGATTCATCGTTAGACACAGGTGAGGTGCCAGAAGACTGGAGGTTATCTAATGTTTTGCCTCTATTTAAGAAGAGCTCGAAGAAAAAGTCTAGTAGTTAAAGACCAGTGAGACTAACACTGGTAGGCATGTTACTGGAGAGGATTCTGAGATGTATATGCATTTGAATAGACATGGGGCTGATTAGGGATAGTCAGCATGGTTTTGTACGTGGGAGATCGTGTATTACAAACCTGATTGAGTCTTTTGAATAAGTAACTGAAAAGGTTGATGAGAGCAAAGCTGTGGAAGTTGTTATATGAACTTAAGCAAGGTATTTTATAATGTTCCGCATGGTTAGTACTCTGGAAGATTAGATCACATGGGATCCAGAGGGAACTCGCGGATTGGAAAGTCTGAAGAAGGGTCTCAACCCGAAATGTCACCTATTCCATTTCTCCGGAGATGCTGTCTGACCCGATGAGTCACTGCAGCTTTTTGTGTCTATCTTCGGACTGGATAGAGAATTTGCTTCCTGGAAGGAAGCAGAGGGCGATGGTAGAAGGATTATTTTCAGACTGGAAGCCTGTGACTAAGTAGGATCTGTAGATGCTGGTATGCAAAAAAAGGTCACTAAGTCCTGGAGTCATTTATCAGGTCAGGCAGCATCTCTGGAGAACATGGATAGGTGATGTTTCTCGTCCCAACCCAACATATTCTCCAGAGATGCAGCCTATCTAGCACAGTTACTCCCGGACTTTGAATCCTCTTTTTAAATGAAGTTGAATGTCCGTGAACTTTAATCATATCACTCTTCCTGTATGGCCAGAAAGCTCAAAGTAAATGTGGCTTGACCGTGTTAAACTCTCCCCCATCAAATGTTCTGCAGAAAATCATGTTCTCTCTCCTAGCCATTGGGAAATTCCCTAGTCCTAGCACGCTGGGTAATTAAAATCCACACTTCCTCCACTCCCACATGTCAGACCACGGCAGGTGGCAAGCCAAGGGCAAGTCTTTGGTGGATGTACAGCATGACACCATCTTGAGATAACACCGATCAAGTATCAGGCATGTGGCTTGCATGACAAAGTGTCCCTGTAGACTTGAAGAAAAAGCTACAAAAAAAAAGATGGCCACAAAATGCTGGAGTAACTCGGCGGAACAGGCAGCATCTCTGTAGAGAGGGAATGGGTGACATTTCGGGCCGAAACCCTTCTTCAGACTCAATTGGCTGAGGGAAATGGTCCTTGAAATATGCATGCAACTTACATGAAAGAAATAAAGAAAAGCTAATTAATATCTAGCTTTCTTGTTCCTCCAATCACCCATAGCAGTTGGGATCCAGTCTAACACATCGAAGGATTCAGTATCAATGTGATTGCAATCTTAGTCCACTGGGATGTTCAAGACTCCAGGACAGGTGTAGCTGTATATATTGCTTGATCTTTGAATTTACAGTTAAATAAAGATAACCCCTGAGAGTGATGATGTACGCGTTTGTTTCTGTCAAAGCAAATTCAACTCCATGAACCTCACAGTGGGAAGTGCGAAAGTCATAAATAATTCTTTAATAGCAATTGCAGTTTTGAAGTTTGCAGATTATTTTTTTTTAATGGCAATGTGGCAACAGTCAGCAGGATAGTGGCAAACTTCTGAAGACAGCATAGGCAGTCTGTGGATATGGGGAGACATATGGCAGATGGAGTTTAATGTCAAAGTGATGTAGCTGAGGTTGAACAAGAGGGAAAGTTACAATGGCGCCACTTGTAGAGCTGGGGTTATTCAGGTTCGATCTCGACCTTGGATGCTATCTCTGAGGAACTTGCAAGTTCTCCCAGCAGCCATGTGGATTTCTCTTGTTTCCACCCCCACCCCCCCCCCCCCCCCCCCCCCCCCCCCCCCCCCCCCCCCCCCCACACACACACACATCCCAATGTAATTATTGTAAATTTCCCCTGATCTGTAGGTGCGTAGATAGGACTTAAGGAGAATCCAAATGGAATTAGCGTATAATGAATGTAAATGGGTCAGCTGGGACACATAGGCCAAAGAGCCTGTTTCTGGGATATATCACTCTGGGATACTAAGTGAAAGGTTAAGAGATATATGGGTCAAATAGGGGCAGGTGAGACTAGTGTTGATGGGACATCTTGGTCAGCATGGGTAAGTTGGACCAAAGGATCTTTTTCCATGCTTAATGCCTCTCGGACGCCATATCAGTTTTCAGGATGTGCACCAACAGTGGGAACTCAGTGTAGATATTCAACTCTCATGCTAAGTTGAGAGGGGAATCAAATGTGATACCTGCTGTTGTCTTGTAGGCAACAAATGGACAAATAATGATGATGTGGTATATCTTTAAATATCCTTGGCCAAATCTTTGCCATCAAGTACAATCCTGGGTAAGGATAATGCAGGGGGAGCTTGCCCGCATGATGAAGAGACATAAATTGGGAGAGTTTGGAGTGGGCTATATGTCTGTATCATTCAGCGGGTGGCAAGGGAAGCAAACTTTCAAAACAATGAGGATTTTTTTATCGTGGTAACAAGAGGAAGTTTCTACCAATGGCAAGTGGGATGGTAATCATCATTTCCAGTTGATGATTGTCAAAAGAACTCTTGTGAAAATGACCAATGTCTTTTTCATAGAGAGGTTGTCATTGTCTAAAACACATTCCCTGAATGACTGGCGAAATAAAATGTCTTTGCAAGCCACAATTTGCAGGATTATGGGACAGAAGCTGTGATGTTGGGCTGTATTGGACAGATAGTTTAAGAAGCAGCATGATCATTTGGGCCAAGCATACCCTTTGCATGCTGTAAAGTTCTTTGATTCATGACTGTAATTGTGTACTTTCCCAATTACCACTGTTGCAGTATTGCTGATAGAGACTAACCAAAAGTGAAACACTTATCCACCATCTGATATGCTCATTCTTCTCTCTGGAGTGAACCGATCGATCCAGAACTTGCAGGAAAGACCTTACCCACTTAATCACCAATTCCCAAATTTCTTAATTAACTGTGTCCTCCTATGTAAACACTACTTACATTCACTGCACTTTAGCCTGAAGCAGCTCAGGGACTAATTGCAGGCTGATTAACTTGATATCGGTAATTATAAAAATAATTCTGAAGAGAGGCAAGGGAATAATCGCACTCATCCGATTCAAACTTAGCAGACATTACATAATATCAGCAACAAAATGGAGAGATGAGAAAGAGATTTGTCAGGGTTGGGTGGGTGAGTGAGTGGATGGGTGGGTGGGTGGGTGAGTGAGTGGATGTGGGGTGTGGGGGTGGGGGTGATTGAAATAAACATTGGATTTCATTACACAATGAAGTCAAACGATATCTGAAAGGGTTTCAGAAAATACTTTGTCTTACTCAGGACACAGTTGGACAATTTTCCTCAACACTGGGTAAATCTCTATGGTAGCTTCTGTGAGATCTCATCGAGAGCAAGGCAAGAAAAATATGCTACACATGCATATTAATTGGAAGTAAAATAAAAAGAAAATGCTGGAAGTACTTATCTGGTCAAGCAGCATCTGTGGAAAGAGGCACAAATTTAATGTCTCGGTTCACTGTCATTTCTTCAGAGCTATAGAACCCACACCTCCAGATTCATGTAGTTTCTTACGAGCTGTTATCAGGCAACTGAATCATCCTACTCTTCCTTAAAGATATGAAATGACTGCTTCCGCCATTTTTTGAGGAAAAGAGTTTCAAAGATTCACAATCTTTTGGTGAGAAAAATATTCACAATTTCTGTTTTGAAGGATGATTCCCTATTTTTGAACTGTGACCCATGAGTCTAGTCTCTCCTCCCGAAGGAAACATCATTTCCTTACCCACCTTGTTGAGACTTTTCACTGAAGTTTTCTTTCACTCTTCTATACTCCAGCACACACAACCCTAGTCTGTCCAAACATTTCTCATAAGATAATGTTCTCATTCCAGTTGAGGCCTCCGTAAAGCCTTTGTAAGCAAGGGCCTGTCCCACTTAGGTGATTTTTTCGGCGACAGCTGGAAAATAGGCAGTCGCCACATGGTCATAGGGTGACGCGGGGAGATGCGGGGCGACACCTGTATTGTCATGAGTTGTCTCCTCAAGTGTCGTAACTTTTTTCTTGTTGCCACTGGATTTTGACATTTTCAAAACCTTTCAGCGATAATGGGCTTGACGTTACCTGTCTTCTCCTGTCATAGGTGCTGTCGTAGGTTGTCGCCAGGATGACACCAGGTGACGTTGGTTGTCGCCTGGTGCTGACTTCGGTGAATTCTATTGGCGACTACCTATGTCAACCTACGTCAACCGGCGACTGAATTGTCTTCCGTTGTCTTCAGTTGTCACTGACAGGGTCGTTGCTTGTCGCGGCTTGTCGCAGGTGGATGTAGGTTGACTTCGGTTGTCGTAAGTTGTCGCCTGTGTGGTGGTAGGTTGTCGTAGGTGTGGTTGTAGGTGGACGTCCTAAGTCGCGATGATTGGGTCGCCAGTTGTCGGTAGCTTGACATAGCTTGATGTCAACTAGGTGGTAGCTTGTCATAGACATTGTCGTAGGGGGGGATCCAGTCGCCGCTTTTTCGGTGACCTGCAACGACTGTGACAGTCGCCGGCAGTCGCCAAAAAACCGCCTCAGTGGGATAACTCTCTGAACTATAAGCCTCTGAACTGCTCCTAATGAACAAAAAAATTAATTGGCGGAGGAACTCATTGGGTTGGGCTGCACTTGTGGAAGGCACTGGAATAGATGGCATTTTGGGTTGGGACCCTTCTTCAGACTCCGACTGAGTTCCTCCAGCAAATTGTTTTAGCTCAAGATTACAGTATCTGCAATCTCTTGTGTTTACCTTTTGCTTTTAATACAATTACATCTTTTTTATAATGAAGTGCATATGCTGCTAATGTACTCTTTCCAATGTCCCATATAACAGAAGAATAATCTCTCTGCTTTTGTATTCAATGCTCTGACAATGAATGATCATAGTTTTTTTAGCTTTCCTAATTGCTTACTGTGATTCAAGGCAAATCTATTGGGAATCATGACGAGGAAATCTTCTACAACTGTTATGAGAGTGGGCAGATGTGAAGAGTTGAGGTTACCATACAGCCATGGTTTTATTGAATGGTGCAGGAAGCTTGAGGGACAGAGTGGCCTATGTCTGCTTCTATATTGATATGTTTGTATGTAGTCCAGTGTCCAGATCTATAACATGCCTAGTCAGAAGTTCAGGTGCTGTTTCTCAAGCTTATTACGGCCTCATTGGAACGGTGCAAGAGTGCAAATAAAGAAAGGTCAGAGTGGAAAACTAAAATGAGAGGAGGCTGGAAGGTGAGGATAACCCTACAGACCAATTGGCTCTGCAGAAGAGTCACTCCCTTTCAGCTTTTGGTTTCTCCATTGTAGAGATGAAAGTGTTGGACCACTTGATTAGTACGGGTGTCAGGGGTTATGTGGAGAAGGCAAGAGAATGAGGTTAGGAGGGAGAGATAGATCAGCCATGATTGAATGGCGGAGTAGACTTGATGGTCTACCTAAATGACCTCATTCTGCTCCTATCACTTATGACTTTATGGCCCAAACCACAGGTCTTTGGGATATAGGTTATGTAAGCTTTACCAGCTGGTCACTACGTGAAACAGAATGCAACAAAGTGCTTCTCAAGTGATCAGACTAGACATAACCTCTCCAGTCACTCGTTAAGATGAACATCATCACATCTATTTTGCTGCTTGTCCCATATGACCTTATGACCATCCTCTGCCTCCACAGATGCTGCCTGTCCCTTTGAGTTCCACCAGCAGTCTGTTTTTGTTTGCATTGTATTTTGTATTGTGGGAGGAGTGGTCGCTATGGAGATCTGAAAGGGGATAGAAAGGTAATGTGCCTGGTCTTCGCATGATACTAAAGGTGGTAAAGATTGCAGAGAGTGATCAGTTGAATGTGGAGGCTGGTGGGGTGGAAGATGAGGAAAAGGGGAACAGTATTCTTGCATGGATTGCAGTAGAGGAGGTGAGCTGAGCAGTGAAGGAAAGGCAATGGATACTATAAAGCACAAAAACTATGGTTAAAGTAAAAGAAAGGTATCGTAAAAACATAGACAACAAAACTGAGAAAACTGGGAAAAAGCAATATAGTCATGGATCAGAGAAGAATCCACAATGTCAATACCAAACATGATGCCAAGTTAAACTAATCTTCTTTGTGTACACGTGACTCATATCCCTCCATTCCCTGCATATTTAGTTTTAGTTTCGTTTTGATAAAAAAAAGGGCCTTCGGCCCACTGAGTCCGCGCCGACCATCAATCCCCACACATTTACATTATCCTACACACACTGGGGCCAATTTACAATTATACCAAACCAATTAACCTACAAGCCTACACGTCTTTGGAGTGTGGGAGGAAACCAGATATCTCGGAGAAAACCCACGCAGGTAACGGGGAGAATGTACAAACTCCCTACAGACAGCACCCGTAGTCAGGATCGAACCCGGGTCTCTGGTGTTCTAAGGCAGCAACTCTACTGCTGTGCCACCATGTTGCCACCACATATCTATTTGCTTATCATAGTCTTTATGGAAAATAGGATGGGTGAGAATGTATTGGCAGCGGATGCCAGATTTGTCATAAGTATAAATAGCATGGAGCTGGACTAGAGGAGAAAATAAAGTCAAGGCAGGAAATAAGTTCTGTAGGACATGAACAGCCTAAAACAATATCAATTTTACCTTTATTAAATTTGGTTAGTACTGAACAAAAAGCAATGGCTCATAAAACAAGTGTATTAAAAGACAAGCCATGTGTTACACTTATTTCTAACATTCAATCTGTACTACATTGCATTACATTTTGGAAAAAGTATCATGGCAACAAAATCACACATATATATATATATATATATATAATTATTCTGACAATTAATTAACATATGTAAAAGTATGCATTTAACCATTTATCTGCAGACCCTTGTAATTCTATTCTCAGATTTAACTAGGCAAAAAATTCCATTCCTATTCTAGTCCACTCAACTATAAACTGAAACTATAAACTAAACCTAACACCTCCACATCAGCCTCCCCCAGGACTAATAATCTCACCGGATCATTCTCTAGTAGGTTGCATTTGTAATAATTGCACATACTGTGCTATAATTGTTACCTTGACTACACGCAATCAGAATACATTGTGTTCCATACATTTTCTAATCATGACTTAATAAGCACAAATTAGCACAGATTAATAATGGATGGGATTTATATAGCACCTTTCTAATACTCAAGGCGCTTTACATCACATTATTCATTCACTCCTCAGTCACACTCGGTGGTGGTAAGCTACTTCTGTAGCCACAGCTGCCCTGGGGCAGACTGACGGAAGCGTGGCTGCCAATCTGCGCCTACGGCCCCTCCGACCACCACCAATCACTCACACACATTCACACACATTCACACACAGGCAAAGGTGGGTGAAGTGTCTTGCCCAAGGACACAACGACAGTATGCACTCCAAGCGGGATTCGAACCGGCTACCTTCCGGTTGCCAGCCGAACACTTAGCCCATTGTGCCATCTGTCGTCCCAAACAGATTAATAAACCCATTATCATAGCATTGCAGAAGCCCGGGTGATTACAGCACAACAAGAGGCCTTTCGGCCCATTGTGTCCACCCAGCTCTTTGGGAGAACAATTTGTTCGTTCTACACCCAGGTCTTTCTCTGCGGCCTTGCAAATTTTTCTTCCACATGTATTTATCCAGTTACCTCTGAGGATCACATTAAAGCCTGTCTCCACCCAATCTTCAGACACTGCATTAGCCATCTGTGTATTATTTCCAATCTACTTTCATCCATCGTCATGGGTGGGTTGGCCATCGAGTTCGGCAATATCAGTTGCAGTCTTTGTTTGTGAGCATGAGTAAATCAGGCAACACCAGCCCAGGAGACGCACACTCGGAAACAGTGAGGGACATGAGAAAGACGCTATGCAAGTGCAGATGCTGATATCTTACTTTCTTTTCTGGCTCCGGTGACTCGGTCCTGCCAGTTGCCTTTAAAGTTGACACAGGCTCTTTTGGTCAGATCCCAGCCAGTTCTATCATGAACACAAGACCCCACTTCTCTTGCAGGAAAGCTACTGGGTTTGATGGTGTCTTTGATACAATCCTGGCATAGTTTTCTAGGATGACCTTGCTTCCGATGCCCCTCTAGAACTCTATCAAGGAGCTGGTGTGGCATATGGGAGCTGTTCGTACAGATCAAGAGGCCTGCCCAGATCTACTGTGCCCTCAGGATCAAGGTCTTGCTGTGACTGGGCTGGCCCGGTCCAGCACCTCCAAGTTTGTCACCCAGTCCTGCCATTTAAAAACATAGAAACATAGGTGCAGGAGTAGGCCATTTGGCCCTTTGAGCCAGCACTGCCATTCAATATGATCATGGCTGATCATCTAAAATCAGTATCCCTTTCCTGCTTTTTCCCCATATCCCTCGATTCCTTTAGCCCTAAGAGCTAAATCTAACTCTCTTAAAAACATCCAGTGAATTGGCCACCACTGCCTTCTGTGGCAGCAAATTCCACAGATTCACAACTCTCTTGGTGAAAAGGTTTTTCCTCATCTCAATCCTAAATGGCCTATCCCTTATTCTTATCTGGGCAGTGAGCACGTGCTACAGACCTGCACGGGAAGGCAGACGCTCCCGCCCTCATGAGTCTCGGGCAGGTGGGGCACATTAGCCTCGAAGGCAGTCCATCTAGGAGAGGGAAAACTCTGATTTAAAACCTCCACTGCCTTGTGGCCATGGAAAAGGCTACAGGAGTAAACCTCAAGCAAATGCAGAGTCGGAGCACCTAAGGCAGTTCGTCGTTGTCGACAACCTCGCTCTGGCAGCTCCTGCGACGGCGCTGGTGCCAAACTGTAACGGCCCTGCTGTTCCTTTGGATCAATCAGTGACGTGGAGAGGGGGTCGTGCTGCAATCGACTTGGTCTATTGCTAGAAATTGTAATGTATTTACCTATCTGTTCTGGGCTTACAGCATATAATACAATAATATTAAAGTTCTGATCTTGAGAATATCACATTTTTGAATTTTCAAGGCAATCTGGGTGTTTATTACTATTTCTATCACAACAGTTAATTTTGTAATTAGCTACAATTAGATAACTAACTAATTATATGCTTTAATTTCAGGTCATCCAAGTAAGATATTTATATTTGTTTCAGAATGCTTAAATCTATAATAACTGAAAATTTCATTCAGTTCTCTTAATTTTTAAGAAAGTTATGGGCTTTTGACTGTCCTCGATCACAGCTTTTGTGTTAAGAATAGAAAAGCAAGATGCTAATTTCCGAGTATGAAAATTGCCATAACCTTTTTTAATACTGACGATATGAAAGTGAATTAGGTGTCAAATTAAAGTTCATTTTATGCTTTATCTGATGGGATAAATTACAGGCTTGATTTTTAACATCTCAAAATTTTGTAACATTCCCACTTTCCATGCGTAGAAAAAGGCTCAGGCCCCACCTACTCCCCCAGCTCACCAACATATCCACTGGTTTTCACCATCAATGTTCTTACTGGAGAGTGCCTTTCTCTTTTACCTCACATTTAATTACTTCTTTGCTACTTCCTCAAGCAGAACATTTCCAAACTCATCACTGCGTAGTGTCCATGGGTACTATTGTATCGCTGTTCAGTTTGGCAAGTGACAAGGACAGAACTACTAAACAAATGTCCTTTATTGAAGGCAGTCGACATTTAATTAATAACACTGGCCGGTGCAACAAAATAACGAATGTCGGACAAAATGTTGCATTCAGTTCTATTTACACATTCAATAGCTAGCACACATCGGATTGAATGAATTGGATTACCTTAGGGTAGATCAGTGGCTCACTCTGGAGTACGAATCTTCAGCACCACAGTGAATGTCAAGGCACATCAATTCCACAGTCCGCTCAGACAGTTCTTGATATCAAGGAGGTCTTATCTGGGAGATCCCCAGCACTGCCCGAGGTGATCACAACAGGCTGTGTTTTTTATATCAATTTGACATTCTCGCTACTCACTGTGAATGAATCCAGGCAAGAACTAATCCCAAAATATATTCGTCAATCAGGCTGAATTGAATTCTATAAAGAGAGATAACTGTTCTTCTAAGATCTCAAATACTTTGTTTGAATCAAGAGACTGCAGATGCTGGAAACTTGAGCAAAAAAAACCTGCCGCAGGAACACAGCGGGTCAGGCATCATCTTTCGGGTGCACACCAATCTGATGCCCTTAAACGTCATCTACCATTTCCTTCCACAGATGCTCCCTGGACTTTTGGCAGCACACTGCCTCGTAAGAAGCAGCCAACATGTTCAAGGACTACATGCATCCTACACATTCTCTCTTCTCCTCTCTGCCATTGGGCAGAAGATACAAAAGCTTGAAAAGCACATATTACCAGCTTCTTCTCCTCTGTTATCAAACTATGAACAGACCTCTCATGAGGTAAGGATGTGGTTCCAATCTCCCAACCTACCTCTTTGCAGTTCTTACACTTTTTTTAATCTGCAATTTCTCTGTAGCTCTAACACTATATTCTGTACCGTGGTTATTTTTACGTGTATGGCATGTACTCATGCATGGTATTATTTGATTGGATAACATGCAAAACAAAGATTTTTTATGTAACTTGGTACACATGACAATAATAAACCAACATCATTACCCAGTGCTTTTCTTCAAGACCATAAGTTGCTGCTATGCATATCGTTGCTTGTTGTTGGTATCCATGGTAGATCGTCATCCTATAAGCTACTTAAACTGGTTAAAGATCTGACCACCTAATTTAGTTTATTTATTTTTTTAATTTAATAAACCTTGTGTAATATTTAAAAAAATTAAAAATTGTAAATCTAGTTTTTAACTTTTTAGAGGTGCCAATATGCCATAGACTAGAGGCATGTACCTTCACAAGAGAAAAACACTGCCCAATACCACTGAATATACCTGCTGAAATCCCCACCTGTTTTCATGCTGTTCCACCTCTCTCACCTCCTTTAAAGATGCTCCTCAAAGCCCTGCCATTCTACTAAAATGCTAATTATCTATGCAGGTATCTCTTTAGGTGGCTTAACATCTGTTTAGAGTCATAGGGTCATAGAGTCGTACAGCACGGATATGGCATCTATACTAGTTGCACGTATCTGCATTCGGCCCACATCCCTCTTAAACGTTTCCCATCCAAGTACTTGTACAAATGTGTTTTAAATGCTGCTTATAGTACATGCATCAACTACATCTTCTTTCACATAGTGGGTGATGGGTATTTGGAATGAGCTGCAAAAGTTGCCCCTCATGTTCCTATTAAATCTTTCTCTTCTCACCTTGATCCTATGTTCCCTACTCTGGGTATTTACTTTATCTATTCCCCTCATGATCTTATACATCTCTATAAGATCACCGCTCATCCTCCTGCAATGAATAGTCCTAGCCTGCGCAAACTCACCATATGGCTCAGGGTCTAAAGTCCTGGCAACATCCTTGTAAATCTTCTTTGCACCCTTTCCAGCTTAACAATATCCTTCCGACAGCAGCGTTTCTGAGATTACAATTCCAGGATGCATTGTGGACCATTTTCCCCTTACATGGTTATTCCCAAGCAGAAGGTTCAGACATGTCACCCACCTCTCTAACTACTCACATCCACTTGAAATGCCCTGTATATTGGGGGGTTAAATAACAAGGATAGAATTAATGGGCCAGAATTGTATTAGTTTGAATAACGAAGACTCAGGAGTAATCGCAATGAGGCACTGAAAATTATTAATGTATTTTAATCATTACAGCAGTATGAATAAACATCTTTCTTATAGTGGTAAATGTTCACAAGAAATGGGTATTATTAGGAAAAAATAGGCACTGCTTTCAACAATGAAGTTGAGAAGCACTTTTTCACATTTTTGACTCTTTTCCTAAAAGGAGGTTGAAGTAATGAACATAGCTGTTAAAAGCTGTTGGGAAGAAGACGGTAGTTAACAATAACAAATGCATTTTTAAGATATCAGACTAGTTAAATTAAGATGAGGTACCATCATCCATTATCTAATCAAATATCCTACTTCAGAATCTTCCCATTATTTTATGTCTCCTATTATCCTCCAGTTACTCCGTCCAAAAACACCATCTTTACAATGCATAGGAAGGAACTGTAAGTGCTGGTTTAAATCAAAGGTAGACACAAAAAACTGGAGTAACTCAGTGGGTCAGACATCATCTCTGGAGAAAAGGAATAGGTGATGTTAACTACTCCTATCGTTACCTATTCCTTTTCTTCAGAGATGCTGTCGGACCCACTGAGTTACTCCAGCTTTTTTGTGTCTATCTTTACGATGCATGTCATTCACACACTTTTTTACTTTCATTTTAATTTATAGAGATGCAGCGCGGAAACAGGTCCTTCAGCCCACTGAGTCCATGCTGACCAGTGATCCGCGCACATTAACATTATCCTACACACATTCACGAAGCCAATTACAACTTACAAACCTGTACATCTTTGGAGTGTGGGAGGAAACCGAAGATCTCGGAGAAAACCCACGCGTTCACGGGGAGAATGTACAAACTCCATACAGACAGCACCTGTAGTCGGGATCGAACCCGGGTCTCTGGCACTGCAAGTGCTGTGAGGCAGCAACTCTACCGCTGCGCCACCGTGCCACCATTTTGTCTCCTACTTTCAGTGCTATCACAATCTATGAACTGTTCACCGGTAACAGAAAACTTTGTTACAAGCAGAAAACTTAGCAGAATATTAAGATGTTACTGGATCTGAAAGGGAGCAGTGATTTTTGCATGGAGCTGCTTTGACCAGCTTAATGCTGAGTGAAGCCTGCAATGTTAGGTGAAGCGCATCATTGATTCTAATGACCTGTTAGGGCACTTAGACTCAATCAATTATTTTTATTTCATACACCCCTGTTCAGCATCCCATATACAAAGGGAGAAACAAATACAAAAAAACTGCAAGATCTTCATTACAATTGGGACATCCTAGTGCACCCTAAGGCACTTCCATTATCTAAAGGGGCTGCTCCTTGCCTTCTGGCTACATTTCTCACCCACCATCCTTATCTTTCGTCACCTTGTGCATCGGGAAGAGGGTAGGTCCGAGGATGCCTGGTTGGGTTGCTCCTGGGCCTGGCCAAGCTGGTCATCCGCGAGTCACAGCGCCAGGCGGAAGAGGGCTCTGCCCGAGCCGGCTGCCTCCCCCTTTTCCGGGTTTACGTCCGTGCCCAGCTGGTATTAGGGAGGGACTACTCACTGTCCACGGGCGCCCTGGGGCATTTCCGGGACCGCTGGGCACTGCAGGGGGTTGAATGCATCCTTAATAAGGAGTGTAAGATAGTTGTATAATAGTTTATCGTTTGTCTTGTATTATGGTGGTGGGTCCTGTTTTGTATTTTGCTGGACTGTATATATTATTTTAATATTTGAATTAATATTTTTGATCAACATTTATTTTTAAAAGGCACTGAATGATGCTCATTTATTACTTTAGCATTACAATGACAGTGGCAATTGCCAAAATATGTGGGTTCCTTGTTGCCCATTGCAAAGTGTATATGCTTTTGGACCATTCTTTGGAAAGTGAACCAAAATGTCACACACGTTACCAAATGGCATCACACAAAGTAAAATATTTTTAAAATCTTGTAAGAGATTAATCTTATTCATTGCTATTTTCCTACCTACGGAACTATAATGCATGCCTGCGAAAGATATGAACATTCTAGCTTTTTAAAATTCACACGAGTTTGGAAGATAAAACTGAGTTATGAAAAATAATTCTTCCATGTGAGGTCACAAACATGACCAGTCATATTTGACCTCTGACCCTAAACAAACATTGTCAGCATAACATCGATATTTCATTTGATAAACTTAGAAAAAAATATGAATCATACATACAGTATAAAACAATATACCTGTAATGCTTTCAGAATTAGAAGACAATTTTTCCCATTTTTTGTCGCACACATGACTAAGAATGGTCCTTTTACATATTTTCCAGCTCAGAGGAAATGTTGAGTCAGTGTTTCTTTGAGTTATTAGTTGACCTGTTTCTCAGTGCCTCCAGATCTTTCTGCTTCATTTATGAAGTTGGGTAGTAAGGAGAAAGGAAATGGTGATTTATCCAATTCTCTTCTTCGTTCCTGCCCTAGTATGGGATAGTTGTGCTGGGACACTTGTTTTGGCCATGCAGACATATTCCTGCTTGAAAGTGATCCGTTCCTCCCGAGCCTGTGCTTGGGAGGTCAGCCACAGATGGAATGTGCTTCACCTGGAGGTCGGGGTCATTAGCGTTCCTGTGGAAGATGAGGGGCAGAGGGAGAATGTGGACACCAGTACTCTGAGTGAAGTTCAAGGACATTGGAGTCTTCCTGTGGAGGCCAAGAGATTGACTAGATATGCCACGGAAACAGGGAAGGGGAAATGGATTGGGAAATGGGGTCTCGGAACACCACTTCCAGATCAAGGAATGTTCGGGGGTTATTTCTCAGTGAGTGAGACTGGGAATTGCAAAGGAATTTCCTTAAGCATTTTACTCCTTTAAGCCTTAGCCAATGTACACAGCAATGGAAGACTATGCTGCCTTGAAGGTTTCCAAGGCAGGTGCCCTACAGAACTAAGAGAAACATTGCACAGGGAACCATATCATCCTGTGCATTCCCCATGTGAAAATCATGTTGCATTCATTTATCCAATCGAATTTTCCCAGCAATACAAAACGATTCGACATGTTTCATTCGGGAAAAATCGATTTTCAATTGCACGACACAAAAGACTGCATTATGCGATTCAATTTCCAGCAGAATTGTCTCTCCGAGGACATTCAGTGCGATATTTGTTTTTATTTATTATGTTAGATCTCTGATGGCTGAGGGTAGTTATAAATTATGTGCACTCACTAGGTTCTCAACATGTAACAAAGTACCATGCAGAGTTTGTAGACATGTATGAGAAACAAGGAGCTTCAACAAAGTGTGTGTGTTTTATTCGAGCACAGCTGCCGATGCAGCATATTATTAAACTTTTTAAACCTCTTTAAACCATTGCTGTTACCCAATTTGAGGACAAAGGGAGTTTAGCAAGTGTGAACAGAAGTGTCCCACTCATGGTGAACCAACCACCCTGCAACACTAGTTTGACTGCCCGCAGGAACCATAGGGCTGCTATAGCATTGCTGCAGGCCAGAGAGATGTTAGACATGTGCCTCAAACCTCAAGAGAATAACAATCTTTAAATAGCATTAGGTGTGCACAAGCAATGTTACATACTTTTCCCCTTTTCTAAAACAAAATGAACACATTTCACATTTAACAAGTTTAGAAGGATGAGGGGGATCTCATTGAACTTACCAAATAGTGAAAGGCCTGGATAGAGTGGATGTGGAGAGGATATCTCCACTATTGAGAGAGTCCAGGACCAGAGGTCATAGCCTCAGAATGAAAGAACGTTCCTTTAGGAAGGAGATGAGGATTCATTTCTTTAGTCAGTGGGTGGTGAATCTGTGGAATTCATTGCCACAGAAGGCTGTGGAGGCCAAATCAATGGATATTTTTAAGGCAGAGATAGATAGATTCTTGATTGTCAGGGGTTATGGGGAGTGGCAGGAGAATGGGGTTAAGAGAGAAAGATAGATCAGCCGGGATAGAATGACGGAGTAGACGTGATGGGCTGAATGGCCTCATTCCGCTCCTATCACTTATGAACTTCTGAACATATTTACAAATTTACCAGAGTCACAATTTTTCAAATTCTGACCATAAAGGTTCTGGCGGTAATCTTTCTTGAACTTTCTTCCATTCCATGGTACCTTCTTCCATTCAGGCATAAGTTCTGTTTAACCCTCCAGGGAAGCAGGAGAAAGAACAATAATATTTAAAAAAATGGAAACTAGGGTCACAATAAATGGTGAGTTCTTACCTTAAAAGAAGATGTCTGAACTGTGAGGGCATTGCAACTAGGAAGGGTGACTTGATCAGTCATAAGGTTATAAGATCATAAGGAATAGGAGTAGAATTAGGCTATTCGGCTCATCAAGTCTACTCCGCTATTCAATCATGGCTGATCTATCTCTCCATCCTAACCCCATTCTCCTGCCTTTTCCCCATAACCTCTGACACGTGTACTAATCAAGAATCTACCTATCTCTGCCTTAATAATATCCACAAATAGACAATAGACAATAGGTGCAGGAATAGGCCATTCGGCCCATCGAGCCAGCACCGCCATTCAATATGACCATGGCTGATCATCCCCAATCAGTACCCCGTTCCTGCCTTCTCCCCATATCCCCTGACCGCTATTTTTAAGAGCCCTATCTATCTCTCTCTTGAAAGCATCCAGAGAACTTGCCTCCATCGCCCTCTGAGGCAGAGAATTCCACAGACTCACCACTCTCTGTGAGAAAAAGTGTTTCCTGCTCTCCGTTCTAAATAGCTTACTCCTTATTCTTAAACTGTGGCCCCTGGTTCTGGACTCACCCAACATCGGGAACATGTTTCCTGCCTCTAGCGTGACCAAGCCCTTAACAATCTTATATGATTCAATGAGATTCCCTCTCATCCTTCTAAACTCCAGAGTGTACACGCCCAGCTGCTCCATTCCCTCAGCATAATTCCACAAATTCACCCCCCTCTAACTAAAGAAATGTCTCCTCATTTCCTTCCACAAGAACATCCTTTAATTCTGAGGCTATGATCTCTAGTTCTAGGTTCTCCCATTAATTGAAACATCCTCCCCACATCTCCAGTCATCAGAAATTGTGGTTCATTGATGGATTGACCTCTGAGATGGTTGTGAGTGTGCAGGGTTAATCTTGTAACATAAAGGGGCAAAGAGAGCAGGTCCCATAGAATCAGCTCTTACATTAATATTTTTGTAATGTCTCTACTTCAAGTAAAAATAGCTCAGGGAATTTTGGTCTGTTATTTATTAAATTCCAATGTCAAACTCCTGCATGACCGATGGAAGTTCTTTCCAAGCCTATTATAAATATAGGTAGGAAATTCAACGGATCAGACAGCGAACTCAACAGATGTGGACAGAAGGCGCTTCAGGTGGGGACCTTTAGTCTTTAGACTGAAGCAGGATCCTAACCTGAAACATCATCTGTCCATTCCCTCCACAGATTCTGCCTGTCCAGAGTTCCTCCAGCAGTTTGTTTTTTGCTCAAATTTCCAGCATCAGCGTTTCTTATGTCTCCATAAACACGGGTAGATAATGGGGAAGCTCTTGTCCTACACCACATATGCTTTTTCGAGCTTGATATCATGCAAGGTTAATGTAGGATTAGTGCAAATGGGCAGTTGTTAGTCAGTGCGGTTTTCACAGGGCAAGAGCCTATTTCTGTGCTGTATCTCTCTACGACTCTGTAAAGATGTTAATCTTAATGAAGATTCTATAACTCTATGTAATCTTGTTTTCTGTAAACTCTCCCAAGCATGCAAAGTTTGTGGTTATAGACATGCAAAATACAGTTATCCAATCCATTCTCTACTCTTTCAGCATATCTCTCCCTGGTAGAATTGGTTTGTTCACATAATTGTCCACTCCAATTATTAGCCTTATGTTTTGCCCATTGTAGAGAACATATTGGAAACACATGTGACTGCAGATGCTGGAATCTGGAGCAAAGAGATGTGGGAGGAACTCAACGGGTCAGGCATCATCTGTGGAGTCAAATGGAGAATCAATTTCTAAGGATTGAGACTCTGATTCAGGGTCTTAACATTAAACATTCTCCATTTGTCTTGTTCTCAGTTTTAATGCACTTCTTCCCCATGGCATCTTCCCAACCCATTGGCCATATGTATCTCTTCCCCTGATAGAACTGTGTTAATTTTCATATCAATCTTGATTATTAATCTTCAGTTCTGAAATGGCTCATTATTTTCTTCGTCACTAGAGACATGAGTGCCAGTTAAAGTGCACTCACCCCAATGTTCATCCTCCTCAACGTCATGTAAACATCTAATTAGTAATTATCTACGGCAGTTGTTATACTTCCATAGTAACACTGCTTGACTGCCTTCACTTTGCCTTGCATTGTTTAGCTCTGCAGATTATGGCCAGGTTTCCTTAATTCTTCAGGTGAAGCACCTTGCCTCTCTGAATTTACAAACTCGTGCTGATCGTCCATTTGCCACTCATGTGACCTGGCCTTGACTTGAATTTGAATTTTGAATTTTGAATTTGAATTTGAATTTCCTTTATTGTCATTCAAACAATAGTTTGAACAAAATTGCGTACCTTGCAGTCATGACAGAAAAAAAGCAACAAAACACACAATGAACACAATTTAACATAAACATCCATCACAATGAATCTCCGGGCACCTCCTCACTGTGATGGAAGGCAAAAAGTCTTATCTCTTCCTTGCTTGTTCTCCCGCCGCGTCGAGGCGATCGAGATCCTGTCATTATTCCTCGCATGGTTTTGTATTCATGCTAACATTCTGCACTGGTGGAAATTCCTCCTCATTTTAAGTTTCCTTAAATGCGACTCCATTGCTTGTACAGTTGCACAGCTGATAAACCAGGTTTCTATCATGATGTTTGGTTCTGGCTGTTTGGAGTTTGAAAATAGAACATAGAACAGTGCAGCACAGGAACAGTACTTGAGCCCACATTGTCTATGCTGAACATGATGCCAAGGTAACTGATCAACTAATCTCCTCTGCTTTCACCTGATCCATAACCACTAACCCCCCCCCCCTCCTCCCCCCCCCCCCCCCCCCCACCGCACCCCCAATCACCCCACTGCAATCCCCCATATACATATACCTATCTAAAAGCTTCTTAAAAAGCCATTATCACACCTGCCACCAAATACATCCCAGGCAGAACATTCTCAGTAGACACCACTCTCTTAGTGCAAAACCTTGCTCTGCACATCTTCCTTAAATTTTGCCCCTTCTACCTTAAAGCTATGCCCTCTAGTCTTTGACATTTCCTCCCTGGGAGAATGTAGAAGTCCTGACTATCTACCCTATCTGTGTCGCATTGAGCTCACCATTGGCCAGAGACTTACATGGACCACCATAAAAATACCATGGCTACAAAAGCATGTTTAAAGATCAGTATCCATGTGACTCATTCTCCCTGTGACTACATGGATTTCCACCAGTTGGTCTGGTTATCTCCCACATCCCACATTCCCATGAAGTATCTTCCTGCTTGCTGGCACTGCACAGATTCTCTGATGTTGGAGCACGTACCAGAATCCCATCCTTCAGGGCGCCCCATGACATTTGCTATCTTGCCATTGTGTCAGTGCTCAGCTGCATAGTTAGAGAGCACACTGGTGTACACAACCATGGAAGTGAAGGGCCCACCAGGATAACTGAAAAGGTCAGGTGTACCAAAGAGCATTGCAGATACAAATGTCCAAACCAATTTAATTGACACAGTTTCACACAGTGTGACACAGGCCGGCACGGTGGTGCAGCGGTAGAGTTGCTGCCTTACAGCCTTGATGGTTATCCTTAATCTGTTGAAGGCATGCAGTAGTTCATGTTGCCAACTTGGTTAAAGGTAATGCACACGATTCTTCATGTCAACATCCAGCGTTTAACACCTATTACAATTATCCCTCTGGCGCAGAATATAGTCAGTACAAAGGTTGTTGACGGTTCAAAATTATAATCCTGACAAGTTGAATAAACCGTGAACATGATCAGTGAAGATATAAGATGGCGTACACGATCATCTTCTATACAGCTCCTTACACAATCCTGGTAGTTCTCATTTATGGTGATTTAATCAAAAATGGAAAGTAGGCAATGGTGCAAAATAAACTGTCAAGTGCCAGTGTGACAGAACTGTGGGGGTATGTGGTTTTGTGTTTCCTTTCACTTTTCCTTGAACTCTTCTGAAGTATTCATCGTGTAAATCTTTGTTCAGTAGTAACTGTTTTGGCCACTCTGAGGATTGTACCCTTACGGGATTTGTAAGGTTGGTACCAAAAAGAGCAAGAAGCAGAGGCTGACAGTGAAAATAAGTTGTATTTTTCAAAAGAGATGCCCAACACATCAGTTCTGAACAAACGTCTAGCTGTGAATCGGATTGACAAGGTGAGAAAAAAAGTGAACATTCATATCAGTTGGAAATGGATGCAAGAGTCAGCAAGCTTGTTCCTCTTTGAAAGAACAATTCTATCTACTGTACTGATTTTCTCACCATCTTCGTCAATCGACTTTGCTCAGAATTTATTGCCAACTTTATTACACGTTGAGTGAAGTGACACTTTATGCTGTAAAATAACTAAAGGGATAGCTCCTCATTCTCAAGATCCCAGAACAGAAGTTATGTTCAAATGGCAACCAAGGTCAAAGATAAGACTGCAATATTTTTGTCTCTGTTTCTGACTCACGCACTCTTCCAGTTGCTGGTCTTTAAGCTTGTGAACCTGGAGATTGAATAAAACGATAGCAAAGGGTTAACAGAGTGAGTGAAGAATGAGTATTTTAGTCTTTGGGTAGATACACACAGGAGACATATAGACTGTTCATTTTTTTTGCTGTGAGGATATATTGGACACGAATACAAAGTTCCAGCCAGGCAAAGCATAAGGTTATTTCCACAGTCCGCCAGTCGTTAAGCATCCTGGGAATTTTTACGGAAATTTTTTGAAGGTCAACTAATTCATGGAAACTATAAGAAAGTTCACACTTCCTCATTACGATTGATTCTGGCAAATGTCAATCTAGACTTGGAATTCCCTAATGCTTAATCCTTAAGGCTCTTAACGTCATGTCATACAACATGGAAACAGGCCCTTCAGCCCCATGTTTCCATGTGGACCAAGCTGCCCCATGCAAGCTAGTCCCATTTGCTTGCATTTGAACATGACCACCAGGGGGCACCATACGATGGCTGCCTTGCCAACGGACTTTCTCGTCTGTTTCCTTCTTTGTGTTTTTAATTTGTGTAAAATGTATGTTTTAGTATATCTTTAGTTTTGTATTATGTGGGGGGTGGTGGGGAAACTTTTTTTAATCTCTTTCCTCGACGGGGATGCAACTTTTTCCATGTTGTATCTCCGTCTGCGCTGAGGCCTATCATCGAGGAGCTGGCGGCCTCTTTCTGGGACCACGGGAGCTCCAACTGCGGGAACCTGCGGACTTAACATCTCGGAGCTGGCGATCCCTTTGCCAGGGATCGACCTCAGAGCTCCAACAGCGGGGGCCTGCAGACTTTAACAACGTGGAGATCACGGTCCCTGGTTAGGGACCAACTCCGGGAGCTCCAAGCCACGGGAGCTTTGATCGCCGGCTGCAGGAGATTCAATCGCCCTGATGTAGGAGCTTCAATCACCCTGATTGTAGATGGTTCGACTCCCCCGACCGTAGGAGAAAAGGAGGAAAGAAGATATGACTTTATTGCCTTCCATCACAGTTGGGAATGGGGAGATGCCACTGTGGTGGATGTTTATGCCAATTTTTTATGTAGTTGTGTGGCTTGTTGCTTTTTTGGTATGACTGTATGGCAAACCAAATTCCACGTATGTTGCAAAACATATTTAGCTAATAAATTATGATTATGATTATTATGATTATATCCCTTTATACCTTTCCAACTCATTACCGCTCCTCTGGCAGCTCGTTTCATATACACACCACCTTCTGAGTGAAAAAGTTTCCCTTCTGAATTCCTCCTATTGATGCTTAAACCCATGTCCTCTGATTCTTGATTCCCTTGCCCTGGATAAAAGACTGCATTCACCCCATCAGATCCGTTTATGATTTTATACAATTCTATAAGATTACTGCCACAATTACAAGTTAACCAATTACAAGTTATTACAAGTTATAATATTAGGCACCATTATCCATATATTTGCACTCACATACATAGACACCACTGGCTTTACTTCTCCACTGTTTCTCATTCACATGTTTTTCTAACAATCATGTCCTGGCTAAACAATAATCTCCTTCAAGTAATTAATGGGAGGCCAAAGTAACCGTCTCAAAACTCTCCAGGAGTTCCATACTTTCCCTGACTGTGGTTTTAGGATCTGGCAATAAATTCTAACCCTTGATATCCTATTCAATTCCAGACATATCTCCTCCATTATAGAGACCACCTATTTTTACATCTGCAGCATAAACCAACTCCGTCCCAAGTCCACCCAGGTGGACAGCAAGCATTAATTACTTCACTGCCGCATCCTGACCAACCTTCCATAATGCAGAAATTTGTGACTTTCAACTTACCAAAGTACCCTTGCCCATTACCTTATCTTCTTTAAGATAAAGGGGGACCAGAACCATTTTCTCAGAATCAAAATACCTATTCTTTTGTTCACATCATGATGTATTCACTCCTCCATATCTGTGACCTTCATGCCTACAACCAACAATTAGTCTGAATACTTGAGGGACCTTTCCCCACCACACCAGGAATGGTGGTCCTGTGGTTAGTCACATCCACAAACTCCTCGATCTTTTCCTTCTTCCATTAATAATAATAATGGATGGGATTTAAATAGCACCTTTCTAATACTCAAGGCGCTTTACATCGCATTATTCATTCACTCCTCAGTCCTCCCTGACCAATATTCCTCCCTGACCCATCTTTGGACAACTTCTCATCACCTCCCCTTTCTTTCAGTCTCCGTCATATTCTGTCTCACTGTGTCATTACATGAACATAAGTATTTTGGGTATTGTTAAATGCTTGTGCGGCTTTGAAACCAAGATTGTGTGGTCTTACAGAGCCAAACTCAATGGCGAACTACAAGATTCCCGTCTTTCCTCTCCTGTGTCATTCCACAACTGATTGAGCTCAATGAGGGAAAGGATTCCATCTGGCTGGAAACAGCCTGGTTGGAAGATAAAAAGGCAGCTGGCTCCTTCTAGATGATCTATGTATCGTAATGCTGCTCATCGCAAAGCTCAGAGGCCTCCTTATTCTTCCAGTCAGGTGCATTGACATAGAAAATAAGACAAAAATATTCAGGATTCTGTGAGCAGTGTCAGCTTTCAAGCTTCATAATTGGAACTTCCGGCCGAAATATTCAATTCATGTGTTGACTGAACACAACCAATAATTACTGCACCTGGGGACAGATTTCCAACCTGTGGTTGCTTTAATTGATGCCACAGATTATCCATTAGCACAGGACCTCAATAAGGATAAATCGAGCAGTGGGCACTGAGTCAGAAAGTTGCATTGCTATTTATTGCTAATGCTACACCTGACAAGTTGCATAATGTACAGGCCCAAATCAATGAGGACATAAGACACAGTGCATTACCACTTAGTAATACAACACCTTAGGCACATCTGACAGGACATATTTCTCTTAAATTGTATCATTATGCAAAGGACAAACAATGGTGAACTCCCATGCAGATATCTCAAATGAGGCTCCAGTCACTGAACCCATGGGAACATGTGTAAACCCGCAGTTAATTGTCTGCAGTATATGGCTCAAAATGTGCAAATGTGTGGTAGCGTTTGGTGGAAGTTATAGTCATGTAGCAGATCGTACAACCCCAGTCGCCAATGCAACCAACATGACCATCTACGTTAATCCCATTTGCCCATGTTTGTCCCATATCCCTCTAAACCCTTATGGAAAACATAGCTATCCAAATCTATTTTACTGGTGGTTATTGTACCTACCTCCACCACTTCCTCTGGCAGATTATTTCACATACATACCACATATGAGAATGTGGTTGAAATAAATAAAGTGGCATTTACATAGGATTCATGTGAATGGCTATGGCAACTCCTTTACCCGCTGTGACGACAGGTGATACTCCCTTATGGCGGCTCCGATCGCTACCAATGGCGGACAGGCCAGAGGAAGCCTACGATCAACACCAGTAACGATGCCTGGCTGCTGGAAAACAGCGGCACTCTGGAGTTAAATGGATGGCTACAGCCAAACAGGCTGCAGCTGGGTCCAATTAGTGGCTATTGGATCAGCTTACCTGCACCTTGTCAGCCTAAAAGAGAAAGAAAGATTTGATAGGAACTTGAGGGGTGCCGCACATAGGGTGGTTGGAGTACGGAACGAGCTGCCGGAGGAGGTGGTTGAGGAAGGTACTATCGCAATGTTCAAGAAACATTTAGACAGGTACGTGGATAGGACAGGTTTAGCCAGATATGGGCCAAATGCAGGCAGGTGGGACTTGTGTAGATGGGACATGTTGGTCGGTATGGGTAGGTTGGGATGAAGGGCCTGTTTCCACAGTTAGAGGAAAGGTGTGAATGGAGGACAGGAAAAGTGGGAGGGGAGGACTGGAAAAGGGAGAAGGAGGGATAGGAAAAGGGAGAGGGTGTGGAAGAATAGTAAGATTAAACGAAAACTTACCAGTTTGAAGTTTGATCTGTATTTTATGAGGAGTTACGATGAGGGATTACGTGAAGAACCCCGCCAGGATGCATGCGTGTCATTCTTCAAAGCAGCGGTGTGAAATCACAGATAACTGTAATGACTAAACATAGTAAGATTAGAGAAGAGGTACCAGTTAAGTATATGATCAGGGTGGGAGCGGAGGGCACGTAATCCCTCATCGTAACTCCTCATAAAATACAGATCAAACTTCAAACTGGTAAGTTCTCGTTTAATCTTATTATTTTACTTCGGAGTCACGTGAGTGACTACGTGAAGATTTTAAAGCTCTGTGATTTCATGCCGTGGAACGAGTCCATGCATCACGTCTGCCTTGACTGTGGGAGGAATTGTGTTAACATAATTTGGACATGAATTCGATATTGAAATCATAAAAATGTTTAACACAAGTTTATAACCCCTTTTTATGGGTTTAAATTAATTTACAGAACTTAAATTGTTTCTGCAAACGTTCCAGGTTTCATTACTGGTTTATTACAAAATAATTGGAATGTTTTCCCCTCCAGACCATCCTGCTGCCTTAAGGATTTGGTCCATTGGTACATCCAACTGTATCACTGCCGATGTAGCTGCAGCCCTGGTGGAAAGAGATTTTTTAAATTTAGTATCCACCCCAGCCTGTGTTAGCAACTGTTTCAGCTATCTTGAGATGGTCTGGACCGTCACTCTTGGTGTGGTTGCTAGTGGCTGACCAAAATGTGCCTTCTCATTGCCTCTTAGGATATTCGTTATCTCCATGTATAACGACAGATGTCTTATTATACACAGACGGTCATCTGTTGGGTATGACCTAATTGTATATTGAGGCCTGCTGATCCCTTTTCTGTTCTGCTTACTATCTCATAAATATGAAACGTAATATTTTCTGTTGAGAAAGTCATGTTGTCCAGTCTAGTTTTTGCAGTGACTGTATCCTCTGTGCCGTGACCAATACCATTAGCATGGCTGTTTTAATGTCAGTCTGTGTAGGGACAGAACTGTTGCTGGAGACCAATTCCTGAGCATCTTCAGGATTATTCTCACATCCCATATTTGGGAGTATCTGGTTCCCCTCATAGGTTTTGTACCAGTGGGTGAGTCCCAACAGTGTAATGGTCTGTCCCCTGCCATAGGTAAGTCGATGGGCACTTCTGGCGCAGTTGATGGCACTGTAACTGAGCCCCTCATCATAGTGGAGGCCTGCCAGATATTCCAGAACAGATGGGATGTTCATGTCTCTGATTCCATGTTTGATACCATTGGGAACCATGGTTGTGTAGGCCAATCGGGTACTACCAATACCAGATGCCGAGTCTTGTTGTATTTCCTTAATACCCGACTGATGAGGCTGGAAAGGAGGGAATGCGTAAATAAACAATTTCCCCCCCCCTCCCAATGCAGCGAAAATGCATCTGTCGCCGCTGCCCCAGGGTCTGGTTCCTGTGTAACATAACTTGATAACTGGTGCACCATGTTTTGCTGTGATATCAGCAAATACTATTTTATTCAACATCCATTTGGTGTTTTCATTAAATTTGCGTGACCTGGTGTCTGCCACTGAATTTAGTCTTCCTGGTAGGTAAGTGGCTGATATCCAAATATCTCTCTGGATACACCATTGCCAATTTGTATAGCCAGATTGTCACATGATGTCGATTTGTTTCCACCCTGTGGTTAATGTATGCTACCACGGTGGTATTGGTATTGGTGGCTCCGCTCCCAAGTGCACTGGCATCAGTTTGTAGTACCATGGATAGGTTACTGACAATGCTTGGATAGGAACAAGGCCAGATGTTGTCTATCCACCATTTTAGTTCCATTTTAGCTTGATTGGTAGTTTCACAGATCTGTCAAAGTGACCTGCATAATTTAGAGTGCTTGTATTTTGCTCTCTGTATGTTTTGGTAATGTAGAGGTCCAAATTGTGTGGCTGGAAAAGGCAGCCATCATTATGCCAATTACTTTAGCTACCAATCTGATGGATGGTTTGCTGATGTCAGTGAGGTTATTGCAAGCCTCTATTAAATCTCTAGCCTTTCCCTTAGGCAGAGTCACCGACATGTGAACTGAGTCAATGGTGAAACCCCAGGTAGTCCATAGTAGTGGAAGACGTTAGTTTAGATTTAACTGGATGAAAAATGAATCTCAGTTTTCCAAATAACTTTTTTGTGGCTGTTAGTTTGTTTGGCCAATTCCAAAGTTTTGCCCATAATGAGTATGTCATCTAAATATGCCATGACCATGTGTATACGTTTCCGTAGAAACGCTTGGGCTGGTTTCAAATTTTTTGTGAACAGCCTGGGCTGATGATAACCCATTTGGCAGTGCTTTATACTGTCAGAGTTGTCCCATCCAGTTGAATTTTAAGTAACATCTGTGGTCACCTCGTATAGGCACTGAATGGTAAGCATCTTTTAAAATCGATGCTGGCCATTGAAGTAACCTTTGGGATTAATTGTTAAGCGGTAACAAAGGTATCTATTTTGTCAGATCTATGATGATGCGATGACCATCATCTTTTTTGTTTTTGATAAATATATTGGACACGAATTCTAATGGTTCGTGTTGAGTTTTCTCAATTACACCTTTTATGTGAAGCCGCTTCAGTTCAGCTTGCGCTTTTGATTTCCCTTTATCAGAAAGCACGAACATTCGGTTCAGTATATGTTGAACTGGAGGGCTGTACTTGTGTATAAACTCTGTTGTATATCCCTGGATACTGCTTAATCATGCTCCATGCATTCAGAAAAGAGTGTAATCTCCACCCAATCTACGTGCCCACTGTATATTGTAGGGAACCAGACCCACCTACCTCCATAGTTACTAGTGGCAGGTTTACTTTTTGTAGGTTCTTCGCTGTTGTTGTAGCGCTGGGGTCTGGATTTTCGGTTTGGTTGGCGTTGGAGGTCCCGCATCTTCCAAGAAGGCCGGCCTGGGCCATGGCCTAAAAGACTCATGTTTTGAATACCGGTCCTTCGAGCTTTCACCAGTTCTGCTGGTGGGTGCGTGGGGGTGCTGGGTTCCAGTAGGTTCTCTTGTTCCTGCACCCCCTGCACACTTGTCTTTTCTTCTGCGGACCACTCTTCCAGGTCAGCCCAGAACTGACCCGCAGTGCTCCCCTCAGATGAGGTAGAAGCACTGTGCAGCCCTCAAAGAGGTACTGCTGTGGGTTTATCATAGGGCCCACAGTGGCCCGACTCCATCTCCCGGAGTCTGTCACGTTGGAGCAAAGCTCCATACACCGCTTCTTCCCGCTCCAGCGCTCTCGGGCGCTGGCCGCCGGCGGTTATTCAAAGTCGGACTCCTCTGAGTCCACGACCTTGTTTGTTTTGTGTCTAGCCTGGCCGCGTGGATCTGGCCGGTGCGGAGGCGACATCGGGCACAGCTGATCCCACTATGGGTGATCCAAGTGCCGCTGGCTGCTGCTGGCTGCCCGCTGCTCCACGGTCCTCCTTCTCCAGCTTTGTCCTTACTGTCCTTCCGTGGAGTGGATATGGCCGGTGTGGAGGACATCTGGCACAGCTGATTCCATCTAGCCCACCAGCTTTGTCGCAGCCCGTTGTTTCTGAACCTGCAATCAGCATGGAAATACAAGAAAGACCGCAGCTCTTACCTGCAGGTCCAAGTTAAAATCGTTGCTACGGGTGAGCGTCGTTCCACCCCGCCTGCTGCCGTTATTGACTGGTCAAAAGTCAACGGCCCATTTGAATGGTCTCCCGCCCGGCCGTGGTGTTCTGGCCGGCGCGGGACCAAAGTCGGCACTGCCCTTCCTATTACGGGAGATAAACGTGCCTTCAGCTGCTGCCGGCTGCCTGCGACTCCGCTGTCTTCCCCAGCCAGCTTCACTAGCAGCACTTGTGGACACTCCTTTGTCCAGCTTCCCCTCCTGTACAGACCCAGCGCGGGGAAACATTAGGTTTGTTCCCTCTCCCGCCCGGCCCGGTGCGGGAGCGAGTCGGGAGAGAAAGTCGGGCACAGCTATTCCCATTACGGGAGATAGCGTGCCTTTGGTTGCTGCTGCCAGCGGTTCTTGCAACAGCTTTTCTCCTTTTGTCCCCTAATCTTAAAAAGGGGATAGAACACAAATACAAGCTACTGTCTTTGTGGGTTGTTGGCTCCGTTTTCCTCCACCCGTTTGGGGTGAAGTTTGGCACTCGCTCCCGTTATGGGAGATAGTGGTGCCGACGTCCGTTGCTGGCTGCCTGCTGCTGTTCAGCGGCAGCTCGGCAGCCTTTCTGCTATCAAGAAAAAAGGTAAGGAAAAATTCTCTTACCTGTTGTTGCTGGTTCTCAACCTGCCTTCGGGAGGAACGTCCTTCCTCCCGCTGTGATTTCCGCAGCCCCACGGACCCATGTAGCGTAGGTCCTTGGGGCTGTTGTCCGAGTTGTCGGACTGACGGCTCCGGAGTACTCCCTTGTCGGTGTTTTCTCCCTGGAGCTAAAGTCGCACGAACTCCCGCTAAGGGAGACTGTCGTGCCACCGGCCATTGCTGGCTGCCTGCTGCTTGCAGACTCCTCCCCCGCCAGCTTTCAACAGCCTTCCTGTAGAAAAAGGTAAGTAAAGAAACGACGTTCCCTTACCTTACTGTTGCAGGTTAAAAAAAACCCTGCCGTTTGGGAGGAACGTCCTTCTTCCCGACAATGACGAGTTACAATGCGTGTAGTGTAATGTGACACGCATGCGTCCTGGCGGGCTTCTTCATGTAGTCACTCACGTGACTCCGAAGTAAAATCCATGTTAACTGTGCTTCTGTTTTACCAGGGTCAGAAGAAGACTGAGCCACCCAGACAAACCTGATGCTCCCCTTGATGCCAGGGGAAGTTGCTGGGATGAATCCAAGTTGCCTGTGCCTCCTCAATGATCACAAAGGTCTGAACCCTAGAATGGACCTGGACCTTAGACTTTATTGTTCAACTTTGGCAATAAAGCCTATTGTGTGAGTTCACCTTCCTGTGTCATTGCTGATCTGGTGGCATCTCTGACCCCACACTCCACACCCCATTACTCTCACCACAAAGTTCCACCGGCAGATTGTTTCTGCTTGGTGTAAATGGGTGCTTGATGGTTGGCATGGACCCAGTGGGCTGAAGGGCCTGTTTCTCTGCTGTGTGATTACATGACTCAATGATTAATTGGAGAAAATGTAACCCTTGGGTCTCTTCAATCTTTTATAACAGTATGTCCATTTAACCAATGGTCGAATATCATTTAATCCCCATTCAGGAATAGTCTAATCAGATATGAAGGCAGATATAACTGTTGGTGTTGCCTCATCACCTGAGAACTCAGAATGTGTACTCTCAGTTCAGAAACCTTTTATTGGAGTAGGGAATAATCACTTGTCCATATAATAGGACACTTGTAAAAAAAAAACAGTGCAGTATTCAGAACACTGCATGAATGTCCTGACTTCTATTGTATGAGTGAAAATTAAGACCCCCTCTTTACTGTTAGTTCTGGTGGTTCCGTTTAGAATAATGGAACAGGGCTGCCATGGAGAATTTTGAAAAATGTAATGGTGCGACCAACTCTCATCTTGTCATCCTGTCATTTCTGCGATGACCTAATGGCCGCACTTTCTTATTTTGCTGTGCGTAAGTGTCACATATTCTGCGAGGACTGAGAACTGGGTCCCCGGCAGATTTATCTTCCCCCAATGACCAGAGACCGTAAAACAGAGATGTTGCCCAATCAAGTATTTGTCTTCCTGTTCGTTGGCCCGATAGCTTCAAAGGTTTCCTCTCCTGGTACAGTATGTCTTACTATTGCAGCTCTGAGAGGTTAGTGTTAGGTGTATTATTGTCACATGTACCAAGGTAGAGTCAAAAGCTTTGTTTTGCATACCATCCAAACTGATCAGATATACCATATATAGATACAATTAATTCCAACTCAAGTACAATAGGTAGAGCAAAAATATTGAGTGCAGAATATTGTTCTCAGTATTGCAGCCTGTCAGTTCTAGACAAAGACCAATGTCCTTAATGATGTAGAGGTGAATCAACCTATCCTCTAGCTTATAGGAGGACTGTTCAGAAGCCTGATAACAGAGGGAATCAGGGGATGGGTATCAGGAGTTATGGGGAGAAGGTAGGAGAGTGGGGTTAGGAGGGAGAGATAAATTAGCCATGATTGGATGGCGGAGTAGACCTGATGGGCCAAATGGCTTAATTCTGCTCCTATCCATTATTACCTTATGGAAAGTAGTTGTCCCTGAACCTGGTGGTGTGCACTTTCAAACTTCTGTGTCATCTGCTGGTTAGGAGCAGGAAGAAGGAGGAATGACTGGTGGGTCTTCTACTTGACAGAATCTAATTGGGATTCCACCCTATGATTTAATGACTCCTCAACTCAGGGAACTGTATAAAGTTTGGAAGGAGATTGGGAAATGGGGATGCCATTGTTCGACTCCAAAGGAGAAAGTTGTGCCCAAGATCTCCAAGTTCAAGTCCAAGTTCAAGTTCAAGTGAGTTTATTGTCATGTGTCCCTGTATAGGACAATGAAATTCTTGCTTTGCTTAAGCACACAGAACATAGTAGGCATTTACTACAAAACAGATAAATGTGTCCATATACCATGATATAAATATATACACACATGAATAAATAAACTGGTAAAGTGCAAATAGCAGAAAATGGTTATTAATAATCAGTTTTGTCCGAGCCAGGTTTAATAGCCTGATGGCTGTGGGGAAGCAGCTATTCCTGAATCTGGTTGTTACAGTCTTCAGGCTCCTGTGCCTTCTACCTGAAGGTAGCAGGGAGATGAGTGTGGCCAGGATGGTGTGGGTCTTTGATGATACTGCCGGCCTTTTTGAGGCAGCGACTGCGATAAATCCTCTCGATGGAAGGAAGGTCAGAACCGATGATGGACTGGGCAGTGTTTACTACTTTTTGTAGTCTTTTGCTCTCCAGGGCACTCAAATTGCCGAACCAAGCCACGATGCAACCGGTCAGTATGCTCTCGTGTGCACCTGTAGAAGTTAGAGAGAGTCTTCCTTGACAATCCGACTCTCCGTAATCTTCTCAGGAAGTAGAGGCGCTGATGAGCTTTTTTGATAATTGCGTTAGTGTTCTCAGACCAGGAAAGATCTTCAGAGATGTGCACGCCCATGAATTTGAAGTTCTTGACTCTTTCAACCATATAATATTGATATAAATGGGGCTGTGGGTCCCCCTCCCTAAGTATTTTTGAGAGCAGAGATTTCTCCCAATTACTGAACTTTCTTCACTTAGGTTGAAAGGGGCAATTTATCACATTTGACGATCATGCTGTGCATAGTTTGCTGATTGGCCGCCATTTTTGTCTAGATAACTGAACTCCGAGTAATAATGATGAAAGTTGTAGGACATGAAATAAACAAAAGTTCTCCCTCTATCATATTGGAATGGTGATCCGAGAGCAAAAAAGAGAACGCTGATGAAAAATGGAACAAATTAGGAGCAGCTGAGAACACAAGCGAAAACCTCTCTTATGGCTCCACGGATGAATACAAGTGCACGTGTTACTTTGTATTTAGTCGTTCTGTCATAAAGTCCAGTGGCAGTCGAGTGTGCTACACTTCACTTCAGCAATGACGGAGGAAACTATGTCCAAGCTGTTCATTCCCTGTCACTGAGCAATGGTTCCCAGCTGGAGGCTGCATGCACACAGAAGTTCTACTTTAACAAACACTTGAAATTGTAAAAGAACACAAAGTGCTGGGGCGACTCAGTAGGTCTGGAAGCATTTCTGGAGAACATGAAAAGGTGACATTTTGGGTTGAGACCTTTCTTCAGACTGAACGTTTTGGGTTGAGACCTTTCTTTAGACTGAACGTTTCGTGTTGAGACACTTCTTCAGACTGATTGTAAGACCCTTTTAACCTAGAATATTGGTTTTCAAAGAAGGGATCACCACGCCCAGTTCGGGTAAAATAATGGATCGCCAAGATTAGTTTCACTCCTGGTTTAACCTTGCACACACACAGGCAGAGTCGGTGCCGA
The DNA here is from genome assembly GCF_010909765.2 of Amblyraja radiata. Classification (NCBI taxonomy): domain Eukaryota; kingdom Metazoa; phylum Chordata; class Chondrichthyes; order Rajiformes; family Rajidae; genus Amblyraja; species Amblyraja radiata. The sequence continues at coordinate 14,815,759 of NC_045984.1, forward strand.
CTGTGCAACACCTCACCTGCTATTTTAACTTTAATCACATCGTTGCACCTTATGATTTCAAAACCAGTCATTGCTTTTAAGTGTCAACGCATTCACTGCAAGCGGTTTGAAGACTTGTTCTTGCGTGTATCAATGGTTTGATAGCTATTATTATTGGATCATAATGGGTAACCTTTGGATTAAAGTGAGTTTGAAAACCATTGACCCAGAACAGCTCAATGTAACTCATCCGATTGCTATCCTGAGCAAAAGGAGATATTGAGCCAAAACCTGCTGCCCGCTACCAAACACTGCAGATAGAAATACTAAATATAGGCTGAACTTTTTTTGGTTCTTTAATGTTGACTTGTTGGCAAGCACATACAGTGCATGGCAAGCACCTGTCCATACAGTTGTATTCATCACACAAGGCTTTGTACGATCAATACAACTGTGTGGACAGATGAAACAAGCCGTACAAAATTCTTATGGGGTTGGACAGGCTAGATGCAGGAAGATTGTTCCCGATGTTGGGGAAGTCCAGGACAAGGGGTCACAGCTTAAGGATAAGGGGGAAATCCTTTAGGACCGAGATGAGAATAAACTTTTTCACACAGAGAGTGGTGAATCTCTGGAACTCTCTGCCACAGAGGGTAGTTGAGGCCAGTTCATTGGCTATATTTAAGAGGGAGTTAGATGTGGCCCTTGTGGCTAAAGGGATCAGGGGGTATGGAGAGAAGGCAGGTACGGGATATTGAGTTGGATGATCAGCCGTGATCATATTGAATGGCGGTGCAGGCTCGAAGGGCCGAATGGCCTACTCCTGCACCTATTTTCTATGTATCTATGTATGTATCTAAGCCCTCATATTAACTGGTTGACAAAACTGAGACATTGCTCCTCAGCTTTTAAAGGTGCCTAAAAATTGAAATCTTCCGAATGCCTTTAACATTCAGGAAGATTCCAAACATTTATGAAAATCAGAACTTTATTTCACATTTTAAAAGAAACTAAAGCATTTAACAACACTTCCTCACCCTTTTCCCGTGTTGCTATTCCTCTCATTTTAGTTGAACGGCTTTACTGTTCCTGTTCGGATCCAACCTGCCACAAGTCCAGAGAGCAGATTCCATGAGGCAACAGCTGGAACTCTGGCAGGTTTGCGTTCCGCTGCTGGACACATAAGGAGACAATTGTAGGTGCAGAGCCCAGATGTCACCCAGTGGAGTTCAGACAGATTTTGTTATTTTCTTTTGGATTTTTGTGGAATTCCTGAAATGTTCACTCACCATAGAGGTTTTGGCCACCATTGTGGCACTGAGCAACCAGCATTTCTCCAAGACAGTCATTTTGTGACAACATTGTATTAGCCAGCGATTTGGAAGAAAGGTAAGTGGAACAGCAAATAAAGTCAAAAAGCAGTGGCATCTAAAAGTAGAAGAAACGGAACTTGTCCAGAAAAAAAATGGGATGAAGATACTTATATATAAATTATAGCATAAAATCAATCTCAGTCATTTATTTGTGTGGTTAATAAAGTTAGATAGGCACATAAAGCTGGAGTAACTCAGCGGAACAGGCAACATCTCTGGAAAGAAGGAATGGGTGACGTTTCGGGTCGAGAACCTTCTTCAGAATGAAAGTCACTGGAAAGGGGAACAAGAGATATAGACGATGATGTAGAGAGATAAAGAACAATGAATGAAAGATATGCACAAAAGTAACTATGATAAAGGAAGCAGGCCATTGTTAGCTGTTTGTTAGGTGAGGGAGGGATAGAGAGAGAGGGAATGCCAGGGTTACCTGAAGTTGGAGAAATCAATATTCATACCACTGGGCTGTAAGCTGCCCAAGCAAAATATGAGATGCTGTTCCTCCAATTTACTTTTATCCTCACTCTGACAATGGAGGAGACCTAGGACAGAAAGGTCAGTGTGGGAATGGGAAGGAGAATTAAAGTGTCCGGCAACCGGGAGATCAGGTAGGCTCAGGTGGACTGAGGAAAGGTGTTCAATAAAAAGATTGCCCAGTCTATGTTTGGTCTCGCCGATGTATAACAGTCCACATCTTGAACAACGGATACAATAGATGAGGTCGGAGGAGGTGCAAGTGAACCACTGCCTAACCTGAAAGAACTATCGGGGTCCCTGGACAGAGCCGCGGGAGGAGGTATAGTGACATGTGTTGCATCTTCTGCGGTTGCAGGGGAAGGTACAGTTGATTGACAAGGGAATTACTCAATCATCTCCCCTTTGTCATTAGATCCACCTTTCCCAATAGTTACTTATTCATTCATAGAGGTATATTAAAACTCTGTCAAAGATTAATGGCTTGTGAATTATATTAAACAATAGGGAGACCAAGAGATATAGCAATGGGGGGGGGGGGTTACAAATTAGGATCAAATTCAATGTCCAGATATGTAAGAGTCTGGAGGTGGAATACTGAAGTGAAAAAGTAAAGCTGTAGCTTAAACTAGTGTCCAGCCTGAGTTTAGTGTGAACACATCTCAGGGTATAAAAAAGATGTCCATTTTGTAGTTAATGTACACTGGAGGGCATGATAATATAAAAGTAAATCATACCGTACTGCATCCAGTTTGGTATTATGGTAACCCTGCTTCCATAACTGGGTTACCCTTATTTCTGAAACTCACATGTAGAGATTGGCTATTCAATCATCCATACGAACAAAAAGGTCAGAAGAGGCAATGCCTGTAGAAAAGAAAATATAACTTGAGGGGGAAAAAGAAGTGATTATACAGCTCGGCTGGGCAGGCAAGGCTGATGTGCTTATATAATGAATCATGGCAGGAAGTATCTAGCAGAGGTCGGTGTGACCCTTCTCTTGAACACACATGCAGTACTGAAATCCTCTGCTAGTTAATACAATAAAGGCAGCTTACAATTCTGCAGAGGTATTTATGGAAATACTGAGAGAAGCTGGAGGCTGTGATAAAACTATTGATGATGAAAAATAACCAAGGAGACAAGATTTTGTGTGTGTGTGTGTGTGCGTGTGCGTGTGCGTGTGCGTGTGCGTGTGCGTGTGCGTGTGCGCGTGCGTGTGTGTGTGTGTTGCAGGCAGCAAACATTCAATTAACAATGACTCTTTGCCGTAGGTCAGTACGCGACCGTGCAGGGCTATATGGTGCATTGTCTTCATAACTCATGGGTTAGTGCAGCAGATGAAAGTAGAGTGTCTGGTGACCGGTGCTTCATACGTTCAGCATATTTGTGTTGTAAACTTGTTTGTTTGATGAGCACTGCAGAGGAGCTGATATCGAAGAGCAGTGCAAGCTGTGTTGGTGATGGGGAAAGCCCAGGAACCATTTATCTGACACCTCAGGAGCTGGATACAAGGAATCAAGCTGCAGGGGCTATTTGAATGAGTTAGAACCTGTTAAAATGCATGCAGCTCCTGTATGTTGTGAGAGAGCTGCACAAAGCCAGCATTTGTAGCACGTACAGGGTGTCATTGTGACGGGGAAAGGATTGCCATTAACAGCATAATGATGACTAGGACTTTTCGGATCCATTTGTTTTCCTTCACCGTACAAGGGAGTCATGCTTGCATGAGGTAATATTGCTCAGCGAGTTTCAGCCACTGGACATCTCATTTATCAATATTCTCGTCCCCGTATGAACCGGCTCATCTCCTGTGACAGAGAAGATGCCTTCCCAAGCAACAAGAACATATACATTTTGAATATCTGACCATGAGATGGCCCTTTGCTAAATTTTCGTGCTGGCTTTGAAAGGGTGCTTTCGTGCCGGCAAGCAAAAGGTCAGTACAAAGGCATTGTTCTTACACAAATAAATTTTGATTGCAAAGCGAGCAGAAGTCACTTAGCATTACAACAACTTGCCTTTGTGTTGCCTTTAAGGTATGAAAACATCTTGAGGCACTTTATGGAGTTGCAAAGATTAACAGATGCAGAGCATAAGTTGATAATAGTCAGAATGACCAGGGGACATTAGGACCTGAGGAGAGATGAGATATTTAAAAGGAGAGCGGTGTGGAGAGGTGGAATATTCTGGGAGAGAATTGCGGGAACTAATTGTGAACGCCATTGATGGGGCATAAGTGGAGATATGATGTGGACAGAAGATCTCAGTTAGCCATGAAGCATCCAGGGAAACGGGTGCAGAGACTACAAAGGAATTTCAACACAGAATGCTTGCTTCTTTTGAAGTACAGCACTTAGTACAGCTTTGGCAGCCCTGCAGCAAGAACCGGGAGTTAAAGTTACCCAGGACTGAAATCCAAGCTTACAAGTCCTCTTTCTCTTTCAGTGTAGTTACACTCAGCCCTGCCATCTTCAACTAAAAGCTTGGCCATACTATTTGTTCTGCTAAAACTTGCTTAGGCAGTATGTATAAGAGTAAATATCCACTGGAAGTGCAAGGAACACCTGCAAGGAAGGAGTATTATGATTGACAAGGATGTGTTGGCATTGTTTGCTGGACCCAGGCCAATGCTTGAAGCCCGTTGTGCTACTGTTCTTCTTCAAAAGCTGGAAAGAACTAAACAGCCAGTTCACCTGCTCAGGGCCCAGTAATTATGCTGCATCGAAGGTTGTTCTCCAGTTGTTGATTGGCAGCTGAAGAGGACAGAAGAAAGTTAAGTTGATAAACAATGTCAGTTAACATTTCCAAAGTTATTTTAATAATGGGACAATATGAGTTGCAGGGACACACAAACTTTTCACTTGAACTATACACGCACCAAACTTTTTTATTTCTCATTTTTTATATTGTTTACAGTGTACTGTATTTACATATTTTGTTGTGCTGCCGCAAGTAAGAATTGCATTATTCTATTAGGGACATATGACTATAAAACACTCTTGACTTTTGAGAAGCAGATTCCAGTGGCCTCTACTCTTTGAGAAGATAGGATAGGATAGGATTCAATTTATTGTCATTTGGACCCCTTGAGGTCCAAACGAAATATCGTTTCTGCAGCCATACATTACAAAACAAAAAGACCCAAGACACAACACAGTTTACACAAACATCCATCACATCGTTGTGATGAAAGGCAAAAAAAACTTATCTCTCCACTGCACTCTCCCCCCCATGTCAGTCAAAGTCAAAGCCCCCGGCATCGACGGCGATTGTCCCGCGGCCATTAAAGCCACGCCGGGTGATGCAAGGTCGCGCACCGGGTCTTGGTGTTAGAGCCCCCGGCGTGCACTCGCAAAGTCCCGCGGCCATTCCAAGCCACGCGGGGCGATGGTGTAAGGCCCCGCTCAGGTAATCTTCAACCCCGCAACTCGGGCGGGAGAAGTCGCCGTTGCGGAAGCCCAGAAAAGCGGTCTCCCCACCAGGGACCCGCGGGCTCCCGGTGCCGCCGTCCACCAAACCCGCAGTTGCAGCCTCCGAATCTCCGGGGGTCGGGTCACAGCAGTGCTCAACCACAGCTCCACCCGCTCCGGACTCGGACAGCCCCGTGACGGTGAGTAGTCGGCAGCTCCGCAGCTGGAACCCCAGGTCGTTCCTGTTGGAGGCCGCTCCACGTTGCAGCCCCAACGACAACGGAGACCCGACAAAGAAAAGGTCGGGTCTCCCGTGCAGGGGAAAGATTTAAAGTTACCCCCACACCACCCCCACCACCCCCACACACATACCCCAACAAAAAAATAACAAAAACTACAGATGCAGGCATTAAAACAGGAGTTGGCAGTGAAAAAGGAAACGAACGTTCTAAAAGGTTTCTACCTTCATTTTAGCAGACGGCCCTCCATAAACAGCCTGCAAGTTTACCCAAGAAATGGCCGCACTTCATCCTGGACAATGTGCACTAAACACATCAGATCATGGATTTGTGTTAGTGGGATATACATTGGCCATTATCCCTGCTCTTGATTGTCAGGCTACTTACAAATATATATGTGGGCAGGAATAGATTCTAGGTGGGTGTATGGAACAAGCTGCCAGAGGAGGTAGTTGAGGCATTAACTATCCCAACATTTAGGAAACAGTTACATGGACCAGACAGGTTTGGAGGGATGTGAACCAAATGCTGGCAGGTGGGAGCAGTGTAGTTGGGACATGTTGGCCGGTGTGGGCAAGTTGTGCAAAGGGCCTGTTTCCACACTGTATCACTCTATGACTCTAGTCCAGCTGCAATGTTCAGCATTTAAATAGGATTCTGACAAATCATAAAACCCCTGTCCCACAGTACGAGTTCATTCTTGGTTCTTGGTTTCTTGGTCCTCCAAAATATTCCAAATGGAATTTAAACTGGAGGTGGAGTTCTCCCGTGTTTGCCCTGATTCGAACTCTGAGATTTACGGTAATGGCCACTTGTCGGTACTCGGGGCTCTCGTGCACATGTTTCATCATGTTGAAAAATCTTCACGAGTCTTCCTGTGCTTACTTGCCATTAGCGAGTATTCCCGAGTACCTGCCGTTAGCGCTAGGAAACGTCCCCGAGCTCCGACGTACCCGCTACGTTCATTCTCCGTGCTTACCACGAGTTTGATTTTTTTTTAACTCGGGAGAGCTCTTGGAATGAACTCGTACCGTGGGACAGGGCTATCACTCTGCTTCTCTCTCCACAGATGCGGCCCAACCTGACCTGCTGAGTATTCCCAGCACTGCCTGGTTTTTTTTTTCAGATTCCCAACACCTGCATTTACAGTTGAATAACCTGGCACTCACTGTTCGTGGGATCCATTTCGCTTGAGGAAGTACAGAGGGTAGAATGCAAACCCTTCCAGGAGAGACCAATGCAATGCAGGCAAGGAGGACAGAAAACCTATGAGAAAAGGAAAAGATGATGAAAAGGAAAATGATTTCAATGGCAATCCAGTCAAGGAGAATTAGGTGCAGCTATTCCCCTTCAAATTGACTTGTAAGCCTGATCCAAATACAATCCAGAACCAAACATGAAGTTTCAACATTTCTGGGCCTTTTCTCACTCTTTTCTTGTGTTTACATATCCTTGTGCAAGTAAAGGGTCAAATCTTGAAATCCAATTATAAAATATTTCCTACTTTAGCACTACATTGGCAATCACAATCAATGAACACAGGGATGGTGTGGGAACTAGGGCAGCATAGTGGCGTAACGGTTGAGTTGCTGCCTTACAGCGCCAGACCCGGGTGGGAGGGAGGGAGGGAGGGAGGGAGGGAGGGAGGGAGGGAGGGAGGGAGGGAGGGAGGGAGGGAGGGAGGGAGGACTCCATCTATGGATCCTGACAGTCCTTTCAGATGAGGTAGAGGTTCATTCGGCATGTCCTCCAGCCTCATCTACTGTATCCGTTATTCTTGGTGTGGACTCCTATATACCAACGAGATCAAGCTCAAATGGGTGGTTGTTTTGCTGAACACCTATGCTCAGTCTGCCTTGGCCCATGCGATCTTCCAGTTGCCAAACATTTCAACTCCCCATTCCATTTCCATACTGACCTTTCTGTCCTCCTCCACTGTAAGAGTGAGACCACATGCAAATTGGAGGAACAGCACCTCATAATTTGCTTGGGCAGCTTACAACCCAACCATATGAAAATGTATTTATCTAATTTTAAATAACTGTTGCATTTCCTCTTTCTCCAACCCTCACCCACCCTAGTCATCCTGCTAGTTTCACTGTTTGTATCACTTCATTATCACGTCTTCCACATCCAACAATGGACCATTGTGGGCTCCACCTTTCTTGAGTCATCAGAGCAGCTGTTTGTTCTGTACCTTTCCATACCTCTAGTTTCCCTCTCCCCTGACACTCAGTCTGAAGAAGGTTCTCAACCCGAAACATCACCTATTCTTTCTCTCCAGAGACGCTGCCGGACCCACTGAGTTACTCCAGCATTTTGTGTCTATCTTAGAGGCAGGACAAAGCCTGGCAAGTGCAAGGCGAGGGTTTTTTTTTTTTTTTAAATGGTGGGTGGTTGACTACAATTGAAAGACAAAATGTGTGAGATACACATCGAAGAGACGCAAATTGTGAAGCCAGGGAGAGAAATGTAGGTGGTGGACGAGGGGAGTGGAAATAAATGGGTGCATGTCCAGGAAGAGAGTGAAGGGGAGAGGTTTCAGTTAAAACTGGACATTTCAATGTTTATACCATTGGATTGGGTCTTTTTTTGTAAACAGGCATCTGCAGTTCCTTGTTTATCAATAATTTACATCTAATAGTCAAAAGTCAAAGTCAAAGTATTCTTTATCGTCATTCAGACCTTTCAGTCTGAATGAAATTTCATGCCTTGCAGTTATACATATAATAAAAATAACAGAAACACACAATAAACACAAATTTAACAACCACCACAGTGAGTTCACCAGGCACTGTGATGGAAGGCAAAAGTCTTGAAAGTCTTTGTCTCTTCCTAATATACCTGGGCCTGTGTCATCTCCATGAAATATCCCATAGCTCTCGAGAGCCAACAGCAATTTTCAACTTAGACAATCTCAACAGACATATCCATTGTGATCAAATATCATGTTAACTGAGAAATAATGGTCATGAGCTCACCCTCTCTGTATGATGTTACGTTATTATTTTGTTATATAATTATACCCATTTTAAGAATATTGTGTGCTTTCCTTGAAAGGACATCCATTGTGTATGTCTGTAAGCAAAGCAAAAAGGAAGTAACTGGGTGGACTCCAAGCTACTGTGCAGCTGTGTGAACCTAATCATTAAAATCGGGGTTAAATCATCAGAGTTTATGGCACCACAGATGGATATTTATCCCTATGATTCCACTGCAATTGGGATGAAAGGGTCACAAACGTCAAACATATTCCATACAGGTTGGAAGTTACAGCTAAGGCATTAATATTTTCCACAATCTTTTATATTGTTTCAAAATTTGATTCACCTAGATCAGGCCCACTCACAAAACTGACCAAGGCCCTAATCACGACTGTGAGAGTCTACCAATCGTGTTGGTTTGGGAAAAGTCATCAAACCTGGTTCCCTTTCATGGTTCCAGCATGGCCTCAATACTATATTCAGATTGAAAAATAACTCACGGCTGGAATGCATAAATGTGAATAATAATTGGGCCAGTATGAATTATTTTGCAATTTTTGTTAATTTTATATCAGCTCCCTCACAGGAGGTCATCTGCATTTTAATATTGAAAACGCTTACTTACTGCAAAACCTATTTTCAGCTCCACTAATGAAAGAGGGTGATCTTTCCACTCTGAGATACATTAATGAAGGAGATTAATGAACATTTACTGTATGGTCCATTACACTACAAAATCACACATGCTAAAGGAAGAATTTACATTTGAGAAAATGCCAATTATTTTTATTAGGCACTTGAACTCTAACCTCATCAACACAAATTTGTGTGCGTTTTGGGCATCACCCTAATAATGCCCAAAGAGTAAACTCTCTCCCTGATCCTTTGCATCCATTAGAGTTAGGTTAAGTTGCATCTTATATAAGATATTGCATCTTCAATATAGCTGTGGTCATGGAGACACACAGCATGGAAACAGGCCCGTCAGCACACCAACAATTAAGCACCCATATTTACATTAATCCAACATTAAACTCAATTTTTTTTAAATTCTCCACGCATTCTCATCAACTCTCCTCCCATGGATTCTACAACTCACCCACACACTTGGGGCAATTTACATGGGCCAATTTGGGATGTGGGAGGATACTGATGCACTCGATGAAAACCCATGCGGATAATGTGCAAATCTCCAGCACAGCACCAGAGATCTGGACTGAATCTGGATCTCTGGTGTTGTGAGGTGGTGGTTCTACTAGTTGTGCCACTGGGCCACCCATAATAAAGAGATCTGCTGCCCAAGACGCTACTAAGTAACCTGTTGTCGATGCAACGTTTTTTTCTGAGCTACCAAGGGCAATGCCTTCCCAATTCAGAAGATAAAGTCCTATCAGCTAAGGCAACACAGTAGCACAGCAAATAGAGCTGCTTCCTCACTGCCTCAGAGACCCCAGATCAAATCTGACCTCCAGTGCTGTCTGTGTAGAGTTGATGTGTTCTGCCTGTGACCCAGTGGGTTTCCTCAGGATATCAGCTGGAGTTACAATCGATTTTTGTTGCAAACAGTGCAGTATAAAATAGGTGGATTTACACACCCAATGATTTGTGTCATTGAATCATACAGTATGGTGAACAGAACAGACCATTCAACCCAACTTGTCCATACCGACCAAGATGCCATATCGAAGCGAGTCCCATTTGGCCCATCTACCAATCAATCTTTCCTGTCCAAGTACATGTCAGTCTATTAAATGCTGTAATAGTATCTGCCTCAACTACCTCCCCTGGCAGCTCATACCATCCACCACCCTCTGAGTGAAAATGTTGCCCCACAGGTTCTTATTAAACCTTGTTCCTTTCCCCATAAATGTATATATATATGAATGTGGAAGTCACCACAGGACAGGAAAACATACTTCATTCCAGCATCTCTGTTATCTTCTGTATCACTACCCACGCCCCTTGTAATTATGTGCACCTCAATCTCGTCTCTAATCAGCCTTCACCTCTCCAAGGAATAAAACATAAAATTGGTGGCTTTGTTGATTGTGGGGAAGATAATATTCAGCAGCTAAATGCTATTGGTTTTGTAAAATGGGAAGAGCAATGACAGAAATTTTATTCTGAAAAATGTGAGCCGATGTGCTTTGAAAGGACTCATAAGGTAGGAATGTAGAATCAGAATCAGAATATTACTTTATTTGCCAAGTATGTTTTGCAACATACGAGGGATTTCATTTGCCAAGTCAGTCATACAAATAAAAATGAGTGGGGAGACCCTGGGGAGTACTGATGAACAGTGTGAACTTGGTGTACATGTCCAAGGATCCTGTACACAAAGAGTGCAAGAACTTTACAGCACAGACTCAGGCCCTTCAGCCCACCTTGTCCATGCCGATCAAGTTAGCATTCTGGGCTACTTCCATTTGCCTGCATTTGGCCCATATCCCACAAAGCCTATACATCTGTCCAAATGTTTTTTGAATGTCAGAATTGTATCCGCTTCTATCATGTCCACTGGCAGCTCATTCAAGATGCGGACTACCATCTGAATGAAAAAGTTGCCCCTGAGCTCCCTCTTAATTTTTTCTCCTCTCACCTAAACCCCTTGCCCCCTAGTTTTAGAATCCTGTCCCCTGGGGGAAAATAACTGAGTCCATGCTCCTCGTGATCTTGTAAACCTCAGCAAAGGTAAACAATGTGGTTAAGAAGGCATACTGGATGCTTGCTTTCATTAGCCTGGGTATCAAATGGAAGAGCGTGGAGGTTATGGTACAATGATATTAAACATTAATTAGTTGGAACACAGCTAGAATATTATGTGCAGCTCCAGTTGCTGCATAATGGTGAATCAGTGGAATTAATTGCTACAGACGGCTGTGAAGGCCAAGTCATTGGGTATTTTTTAAGGCGCAGATTGACAGATTCTTGGTTAGTAAGGGTTTCAGTCGTTGTGGGGAGAAGGCAGGGGAAGATAGAACAGCCATGATTGAGTGGCGGAATGGACTTGATGGGCCGAATGGCCTAATTCTGCTCTTACATCTTATGAAGATGCAGAGGAGAGGGATGGAGTGTTTCAGCTTTAAGGCTGGATTCATTTTTCTGTAAGGGGAACACACCGAGGGATGGCCTTACTGAGACGCACTAAATTATATGGGGCATATATAGGGTAGGTGTGAAAACACACAGTCTGAAGGGGCAGAGGTGACAAGGGCTCGCAGACATTTAGGAAGTCTTTTGATGAACACCTGAACATCTAGGCACTAATAGATCTGGGCCAACTGCTGGAAAGTGGGAACAGTATGGAAAGGTGCTTGGTCAACAGGACATGGTGGTGTAGTGGACCAGAAGCTAGGCTGTATATTTCTATGACTATGTGACATATATCATCCTCACACCTGCCGAAATTTATTTGACTGTGTGAGAATATTGATTTTGGCACTGGTTTAATATTGTCTCGTGTACAGGGATACAGTAAAACTTTGCTTTGCGTGCTGTTCAAGGAATCATAACATACATGGGTATATGAGACGAGTGTAAGGATTAATTGGCTAATTGGGAGACAGATAATATCCTGCTGAGCCTGAGTAATGCTGAATGATGCCTTCCCTTCACTGAAATGTACTCGGTCTCAGCAGAAACATAAACGATTCAACACGGGCTCTGGGTGAGTTTGTAAATTGCTCGATCTAAGCTTCCCCCCCAGTCTAGTTTCAGTCAAAAATCACTGAATCAAGCACTCGAACAACTAATCTTTATTTTAACTAAACACAATTACAGTTCAACTACTGTACCTATCCCACCACAGGTTCGATCCTCGTTTCTGCCTGGTCGAGCCCTCTAGGCCTCACTCAAAAAGAGACACTCCAGAAGGTCACGTAGTCCCAAGCACTCTCCCAGAAGATCGACACGGGACTTGGTGGCAGCGGACTTTTATAGGTCCCGGGACCTCGAGGGGCCAAACCACATGGGGGTGGTCTCTTAATAATCCAATTACAGTTATCGATTAAACCCATACGTAACAGACATCTCCCTAACCCAATAGTACAGCAGCTCAATACTTTGTATAAGAAAGAAAGCTCTGGAAGGGAGCAAACAAGAACAAGGGCCAGGAAGCGAGCAGACAAGATCATCTCTGACCCCTCTCACCCTGGCCACAAATTCTTTGAATCACTTCCCTCTGGAAGGCGACTCCGGACTGTCAAAGCTGCCACAACCAGACATAAAAACAGTTTTTACCCACGAGTAGTTGCTCTACTCAACAGCCAAAAATCTGTAGCCTCCCTTTGATCTGGTATTTTGTTGGTTCACGTGCTTGATCAATGGTGTTTTATCATTAATGTTTTATTATTATTAATGTTTAGTGTTTTCTTGGTCATTCGTAACTGTCACTGTATGTCATGTTGTTACTTGTGGGTGGAGCGCCAAGGCAAATTCCTTGTATGTGAATATTTGGCCAATAAACTTACTTACTTACTTACTTAAAGTGGCAACATGACATATAGTGACAGTTAAGAAGGATACATAAAACATTAAACATTAATAAACATTAGTCTGATGAAAGGTCTCGACGCGAAACGTCACCTATTTATTTTCTCTAGGGATGCTGTCTGACCCGCTGAGTTACTCCAACTTTTTGTGCCTATCTACTACCGGGAAGGATTGGTTTCTCCTGCAGGAAGTTTTTGTCGAGTTGGTTCTATCAAAACTCATTTGTTTATATCAAAAAGGAATTTCCATCTATACTTCCCCAAAACATTAGGATCTTCTTTAAACCTCCTCCACAACTAAAAATAAAAATTGTTGAATTTCCGCTCTTTATTTTTATATCTATGCAATTTCCATTGAAATGTGCCACTCAGTAAACCGCTGTGAGCATATTATACTGTTCAAGTGAATTATTCAAAACCTTTACTTGCACTGAACACTCTGTTCCACTCATCCTCCCATGCATGAGTATCATGTAAGTGATATCTGGTGCCTGGCCAGATAGGCTGATAAACAGAACACTGATTAAAAGGACACTGAGAACTCCACTAATAGCCTCTTCCACTAAAAGACAGCATATTAAGCTAATTTAAGATAATTGAAAAGAAAACCAAGTTGGATATAAAGCAGGTTTATTATTGTTTATTCTGTGGGATAGACACATTGTGTCATGGCCATTGTTGAACGTGGTTTGTGACAGGGACAGTATTGGAAGCTCACTTATCCGGTGTTTCGATATTTCATACGTGATCGAGAGGGAGGCAAAAGGAATGTAGGAGTAGCGTTATTAATCAGGAAAGCTGCCACAGTGGCACTCAGCAAGGAGATGCTGGAGAACCTGTCTATTGAGGTGATCTAAGTAGAGCTTAGAAATAAGAAGGATGCAAGCATTCTAATCGGATTGTAATACATGTGGGAGATAAAGGAACAGATATGTAGACGGATTTTAAAAAAAACATGTCAAAGCAACAGAGTTGTCCAAGTGGAAGACTCTGATTTCTAATATTGACTGGGACTTGCTTAGTGCCAAAGGCTTAGACGGGGCAGATTTTGTGAGGTGTATTCAAGAGGGTTTCATGTCCAACCTGAGAAGTGTTGGGAAAATGAGCATGGCCAGGTGAAAGGTGTTTCTGTGGAACAGCATTTTGGGAAAGTAATCACAACTCCATAAGTTTGAAGATAGTTTTGAATATGGAGAAAACTGGACCTTGTGGGAGAGTACTTAAGTGCAACAAGGCATGAGCTCGAGAGGGTACACTGGGGGCTATTGTTGTTGGCTAAGTCTACATTTGCTATGTGAGAGTAATTTAAAGACCAGTTAATGGAAGTTCAAAGCCGACATGTTCCATTGAGGAGGAGGGATAAAGATGGTAAAGGGCAGCTTGGTTGACCAAAGTGGTTGTAAATTTGCATGCAAATTTTAAGAGGATGGAATCAGACAAGGCCTTTGAGAAATATAAAGGAAGGGGGAAATAACTCGTGGGCGATTGGATAGGTCAAAAGATATGAGGAAATTGCTTTGGCAAGTCAGATTAAAGAAAATCCCAAAAAGGTTTTATACCTATATTTAAAAACAAGAAGGTAACCAGGGAGAAATAATAATAATAATAAATTTTATATTTAATGGGCGCCTTTCATACAAAATCTCAAGGACACCTTACATAGTAATCGGAATAAAAACATATAATCGGAGTAAAACAAGTAATTAAAGACATCACAATGACACAAATTAAAAACAGAATTCAATCCAAAAACAGAAAATCAAAAACACAGTGTGAAGAGAGAGCAGCGGCAACCAATTCGTGCCAGCGTCCACTCTCCCTTCACGGCAGCCATCTTGGACACAGACCTACAAGACTACAGTTAGACAAATAGGACTGGTCAATGAATTAGAAGCGATTACGAGAGCCTGAACAAAGTTCTTTGCACCTGCACACAGGCAAGGTCCCAGAAAACTGGAGACGACTTACCTTCTTAAATAAAGGAACAATATTAGCTCGAGAAAATCCAGGAAATGATAGGACAGTAACCCTCAGTGGTTGGGAAGCTATTGAAGAGAATTAATAGGGATAGGGGTTACTCCCATTTGGAAGAGAATGGGCTACTTAGGGGCAGTCAGCATAGTTTTGTACACAGCAGTTGCACCAATTTGATCAAGTTTTATGAGGAGATTAAACTAAGTGGGACCCGTTGGGTCCCAGCATCACATGGGAGGGCTGGTCCCCCAACGCAATATTCCACCTCTCCACCAATTCCAATATTGGTCGCCTGTGGGGGTGGGGGGGCTTTCTGGAGTGCTACTATGGGTGTTGTGGGCTGAAGGGACTGGTTTCCAGAGGGCTAGTATGGACATTGTGGGCCAAATGGATTCTTGGGCTGGCGGCTCAGTCACTCAAGCCTGTTGTGCTGGCAGCTCACTCACTCGCGCTGGTGGGCTGGCAGTTGACTCACGGCTACTTCTTCAAATTCCGTTTCAAGCAGGGTGCAAGGCCACCAAATTCAAGCGCAGTTTCTTACCACTTCAAGCAGGTTGCAAGGCCACTAAAGACAGCGAGTAGTGACCTCTCCCTCCTCCATCTTGCAGAGACTGAGCCACGCCCACAATTCTGAGTTTTATAGTCCCTCCCCCTCCCACCAGAAGGGGCGTGGCCTTCATGGCATGATTGACAGGAGAGAGAATCTCAATATTTTTTAAACACTAATAACTCTTTTATTTTTCATCGATGGGAAAAATCCTCGGCACCTGATGAGAGTAGGGGGACTGAGTAAGATGGCCAAAAATCACAGCCGTACGTGGTAGCGTTTTTCTAAAATCAATATAAAGCGCAAACAGGAAGTGGTCAAGATTAGACTTTTATTTATATAGAAGGCAAGGCAACTTTAATTAGGCAAGGCAACTTTAATTAGGCATGGCAACTTTAATTAGGCAACACAGCTTTAGCATTTCCAAAGTAAAGGCAACACAGCTTTAGCATTTCCAAACCAAAGGCAACACAGCTTTAGCATTTCCAAACTATATTTTCAAACCACATTAAAGGCATTGACAGGTCAGTAAAACCACTCACAGTTTAGTAGACATGTGTTCAGTGTTATTCACAGCTCAGACTGAGAGACAAGACCTCTCGCTCCCCCATCTTACAGAGGCTGTCTGGGGCACTCAACACTTCCGGGTTTTATAGTCCCTCCGGAAGGGGCATGGGCTTCAGGAGAGAGAATCTCAACATTTTTTAAACACTAATAACTCTTTTATTTTTCATCGATGGGAAAAATCCTCTTGTCCTGCACAGCGGAGGGAGACTCTGAGTAAGATGGCCAAAATCACAGCCGTAAGTGGCAACTTTTTTTCTGTAAGGGGGAAATATACAATTAATGGTTTGGCCCTTAACAGCATTCAGATGCAGATGGATCTTGGGAGTTCAAGTCCATAACTTGCTGAAGATAGCAACATAAGTGCGTTATGGTACAGAAGGCAAATGGTATGCTTCCCTCCACAGGTCAGCGCACTGTATAAGAGGTATGATGCAGCTTTATAGGAAGTTGGTTTGGCCGCATATGGAGTATTGTGTGCAGTTCTGGTCACCCCATTACAGGCAGGATGTGGAGGCTTTGGAAAGGGTGCAGAGGCGGCTTACCAGAATTAGGAGGTATTAGCGACAGGGAGAAAGTGCTTGTTATCTCTGGAATGCCGAGGTTACGAGGGGAACTGACAGAAGGATGTAACATTATGTGAGGCATGGACCAGGTTAACCTATGATGAGCATTAGTCAGCACTGCGTCTGTAGTCGCTGGAGTTTAGAAACACACAGAATAGTGAAAAGCTTGGATAGAGTGGATGTGGAGAGGATGTTTCCATTAGTGGGAGAGACTCTAGAACTAGAGGTCATAGCCTCAAGCGGCCTTTTCACGGGGCGACTTGACGCAAGAGTTAACCGGAGTTTAACATCGTGGGAACCTCGTGCGATAACAGTGCGGCATTCGTGGACCACCGTGGACCACCGTAGCGCTAACGGCAGGTCATCGTGTAACTTGGTCACTCGGGAGAAAATTCAAGAAAGTTTGAATTTCTCCAAGATTGACTTGTACACTTGTGGTTGAGTATTGCAACATTATATGAACGTAGTGGCCAGTGCGATATCCGTAATAACTCTTGCGGGTACCGTGGGAACTCCTGCGAACGGTGAACCCGGAAGCTGGACAGAGGGGACAGAAGGTGAGTAAAAATTATCTTCTGTGGGATTGAATTTAAAAAATAAATAAAAAATAAAGATTTGCATCCGCATATGGACATCAACTTATTCATGAGTTATGTTAATGAGATTCAAGAAAATAACTATAATCTTTAAAAGGGACTTTAAAAGGGACTTTACTGAAAGGTTACGCGATTTTTATGGTCCGTGAGAAATTTTTCACATGTACTTCTTTGAGAGATACAGGTCGGAGTCCTCGGGTCCAGGGGTCCGGAACGCTACCAATCAATGTTGTACAGAGACCCGTGTAAGGAGTGAACTGCACATGCTGGTTTAAACCGAAGACAGACACAAAAAGCTGGAGTAACTCAGCGAGTCAAGCAGCATCTCTGGAGAAAAAAAGCTGATGTTTCGGGACGAGACACATCTTCAGACTCAATTCCGATTAGGCTGTCTGAAGAAGGGTTCCGGTGTTGGGGGAGTCCAGAACCAGGGTCCCAGTTTTACAGTCTACCGTGGGAACTCTTTAACTCAGTAAAGTAAAGTAGCCTTTATTGTCATATCAGCGCACAGGCAGCAGTTGACTGTTGCTCTATTCAGTTTCCCAGGGGGTCGGGACGGGACTGGAGTTGGGAGAGAAAGGTGGGGGAGTCGAGGGAGAGGAGGGGGAGACAGATGGGGGTGTCTTCATTTACTCACGGCGGGTGTCTGTCACTGAAACAGGCAGGTGAGATTTCACATCCACCTTGTGTGTGCCTCTCTCTCTCTCTCCCTCCCTCTTACACAGGCTGAGAGACTCTGCCTCTGTGAGTGTACGTCTCTTTCTCCCCCTCTCCCACACACAGTAAGACCGAGGTACTGTGCTCAGTCCATCTGTGTCTCCCACATACACAGTAAAATATGTCTCCAAATGAGCCAATTCAAGCAAGGGAGGATATATATAGTGTGTGAAAAAAAAAGTTACATCATTTGTGTCACGTGTAGTTCACGATGTTCATTCAAGATTTAACGGGAATGCTCGGGAAACGGACAAGTCACTCGCACAAATAGCAGAAATGCCGAGTACCGTGGGAACTCTTTACCTACTGCCGTTATATCGTGCGAGACTCGTGCTGGACCACGACCTCTTCACTCTGGTGACATCTTGCGTCAACTCGCCCCGTGAAAAGGCCGCTTCAGAATTAAAGGACGTTCTTTTAGGAAGGAGATGAGGAGAAATATCTTTAGTCAGAGGGTGGTGAATCTGTGGAATTATTTGCCACGGAAAGCTGTGGAGGCCAAGTCAATGGATATTTTTAAGGCAGATATAGATAGATTTGTGATTAGTACAGGTATCATAGGGAAAGGGCAGGAGGATGGGATTTGGAGAGATAAATCAACCATGATTGAATGGTGGAGTAGACTTCATGGGCCAAATGGCCTAAATCTACTCCTATTCCTTATGACCTTATTATCAGATAGACAGTCAGAACCTTTTTCCAGATGGAACCCAGTTCTCTGGCGCTGCAAGTGCTGTGAGGCAGTAACTCCACCGCTGTGCAACCATGCCACCTCGATGAATGGAATAAATAGTGCAAAATGCAAGAAGTAAACACGAGGTCTGTGCACATCCAAAATGCAATGGAAGGAAATGGAAGGAAACACCTGAATTGATTTTCAGTTTGGATGGCGGTTGTCTCTTGACACTCCAGGTCAAGCTTCCCTCTTTAAGGTGCTCATTGACCTTTGAGCATTTCCACTTTTTATTGCTTTTCTTTCAAATATCCAGCTGTTCTATTTATCTAGAAACCAACAGGAGAGAAAAAACAAATAGAGAAAGAAATCAAAAGTGAACAATATTGCTCAGGAAATGCTGATATTTAAATAAAAAAGATATCAGAACCCTCATTGGCAATATTTGCAAGGTGTGTATGTGTTTGTTCTATGTGTTTCCTGTGTTTTGTGTGTGCATGCGTGCATGCGTAGGAACGCGTGTGTACATGTGCATGATAATGCATGGGTGTGTCAGAGTTTTGCTGCACTGGTAGTACAGTGGCACGTGTAGGAAGGAACTGCAGATGCTGGTTTAAACCGATGAGAGACACAAAATGCTGGAGTAACTCAATGGGTCAGGCAGCATCTGTGGAGAGAAGGAAAGAGGTGACATTTTGGGCCGAGACCAATTCCGTCTCTTCAGCGATGCTCTCTGTCCCACTGAGTTATTTCAGCACTTTGTGTTTGCTTTGGTTCTGTGGCACAGCAGGTTGAGCCATTGCCTCATAGTTCCAGTAACTCGGGTTCAACCCTAACTCATTTGCTGCCTGTGTGGAGTTTGCATATTCTCCCCGAGACTGCATGCGTTCCTGCAGGTGCTCCAGGTTTCCAAAAGTATGCAGGCAACTCGGTTAATAGCTCCTCCAGGGTGTAGATACAGTCTGAGAGTTGGACATCACAGCTGTAGGTCCTCATCCTACTATACGAATGAGCTGCTGAGTGGCAGATCCTAGTGGGAGATTGTGGGTTGGGTAAAATGGGATGAGAAAGGATGTTTTTACACTCCATGGGCTCCACTGTCCTATGTGAATCTATGAATACCCTGTCATGTGACTGCCACTGCACTGTCCTTTTTGGGATGTGGCCCTATCAGCAATGTGGTATGGGCAGGCAAATAGAGAAGTGACTAGCTGCAGAAGGCTGCAGTTGCAATGGGGCATGACACCCTTTAATCAGGGGTAGGGGAGAGAGTAGAGATGAGTGATCTGGTTGTTGCAGGGCAAAGGTTGGAGATCAGTGCTGAGCAAGGATTAGGGGAGGCTTCCAGTTGGTAATAGGCAAAGGTGAAGGGCTGCGACTGGGGCTAACAGGGATGGCTTCAGGTCAAGTTAAAGCAAGTTGTGTTTATTGACATATGCCCAAGTGCAGTGAGGCACAGGTACAATCTTGCTTGCAGCAGAGCCACAGGCACAGACCCAGACAAACTCACAAAAGCAAATACATAAATCATATAAATAAAACATAACAATTCTAAAAGAAAGATTGTGCAAAAAAAAAGACTTTTTTGGTGCAAAACTCAATGCATTAAAAAAAAAAACATTGGGAGTCCTGGTATGGGAGGCTGATGAGGGGCAGCGGATGGGATGCTAGCAGCCAGTGGGTTAAGCTTCTCCATATTGTCCGTTACTAAACACTTGAATGGAGCACTGACAACTGCTATCTGTTGGCAGTTCAGATGGTGAGAAGGTACATTCCTATTTTACCTCGTCTTCGGACCCCTGAAACCCACCAGGTCCCCGTTTCTCATGCTCCCTTCAAATTCACAAAATTCTTTATGAACCTTTCAACGAACAATGAAATTTTCATTGTAGTTTAGTATAGAGATACAGCATGGAAACAGGCCCTTCTGCCCACTGAGTCCATGTCAACCATTGATCACTTGTTCACACTAGTTCTATGTTATCTCACTTTTTCATCCATTCACTACACATTGGGACAATTACAGAGACCAATTAACCAACAACCCCACACGTCTTAGGGATGTGAAAGGCAACTGAACCAACTAGAGAGCGGTCCTGATTTATCAGCTACCTCATTGAAGACAGTTGGACTATCTTTAATCGGACTTTATCATGCACTAAACATTATTCCCTTTATCCTGTATCTGTACTCCGTGGATGGCTAGATTGCAATCATGTCCTGTCTTTCAGCTGACTGGATGGCATGCACCAAAAAAGCTTTTCACTCTGCCGCAGTGCACGTGACAATAAACTAAACTAAACTGGAGCACCCGGAGAAAACCCACGCAATCACAGGCAAAATGTGCAAACACTGCCCGGGCAGCACCTGAGGTCAGGATTAAACCTGATCTCTGGTACTGTGAGGCAGCAGCTCCACTAACTGCACCACTGTGCCGCCCTTGCGCCTCTCAAGTACTGTGCAACTTCTAAAAGAATCAAACTTTAAATCAGTTGGAGTATTATTTGCAACAGCATTCAAAGGTCCACAGAATTAACCAGATCGGCACAACTCATGTCCTGCATCATTGGAGTTTTATTCTGCATCAAGTGTCTGTGCTTGTCAAAGTAAAATGCTCATTTTCTGCTGGCTGGAGACATGGGCTTCACACCATGACTGTTCATCTCCCCCCCCCCCCCCCCCCCCCCCCCCCCTCCCCCCCACTGACAATTTCCCTCCAAGTAGTCTCAATGTGCTGAACTGCAAAAGATTCCAAAAATCTAGCATGCAATGATACAGAAAAATGGCAGAAGATATTCTCCAAAAGTCTGAGTACAATTCAGGAGAATAAGCAGTGAATAAATGGCCACATTTTCAGCTTCCGTGCACAGAAAACTGCGGTTTGCTTCCCGTTCCTTTTATGGCTATATTTTGTAGCTCTTACATACCCTTGCCAACTTTCCACACTTCTGGAAGAGTTTGATGCATATTCAAATATCATCCGTTCATAATCATCTCCTTTGCCTTTCAAAGCAGCCCAATATACATTTCAGGCCTTGGAGATGACCAACTTTGAGTCCGGCTAAGTTACATAATACCTCCTTTTAATGCTAACATGTTATGGAGTTTCACCATCACTCTCCTTGAATTCTCCAACTACCATGTCCTTCTATCGAATAAAAACAGATGAGAAGTATTCATTTACAGTAAGATCCTGTGTAAATCCTTAGTGTCTCCATGCACAAAATTACCATCTTAAACCCTAATGGGCCCTAATCGTTTCTTGGTTACTCTCTTAGGGTTAGGTTAAGTTTGCCTTTATTATTGTCATGTGTTCTGAGGTAAAGTGAAAAGCGTTGCTTTACGTGCTTTCCAATCAGATCAATCAATACAAAGACGGGTGTCAGGGGTTATGGGGGCAAGGCAGGAGAATGGGGTTAGTAGGGAGAGACAGATCAGCCATGATTGAATGCAGAGTAGACTTGATGGGCCAAATGGTCTAGCTGTGCTCCTATGAACTTATGATCTTAATAATGTATATAAATAAAATAATGTCAAATTCAAGTAGACTAGATAGAACAAAGGGGAAGGTACAGAATACAGAATTTATGTTTTAGCATTGTAGCACATGTTCCACAGACAAAATGTAATGTCCCTAGTGGGGCAGAGATGAATTGGACAGTACCTTTGCTTATGGAAGGACCTGATAGAAATCTGATAGCAAAGGGAAAGAAGCTTGCCATTAACATACTTAAAAACAGCTTTGGGATTTTCCTTGATTCTGCCAGACAGTGATATTTCATGCTCCCTCTTTGACTTCCTGATCTCTTTTATAAGTACCCTTGTTCACTTTAAAGAGAATCCCCTATTTTCAATTTGCTATATCTTTCACATGGTTCCTTTTGTTCTTTATTCAGTTCTAATATCCCTTGACACCCAGGGTTTCCTGAATTTGCAGTCATTTCCTTTCACACTTACAGGATCACATTGACCCTGAACTCTCATTATTTCACGTTCAAATGCTTCCCACATGTTGGTTGTAGACCTGTCTGCAAATTGCTGCCCCCAGTTTGCTTTATTACTGGAGGATTTGGGGATAAAAGATGACTTCTTTCAATGACTAGGGCCTTGGCGAAACCACATCTAAAGGACTGTTTACAGCATTGACGTCCTTATCTAAAAAGAAAATTCTTGACAAAGAAACTGTCACACAAACATTCACACAACTGATCCCTAGGTTGGAATGTCTGTGGAATAAGGAACAGATTGAATAGTTTAGAAGAAACATGCAAAAAAATCCAAAAATGCTCAACAAATATAGGTAGCATATTTCCTCATACCTTTCTCATCAGAATTAGAGATCAGAGTCTCAACTGAAGAGGAAGACCACTTAAGAGTGACCCAAGGTGAGATTTATTCACTCCGAGGGCAATTAATCTTTGGAATTAGAGTATTAGAGTAATAGAATCAGGCCCTTCGGCCCATCGTATCCATACCAGCCATCTGCCACCCATTTCCACTAATCCATATTTTACATTCCTCACATTCTTATCAACTTCATCTAGATTCCACCACCCTACCTGCACATTTGGGGCAATTTGCAGTGGTCAATTAACCTTCCAACCCACACATCTTCGGGATTTGAACTTTAGACATGCAGTGTGGAAACAGGCCCTTTGGTCCACCGAGACAACCAGCTATCTCCCAGGACGCTAGCACTATCCTACACACTATGGACAATTTACAAAAGCCAATGAACCCACAAACCTGCCCGTCTTTGGAAAGTGGGAGGAAATTAGAGCACTCTGAGAAAACCCACACTGTCAAAGGAAGAACGTAAAAACTATGTACAGACAACACACGTGGCCAGGATCAAGCCCGGGTCTCTGGCGTTGTTATGCCCCTGTCCCACTTAGGAAACCTGAACGGAAATCTCTGGAGACTTTGTGCCCCACCCAAGGTTTCCGTGCGGTTCCCGGAGGTTTTCATCAGTCTCCCTACCTGCTTCCACTACCTGCAACCTCCGGCAACCACCTGGAACCTTCGGGAACCGCACGGAAACCTTGGGTGGGGCGCAAAGTCTCCAGAGGTTTCCATTCAGGTTTCCTAAGTGGGACAGGGGCATAAAGCAGCAACTCTACTGCCCCACCCCATACTTCTTTATATGCTTTGGATTAATTTTTTATCTGCACTTTATACAATATTCACCATTATTTATTTTCACTTTTGCACTGTGTGATGTACTTATGTATGGTGTGATTTGCCTGGACAACATACAAAACATTTATTTTCATTGTATCTCAGTATATGTGACAGTAAACCAATACCAACACCAATTATGGAATAAAACGGAACTGCAGGTGCTGGTTTGTACCAAACATAAACACAAAACACTAGAATAGCTCAGCATCTCTGGAGAAAATGGAGAGGAGACGCTTCGGGTCGGGCCCCATCTTCAGACATATGGAACATTGACTAACATCCACATAGAAGGCAACAAATGTGGGGATTATATTACTCGTGTGCCTCAATGGTGCGGTTAATGGTTCAATGGTACTTTGTTGTCACATGTACCGAAGTACAGTGAAATTCAGGTTCTAAGTGGATAAACACATTGAACTAAGCAGAAGAAAACATAGGAAATGTTTTCTAATTATGGATCGGTAACGGAAAAAAATTGCAGTTAAAAAAAAAAGAATACTTTGTCTAATGCTTCTGAGGCATTCTTGTTTTCACAACGGAGGTAACTTTCACTCCATATGGTTAATGTGTATTTATTCCGTGACCTTTATCATGCTTGGCTTCCATTACAGTGAAACACAGTTCCAAAGTGAAGGAACAGATGTGTTGTGTCAGTCGACCTCTGCGCAAAGGCCTGAAGATCTTCAGAAGGAAATCATGCCACAAAAAGCGAAGATTTTTAAATCCCAAACATGTGGGACATGAAAGATTGTGGATGAGGGGGTCGGCTAAAGGTGCAAGTTAAATATTCATAGTGAAATTGACATATGATCCTATGACTCTTTGCCCTAAAAGTGGCTGGTGGAGGAATGGTCAGGTTGCATGGCAACACTTGAAGGGGAGAAACATTGTCTTGATGTGGCATAAGAACACGTTGGAATGCTAACACATTTCATTAAGATTTAATCCAGTAAAGGCAAACCAGTGTCAAAGAAGTGATGGTAGAGTATGTTGTGAAGAATAATTCATGTTTCAAAGTGTCTCAAATTGTGTAAATTGAATCTAAAGAGATTCTATTAAAGACGATTAAGGAATGTTGCTGGAGGGAGGAGGTTAGTAAATGGTGAGTGAGAGCATGCTGGAAGCAGTAGACAGTGATGGGTGAGCGGGAAGACTGTTGAGGAGTAGTGATAGAAACATAGAAAGATAGAAAATAGGTGCAGGAATAGGCCATTCAGCCCTTCGAGCCATTCAATATGATCATGGATGATCATCCAAAATCAGTACACCGTTCCTGCTTTTTCCCCATATCCCTTGATTCTGTTAGCCTGAAGAACTAAATCTAACTCTCTCTTGAATACATCTAGTGAATTGGCCTCCACTGCCTTCCATGGCAGAGAATTGCACAGATTCACAACTCTCTGGGTGAAAACATTTTTCCTCATCTCAGTCCTAAATGGTCTACCCCTTATTCTTAAACTGTGAGCCCTGGTTCTGGACTCCCCCTACATCAGGATTTTTTTTCCTGCATCTAGCCTATTCAATCCCTTAATTTTCTATGTTTCTATAACCAGGACGCGGAAATCCGGGGGGGGGGGGGGGGGGGGGGAGGCAGGTGGGACACGTCCCCCCCTCTGTTTTGAGAGGTGGGGGACGATCCCCCCCATTTTTTGTAATCCCGCATTTTATAACCCGGTGAAATCTCCGCTTTCCTCGAGACAGTGGGGGTGGGACTGCTGATCGAGGCCGGCGATTGGACGAGAGAGACGTCGGTCATCAGGCAATGGGGGTGGGACATGATGATTCAGCGCGGTGATTGGAGGAGGGAGACCTGGCACAGACCTGCGCCTCATCAGCCAGGATCGATCCCGGCTCTCCGGCGCTGCCCCGTCCCCACCCAGAGACGTCGGGTGTCAGATGGGAGCTGTACCTCCAGATGGGAGCTGTACCTCCAGGACCACAGCCAGCGCAGAGAAGCAGCGCTAAACCCAGCTTAACTCTGCCTGTCCCGCCAGGTTAACCTACAGCCCTCCCTGGACTTGCGGGAAATAAGGCCCAGGTTTACAGCCAGCGCGGAGAAGCAGCGCTGGTGTCCCGTCAGCCCAGGCAGGGCTGCAGGTTAACCCGGCGAGACAGGCAGAATTGAGCTGCATTTAGCACTGGACTGAGCCTCCGAAGCCTCGCGTGTGTTTGTGAGTGTGCGCATGAGCGCGCGGCCGCCAAGAAATTGTGTCCCCTCCATATTTTGATAGCGATTTCCGTGCTTGTCTATAAGATCCCCTCTCATCCTAAATTCCAATGAATACAAGCCCAGTCAACCCATTCTTTCATCATATATGTCAGTCTGCCATCCCGGGAATTAGGGTGGTACACTGCCTGATGGCGAACAGAGTCTGGCTGATGATCTGAACAGATTTTTCAACAGATTTGACTGCCCCACACCACCCCAGCCTCCCCCACCTGGTCTGCTGACCATTGCTGCTTCCTCTCCACCTCCCCTCCCTCTCTCCAACACTCCTGAGATGTCACATGTACGGAGTCCCCTCTTTCCACCTCCCACTCCACCAGCAGCCCCACCTATGACTCTTTATACTGCTCAGGTCAAGATGATGCTGGACAGACTGAAGCCAGGGAAGGCAGTGGGGCCCGATGACACCAGCCCAAGGCTACTGAAGACCTGCTCTTCAGAGCTGTGTGGTATCCTAACACACCTGTTCAACCTGAGCTTGCGTCTACAGAAGGTTCCAAGGCTGTGGAAAACATCTTGCCTGGTACCTGTCCCAAAGAAGACCCATCCCACTCACCACAATGATTACAGACCAGTAGCGCTCACCTCACATATAATGAAGACATTTGAGAGACTTGTCCTCTCCTACATCAGGACTAGTGTGTCAACTCAAATGGATCCTTTACAGTTTGCATATCAGCCTAACATCAGTGTCGATGATGCCCTCATTTACATGCTGCAGAGGGTGTACACACATTTGGACACTACTGATGCATCTGTAAGGATGACATTTTTTGACTTCTCAAGCGCCTTTAACACAATTCAGCCCCGACTTCTAGGGGAGAAGATGGAGAAGATGAAAGTGGATCCATCACCGGTACTGTGGTGTTTGGATTACCTTTTCCTCAGACCACAGTACGTGTGCCTACAGAACAATGTCTCAAGCACCATCTTGAGCAGCACAGGGGCTCCACAAGGAACTGTGCTGGCTCCATTCCTGTTTACCATCTACACAGCGGATCTCCAATATAACACCAACAGCTGCTTTTTGCAGATATTTTCGGATGACACAGCTGTTGTCGGCCTCATCAAAGGGGGCAATGAGGAGGAGTATAGAGACATAATAAGCAACTTTGTGGAGTGGAGTGCACACAATAACCTCCATCTTAACACCACAAAAACCAAGGAGATAGTTGTGGACTTCAGGAGGGGGAGGAGGAGGACTCAACCAACACCAATCACCATCAGGGGCACTGAGGTGGAGGTGGTCGCCAACCACAGGTACCTTGGTGTGCAGCTTGACAGTGAGCTGGACTGGAAGAGTCATATGGAGGCGGTGTACAGGAAGGGACAAAGTCAACTGTATTTTTTAAGGAGGCTGAGGTCAATTAACATTTGCCAACCCCTGCTGTGCAGTGTCTACCATTCAGTGGTGGCCAGTGCTCTGTTTTTTGCTGTGGCCTGTTGGGGAGAAGGCGCCCGCATAGCAGACAAAAACAGACTGGACAAGCTGATCAGGAAGGCCGGCTCAGTGGTCGGGGCTGAGCAACGAACGGTCCAGCAGGTGGCAGAGGCCAGAACTCTGAACAAACTGGGTTCAATAATGACCAACCCCACTCACCCACTCCACGCCCTGAAGGTGATCAAGAGCAGCATCTTCAGTCAGAGACTGATTGCACCAATGTGCAAAACTGAGAGACATAGGAAGTCTTGATTACCAGCTGCTATAAGGTTATATAAAGCGCATAAATAACTGCACTTTTTTTTCATTCATTGTATTTTAACTTGTATTTTCACTTGTATTTTAACTTGTTAAGTATGGAAGCTATTTGAGGAAATGTGTGGTGTTATGTCTGTCTTGAAGCTGTCGTGGCACTGTCATTTCCTGTAAAGGATTATTAAAGTTATAATCAATCAATCAATCCCGGGAATTAACCTGGTGAACCTATGCTGCACTCCCTCAATAGCAAGAATGTCCAAGATGAGTAGGGCATTGGTGGGGATAATTAACAGCGGCAAAGTAAAACTTCGAGCCATTGCTCTGGATAAATATTGACAGCTGTTTCCATTGTCTGACGAGTCCCGGGAGTGTCCCGGGAAGCCGCGTGTGCCCGTTCCACCCGCCGAACAACCGCGCCACCGACAACCAGAACGACAACCGAAGACCAGAACGCGCCCTGGTTATGCCCGACTCGCCCCACAGGCTTCCTAGGGGACTGTGGTGAAGCCGGGCGGTGAGGCCTGTCTGGGCCAATGGAGCCTCAGCAGTGGCGGCGATGGGAGCCTCGACGGCGGCAGCGGGGGACTCGGTGGCGGTGGCGGGAGGCTGTGGTGGCAGCGGAGGGTGTGAGGGGGGGAGCACTTTAGTTTAGAATCCTCTATCCTGGGATAAGTCTGTGTTTGTCTGTTAGTTCATTTGTTCCGGTGGAGGCGCTGTGCACACAGCAAGTAGCCAACAGTCGCTTGTCTTTTTCTTTTTGTTTTCACTTTTAATTTCAAGATTTTGTGTACCTCGTGTGTTGCGACTATCGGCAGACCAATTTAACCTCCGGGGATGAATAAAGTTTATCGTATCGCATTGTATCATTTCGTATCGTATCGTAGTTGGAAAACAAGATGAATGAGACAAAGAATTCCCTTTGGATGAAGAGGAGAAGGAAAGTGTGCACACCAGTGGTGATTTGCTAAGAGGATGCTTCACCAGAAGTAGCAATGGAGGCAAAAGCTGTACGTCTTTTGAAAGGAGTTGTGGTAAAGATTTGAAATAGTTTGGGGGAATGATATTTAGCTTAGTTTAGTTTAAAGATACAGCACGGAAACATGATCTTCGGCTGACTGAGTCCGCACCGACCAGCAATCCCCATGCATTAGCATTATCCTACACACACTAGGGACAATTTACAATCTTTACCAAAGCCAATTAACTTACAAGCCTGTATGTCTTTGGAGTTTGGGAGGAAACCGGGGAAAATCCACGCAGTCACGGGGAGAACATACAAACTCCGAACAGACAGCACCATAGCCTGGATCAAACAAAGGTCTCTGCAATGATTCAGCGGACCAGTCTGAAGAATGGCCCCGACCCGAAACGTCACCAATCCTTTTTCTCCAGAGATGCTGCCTGAACCACTGAGCTACTCCAGCACTATGTGTCTACCTTCGAGAGGATTACTTAGTTTAGTCTAGAGATACAGCGTGGAAATAGACCCTTCGGCCCATTAAGTCCACAGCGACCAGCGATCACCCATATACTAGCTTCATCCTACCACTGGGAGCAATTTACAGAAGTCAATTAACCTACAAACCTGCACGTCTTTGGAATGTGGGAGGAAACAGGAGCACCCGGAGAAAACCCACTCAGTCACAGGGGGAATGTGAATACTCCATACAGACGGCACCCGCAGTCAGGATCATACCAGGGTCTCTGGCGCTGCAAAGCAGCAACTCTACTGCTACGCCACTGTGCCGCCACTCAGGGGAGCGTTGGGATTCACGATCACTCAGCTGCCCATTTAGAAGAAACTCCTGGAGTGAATTTAAACTTTGCCTTCGTGTCAAACCCGGACATGCAGGATTCTTGAGCCTTCAGCATCCACAAATACTTGAACTTCTCGACCTTCCCATCATCACCATTTCGCATTTTGTTGTAATTGTGAAGCCAAACAGTAGAGGCATTGTATTCAGAAGATTTTGATGCTAGCCACACTTTGCAGAGCAAAATTCCACACACACCCAGAGCATGGAGTCATGCCGATTAAAGACAAGAAACGATGGGAACACTCAAGCAGCTAGTGTTTCAAGTTGAAGGAATTGATAGAGTGGATGTGGAGAGGATGTTTGCCACTAGTGCGGGAGTCTAGGACCAGAGGGAACAACCTCAGAATAAAAGGACGTACCTTTAAAATGGAGATGAGGAGGAATTTGTTTAGCCAGAAGGCAGTGAATCTGTGGAATTAATTGCCACAGACGGCTGTGGAGGCCAAGTCTTTGGGCATTTTTAAAGCGGAAATTGACATGTTCTTGATTAGTATGGGTGTCAAACGTTAGGGGGAGAAGGCAGGAGAATGGGGCTGAGAGGAAATGATAGATCAGCCATGATTGAATGGAGGAGAAGATTGATGGGCCGAATGGCCTAATTCTGCTCCTACGACTTATGAACTTATGAATCTTCCACCAAAACTCAGTTCCGGCAAAGAGAGTTCAACCTAAATGTTAACTCTGTTTTTCTTTCCACAGATGCTGTCTGACTGCTGATCATTTCAAGCATTTGCTCCTGTTATTACACATTTCAGGCTTGAAAATTTCTGATCCAGAGATAACTGCATCTCCAGCTGTGTTAACTGATATCCACGTGCCATACTGAAGACTTCCCAGACTGTATAACGAAACAGCACATTACTTTAAGCGTGCTCGGAGGCACTGCAATGTGCAATAACGTGTTTTCATTTCAATCAGCTGTGCAAAATGCCGCCTTTAATTCACGACTGGCAGTGAGAAGTAGGAGGGCCAGTGTTATTAACTTCTTCTCTCAGATTTATGACAGAATGAATTAGTAGCCAAGAGTGATAGGACGCCATAAACCTCATCAGATTTATAGATGAGAAAACCGACCTTCAAATTTCATTACAATTCACTTTAAACCACTGAGCTTTCCAACATTTTGTAAAATATGAATAATAGGGCATCCAAATGCCTCATCCCAGTCTCTTACTTTTGAGTGGATTTGTAGACAAATACATCAGCCCTGATGTGGGGCCCCTTAAAGGGTTTTGATACCTCCTAGAACAATATAGTGGGTCTATTAAGCTCATCAGTCTGAAGAAGTCCCAACCCAAACCATCACCTATCCACGACTTGCTTAGTTCACCCAGCACTTTATGTCCTTTTTTTTTGTAAACCAGCATCTGCAGTTCTTTGTTTCTATTTAGTTTAGTTTTGTTCAGTTTATCTAAGTTTAGGGATAGGCCCACACACTCGGGACAATTTACAATTTTACCAAAACCAATTAACCTGTACGCCTTTGGAGTGTAGGAGGCTTCCAGAGCACCTGGAGAAAACCCATGCAGGTCATGGGGAGAACGTGCAAACTCCATACAGACAGCACCCGTAGTCCGGATCGAACCCGGATCCCGCACCATTTTTCTCTATTAGACTTATGTTACAATGTAAGTTCCGAGATTTGATCAGGCTCTGGGAATCGGAATACTATCTTCACCTTCTGCTGATTTTTTAGGTTTAGGCTTATCGTTGTCGCGAGTACTGAGATACAGTGAAAAGCTCATTTTTGCATGCTATCCAATCAAACCTGATAATACTATACATAAATACAATCTAGTCAAACTCAAGAACAATAGGTGGAGGAAAGGCAAATATGTATAATGCAGAATATAGTTTCATAGTATTGTACTATTGTAGTGCATTGGTCCCAGAGACACAAATCCAATGTCTACAATGGGATAGAGGTAAATTGGACAGTGCCCTCGCTTGCAGGCGGACCGTTCCAAAGCCAGATAGCAGAGAGGAAGAAGCTTTCCCAGAGTCTGCTGGAGCAAAATTTCATGTTTCTCTATCTTCTGTCAAACGGGTGGGATAAGTCTTTGATTATGTTGGCTATTTTTCTGAGGCATTGTGAAGTGGAGATGGATTCAATGGTGGGGATTCTGACCTATATGATGGACTGGGCTACACCACTTCCTCTGGCTTCATAATTCACAACTTTTTGATTCTTTTGTCTCACTCATTCTGTATATTAATCTCTGGCCTTTGTCCAACCATCTGCCTACCCAACCACGCTATGATGCAACTCAACAATATGCTTTCGATGGCGCATCTGTAGAAGTTTGTAAGACTCTATGGAGACATGCCGAATTTCCTCAGTGTCCTAAGGAGACTCAGTTTCCTCGTGCTGTGGCTGTAACCATCAATATAACTATCATGACTTGCTGAGTTCACCCAGCACTTTATGTCCTTTTTTTTGTAAACCAGCATCTATCATAACTATCATGAATACCTGTGCAATGCAGCATGCTTGGTAAATGGGATTGGATTTGCTCTCTAGTTAGTTCATGCACAACCTGATCTCACAACATGCCACCTAGGAATGTAAACTTAAACTGTCTATAATCCCTAAAGGTGCCGGGTTGAAATTATTTTTGAAAACCTTGTTAAATGGGACGCCCACCCTAAAGGATACATCTTGCAAATATCACGTAATTATCAGATTTAATCTATACTCACAAGATCAGCTTTTGAATTCATGTTGGCCTCACTCCGGGCATGTCATCCCTCATTCCCTACTTGAGTAAAACTTTTACAGATGAACTGTAGAAAGTATCTGCATTGCCTGCATCATGGCTTGGTGTGGCAATTCAAATGCACAGGAATGCAGGGTGGTGCAGGGTAGTGGACTCAACCTAGTCCAACATAGGCATGGCCTTCATCACAATCAAAAGCATCTATACTAGGCACTGCCACAAGAAGGTGACATCTATTATCAAGGATACCCACTATCCAGTCCATGCCCTCGTCTCGCTGCTACCATCAAGGTACAAAAGCCTGAAGTCCCACACTACCTGGTTTCAGAACAGCTACATTCATAAAACCATCAGGGTCTTGAAATAACCGGAAATACCCTAATCCTACCTCTGCAATGGAACACCATGGACCACCACTTGCACTAACAAGGGCTTAGTTTTCTAATTGTGTTTGATACTAATATCTTGGTATTTGCACAGTTTTTATTTCCCTGCTTTCTTGTATAATTTATATATAATTTATGTTTAATTTATGTATAGATGATAATATATTGTTGTGTTGCCTGAGACTCTGTACCTGTGATGTTGCTGCAAGCAAGATTTTCACTGCACCTCCAATTCACCGTACTTGTGCATATGACAATAACCTCGACTTGACTTGACTTAAACACATGAAGACATTTCCAATGATATGAATGCCTTAACAAACTGATGATCTAGAATGAAGAAAACATGTCGGCCAGAATCCAACAAAGTCATCTTAATGTTTATGGTCACCACCAAGATCTTCCAGGTATTTCCAAAATGTAGAATACGAAGTAAGTAGTTCCTCCAGTTTGCATGTGGCCTCACTCTGGCAATGGTGGATGCTCGGGACAGGAAGGCCAGTATGGGAAATAGGAAAGGGGGTTTAAAATAGTTCCCAACCAGCAGATCAAGTAAGCCTTGGCAGATGAGCCCGGTTTGGCTTTGGCTGCTATCTTGTATCATCTTCCACTTTACTGACTTTAGTTTAATTTAGTTTAAAGTTACAGCACGGAAACAGGCCCTTCAGCCCAGTGAGTCTGCACTGACCAGCGATCCCTGCACATTAATGCTACCTCACACACACTAGGGGCAATTTTACATTCACACTAAGCCAATTAACCTACAAACCTGTACGTCTTTTGAGTGCGGGAGGAAACCGAAGAACGTACAAACTCTGTACAGACTTTGTCTTTTTATACACAACTTGCCACAATATTGCAGCAAACCCAGAGAGTGTACAGGCACTGTGAATGGTTAACAGCCGTAAAGCATCAATTATCCATTTGCAAACCATATACGCATCGAATGTACAGACAAATGCATGTGAGACAGAGGGAAACTAACAAAGTCATTCAAACCCACTTTTCATGTGGAAGTTCCTGTGCATGTTACAGCAACCCACAGATACTATCCTTCAGGGGATGATAGAATTACTATTGTTTGTATCCAATATTACTGCAGACATCCTAGTCCCTGATTTATACTCACAGATGAGATTGCTATCAGACTTATTTGGAAGCTTGAACAGTGAAAGATGTAAAATAGTAAGATTAAACGAGAACTTACCAGTTTGAAGTTTGATCTGTATTTTATGAGGAGTTACGATGAGGGATTACGTGAAGAACCCGCTCAGCACGCATGCGCGGCATACTTCAAAGCAGCGGTGTGGAATCACAGATAGACACAGTTATTGAAGTAAACATAGTAAAGATAAGGAGACATCAGTTTATGAATTTGACCCATATTATTGAGGGTGGGAGCGGAGGGCACGTAATCCCTCATCGTAACTCCTCATAAAATACAGATCAAACTTCAAACTGGTAAGTTCTCGTTTAATCTTACTATTTTACTTCGGAGTCACGTGAGTGATTCCGTGAAGATTTCAAAGCTCTGTGATTTCAAACCGTGTAACAATTATTACTACATCACTGCCGAAGTCTTTGAGGGAGGAAGTGTGTTATCGTACCAACCAATGAATCTGTTTGTAGAAAAACACAATGGTATTTTTTTAACAATAACAACAAAGAAATTAAATTGCTCCCCTGGGCTTAAATTAAATATTTGCAGTCTGTAAAATCTTTCCTGCAAATAAAACAGGTTTTGCCAACGGCTTATTATAAAATTTCTGAACGGTTTTTCCCCCACCATCCTGCTGTAGCCAGGATGTGGTTTATAGGCACGTCCATTCTTTTAGCCGTCGACGTGGATGCTGCCCTGGTGGAATGAAATTTGGACATGTTAGTTTTTATCCCAGCAGCTTTTAGCACCTGCTTGAGTCATCTCGAAATGGCTCGTCACCCGATCATAAGGTTTTTTATGACAGACCCACAAGGCTTTTCATCTCCCTCGAGTATTTTGGTTGTGTCTATGTAGGATAGTAGGATCATGGCACATAATCGTGTTTCTGACGGGTAAGCCCGGAATTCCACGACTGGATTAGGTGTTCCTGGTCTGCTATGTTTGATCATTCCCTGGATAACGACAGAGATCTGGTCTGGAGCTGTGAGCATGGTGTCCAGTCGCAATAGGTGTAGTGACTGGACCCGCTGTGCAGATATAAGTGCCATCAACATGAGTGTTTTGAGCATAGATGGTTCCAGGTTGAGGGATCTGGCTGGTGGCCATCTCCTGAGGTATGTCAGGACCACACTGACATCCCATATATGGGTGTACCTTGGTCTAGGGGGTTAGAGTTGTAAATACCCTTCATTAGTTTGACCACCAGCTGGTGGGACCCCATGGCCTGTTGTCCTGGAGCTGGTTTTAAATAGACAGGCAGGGCAATTCTAGCTGTGTTGATGGCTCTGTAGCTGAGTCATTCATCGTGGTGAAGGTTCGCCAGGAATTCCAGTACGTTGGTAACTGTAGCGTTGAGTAGGTGGTCCCTGTATCCAAGCAGTACTTCTCCCATTTTTTGATGCTGGACAAGTGCTGTTTTTTAGTGGATGTTCGGAGGGATGCTGACATGGTGTCGACGGTTTGTTATGATAATCCCAGTCCCAGAAGTGGTTTGTGCAGAATCTGCAACCCAGGAGCTTGTTTTTTTTTTTTTTTTTTTTTTCTTTTTCATGGCACGGGTGGCTTGTGCCCGACACTGGGTGTTATTAACTTTGGGTTACTGGGGAATACCATCGGAGTTTCAACAACCATGTCATGGAGTATTGGGAACAATGGCTGTGTAGGCCAGTCGGGTACTATCAAAATACCTGAAGCAGAGTCCATTTGTACTGTGCGTAGTCCCCGACTGATGAGGCAGAAGGGAGGAAATGCATAGAAGAAGAATTTCCCCAATCCAGCGCGAACGCATCTACCGCTGCTGCCTCAGGGTCTGGTTCCCAAGCGACATAAATAGGTACCTGGTGATTTAGCCTTGATGCAAATAAATCGATATCTGGCGTGCCATATTGCTTGATAACTTTTGTGAAAAAAGAAATTGGGGTTTTTTTTAACATCCATTCGATGTTGTCATTAAATTTACGTGACCTGGTGTCTGCCACTGTATTTAGCTTGCCTGGCAGGTAAATTACTGATAGCCAAATATGTCTTTGGACACACCATTGCCAAATTCTGTTGACCAACTTGTCGCATGATACCGATTTTATGCCGCCCATATGGTTAATGTAGGCCATCACCGTAGTATTATCTATTTATAACCGTACATGCAAGTGATGCATATTTATGCATATGCTTTTAAACCATAAAAGTCACCCAACATCTCTAGATAATTAATGCCCAGTGTAAGTGGTAACGATGATTCTGGGTTAATCCATCTACTACTTGTGCTGGATATAGAGTTAGTTGCTCCCCAGCCTTGAGCACTGGCATCTGTTTGGATAACTGACGTAGGGTTAGTGATGATAATAGGCTGAAACTATGTCAAACGTTTTTTGCCCACCACTTTAGTTCTGATATTACTTCAGTGGGTAACTTCATGAAACGATCATAATGACCTGTATGTCGTTTTTGGTACAAAGGTCCGAATTATGTAGCCGGAAATGCTGCTACCATTTTCCCAACTATTCTGTTACTTGTCGAGTAGTTGGTAGTTTGTTGACCATTAAATTGTTGCATGATTGTGCCAATTCAACTATTTTGTCTCTTGGCAATGTTACAGTCACGTAGACTGAATTAATTGTGAAGCCCAAGTAGTCCACGATAGTGGATGGCTTCAACTTAGATTTATCTGGATGTAAGACAACCCCAGGGTTTCGAATAACTGTTTGGTAGCTGAACAGCTAACATAGTCAATTTCATGGTCTTGCCTACCATTTAGGATATCATCAAGATATGCCATGACAATATGTTTTTGTCTTCTGAATATTGCCAGAGCTGGTTTTAGTGTCTTGGTGACACTCTTGGCTGATGTGAACCCATTGGGTAACGCTTTAAACTGCTATAGCTGCCCCATCCAGGTAAACAAGTTAAGTCAATGATGATGCGACATCCATCATCTTTTTTGGGTTTAGTGAATATATTTGATACGAATTGCAAGGGTTCAGGTTTTCCCATGATACCCTTTGTAATTATTCTCACCAGTTCAGCTTGTCCCTCTTGTTTCTTTAACGGAGAGGGGAAAAATACCCTCTGGGGTGAATGTTGACCTGGTGGCAATTTTTCTAGTATGAATTGTATTTGTATTCACTAATGCCATTGAGTATATACTGATCACTCCCATGTGTTAGTATTACTCTATATACTGGTAGGAACCAGACCCACCTACCTCCATGGTTATGGGTATTCTTCTGTTTCCTGCCGGTCCAACGAGTGTTGCACGTCATCTGACGTGGTGGTGACGTTGGGGGGTGGCACATTTTCCATGGGGTCCGCTCTGGGCCCTGGTCTAAAGAAGACTTTCGGTGATAGATGCGGACCCCGAACTTTCATCAGTCCGATATGGTAGTCGTTGACTGATGGATGCGATGGGGTGCTGCTACGTAGGAATTTTTGGTTTGCTCGTCCCGGCCCTGCCCTCATGAGCCGAAAGTTTTGTAAAACCTCTTGCATGTCCTTCATATACTTTGTGAGGTTTTTTCCCCCAAAGAGCAGTGGGTCTGGCTCAGTGGCTGGGGTATGCACAACCCCGCAATGTAGGATTTATGGCAGGTCTTATGACTTGTTTACGAAGGTTGTGGTCATCTCCGTATTTGTCTATGTAACGAGGAAAACGATGTGATGGCTGACATCAGGCTTTTAACGGCCTCCTGCACGTGGGGTTTCCACGTAGCTGTCCACCACACCTAGCAGCTCTTCCTGTTCCTGCACCCCTTGCATACTCCCGAGATCTTCAGCCATTGCCCCTGTTCTTGACCAGCCCAGTCCTGGTCACCAAAGCTATCCTCTGGAAAGGAGGAAGCAATGGACAGTGCACAAGGCACTGTGGAGGGAGTGCCTGACCCCCCTCTGCGAGAGCGCCCCTCCTGGGGTGCACCTCGCTGGAGCTCCTGCTCCAAGAGCCGCTCCAAGCAGCTCAGGTGGCTGTCTCTCCCCCGCATGGGTGGAGAGACGTCCCCGTCCGACAAGGCGGAGCCACCGGCTGGACGCTTCTTCCATGGCTTTACATCCAGCCCGCTGATCAGGCGCTAGTGGGCTGGGCTCGGCGCAGTGTCGGGGTATAGCGGACCGCCGGGTAAGCGGTCCTACCGCCTTGTTGCTGCCCGCGCGAGGTGGTACGCTCCTCCGTGGAGTCGAGCGGGGGCAGGTCTGTTCAGACGGCTGTCTTTCCCCCCGTGCGGGTGGAAAGATGTCCCGTCTGATATGTCGGAGCCACCGGCCGGACGCCTCTTCCGTGGCGGTACTTCCAGCCCGCTGCTCAGGCGCTAGCGGGCTGGGCTCGGCACGGTGTCGGGATAGCGGAGCGCCGGGTAAGTGATCCTACTGCCTTGATGCTGCCCCCCCCCCCCAGATGGAACGCTCCTCCGTGGAGTCGAGCGGGGGACAGGTCTGTTCTGTTGCTGCCCACCCCCCCAGATGGAACGCTCCTCCGTGGAGTCGAGCGGGGGACAGGTCTGTTCTGTTGCTGCCCACCCCAGATGGAACGCTCCTCCGTGGAGTCGAGCGGGGACAGGTCTGTTCTGTTGCTGCCCCCCAGATGGAACGCTCCTCCGTGGAGTCGAGCGGGGACAGGTGTGTTCTGTTGCTGCCCCCCCCCCCCCAGATGGAACGCTCCTCCGTGGAGTCGAGCGGGGGACAGGTTTGTTCTAGAGCCTTTCTTCTCTGCCTGAAAGCAGAAGGCTCCCTGTGAAAGAAAAAACCCGACGTCAGCTTACCTGATGGTCCGTTCTTTCACCTCCATAGCGGGAGAGCCTGACTCCCGCTGTGCCGCTGTTGCTCTGCTGGACGTAATGCCGCGCATGCGTGCTGAGCGGGTTCTTCACGGAATCACTCACGTGACTCCGAAGTAAAATCCAAATGTAGAAACAAGGTACTGGTTTTGAAAAAAAAAATGTTGGAGTAACTCAGCAGGTCAAGCACCATCTGAGGAGAATATGGATAAGTGACGTCTCGGATAAGAACCCTTCTTCAGAGATGCAGGGGTGGGGGGGCGGGGGGGGGGGGAGAGAAGCTGGAAGAGAGGAGAGGAGAGGCAGGACAAAGGATTGCAGGTAATAAGTAAACACAGGTGAGGGGTGAATTTGATGGGCAGGTGGTTGGACAAAGGCCATAGATGAAAATACAGATGGTGCAAGACAAAAGGATTGAATAGTTGCAAATTGTGAAGCCAGATGAAGGAATATAAATGGAGGGAGAGGGAGAGGGAGAGGTAGAGGAGAGAAATAGGTGAGAGTCCAGTAGGATCGCAGGGGAGGTAAGGGCGTCTGGAGGAGAAAAATGAGTAGGAGAGTAGGAGAGTGGGAGAGGAGAATTTCCAAGACCTTAAACTGGAGAATTTCATGTTCATACCATTGGGTTGGAAGCTGCCCAAGTGGAATATGTGGTGCTGTTCCTCCAGTTTGCCTGTGGCTTCTCTCTTGCAAAGGAGATTGCTCAGGACAGAAAGGTTCAGTATGGGAATGGGAAGTGGGTCGTTAAAATGTTAGTTGCCAGACGTTGCCCCTCAGGTTCCTATGAAATCTTTCCCCCCTCACCTTAAACCTATGTCCTCTGGTTCTTGATTCCGAAAGTAGGCATCGGTGAGACCAAAAGTAGACTCTGCGACTGTTTTGCACAACACTTGCACTTGGTCCACCAAGGCCAACTGGATCTCCCGGTGGCTAACTACTTTAACTCCCAGTCACATTCTGATCTTTCTGCCCTGGGTCTCCTCTATTGTCAGTGCAAGGCCACACATTAAAAAAAAACAAGACCTCATATTCCGGCTTGGGTATCTTCCAACCGAACGGCACAAACACCGAATTCTCCAATTTTAGGGAACCTCCAACAACCCCTCTCCCCATACTCCCCTCACCCCCACCATCTCCAGAGTTGCTGCCTGACCCACTGAGTTACAACAGCAGTTTGTGTGGTTTTATAAAAATCTTAATGTTTTAGGCAGGTGCCTACACCCACTACATTTTAACTTCCTCAGCCCGGCTCTGGTTTCGGACTAGCAGGAAAGAAACATTTCCTCAGTGGTCAACCTTGATTATGAGTTAAGTTGATGTGTGAAACCTGAACCCGCAGCTTCCGGAATCTGAAGTGAGACTGCTGCTAACTGGCTCAAGCGGCGAGACTAACACTGGGAGAGATATTGTGGCAAGACATCTGTGTAACACAGGTGTCAAAAGCAAAAGAAGATAAATTAGGATTCCAGCTGTTTGTCCAGCAACTATAGCTAAACGTCAATTGTATTTGTGTCAGAGATCGACTCCTCTCCTGATTGAACAGAGAACTGACTTCAAATGCTGCTCTCACTAATCATAGATGGGCTATGATCTAATTAAATGGGAAAGCCTGATTGAGCAGCTAAGTACTCTGTTCCCGTTCATGAATTTATTTCAGAAATATTCTGCTTTGGGTGGCATATTCTATCATTTCATTTCCTGAGCGAGTTAGAGTTAATGATTATATTTACCTCCATTTTCATGATCTTTCATGGCAGTGGCTAGGGTGTATGCAAGGGCTATTACTGGGGATCTTAGAACTCAAGCATTAGGTGACGAGCATCATTTGATAGCTGGAAACCTGCTCGTCAAACCTTTGTCTGGGAATTTCGGATGGAATTAAAATTAGCCGTGGCTTCAATTTGCAGCTTTATTAAAGTAATGAGATCAAGGCTCCCTTGATAACACAGAATAACCTCTCTGAGGTGTTATGAAACTCAGTTGAACAGTTCAAATAACCATTGTTCACCTTGGGACTTTTAGAAAGATGCATTGATTGAAAATGTGGATGAAGGAAATGAACCTAGTCAACCAACAAATGCAATGTAGAAGAAAATAAGCACTTTCTAAAATGGATTTATATCAGACAGGGAGGAATTCTAAGCAGAATTTGCCTGCTTGAATCTACAAAGCCAATCCCAGATCTCTGTGCTTGGGAAGAGATT
This sequence comes from Amblyraja radiata, assembly GCF_010909765.2. Classification (NCBI taxonomy): domain Eukaryota; kingdom Metazoa; phylum Chordata; class Chondrichthyes; order Rajiformes; family Rajidae; genus Amblyraja; species Amblyraja radiata. Next base: position 14,856,501 of record NC_045984.1, read on the forward strand.
GAAAGAACTGTACTCTCAGTCCGCAGCTCATTATTTCTCCATTGAAAAGACTGAGGTAATCTCACTTTCTTCAGATGATCGCATTTTCAGTGTTGCAGTAAACAGATCGCGTGTTAGAAACTGAGTCAATTAGTAGTCACACTCCATGAAAGATTCTCAGAATTGTTGGTGCAGAAAATGGATGTTCACCCGATGTGGTTGGAAGCTTCTTCCACACTAGGCCGACAGTTAATTGTTTGGTCAAAAGGTTTTCCCTTGATTAGACAGTGTAGAGACAAGTGTCTGCAACAGGTTGGAAGGGGCTCTCTGTTCCCCTCATCCCAGTTAGAAAATGCATGACGTAGGTAGGTGGAGACATTGGACTTGCCTGTAAATCTGCCCTTGGTCCAATTCCCAATGAGAATCCAATGCCTGGCCACTGTGGAGAGATACAACAGAGCAATCATTAGTTATGAATGCAAACCACTGAATATCACAAGTGTAGTCTTGTCCACCATGTGAAAGTAGCCCACTGTCACCCTTCCGCTGCTGGCTTTTCCCACCGGACATGTGTTTGAGACTGACGAAAGGACTCAGACATCAGACGTAGCAGTAGAGCTACTGCCTTACAGCACCAGAGACCCGAGTTCGATCCTGACTTTGGGTGCTGTCTGTATGGAGTTTGAACGTTCTCTCGCTGTGATCCTCGGTTTCCTCACACACTCCAAAGACATACAGGTTTGTAGATTAATTGCCTTGATATAAATTTAAAATTGTCCCTCCTGCATGTAAGGTAGTGTTAATATACAGGAATTATTGGTCTGTGCAGACTCAGTGGGCCGCAGGGCCTGTTTCCCTGCTGTATCTCTAAATGAAACTAAACATCACTCTGCAGAAGAGTGAACAAACTCCAGACATTTAAAATCCATCTCCTGCCTCAGTTACAATCAAGCGTAACTCTGAAAAAGAAGGAAGAATCTTTTACCAAGTCGTGATTATGTTGGAACTTGCCACGAGAAAGAAAAGAATGCAAGTGTACAATGATAGATTTGGATGAAATTAGGTACAAGGAGGATCATGTGTAGTAGAAGCAACAGCTGAATGACTCTTTGCTCTGCTGTAAATGTATTCTAGTTCTAGTTATATGGTCTCTGATGAGCGTGAATATTCCAATATACATTATCGGTAATATCTGCACATTCACATGTCCAAGCCTCCAGTTTTAAACCTTACCCAACAAGATGTATCCAGATAGACACAAAATGCTGGAGTAACTCAGCGGGACAGGTAGCATCTTTGGATAGAAAGAGTAGGTGACGTTTCGGGTCGGATCCTTCCTAAACAAGATGTATCAAGAACTTGGAATGGGAACTTCAACAACAATTTGCATTCATCTTCCAATCATTTCATAAAAGGGCAATGAAAATATGCCCCACAAATTTCCAATGCCCTGTCTGAGTGGGAGAAGGATCTTGGCTTTGACAATTGAAAGCAATGATTTGCAATGTGGGAATTCAGCTCCAGGGTTCAACTGGAGAAGCTACTGCTGCTCCTCTTAGAGGGTGAGATGAGATTTGATAGAAATTTAAAATATCATGATTTGATCAGACAGTGCAGAGGCAAAAGGGCATAGAAACTAAGCCCTGAAGCCCCAGGAGACCGCATTACCATTAACCACCCAGTCTGAAGAAGGGTGCTGACCCAAAACATCACCTACCCATGTTCTTCAGATATGCTGCCTGACCCCTATGATTTAATCCAGCACTGTGTGTCTTGTTTTGTAAACCAGCATCTGCAGTTCCTTGTATCCACATTTACATTAATAATCTATTTCATTCTCCCCATTTTTCCATCATCTAAAGGGCCTGTCCCACTTACGCGACTTTTCAGCAAATTGTCTGCGACCTTCAAGCTCGGGGGCACTCACTTGAAAAACCGCGAGATGGAACGACCGTCAGCGCAAAACACACAAGCACATCGCAAAGGCGGGGGCCAGGGAAAGTGGGGGAGCGCTGTCTGAAATTCACACGGTGCAAAGCCAAGGTGATACCCGCGATGAACAGGAAGGTTAAAGACGGCTAGCACAGTGTACGGTAAGTCCTTTAAAAGAGTGGGAGGGGGGGGAGGGGGGAGGGGAGAAGTGGGGAGAAGGGGGGAGAAGGGGGGAGAAGGGGGGAGAAGGTGAAAGAAGGGGAGAAAAGGAGTGGAGCCACTTTTAAGAAGCCAGACAACTTTTAAGAAGCCAGAGATACACAGCTGTGAAGTTTAGCGGGCATTTAACATTACCAGTCGGTTTTTCTTGGTTCTGAAAACTCGGGCTTACGTTTTTTTTTCCCCAATGAGCAAATTAAAATGCCCGGTCAGCAAAGGAGATTACCTACGGCTACCTCGACTACCTACAACGACATGGCGACCCCACTACCACTGCACTACGACTTCAAAAGTATTGATTTTCTTCATGCTGACCAATTTTAGGTCGCAGAACATTTTTCAACATGTTGAAAATGTTTCCGCGACCAAACTGAAGCCGTGAGTAGTAACCACCATGCGGGAACTCCTCTCGACCATGAAGGAGACTTACCAGTGACCACCTACGATCATGTGTCGACCATGCTGCGAGCTTGTGGCGAGCGCAGAGCCTCCTAAACTCGCCAATAAGGTCGCTTTAGTGGGACATGCTCTTCACTCTAGATTCTACCACTCACCAACACTCAAGGCACAATTTACATCAGCCAACTAACCAACCAATCTGCAATTCTTTCGGACAAGGGAGAAAATCAGAGCCCCGCTAGGAAAACCCATGCAGTTATAGCGAGAACTTGCAAACTCCAGGTAGACAGTATCCATGTTCAGATTTGAATCCAGGCTGAATTTAAAACCCACGCATTTACAGGAGGAACTCCAGGCAAACGCTATGCAGACGATACGATACGATAGAACTTTATTCATCCCTGGAGGGAAATTGGTCTGCCAACAGTCACAACACACAAGGTACACGAAAACTTAAACTTAAAAAGTGAAAAAAATAAAAATAAAAAGACAAGCGACTGTGGCTGGCTGCCGTGTGCAAAATGCCTTAACTTGAACAAACAAACAAACAAGGCATTAGATTAAATTAGATTAGATTCAACCTTATTGTCATTGCACAAATACAAGTACAGGTACAACAAAATGCAGTTTAGCATCTGGTCAAAGTGCAAAGTAGTAAAATGCTGATTAAAACAATATATACTGAAACTAGTAACCAGAATACTACTAAATTGTGAAAACTGTAGAGACGCAGAGCCTCGCATTGTTCACGCGACGCCATCTTGGACATATCCCCTGGGCAGAGGATTCTAAAACTAAAGTGCCCGCCTCCCCCCCTCCCCCATACCAGATCCCCCTTTGATCTCCCACCGTCCCTCACGGCAGTCCCACCACGCCAGATCCGCATTGTCTTCCCCTCCACCCCCCCCCCCCAAACACTGATCGACCGCTGATCGACAGTAACAGAGTTCAGATTTGAAGCCAGTCTAAAGGGGCTGTGAGGCAGTGGCTTTACGAGCTGTGCCACTGCGCTACTTGGCACAGAGGAAACCTTTTCTCATTAGCAAATGGCTTGAGGTCTGGGGGAGGGTGTAAATTTAAAATATGAGGCTAAATATGCAGAGGGGAATATGAAGGAAACTCAGAAGGTAGTTCTAGTTTGGAATTCACTTCCTATCCTGGCTGTGAACAACAAAACAATCTGGAACTTGGAAAGGAAATTAGAAAGGTGATGCAGTGTGTTTGGGAGAGATGGGGGGAAAGGTGAAGCAGTGTGTTTGGGAGAGATGGGGGGAAAGGTGAAGCAGTGTGTTTGGGAGAGATGGGGGGAAAGGTGATGCAGTGTGTTTGGGAGAGATGGGGGGAAAGGCTAAAAAATTCAAACACAAATCTTTCATTCTTTGAAAGGTTTTATTTGGTTGTAGGAATAAGTTTCAAACCACTGAGTCCCGGGTTACTTATCACCATCAGCCATTGTGATTCCTGCTAAGATCATTAGATAGTTTGCGCCTTTTCTGACTTACATCGACATCTCTCATACTGAATTGGAATGAAAAACACAATGGCATGTTGGGGAATTGATTCTTGGTAAATTTTACTTTCATCAAAAAAGAGGTTCTTTCCCCTCAGCACTTCACCTCACGAGTACCCCATACCATCAGCTACTAGTTATACCAGGTAGTAACATCATGTACCAAGCATTCTCATTTCTACAAAAATTTAGAACGAATAGGTTTTTTTCTCAAATCGGCAAGAATGGTCCCAACCCTAAATGCCACCTGAAATATATGCAATAAAGGCACTTCACTGTACCTAGGTATGTGACAAATAGGGGTGGCACGGTGGTGCAGTAGTAGAGTTGCTGCCCTACAGAGCCAAAGACCTGTGTTCGATTCTGACTGCAGGTGCTGTCTGTACGGGGTGTGTACGTTCTCCCAGTGACCTGCATGGGTTTTCTCCAGGGAGCTCCAGTTTCCTCCCACGCTCCAAAGACGTACAGGTTTGTAGGCTAATCGGCTTGGTATAATTGTAAATAGTCGCTAGTGTGTGTGGAATGGTGTTAGTGTATGGAAATTGCTGGTCGGCGCAAGGGCCTGTTTCCACTCTGTATCTCTAAAGTAACTAAACTAAAAGTACTATTGAACTATTGACGTTCTGCCCAATGATGCTATCTCAATCAATACATATTGGCAGCTGCTTCAAAACTCCAGCAGCCAGGGTTCGATCTTGGCCACTAATACTGACTGTGTGGAGCTCGCATGTTCTCCCTGTGACCATCTAGTAATCTGATTTCATTCCACATTCCAATGATTTGCATGATAGCAGATTGATTGGCCACTGTATATTGTTCAAAAGGGAACTGCAGATGCTGGAATATCGAAGGTACACAAAATTGCTGGAGGAACTCAGCGGGTGCAGCAGCATCTATGGAGCGAAGGAAATAGGCGACGTTTCGGGCCGAAACCCTTCTTCAGACCCTTCTTCAGACTAGGCCACTGTATATTGTACCTAGTGCATAGACGGGTGTAGAATCTAGGAGTAGGGAAAAGTTGATGGGAACGTGAGGACAATTAAATGGGATGTGTAAATAGATAATAGATGGTCAACATTAACTCATTGGGTCAAAGTGTCTGTTTCTGTTCTGTATCAGTCTGTTGAAGACTGGTAAGCCAGTCAAAAATGAGCCTGCTTTGAGCAGCTTCTAAATTCCTACTCGACAAAAACTGACTTTTACATTTATTTGCCTCACAACGCTGTGCTACTTCAAAGGAATTCATTATCCATGTAGCTCGGTAACACACTTCTGAAATAGGATGACCAGATAGATAATAACAATCATTCTTTCTGTCCTTTCATGAACGTTAGCCCACTTATTTCATCTCCTAAGGCAAATGGTAGTTTGCAAACAAGGACTTTATCTTAGACACACGAAACAAACCTATTTATTTCTCTTTAAGAGCATCTTTGTTTCTCTTATCCCTTTCTCGGACCAGCAATGGTCCTTTTAATAATTTGGTTTTCTAGGTACAACTTTGGCATCCAGCTGGATAATATTCTCTAGAAAATTAGCATTAAATCACTTGGATCATATGTATTAGATGTTCAGTCTATTTTTGTGAGAAATTCCCGACTGATGCAAACCCGAAGTATGGAAAGATAATGAGGGTATGTTGAGTTTAGAATCAGTTTAGTTTATTGTCACATATACCGAGGTACAGTGAAAGGCTTTTGTTGCGTGCTAACCAGTCAGTAGAAAGACAATGCATGATTGCAATCGATCCAATACAATGTAGAAACAAGGAACTGCAGATTTACAAAGGAGGATGCAAACTGCTGGTGTAACTCAACAGGCCACGCAGCATCCCTGGAGAACATGGATAGGTGATGTTTAAGATTACGCACCTTTCTTGGTCAGTTTAGACCTTGTTATCCTTTCTTCCTTCTGGATTCTATGTATAATGCGGGACACCACAGGAAAAGAACTGCTGCCTCAGTGTGTGAGAGACCCTGGTTCAACAGTAATCTCGCGTGTTGTCTGTGCAGAGTTTGCACGTTCTCCCTGTGACAACACAGGTTTCCTCCGGGTCCTCCAGTTTCTTCCAACATCCCAAACACAAGCTGGTTGGTAAGTTAATTGGTCACAGTAAATTTCCCTTTGTGTGTGGATAAATGGTGGAATCTGAGGGAGAGTGGATGAGAACGTGGGGAGAACAGAAAAATATCGGATTAAAGTAGGATGATAGCAATTGAAAATGGATGGTTAGTGTGGCCCCTGCAGACCAAAGGACCTACTTGTATGCTGTATCTCCCAGTGTAACACGACCTGTATTTGTCTACAATGAGGTTGACATGATGTAAAACAAAACTTCCAACGAGCAAATGGCTACGATTAAAACAAACTCTCTAAGCATTTTGATTCCACGAATATGATCTGCTCCCTGCGCACCCAGAAGGCCATTTTTGGCCAATATCTAAATCTGCAGATGCTAGAATTCAGAAATTAAAACTGAAAACGTGGGAAACTCTTAACAGGTTAAGCAGCATTAAGCCGCTTTGTCCCTAATTAGATATTAGACATAAGCAACCAATATTATAATAATAAGATAATAATATAATCATAATAATAAGATGCCAATGTTGTACCTTGAATACTAAATTATTTGAAGGAGCATTGCTGGCCGGTAAAAGAGATGAGAAAGAAAGATATTTTTCAAATGAAAATAAAATAACAGAGACCACTGATCAGGGCAGCATGGGGGCGCAGCGGTAGAGTTGCTGCCTTACAACGCTGGAGACCCAGGTTCGATCCCGACTCCAGGTGCTGTCTGTACGGAGTTTGTACGTTCTCCCCGTGACCTGCGTGGGTTTTCTCCGAGATCTTTGGTTTCTTCCCACATTTCAAAGATGTACAGGTTTGTAGGTTAATTATCTTGGTGTAAGTGTAAAATTGTCCTCTGTGTGTGTAGGATAGCATAAATGTGCGGGGATCGCTGGTTGGAGCAGACTCGGTGGGCCAAAGGGCCTGTTTCCAAGCTGTATCTCTAAACTAAACTAAATCAGAACTAGGAAAGGGAAAATACAAGTTACTGTAATTTTCAGCAAAAACAGAGTAGGAAGGAGCGGTATGGGCAGAACAAAGTGAATATTTCTCATAAGGTGAAACTGAGAGGTTTAATGTGCTAGTTAGAGGCAGATTGTGCTTCTCTGTCTGTGCTATGTGTTGCTATTAGTAAGTCCAGTACATCAGACTATTTTAATGGAGAAAGAGGAAAAACAACGCCAAAATCACAAATGGATGGCTAACAGAAATGGTTACCTTGGATGCGGAGTGAAAGAGTTACCAAAAATTGGAGAGTTTGATACTGAGACTGGAAAGCTGCATAGAAAAAAACTAAAATCTGGAGTAACTCAGCAGGTCAGACAACATCTCTGGAGAAAAGGAATAGGTGACTTTTCAGGTCAAGACCCTTCTTCAGACAGCAGCAATGCACACAGGCAGAAGCTAAGGTGTTGCTCCTCTAGTTTGCATGGGACTTCATTGTAACAGTGCAGGAGGCCCTAGACGTTAAGGCCAGTTGGGAGTTGGAGGCTATTTTTCTCAATATCTTTTAATCTATTTCTGGCCAGTTAGATCTTTTCATAGAACAATGCTTTTGTCTTTTTGTCTTTTTATTCGACACAAGTATAGGATGCCCATTATTGTTTTATTTTGCTTCGATTTGATTGTTCAATGTCTTCAGTGTCTCAAAATATTCTTGGGTTAAAAACAGCAGAACTTTGCTTTTCCACGTCAATGGTGAGCCAAAAGGGCTGAAAGTTTTCTTGCAGACTTCCTTTTAGCAAAACAAAGTGATTGAAAGATTAAACAGCATCGCCATGGTAACCTGCCAACTTTTGAAGAAGCGTGACAGAGTTGGCTTGTCGCAACAAATCACTGCAGTCTGTTCATGCACACACAGAGAGGTGAGGGGACTCAATGCTGCCGACACAGATCTACCTTTCGCGAGAGCTCGGAGATGCACACAGAGCTGCTTGGTGTGAAATTTTACCAGCGCTCCTATATCTGTGTCCCCTGTCAATAAAGGCTGAATATGTGCACTTGCTCAAATCTGACAATGGCTTTGCACGCCATATTTTCACTGAATAGAAGCATAGAAACATAGAAAATGTACCAATAAATTTGCATCCAGGACCAATACAGTCAGCGAGTCCCAGCTCACTTTTATATAATTTCCCTTGTTGCTCACCACATGCGCCTTCTTTTGCTAGCAATAATCTATTTATTCTTTCATTGGTCATTCTTCTTGCCTATAAATCATCAATTTAAGCTCCATGGCAGAAATCCTATGCATTATTTGGGAGGCTGTATTCCAATGTTGGAGTGTTTCAATGTCAGAAGAGTTGACCTAGAAGTTCTGTGAGTGAAAATGCGGGATTAGCTAACCTGAAGACCTGAGATACAGCTAAGGACTGAAAGCTGTTTCAAGAAGAAGCAACAGCCGAGTGATATTTTAACTCTTAAGACACGTAACGTTCTCATTTATTAGGATTTAATATCCAAGGCCTTTGGTGCAATTAGGATGAGCACAAACATTGAAGTGTCATCGAAGATAGACACAAAATGCTGGAGTAACTCAGCGGGACAGGCAGCATCTCTGGAGAGAATGAATGGGTGAGGAATGGTTTCAGGTCGAGGCCCTTCTTCAGAGAGACAGAGGAGAGGGAGTCCAGAGATATGGAAGGGTGAGGTGTGAAAATAACAGATCAAAGCAGATGATATTGAAATGTAGAATGGTTCATTGTTAGCTGAGGGGAAGGTGACAACGAGGCACACAATCAGTAATATTTAATCAGGAGGACAGTAGAACTAGTCTGAGAACTAGGACAGGGGGAGGGATGGAGAGAGAGGGAAAGTGAGGGTTAATTGAAGTTGGAGAAATTAATATTCATAACGCTGGGTTGTAAGCTGCCCAAGCGAAATACGAGGTGCTGTTCCATCCCCTGAAATGGCAGAAGCTCTTAAGCTTTATGGGATCCATCACTTCAGTCAGTGAGTGGGCTGCTTTAGGATGCATTACTAAGTGATGTAGGTGATAGGGTGGGTGTCACTTGCATCCAGCAGCATCCATAGTGTTGGGTTGGATCAGGCTGGGTTTAGCTTAGACCCAGCATAAATACAGGTCCTCCAGTGCATCTTTGGGATGCAGGAGGAGACTGGAGCGCCCTGAAGAAGCCCACATGATCACGGGGCGAATGTGCAAACTCCGCACAGACAGCAACCAAGGTCAGGATAGAACCCGGGTCCCTGGCGCTGTGAGGCAACAGTTCAACCAGCTGTGCCACTGTGCCACCCCTTAGGCTGTCATCGATCTAGGCACGAGTTGTGGAGAAGGGAACATTCTTGTCAGCCTCCCTGCTAAGATTAAAGGAGAACTTACTAATGACAGAAACCATTCCTGAAGACTGGAAAACTTCAAACCTTTCTGGGTTTATGAGTGGGCGCATTAACAAAAACATTATCCTGACCTTGGCTTCTGTCTGTGCGGAGTTTGCACATTCGCCCTGTGATCATGTGGGCTTCTTCAGGGCGCTCCAGTCTCCTCCCGCATCCCAGAGATGCACCGGAGGACCTGTATTTATGCTGGGTCTAAACTAAACCCAGCCAGATCCAACCCAACCCTATGGATGCTGCTGGATGCAAGTGACACCCACCCTATCATCCACATCACTTAGTAATGCATCCTATAGTGACGTCAGTCACCCACTGCACAGAGGTCTCCGTGCATAAGCAAGTCAACTCACGACCACTTGGTGTCTTTTATATTGTAAGCCAGCATCTGCAGTTCCTTCTTTCTTCAAATCACACAGTATAATGTGACGACAGATGGCACAATGGGCTAAGTGTTCGGCTGGCAACCGGAAGGTAGCCGGTTCGAATCCCGCTTGGAGTGCATACTGTCGTTGTGTCCTTGGGCAAGACACTTCACCCACCTTTGCCTGTGTGTGAATGTGTGTGAATGTGTGTGAGTGATTGGTGGTGGTCGGAGGGGCCGTAGGCGCAGATTGGCAGCCACGCTTCCGTCAGTCTGACCCAGGGCAGCTGTGGCTACAGAAGTAGCTTACCACCACCGAGTGTGACTGAGGAGTGAATGAATAATGCGATGTAAAGCGCCTTGAGTATTAGAAAGGCGCTATATAAATCCCATCCATTATTATTATTATTATTATTATAATGTAATAATTTCTCAAGTACACAGTCATCAATTGCATTTAATAACTAATTTTCAGGTAAAACAAAAAAAACTATCACCTTGATTGCGTTAACTGGTGCGTAAAGCAACAGAATCTTCAGCCAACCATCTTTCAAGTTGGATGATTCTTTCTTCAGGTGGAAATTTAAAAAAAATCTGTAGCAATTATCTTGAAGAACTGCTAAGAACAGTTAGTGACAAACCGAAGACATAACCCACAGCCTTCCAAAAAACAGTTCGGTTACAATGCTTTTCCTGTTGGTGGAATCTTGCCTTCTCTTTATATGTATCTTCATTATCAGCGATCCTATTGCAAAGGTATTCAATACATTAGATAAATGACAGACTCCTGCAAACAAAACTGAAATCAAACGAGCAGATACTCATCTTTTAAGGAGTTCATTGAAAGAACAATGCTGAAGAGGAGCTGGGAAAACTTCCTCCTTCTTTTGGTATCTTAAGACTTGCCGGATCTAGTGGGCGATTAGATTTAAAGATACCATGTGAGATACTGCACCTCTTGCAACACTCCCTCACCAGACTGACAGTGCAATGGGATCAACCTCCCATTTTCTTTGATAGGGCAGCACGGTGGCGCTGCGGTAGAGTTGCTGCCTTACCGTGCCAGAGATTCGGGTTTGATCCTGATTAATGGTGTTATCTGCATGGAGTTTGTACCTTCTCCCCATGACCTGTGTAGGTTTTCTGCGAGATCTTCGGTTCCCTCACACACTCCAAAGACATACAGGTTTGTAAGTTAATTGGCATGGTATAAATGTAAATTGTCCCCAGTGTGTAGGGTGGCGTTAATGTGTGGGGATCATTGGTCAGCGTGGACTCAGTGGGCCAAAGGACCTGTTTCTACTCTGTATCTCTAAAATAAACTAAATGGGGATCTTGTTTCAAATTTGGCTAATGTTATAATGCAGACTGACTGGTCAACATATAAGAGAGATAAAGAAAAAATAATGATGAGAATAGATAGACAAAGTAGATAGTAATAATCTTTTTTTCCCTATGGTGAGGATGTCCGATACAAGAGACAAGAGGTCTAAGGCCTAATGGCCTGCAAGAGACAAAAGGTCTAAGAAGATAGTTTAGATATTTTTTTTCACTTGGAGTTGCAGAATGCGGATTGCACTGATTGACCCACCTGCCTGCATTTGGCCCACATCACCTCTTAATCTAATCTAACCATGTGCCTTTGTAAATGTTTCTTAAACATTGCCATAGTACCTGCCTCAACTACCTCCTCTGGCAACACTTTCCATATACCTACCATTCTTTGTGTAAAAAAGTGCCCCTCAGGTTCTTTCCTTTGGTCAGAATTGTGCCAAACATGATGCCGAGACCAACTCTTATGTCCCTGCAAGATAATCCATATTCCATGAAGAGCTCCCACAACATTTAAGAAGCATCTGGACAGGCACTTGAATCGCAACGGCATAGGAGGCTATGGACCTCATGTGGATAAACGTGATTAATGTAGATGTGTGCAATTGTCTACACTGACATGGTGGACTGAAGCGATGGTTTATGTGCTGTATCTCTCGATAACTTTGTAATTCTGTGATACTCTCTGTATGCAAAAATTAAATCAACTATATTTATCCCACACGTTATTCCTTTGATAAAAATCAGATGCTGAGTTTGTACGTTCGCCTTATGATCTCTTGGGTTTTCGCGGGATGTTCCGGTTTCCTCCCACATTCCAAAGGTCTGCAGGTTTTTAGGTTATTTGTCTTCTGCTGATTGCTCCTAGTGTGTTATGATGTGAAAGTGGGATAACATAAAATAGTATATGGGTGATCGATGGTCTCGATGAGCTGAAGGACCTGTTTCCACATTGTCCGACTCTATGACAGGCCTGTATCTCTAAACTAAACATTACAGTTCTTATACTATTTGAACAAATGTGTCACTTTTCATAATCTTGAGATTAATCCCTTGGACCAACTAGTAATTTCACTCTCAGTCCAATTATTGGTTAATTGCGGAAGGTAAATTGAGGATCACTGAAGAAGTCTGAAGAAGGGTTTCGACCCAAAACGTTGCCTATTTCCTTCGCTCCATAGATGCTGCCTCACCCGCTGAGTTTCTCCAGCATTTTTGTCTACCTTTGAGTATCACTGTACCTTAAATGGTACACGTACCAATAAACAGACCTTTGAAACCTTTGAAAACTGGTCTATTTGGGATTTTCTTTGAGAATGACCCAATGTTATCCCACAAGCAGCTTCTAATTGCATCTTAAATGTCTCATTGATCTTTGCCTGCAGTGTTCTTAACTGAAAGTCCATTCCATGTTTTAAGGATGACACCAAGAGTTTCATTTACAGCAGCTTGACTCTGCCCTTGCAAATTGTATTTTAAAGTAATTTTCTAAATTTATCCTCACCGTACTATTATATTTCTATCAGATCACTTATTGAGCAGCTCCATGCCCTCCAAGCTGCAGAGCCTAATTTTCGTCATTCCTTCATTCTAACTGAGGCTTTTTGTATAAGACATCATTATCTTTTATCTCTCCCTTGCTCTGCCGCCAATGCTTGTGAGCAGATAAATGGAAAATGAAATTTAATGCAGACAAATGCTGCAGATAGGAAATAAAATTGTGTTATATGACTACAACTGAAATTGAAAGAGACCAACCAGCCTAAAGAACAAAAAAATGGATGCAGTATTACAGGAAGGTCTGGAATCTAAGTCGGGCAAGGTTATCATTACTTCCCATTAGGTTTTAGAGATTATCAGCAGGATGTTAAGACTTACAAGACTGCATTGCATTGACTCACTTCATAGCACAGGTCAGATAGGCCAAGTTTAGTTTAGTTTAGTTTCGTGATACAGTGAAGAAATTGCCCCTTTGACCTAATTAGCCTACGTGCTTCAGCACATATTTGGAATTTGGGGGGAAACCAGAAAACCCAGAGAAAATGCATGCGGTCACGGGAAGAATGTACAAACTCCGTACAGACAACACCCTTAATCAGGATCGAATCTGGGTCTCTGGCGCTGCAAGGCAGCAGCCCTACCGCTGCACTACTGTGCTGCCCCCACTTGACTTAAAAACAGAAATGCTGGAAACATTGAGCAGATTAGAACAAATAGGTTAATGTTGCAACTTGAAGCAGATAGTAGCTGGGCTGTGGGGGCATGCCCAGCAGGGAATGTTATCCTGATGGAAAGTAAAAAGCTGGGTCAAAATCACACATGGCCAACGTGTAAGAATGACCGATGTTGATACAGACAGAATTTACTCACAGATTCTGCAATTAGTTGTGCCAAATATACTGTTCAATTGACCACCTTACATTTACACCATTTGGTCTGAACCATTCATAGATATTCTCTGTGTTCTACCAGCACACCCCCACCTTCTCTGCCATTGAAAAACAACTTATTTCTGCTCTTTCTCAGTTCCAGCAAAGGGTCTCGGTCCTTAATGTTTAACTGTGCTACTGAATGTTAGCCAGAGTTTCTGCTTTTATTTCAGAGTTTTATTCCAGCACCTGCAGTTCCCCTTTTGAGTTTCAAATGATGTTACTTTCTGCATCTGTTTCCGCTGAAATAAACGATGGAAAGAGAAGATTAAATCGCAGCTTTGTAACAAAGGGTTTCCGTGCCACGAGTAAGGATTTAATTTGGTTGTGGAATGAGATTAGAGACGTTTTAATGCACAAATAACCAGAGCAAAAAGTGTTCTGCGTAGCCACACGCTGCAATGTTAGCCAAGTATATCTGCTCAAGTCCTGGATTGGTACTTGGACTAATTGTGCCTAGCCATCTGTAAAACACCTCTGCTTATTTAAATCTGCTGTGTGGTCCACTACGTGCCGTTACTAATAGATATTTTAAATCTATGAAAATACAAGGAGCAATTGACTTCCCTGGCTGTTCCAGTTATCCATGCCTGATGACAAGTATATCAATGCATTCCAAGTTACGAGCATATTAGGCAATCTTATCAGTCAGGCAGAATTCAGTGCCCACTTGATCCCCATCTAATGAATCACGTAACCTGGAAGGAGTGGGAAATGGAATGAACAGTGAGTTTATAGATTATCATTACATCGATGTGTATTGATTTAGAACCTACTCCAGCTAAGACAAAGCAGCTGAAGTCAGTTGGATAATTTGGAGTTGATAGTGCAGAGTTTGGATGGGAGCATGCAGAAATCCAGCCATCTGGTACAGCAGCATAGTTCTGATGTATCTGGGCCAGGATAATGATCCAGAACTGGGAATTCAAATCCCATCATGGTAGCTGAGGAATTTAAATTCAGTTACTTAAATAAATCCTGAATTCAACAACTAGTATCAACAAAGGTGCCCAAATTACTGCACTGTCATAAAGACCCATCTGCCTAGTTGTTGGGTGATTTCATTTGGTTTAATGCCCTATAGGGGAAGAAGTGTCATTCTATGAGTGACTCAAGGCCAACAACTATCAAGTTGACTCTGAAATACAGTAGGCTAGCAAGTCACTCAGTCATAGCAAACCTGCACAAATACCAATGATGAATAAAACTAAAACAATATCTCAACATCTGGCCAAACAACAGGCATCATACCCGATACAGATAAAACTTCAACGTTTTTCACTAGCGGCCAGGGATGCAGAGAATTGAGAAAGACGTCTGCAGTTTATCCAGCAACAGCAGACATGGTCATGTCCAAAGAATCATTACATTCAGCAAAAATCTCAGAATCCTCAATGGCATTCCCTGAGGAGCACTGACACACTTAGCAGAGGTAGTGGTACAATGGTAAATGGGCTGGAGAGGTGTCGGATCTCAGTCATAGTGATACAGCGTGGAAACAGGCCCTTCGGCCCAACTTGCCGTACATGTCCCAGCTATATTAGTCCCACCTGCCTGCCTTTGGTCCATATCTGTCCAAACCTGTCCTATCCATGTAGGATATCCATCTCAGTTACATTGACTCTGGAAAATATGTAGATAGTAACATGGGTCAAGAAGTCCACCCCTCCCTCAGCTGAAAGATAAATACTCTTCCTTTTTACATGATCCATGGCAAAATGCCCGCCACCGAGGGACCCCAGTTGTGCAGAACCATCTGTACAACTACGTTTGCATATGTATCAATGCTGAGTGGTCCAATATGTGGCAGGACTAATAGAGATTTAAAATCTATGAAAACTGCCTGCGGAGGCGAGTGGAAAAAAAACTCCACGAGACAAAAACTTGTGTTCGATTCATCTGTGCATTGTTGAAGTGACCTTTTCACAATCCTTGTGAAGTCAAAATCTAGTCTTTGTATTGAGAGGCGCATCCATCATGGTCTGTGCACTGTGTCTTAAATGGACCAGTTCTGTCAACTGAAACCTAGCATCCAAAAGGCGCATGTGACAACAATAGCGGAAAAATATTTTATCACTATCTTTTAACTTTTGGCTCAACATAACATATCCCTTATAACCAACACCAAGCCAGGATAGTCAATACATCAAAGGCAATGGGATCCGTCTGCCTGAGTGTAGAATTAAAATCCGACCACATTCAAGATGAGTCTGAGGACATACAGAGTTTACCACCCCTGACCTGATCATCCCCATAAATATAACAAACTTAAAGACGTTATCGATCTGTTTGAGGATATGGCATTAAACATTAATGAAGAACAGAGCTTCCATGCATGAATAATAAGGAAGCCATCCTCACCCAGATGAAGCACTGAACTGAGTCAGTCTGGCAGAGGCTGATCTGAGCCAACCCGAATATTTCATTGGAATACTGGCCGAGTCCAAACCTGGCATTATGCAGTTGTACAAGTCGTCGGTGAGAACGCACTTGGAGCACTGGGTGCCTTTATGGTCACCCAGCTACGGGAAAGATGTCATTAAGATGGAAAGGGTGCAGAAGAAATTCACCATGACGTTGAAACAAGGAAATGCAGATGCTGGTTTACACAAGAGGGTACAAAGTGTTAGCGGGTCAGCATGACGTGAAACCTCGCCCATCCATATTGGCCCAAGTCGTCACCTCTCCGTGTTGAATATTGCTACATTGCCACAGATGGTTGTTAAGGCCAAGTCAATGAATATTGTTAAGGCAGTGATTGATAGATTTGTGATTAGTATGGGTGTCAGGGGGAGAAGACAGGAGAATGGGATTGAGCGGGATAAATAGATAGGTCAGCCATGATTGAATGGCAGAACAGACTTGATGGGCTGAATGGCCTAATTCTTCTCCTATAACTTATGAACCTATGTATAAGATACTCCGCCGTGTCACCAAGGCAGTGCTATAATGACCTGCTTTTAAATTCAATAGTGGCCCAGAATTCCATTTAACCACTTCATGAATATAAAAGATCCAATGAGTCCGTTTGAGAAGTGATGTTTCCCAAGGGGTTTGAACAAGCATTCCATGCTCACCAACCTCTGCAAGCTCAAGTTGTTTGCTTGTCCATCGATATGCAGTCTGTACATATGGCTTGATTTGCTGCCTACAAGTTGACCGTCACACTTGCCTACACAACAATAGCAGACATCATTCATATATAGACTTCATGGGCTATAAAGCTGGTCCAGACGTCTGAAGGATTGGATGGGATAATAAGTAAATGTAAGTTCTCTGTCCCATTATTTCAGAATGATACTAACATATGCTGTATTTTGGCTCGAGGATTGGCAATAGGATGTGTTCCAGACCAATATAGGACATGACAGCTGATCCCATTTCTTCCTTCCTGTGCAACTTTCCAACAAACGTCGATGACTAAAGATATGTTCTATTTTTTTTTCCACCTCGCCAATTGCACCATCCCAATTAAGGTGCACTTAAAACAATAAACAGCAAACACCAATGTCTGACCCAAGTTGTTAGCTGCATTCCTCTCCACACAGATGCTGCCTGACTCGCTCCTATCTCCATCACGTTTTAATTTGAGTTATCTGGTTTGTGAAGTTTTTTTTGCCTGGGAACATTCAATATCTGCCTGGGCTTTGTTATATAGTTGCACGCTGAACAAAGAACAAAGGATTTTGCTGCCTGTTGTGTTAAACTGAACATTACTCTGCTCAAGGCCATTCTCTAACTTTCAGTATCCCAGCCGATGTACAGAATTTTAGATTATTTTTCCAATAATCAACATCATTATAAAGGATGGCCTGGTCACTGTGGCATTGGTGTTTGTAGGATCATGGTCTGCACCTGTTTGTTGTGTTGCTTGATCGCTCTTTTGTTTTAATTGACCCTGAAGGTAAGGTGAAGCTTCAGGCATTAAAGGTGGGATTGTTTAGGAAAATAGTTACGGAATCCTGAGCATTGCCATGACCCAGAAGCAGGTGGAAAGTGACAAGAGCTGGAGATATTCCCTCCCTGCATTGGATTTAATTAAATTCAAACTTTGCCCCATGATCCAATTGTGTCCTCTCCCACCGAGCCTTCTCAATGCATCTGAACATCAGCCCCCTTGGTTGTAACTATGTGATGACATTTCAATAACCAGGGTAGCACAGCGCCAGGAATCCTAGTTTCATTCCTGACCTCGGGCGCTGTCCGTGTGGAGTTTGCATGTTCTCCATGTGACCATTGTAAATTGCCCCCTCCCGGTGTGAAGATGAATGGTGTAACCTGGGAGTGGGGATGGGGCAGGAAGTGGGGTTGTTGAGAGTATAGGGAGAATAAAAAACAGGATGAATGTAGGATTATTTTAAACCAGAGGTCAATGGCCAGCCTGCACTCAATGGACTGAACGGCTTGTTTCTGTGTTGTATTTCCCTATGACTATGACATACACTCTGAGACCTCACAGTTCTCTAAGAACATCCCTTGGGTTTGTTCAAAACGGAGCAGGGAAGTCCCCTTGATGTCTTAACCAATATTTATCCCTAAACCAATGTCACTGCCATCTGGTCAACATCACATCAACACTTAGGGTGGATGAGTGGCGCAGCTGGTAGAGCCGCTGCCTCACATCACCAGAGATCCAGGTTCGATCCTGACCTCGTCTTGATCGTAAAGACGTGCGGGTTTGCTGGATAATTGTCTGTAAATTGCCCCCTGGTTTGTCGGGAATAGGAAAATATTGAACTAGAATGAACGGGTGATGGATAGTCAGCGTGGACTTAGTGTGCCGAAGGGACTGTTTCCATGCTGTATCTGTAACATAAACATGTGTGAGCTTCCTCTGCAGCAAATGGCTGCCTCCATTAAACATTACAGAGTTACTTCATTGTCTGCAAAATGCTTTGGAGCTTCTCACAGTCAGGAAATGTGCTAAAGAAATGCAAGCCTTCTTTTACTGTTGAGGTCACCCAAATCTGAAGTGGATGTCGGATCTCGTCTGCAACTCCCCCGTCATGTGGAGGGATAACAGATTCTGCAGGAGTACTCCATGATGGACAGGGATCTCTTCAAGTTGACTTTTGTGGTGACAGAGAGTCTAGAAGCAGGTCTGGCCACGTGGGTTGAATTTGTGGCTCTTTGAATTGTTGGAAGCGCTGCCACTCTGTAAAATTGTAGTGCTCCGTCATGCTGACACCACTTGTCCACGGAGAAGGTGATTAATTTCCTTGCTCCAGAAAGCCATGCATCAGTGACTTGCTTAATGCATCTGTTCCCAGCTGATTGGGTAATGGTGGAGATATCCTCAGCCGCTGCCTTGCATGATCTGCAGCATAAAAGCTGTGGGCCTGCATGACATTTGGCATCTATGGTGACATGGTGAAATAAAATAGAAAGACTGAAAGCGCTGAAAATCTGCAGCTGAACACATAAGCTTGGACAGACACAGCAAGCTGATCAGCCCATCAACAGATAATAGCCAGGTGACCGGTTTTCAAATGCATTGACTAGTACGGGTGTAAAGGGTAATGGGGCAAAGGCAGGAGAATGAGATTGAGAGGGCTAGTTAAATCAGCCATGATTGAATGGACTTGATGGGCGGAATTGCCTAATTCTTCTCCTAGAACTTATGAACATCTGCGTGGTCACCAGTGGGTGTTAGTCAGAGCTAAGGTCTTGACGTTCTCACCTCTGAGTCGGACATTTGTGGTTCGAGACCTGTTCTAGACATCAGAACATAACATGTGTGCCATAAACACCATCTCTCCCCTCTCAGGGTAAATGGGCATGGTTCTGTAACACCACTTTGAAAAGGAGCTTTCCTAGTTTTTACAAAAAGTAATGTCATTGCTGTTCTTTATGGGAGTTGGGGCGCATGAAAGGCTGAAGATATATGGCAGAATTTTGATGCATTTTACGGAGCTGGAGACTTGAGAATAATTTGCCACATGCGGTACAGCTCAGTAATGAATCAGAGTGGTGAATCTCTGGAATTCTCTGCCACAGAAGGTAGTTGAGGCCAGTTCATTGGCTATATTTAAGAGGGAGTTAGATGTGGCCCTTGTGGCTAAAGGGATCAGGAGAGAAGGCAGGTACAGGATACTGAGTTGGATGATCAGCCATGATCATATTGAATGGCGGTGCAGGCTCGAAGGGCCAAATGGCCTACTCCTGCACCTATTTTCTATGTTTCTATGATTCTATGTAATGGCTTTCTTCATGAAGCAAGCTTATGCATACCCACTCCTTGGTCAGAGGCTGACAGATCCTGAGAAGCCACATCAGTGGGTGAGTGCAGGTACCTTCAGCAGAACAGGATTGTCGTGCCAATAAAAAATACAGGGGAAACGTCTGATTGAAGGCCATGAATCAGGATGGGAGGGGAGTAAAAGGCACAAAGGCAAATGGAAAAACACTTAGGGATGATTAAAAATAATCAGCAATTCATGTCTGGAAAAAGATTTCTGGAAAAAACATTAATATATACGGCAAACATATGCTATTTAAATAAATGTTTCCCTTCTCTTTGTACTGCTCCAGATTAATGTTATCTTTTTGCATCATGTCTAGGAATACTGTGCAGATGCTACGTGCTTGCTACCTTACTCTAGGAGAGGACCTGTTGTATAAGAGGGAAATGAGCTAAAAAAGGTAACGTGAACATGACCTGGGAACATGTCCTACAGAAGATGACATGGGAACATATCTTGGAGCATAACTGGAACATGATCTGGAACAAATGGAAATGTATTGTTGGACCAGACATTTGATCATTCCTCAGAGCATGACCTGCAAACTTGACATGGATATAACCCAGAAATATTAACAGGAACATGTGCAGAAATATGAATTGAAACATGAAATGGAACATAACCTAAGAGCATGATTGGGGTGCAACAACAGGAACATGACCTGGAAAATGATCGAGGCACATAACCTACACACATGACCTAAACATGGCCTGGTAAATGTATCTTAATACAGAATAGGAGCTGAGACATGATTTTGGACCATGACCAAAGAACAAGACTTTGCACATGAACTACAAGCATGGGAAAGAAATATCACCTGGAACAAGAACCAGGAGCAAATCCCCAAAACAAGAAACAGGGACATGAAATATGAGCAGGACGAACAGCATGATCTTGAACATTGATCAGGAATATAACATTGCAAAATGACCAACAGCCTGATTCAGGCTGGTTCTACAGGGAAATTGGGAGTTCAGAGAAGGTTCACCAGATTAATTCCTGAAGTGGTGGATTACCCTTTGAGGAAAGATTCAACACATTGACCTTATGTTGTTCAGAGTTTAAAAGAATAAGTACTTTCATGACCTAGGAACATGAAGTAATAATATAAACTGAAAGATGACCTGGGAATGGTGTGTGAAAACTGGATGGAACAAATATGTCCTTTGGTCAACTGAGTCCCTGCCATCCTTCAAGGATCCATTTTCACAAATCCCATTCTCCCCACATTGTCCTCAACTCTCTAGATGCTACCACTCATCTTCATACTAGAGGCAATTCACAGTGGAAAAGTATGATTCATATGTTGATTGGGCGGCACTGTGGCGCAGCGGTAGAGTTGCTTCCTTACAGTGCTTGTAGTGCCGGAGACCCGGGTTCAATCCCGACAACGGGTGCTGTATGGAGTTTGTATGTTCTCCCCGTGACCTACGTGTGTTTTCTCCGAGATCTTCTGTTTCCTCTCACACTCCAAAGAGGTACAGATTTGTAGGTTAATTGGCTTTGTGTAAGTGTAAAATTGTCCCTAGTGCATGTAGGATAGTGTTAATGTACGGGGATCGCTGGTCGGCGCGGACTCGGTGGGCCGAAGGGCCTGTTTCCATGCTGTCTTAAGGGTGTGGAGGAAACGGAAAGAATTCTGTACGGTCACAGGATGAAACTCAGAAGACAGCACTGGAGACTAGGATTGAATCTGGTTTGCTGGAAATGTGTGGTAGCAGTTGGTCAGGTGTGATCACAAATGTTGCCCAGAGACATGATCGAGGACCAAAACCTGCCAGATGACTAACGAGCATAAAGAAAACGTTACTAAGAACATGAGCTGTCAACTTAACCTCAGAGAATGATTGGGGAAAGTATTCAAAGAACATGAACTGGGATTCTAAACTGCAGCAGGCAAGGAAACATGATCTTGAAACATCACGTGGAGTATAAGTATAAGACATTGCTTTGAGACATGACCCTTGGTATAATCCAATAACTTCACAGAAAATGATCTATGATCACAATTAAAGAACATGACCTAAACTTAATCTCGGAACAAATCCTAGAAACATTGAAAAATCCCATAAAGAATGGAAGTAGGAGTAGGTCATTTAACCCCACGTGCTTGCTCTACCATTCAATAAGATCATGGATGGGGAATGTTAATGTGAATCTGATGAGAATGTAACTAGCAATATTTAGTTGGGGAGGGGGGAGGGTGAAATGCAATAGCTCTGTGAGCTGACATAGACTTGAAGGACTAAATGTCTTCCTTCTACATCAGGGGGCAACATGGAAATATGGAAATATGAGAAAAATGGGAAATGATGAGGAATATGCCCAGCACTGGACAGTCATCAGGGATGGAAGCTCAGAATCTCTTCACTTGATCCATGCCCAGAAATCAACTTGGTAGCATCCCATTCTGCCATGCCTCATTAGTGAACCTTACATTGATAGAATTTTGTGGTCTACAAAGTACAGCTACTCGAGAGCTAAATGGGTGATTGGAAAATCTTTTAATGAGAAAGTAGGGCAAAGTGCCACGGCACAATCTGAGACCAGAGTGTCTGAGGGAAGATAATATCTCCAGCATTGCAGTAACGTCACATTGAAGTTACATTTTTAAATTCTGAATATCACAGGAGAAAGAGAAATTGGTGAAGGAACAAAATAAATAAAGGAGTCTGATAGTTTTAAATAGGGTATACAGTCAGTACGTTTTTCTCAGGCTAGAAATGTCAAAGATCAGAAGGCATAGCTTTAAGGTCAGATGAGCAATGTTTAAAGATCTGCAGGACAAGTTTTATTTTTGCATAGAGAGTGATGGGTGCCTGGAATGCACTGCCAGGGGTGGTGGAGGAGACAGATACAATAGCGGCTTTTAGAGGCTTTTAGATACGCACATGGATATTCAGAGATTGGCAGATATAGATGATATGCATGCAGAGATTAGTTTAATTTGGCATCATGTTAGGCACAGACATTGTGATGCAAAGGGCCTGTTCCTGTGCTATATTCAACAATGTAAGGTTCTTGGGTAAACTTGTTTCAGAGATCCCAAGTTGAATTAAAAAAGGAATTTGAAGTTTGAAATGTAGGCTATTAGCTCCAACCTTAAAGGGGAGAAATTTAGTCTTTGGTCACCAACACCAAATATAGAACTGCAGATGCTGGTTTACAAAAAAAAAACAACAAAGTGCTGAAGTAACTCAGTGGGTCAGGCGGCATCTCAGGAGAACATGGATAGGTGGCGTTTCAGGTCAGGACCTTCTTCAGACTGGTCTTGACTCAAAATGCAGTCAGGAATTTTAAAGCCAGTTGAATGCATCCCTGTACATTCAGATAACTTTGGGGTCATCTGAGCCAATGGCCTTTACTCAGGTTTAGCACTGACAGGGGCGGCATAGTGGTGCAAGCATAGAGCTACCACCTTACAGCGCCAGAGACCCGGATTCAATCCTGATTAAGTGTGCTGTCTGTGCAGAGTTTGTGTGCTCTCCTCATGACCGCGTGGGTTTTCTCCGGATGCTCCAGTTTTCTCCAACACTCCAAAGACGTATGGGTCTGTATGTTAATTGGCTTTGGTACATTGGGAAATTGTCCCTAGTGTGTGTGGGTTAGTGTATGGGGTGATCACTGGTCAGCGCAGACTTGGTGGGCCGAAGAGCCTGTTTCCACGCTGTATCTCTAAAGTCTAATGTAAAGCCTAAATCAAAGGTGAATCTCTCACCCTCAGTATGTTATATACCTCAAACACATCAGCAATCAGTAGCTTACTAATCTTCATCCCCATGGCTCTGTTGGAACTAACAGCCAGCAGCTCATTATCAAAATTATGCAGTTACTGGTTATTAAGGGAATGCCACTTAAATTAAGCATTTAAACTAAACGGAACATTAAAACTCACCAAAATAAGAGAGGGAGTATGAATGTTCATTTTATATAATTACATAAAATGCTGGGAAACAGTGAGTTAATGCTGTTGGTTTAACAGATAGGTAATAATATTTCCACTTAAATAGATGAGATAATATTACTCGGAGGATGCGAGCTAAAATTGAGCAAATGAATCACGATTAACACCAGGAAACAGTCCTCTTGACTTTCTCTGTCACGCAGCCAAAGACAAGAAGCAGAAATATCACTGGCAACGCCTAGCAACCAAAATCTCTGCTAAAATGAAAGCTGAGATAGATTGGCCATCTAGGACCATTGGAAGAAAAGCCAGGTGCTCCAAATGCATTCATGCAAAATGTTTGTTGCATCCATTGTCCCTGCCCGTCTGCAACAGAACTACACGTCTTCCACCACTAGAATATATGGGGCAACCTGCCCACACTAAGGAATCTGCACGAGATATTCTTTCTCAACAATTCTCAGAGCTTAAATTTCAAAGCATCTCTGGGCAGCCATTGCCAATGGATAACAATGTCAAGCCACTCTAGTGATGGACACAAAGGATTCCAAGCATCTATTAGAAAGAGGTGCAATCCTTCAGAGGTAATGACTGCTCTTCAAAGGATGATCCGGTCATCATGTCATCGCTATTTGTGGGATTAAACATTGCTCAAATTGAATACATACTGTATTAATGTATAACATAACCATATCTCAGTTTATTTAAGGGTACCTGTATATAAATTCAATTTATTTTCTTCTTCACAATATAGTCTCGAACAGTTCCATAATCAGGCAGGCAGAACCTGGGCGTAAACTTCAGAAACCTCTCTGAAGATCATTGCTTGAAAGACAATTTCTCATTCAAGTACTGTATGTGGTAACTCATACTTCCCTTTGAGCACCCTCCTATAATCTGCCCTGTACTACCCTACAATAAAAAGACCCTGAAGAATCATGTAATAGAAATAAGTCTGGCAGCTAAAGTATTCTTCACATTACTGAAAATATGTTTGAGGATATCAGACCTTTCCAACACAATGTCAACTCTTAGAATGATTTGTTGAAAGTGGATTCTAAACCTGGCCTGTCAAGTGCATCTCAATACTCCATGAAAGGCAGATCATGCAGTGAGTATAGATTTCCTACAGTTGGTTAAAAGGAAGCTGAGAAAAGAGGGTTCTAAAAGGTCAGTAGGATAAAGGTGAATAACGGGCTATCATAATACCCTGCAGTTTGCTGGATTGTCTTGGGGTCAGAAAGGATGACTGAGAGATTTTCCACAACTGGTAAACTTTGTCTCTTTTATTGTTTTGTCTCCCCCAGGAGTTTATTTGGTTTAGGATTGTGTAAGTAGTATTTGTACTTGTTCCCATAGCGTCATAGAGACAGTCGCTTCAGCCCACCAATTCTATCACCCACCAGGTCAAATACCCATTTACATTCATCGCATGGAACATAATAATAATAATAATGGATGGGATTTATATAGCGCCTTTCTAATACTCAAGGCGCTTTACATCGCATTATTCATTCACTCCTCAGTCACACTCGGTGGTGGTAAGCTACTTCTGTAGCCACAGCTGCCCTGGGGCAGACTGACGGAAGCGTGGCTGCCAATCTGCGCCTACGGCCCCTCCGACCACCACCAATCACTCACACACATTCACACACAGGCAAAGGTGGGTGAAGTGTCTTGCCCAAGGACACAACGACAGTATGCACTCCAAGCGGGATTCGAACCGGCTACCTTCCGGTTGCCAGCCGAACACTTAGCCCATTGTGCCATCTGCCGTCCCTTACATAGAACAGTACAGCACAAGACAAGGCTCTTCAGCCCACATGTCTGTGCCGAACATAATGCCAAGACCAACTCTTACGGGTTTGAAGATAATCCATATCTCTCCATTCCCTGCATATCCATATGCCCATCCACAAGTCTTTTAAATGACACTATTGTATCTGCCTCAACCATCCTCCGAGCAGTGTGTTCCAGGCACCCATCACCATCAGTGTAAAAAAATGTGCCATGCACATCTCCTTTAAACTAGTCACCTCTAACTTTAAAATCTCACCATGTTTTTTTTATTCTCCACATTCTCACAAATCCAGACAGATTCTACTGTTCACATACACACTAGGAGTGACTTACAGAGGCCAATGTATCCATCAACCCAGCATGATTTTATGATGTGGAACATCTGGGGAAAACCCACAAGGCCGCAAGGAGAACGTGCAAACACGACACAGGCAGCACCCAGGGTCTGTGTTAAAATTATATCACCAGCATTTTAAGGCTGCAGCTCCTCCACCAGTTGTGCCATGTGCCACCTGCACATTTATGATAGGATGGTAAATGTGTGGTAATCATTGCTTTTGTTTCCAGATTTTACTTCGGAGTCACGTGAGTGACTACGTGAAGAACCCCGCATACGACGCATGCGTGACATATCGCTACACGCATTCGAACTCGTCATCGCTGGAGGAAGGACGTTCCTCCAAATCGGCAGGGGTTGAACCTGCAACAGGAATGTAAGGGAACTTCGTTTTCTTTACTTACCCTTTTTTATCTAGAAGGCTGATGAAGCTGGCTGGGGAGAGTCTGCAGATTTGCAGGCAGCCAGCCAGCAGCGGCCGGGGCCCGTTAATTGCTTTTAAAAGCAGTTTTCCCGACAACCCGGAAACAGCCCCACAAGTCGTTTAGTGGATTTAATAATTCATGGGTCCGAGGGGCTGGAAGGTGCAGAACTGGCGCGTTAACAGGGGTTCCGCAGGTTTAAAAATAGCGGCGAGCGGTCAGTGCCCGAGAGCACTGAGTACACGTTGGACCCGCTGGACCGCGCTGGAGCACCGCAGAGGCAGGGGGGGAAAACAGACAGCAGCAACAGGCTGAACTCCCGTAATGGGAATAGCTGTGCCAGACATACCACCCACCCCCCCCCCCCCCCCCCGACTTTTGCTCCCGACTTTCCCTCCCGATTTTTGCTCCCAACTTCGCTCCCGCGCCGGCCCCGGCTGGTCGGGAGAGGTAGGCATATTCAGAGTCGTTGACTTCGAGGAGTCCGACTCTGAATAGCCGCGAGCGACCAGTGCCCGTGCGCACTGAGGGTCGGTTGGAGGGGTTTTAGGAGCAGCCACGAGCGGACAGAGCAGCAGGGAGCGAGAGGCACAGCAACAAATGTCGACACCACCATCTCCCGAAAGGGAGCGAGTGCAAATCACACCAAAACGTGTGGAAGAAAGAAAGAATCAGCACCACCATCTCCGAAAAGGGAGTGAGTGCAAATCACACCAAAACGGGTGGAAGAAAGAAAGAATCAGCACCACCATCTCCCGAAAGGGAGCGAGTGCAAATCACACCAAACGGGCCACAGTCTAGGGTCCTTCCGCTGCTGGACATGGGGGGCACAGTATGGTGGAGACGCCCCTCAAATTAAATTAAATTAAGGGAAGGTATCCCACACCAGAGGGCCACATGAGTGGCACGGGTGGGGGACATTTTTTGTGGAACTTGAAATGTCAGATGGAAATTTTCGCACTGTGTACACATTGTATATATTTATTACTTGAACAGGGGCCACAGAGTGGCACTGGTGGGGGACTGTTTAGTGAAATTTGACAAATGTAAAAAAATTGTACTGGAAAAAGTTTGTATAGTCTCCGAAAATGTCGGATGAATTTTGTTTGAATGGTTCAGAAATTGTATATATTTACCAATTGAATAAAGTATATTTTGAAATTTAAAAAAAAAAAAAATCACACCAAAACGGCTGGAGGAGCTCCTCCATGGTGGCAGTCCCAGAAATATGGAGGCTAGCCACAGTGGGCAAAAGGTAAGTCCCACAGCGGTACCCCGTGTGGGGCCGCAAGATATCTCTTACTCCTCGGAGGAGAGTGGGCAGCACCAAATTTGGTCAGACCCTGACCAAGGCACAGGTTTACATAACGCTGAAGGAGGGGAGAAAGTGGACTCTGCATTTCACCCTGTGTAGGAAATGGACAGAGCAACGCGTAGAAAGGCTGTAAAGAAGCTGCAGGACGTCAGTGGCGAAGGTGCCGGGGACCTGCAGCAGCAGCCGCCAGCACAGGCAACTTGTATGGAGACATCAGCTGTGCCGGGTTTAAACCCCGCGCCGGGAAAATCAAACCCTAGACCGGGCGGGAAGGCAAAGCGCAAAGTACATCACTGCGAAAGTGATGTGGAGAAACAGCCTCCGGATAATACTTACCGATACCGAAGTAAGGATGAGCAGCTGCAGGATATAGCGCAGCCAGCAGCGGCCACTTTCGCGGAGCTGGGAAACCGGTACGAGTGGCTGCAGCATGTTCGGTCGTCAGCGACAGGTGCCGGGGAGTACCGGGACTGCGAGCAACGGCACAATTATATGGGGCGGCCGGGAGCGACCAGTGCCCGTAGGCATGGGGACCGGCTGCGGCAAAAACCGCGTGCGACTAGTGCCCGAGAGCACGAAGGTCGGCAGGAGCGGTTGGATAAAAGTACATGTCTACACATCACCTGCAAGCCAATACCTTTGCTGAGGTGTTGGCAAGACATTTACCTCCGGGAAATTGTGGGGCTCTGAATGTGGCCAGTGTTAACTGAAGTATTTGGAGACACGTTGGTCAGGATGCTGGCTTCAAATCTGACCAGTTAGCCTTACTCACAGGTGTGCTTTGTTCCCCTGAAACAGACATTACTGGAACAGACATTACTGTGTAATCCTGAGATGGGAATGCTATCTATCAGGAATTGTATTGGACTGCTGGATCCTTTAGTCTTAGCAGTAACCAAAAACATAACAGGACAAGGTATTGAACCGAAAGAAAGTTCTAAAGTCCTATCAGCGGGATAGGAAGGGGGAAACTTTAATTCTTAGTCACCTACCTGGTCGGAGAGGCGGGGAGCGGGCAATGCCTTACCGGGTCACCGTGCAGTAAGCTCCGGAGCGCTGTGGCCGCCGACTCCCAACATCGCGGAGCTGGGGGCTGCGGGCGTCCAGCCGCGGGCGGCGCCGGTTGGAGCTCCGACCCCGGCAACTCTACCCCTGGCTGCGCGGCGCTCCAAATCCAGTGCCGCCCGCGGCCGGACGCCCGCAGCCCCAGCTCCGCGATGTTGGGAGTCGGCGGCGTCGCAGCGCTGGGATACCAGCGGGGAACAGGCAATGCCGTACCGGGTCGCCGTGCGGTAAGCTCCAGAGCGCTGTGGCCGCCGACACACAACATCGCGGAGCTGGGGCTGCGGGCGTCCGGCCGCGGGCGGCGCTGGATTTGGAGCGCCGCGCAGCCAGGGGTAGAGTTGCTGGGGTCGGAGCTACAACCGGCGCCGCCCGCGGCCGGATGCCCGCAGCCCCAGCTGGGAGTTGGCGGCCACAGCGCTCCGGAGCTTACTGCACGGCAACCCGGTAAGGCATTGCCCGCTCCCCGCCTCTCCGACCAGGTAGGGGACTAAGAATTAAAGTTTCCCCCTTCACTCCCCCCCGCCCCCTTCACATAAAAGCCCTCCAAACTAACTGACTAACATTTAAGCAATGATTTACAGATGTTTAATTGTCTCCCCGGTCTCTGGGGAGGAGGCAGCCGCTACAGTAGTACAGACCTGGGTTGACCGTGGGTCGTTTCGGGTCAAGTTTGGCGCCAAACGCGAGCTTTGGTGTGCAGACGACATCCTGGAAAAAATGGCCGGTTTTCGGAGTTTTTCGGTTTCCGGAACTCCGGATAAAAGGTTGTGCACCTGTAGTAAGATTAAACGAGAACTTACCAGTTTGAAGTTTGATCTGTATTTTATGAGGAGGAACGTTGAGGGAATACGTGCCCTCCGCTCCCACCCTCGATTAGTCATATCTTAAACTGGTATCTCTTTGATAATCTTACTATATTAGGTCATTATAGTGTTTCTGTGACCTCACACCGCTGCTTTGAAGGATGACACGCATGCGTCGTAAGCGGGGTTCTTCACGTATTCCCTCAACGTTCCTCCTCATAAAATACAGATCAAACTTCAAACTGGTAAGTTCTCGTTTAATCTTACTATTTTGATGAATTGCTTGAATTTAGGCGTCCCAGATGCTCGGGAATGAGAGCCTGAACTCCTGGATTGATGTAATAGTTAGAGCCAGGCCTCAAACTACTAGTTGAATAAATTAAACCACCATGCAACTGAACCCACACTACCTCACAACAACTGAGCAAGTGCTCTTACTAAATATGATGAATTAGCCAAGCTTCATTGGAAACATGCCATGATAAAACACAACCACGCTTCAGAAAAGGGAAACCTGAGAGATGAGGTGTGATGAGATGCTGAGTTGAGAGGATGCGTTTGAAATTATGAATGGATTGAATAGAGCGGACAATGTTTTGACTTGCGATTGAATCCAAAAGTACATACCAACAACATGCTACGGCCATTAATGAATCAATTAAGGATTTGAGGAGGAACAGCTTTGCCAAAGAGGAACTGAACTTTGTAACTTACTGCTGTATACAACAGCTTTAATAAATACCTCAGATACATTTAGGCGAAGCTAGAGCAATGAAAATGGACCCATCTCTCCTCCTGTAATTAGGCATAACTTGAAGGCAAAATTTGGAGATGTTCGGGGCAGATTTCTAATACAGAGAGTGGTGGGTAGTCGGAATGCATTGCCAAAGGTTATGGTGGAGGCAGATACGATAGTGGTGTTTAAGATGTCTTTAGATAGGCACAAGGATGTGCAGGGAATGGAGAAATATATATCACGTAGGCAGAGGAGATTATTTTAACCTGGCATCATGTTCAGCACAAACATTGTGGCCAAAGGGTCTGGTCCTGTGCTGTATTGTTCTATGTTCTACCTTCACTGCTATCGAAAATTAACTTGTTTTTCTTTATTTCACAGTTTTAATTGAGGGGCTTGGATCTGAAAGATTAACTGTTTCTCTTTCCACAGATGCTTCCCGACCTTTTGAACATTTTGTCTTTTTACTTTAAATTTCCAGCATCTGCATTTATTTACTTTTTATCAAAGGAAAAAGGATATTTTATTGAATGAGAGGATGGGATAGATTCAGGGAGAGCTGAAGCACTGTTTTCATTCATTCATTCCCTTACAGCAAAGCACATTTCATAGCTATAGATATCCAGTTAAACAGAACTGAACAATGGTAGGTAAATCTTTCAACCTCTCCCTTCTCTCCCAGAAAAACGTTAGTGATTTGACAAAGATCAGCACAACTTCCAGTGGGTCTACATGGGGCAAAACTCAGTCCCTTTAAATACCAGGCTGCAAAAACAAAGCTACAGGAACCATCTGGTCCAGGACAAGTCCCGCAAAGGTCAGCGGTCAAATCCAACTGTACAACAATGCATTTTCTTCTCACAAAACCAAAGGACGGTGTTCTGATTTGAGAACAATAACGTGACTAAAATTTAAATAAAATTGCTAGAACGATTCCCCCAACCTGCATGGAGCATGTGTTCGGGATGAGGGAAGAAGCCGGGGCAACTGGAGGCTTTAGTCTCAATACTTGGGCCAGCTTCCCTTATCTATATTACTAAAAGTCTGATTTTGACCGCTTTTAGCCCACTCTGCTGCGATTTCCGAGAGAACGCCGCCACCTACGGCCGTCATTTTTGGCCACCTCGATCAGAGCCCACGTCTGCCTTCCTGGACCAGAGTATTTTTCCCATCGATGAAAATTCAGAGAAAAATTAATGTTTTTTAAAAATTCACCATTCTCTCTGCTGCCCCTGCTGGAGGGAGTGGGAAGGACTATAAAACCAGGAAGTGGTGTGCCTCAATCAGTCTCTGCAAGCTGGAGGGCACTCTGAGCTCCGAATGACACTGAACAAATGTCTACACAACTGTGAGTAAGTACCCTTAATGTGGTTTGAAAATGAAAATATGGTTAGTTTGAAGTAAAAAAGCTCTGCCTGCAAATGGTTGTTTGGGGGGTTTGGATTGAAGTAAAAAGGCACTCTCTCTCTCTCTCTCCCCTCCTCTCTCTCCCCATCTATCTCTCCCCTCCTCTCTCTCCCCACATCTCTCCCCATCCCCCCCTCTCCTCTCCCCCCCTCTCCTCTCCCCCCCTCTCCTCTCCCCCCTCTCCTCTCCTCTCCCCCTCCCCCCTCTCTCTCTCTCTCTCCCCTCTTTTTCTCCCCCTCCTCCCCTCCATCACCTCCCCCACCGTCCCTCCCCTAAACCCCCCTCCCTTCCACACACCCCTACCCCCTTCCCTCCACCCTCCCTTGCCCTCCCTGCTCCCCAGCTCTCCCCTCCCCTCACCTCACCCCCTCTCTCCCCCCTCGCTCCCCCCTCCCCTCTCCTCTTCCCCTCCACCCTCCCCCCTCCCTGCTCCCCACCTCTCCCCCTCACCCCCCTCTCAGCACCCCCTCTCTCTCCCCCTCACTCTCACCCTCTCTCTCTCCTCCCCTCCTCCCCCACCTTTCCCCTCTCACCCACCCTTCCTCTTCTCCTCCTCTCCACCCCCCTCTCCATCTTGCCCCTCTCTCTGTGTCTCTGTGTCTCTCTCTGTCTCTGCCCCTTCTCTCTCTGCCCTAACTCTCTACCCCCAACCCCCCCCCTCCCTCTCTAGATGTGACTGCAAGTTGGGGGCTATGCGTCAGTAGATAGGGTGGTTATGGGGTAAAAGGAGCAAATTAATAATATTAATATAATATCAAGGGGGAAAATTAGCGTGAGTGCGGGGGGGGGGGGGGGGGCTAGTTAGTGTGTGTGACGTTGCATGCCACCTCCCCCCCCACAACCGCACGTTGGGGGAACAGACCCAACGGGTCTGCACTAGGTCTAGTATTATATGGGTGGCACGGTGGCGCAGCGGTAGAGTTGCTGCCTTACAGCGAATGCGACACCGGAGACCAGTTTCGATCCAGACTAAGGGTGGTGTCATAGAAACATAGAAAATAGGTGCAGGAGTAGGCCATTCAGCCCTTCGAACCTGCACCGCCATTCAATATGATCATGGTCTGTACAGAGTTTGTACCTTCTCCCCGTGATCTGCGTGGGTTTTCTCCGAGATCTTCAGTTTCCTCCCACACTCCAAAGGCATACAGGTTTGTAGGTTAATTGGCTTGGTAAATGTAAAAATTGTCCCTAGTGTGTGTTAATATGCAGGGATCGCTGGTGGGTGCGGACCCGTTGGGCTGAAGGGCCTGTTTCCGCGCTGTATCTCTAAACTAAAATAAATTGCTCATCATGGCAGATCCTTCTCTGTGAACTTATTGCAGTATTTGATGCTATCTATTCCCACAAGCTAAGGATGTAGACCCCCCAGCACTGTTTTTTTTTGTCTGAATACCCATATAGGATATTGTGTGATAATTCTACCACTATGCATTGCCACTCTCACCCTGTGGGTGAAGGCATTGGCCCAGAACCCACACTTGAATCACACTGCCATTTTACCCTACACATTTCACCCACAAGCGAATACAAGCAACTGGAATCTGCACCACAAGATAGAATTTGTTTTGTTTACTCTTCTGAAGTGTGTTTTTGGCAAACAGCATCATTGAAATTTCTCAGTTCAATCAGAGAGAAACTTTTTATAGGTACATGCTGAAAAATACACTTCCCACAAATGTGAAAATTGGCAGTTACCATAGAAACAATGCTGGCTACTGCTAGTAATTATTTGTATGCACTTGACAAAAAGTACAGATTCCATTTTAATTATAGCTGAGAAAATTGCAGCACAGGATACACATTTATTGGGACAAGTCTTTATAAATGTGTTTTTTTTACAAAATAGCTCCAGCCCCCATCAGGAAGGCCATTGATGGTTTCAACAAGTTAAGTATAATTATAAATTTAGATGTCAACTGACATCCATTTAATTGCAATGTACCAACCAGGTCCAAATAAAACTTGCTTTATTTGTTGCAGATGTCATGATTGTCCCATCAGTGTGAGTAAAAATAAAAAGAATGTCAAAATAAACCACAGGTCACCACAAGCAAACTGCACCTGCTGGAGCCATGTGTAGCATCACTCCCGTTTGAGCCCAAGCTCTTCCCTACTCTAAAATAAATGCAGTGGTGACAACGTTTAAAGTGGGTCCATGTGAACAACTTCTTGCCACAGCTGCTGATTTATAACATGGAGCAGAGACCGGCCTTCCCTCCACTCTGTGGCTGACCTGATATTCTATCTCTCCCACGTTCTTTATTCACAATGGCTTGAGCAAATTGGTCGGGGGTTAACGATGTCCCCGCCCTCTTCCTTGCTGTCCATTCAGAATGGAATTGCAATAAAGTTCAACCCATGGTCTTCAATAAGAACATTCTTAACTAATGGCAATTCAACAAGGGCTGGAGGTTGCCCATAAATTCTATCCAGTAGTTCCAGTCTGAAGTAGGGTCTTGACCCAAAATGTCACCCATTCCTTCTCTCCAGAGATGCTGCCTGTCCCGGTGAGTTACTCCAGCTTTTTCTGTCTATCTTCTATTTCTATAAAGAACACAGGGATGCTGTAGTTATTTATTTTTTTCACCAGCAGCCTGGAAGCTGAGTGGAAATCCTGAAGAAGTTGTTTAGATAATCACAAACATGCTTTGCTGAATCCCTGTTGTGATGCTATCAATTAAGATTTAAGAGTCAACACTTAAGTGACAAAGGTGGCATTGATACCTTTGAATTGATAGCTATGTCTGGTTGTGTCTCCAATAGTCTTTGAAAGTGATAAATATCAGATCCACGTGTAGGAAGGAACTGCAGATGCTGGTTCAAACTGAAGATAGATATAAAAAGCTGGAGGCAGCATCCCTGGAGAGAAGGAACGGGTGACGTTTCAGGTCGAGACCCTTCTTCAGGCTGGTCTTGACCCGAAACATCACCTATTCCTTCTGTCCAGAGATGTTGCCTGTCCCGTTGCGTTACTTCAGTTTTTTGTGTCTAATATCAGATTAATTATTGGAGTAGAACCTATTTCCCCAATTTGCAAAATGCTTTTCAGCTTTCCCATCAACACATTTTAATTGTGTTAATAGCTGAAATCCAACATTTCTAAAATAGACACAAAGTGCTGGAGTAACTCAAGGGGTCAGGCAGCATCTTTGGAGAACATGGGTAGGTATATGTTTCGAGTTAAGGTTCTGAAGAAAGGTGCCGACATAAAACATCACCTAGAAAAATTGTTTCTCTACTGCTAATTTTCCATCTAGTGGCGAGAATTAAAATCAATCCCCATGCCTCATCTGTAAAAGGCTCATATGACATGACAATCAGGGAATAGCACAAAATGTTGGAGTAACCCGAAATGCCACCTCTCCATGTTCTCTGGGGATCCTGCCTGACCAGCTGAGTTGCTCCAGCATTTTGTGTCTTTTTTAAAAATAAATCGGCATCTGCAGTTCCTTGTTTCTACATCAAACATATTAATATTGAGGAGACACAAAATAAAGCAGGATGAGCAGTATCCCTGTAGAGAAGAAATGGGTGACGTTTGGGTCAAGACCCTTCTTCAGACTGAAAGTCACGGGAAAGGAAAACGAGAGATATAGACGATGATGTAGAGAGATAAAGAACAATGAATGAAAGATATGCAAAAAAGTAACAATGATACAAGAGACATGTCGCTGTTGGCTAGGTGAGAACAAAAAGCTGGTGTGACTTGGGTGGGGAGGAATGGAGAGAGAGGGAATGCAGGGGTTACTTGAAATTATAGAAATCAATATTCATACCCCAATATTGAGCAGTTCGGGATTGTAAAGTTATAGAAGGGTACTATATGGAGCACATGACTAACAAACACCCATGTTTGTTAATCCTACATTAATCCCATTTACACATCAACTCCCCTGGATTCTATCACTCACCTGCAAACACAAGGGACAATTTACAGCAGTCAGGAAGGAAAGCCAGAACATCACAGAAAATCACTCCGTCAAGAAGAGATGGAGAAAGTGCCACAAAATCTTTCCCATCGTCTAAAGTGGGCTGAGAATGTTAGAAGGGAGGGATAAATAGAAAACCTTTGAAAATGGTGCAACAGTTCTTTAACGCCTTAATGATGGAATGTTAGCTGTACCCTGAGGTTAATTTATACAGGTACACACCTCCTGTGAACGCAGTGTAACTAATGCTGTCAGACTACACCCAGAACTGCAAGAGGAGCAGCTTTCCTATTGATTGTACGTTTCTCAGCCCTGGTTTCCATAGTCCAGCAGCCACAGCTCTCCCCACCACAATGGCACAGCACAGGATGTGTAAATGTGTGCTTGATGGACCCCGTGAGACCCAGCGAGTCAAACGATCTGTTTCCATGCTCCCTACCTCTGCCACTAGGACAGGAAAACACACTTCGCCCTCACTGTGATCTTTCTGGGAGAGGCAAGAAAAACGCGTACCCATGAGTGCAGGAGTTGGAACGTCAGGTTACAACTGTACGAGGCATCGCTAAGGCCATGTTTGGAGTCTTGTGTATAGTTTCGGTCACCCTGCCTTAGGAAGGATGACATTAAACTGGAAAAGGTGCAAAAACGATTTACAAGAATGTTACCAGAGGTGGAGGGTTTGAGTTATAAGCAGCAGATGAATGGACTGTTTTCACTGGAGTATAGGAAGCTGAGAGCGGTCTTATAAAGGTATACAAAATCAAGAGGGACATATATAAGGTGAATAGCTACATATTTACCTCAGGGTAGGGGACTCTAAAATTAGAGGGCATGGATTTAAGGTGAGGGGAGAGAAATCTAAAAGTGGTCTAAGGAGTAACCTTTTTCCGCAGAATGAAGTGTGAGTATGGAGCAGGCTGCCAAATGAAGTGGCAGAGATGGGTATATTTACAACATTCAAAAGACACTTTCTGCTGGGGTCTGTATCCTGTACTGTCTAAGACAGACAGGTATGTAATTAGCAAAGGTTTGGATATGGACCAAGTGCAGACCGGAGGAACCAGCTCAGTTAGGCACCATGGTTGTCAAGGAAGGAGTAGGATGAAGGGCCTGTTTTCATGCTGCATAACTCCATTTGAGTCTTGAGTTTGAGTTTAGTTTATTGTCAATGTACAGTTAAAAGCTATTTTGTTGCATGCTCTCCAGCAGAAAGACAATACATGATTACAATCAAGCCATCCATGGCCATACATGCACATTTTAAAAAGTGGTACGGTAAGCAGGGATTTCAATTCATGGTTTGATAAATGAATAAATTCTGCATTATGTTTGATAAATTCTGCTTTATGTTATTCGATGATATGTAATAGCTGGGTGTTGCTTATAATTCAATTTCCTCTCTGTTTTCTGCCCATCGGTGAGTGGGTTTGTCAGTGTATGGAATGGAACACATCCTAGTGGCTCACAGTAGGGACTGGTGATGATGAGGAGTTTATCAGTGCTGAGGAACCTGCACAAAATCTGAAACAATTGGAGATTCAAGTCAAGCAACGCATTCATAAGGATGCAATTTCAAAATATTTTTTCTTGCCAGAAATTTGTATACTCTTCTTGAGGACCAGCCTCCTGCAGCAGCCTGTGTCAGTGCATCAGCCCTGCAGGGTACTAGCCTTCTGCTGTGTTCACTGGTCCTGCTTCCTGCTGGGGTTTGTGACTACAGGTCTGGTCTTCTGCTGGTGTCTGTCCAGAAGTCTGGTCTTCTGATTGAGTTCCTGTCCTGTGGTGTGTCCTTCTCCTGGGATCTGCTGGTGCAGAACTGCAGGAGAGACAGGAACTGGGTTGACAGGTCAGATGGAGAGAGGACTGAAGGAGGGTCCCAACCTGAAATGTCATCAATCTCTGTTTTCCAGAGATGTTGCCTGACCTGTTGAGTTACTCTAGCACTTTGTGTATTTTTCCTGCTGGGGTCTGTCCTTTGGAGCATTCAGCCTTCTGCTGGTGTCTCCCATGTGATGTGGCCTTCAGCAAGGTGCAGGCTCGAAGGGCTGAATGGCCTACTCCTGCACCTTGTTTCTATGTTTCTATGACACCACCCTTAGTCTGGATCGAACCTGGTCTCCGGTGTCGCATTCGCTGTAAGGCAGCAACTCTACCGCTGCGCCACCGTGCCACCCATATAATATAAGGGAAGCTGGCCTAAGTATCGAGACTAAAGCCTCCAGTTGCCCCGGCTTCTTCCCTCATCCCGAACACATGCTCCATGCAGGTTGGGGGAATCGTTCTAGCAATTTTATTGGGTCAATACCCATAGCTCCAGTAGGGATCTTAATGAACTGCCTTCTACTAGGATATGTGCCCAGAAGTGGGCGGCATGGTGGTGCAGCGGTAGTTGCCTTACAGCGCCAAAGGCACGACTTCGATCCTGATTACGGGTGCTGTCTGTACAGAGTTTGTCCATTCTCGCTGTGACCACATGGGTTTTCTCCGGGTGCTCCAGTTTCCTCCCCCACCCCAAAGACTTACAGGTTTGTAGGTTAATTGGCTTCAGTAAAACG
The DNA here is from genome assembly GCF_010909765.2 of Amblyraja radiata. Taxonomy (NCBI): domain Eukaryota; kingdom Metazoa; phylum Chordata; class Chondrichthyes; order Rajiformes; family Rajidae; genus Amblyraja; species Amblyraja radiata. The sequence goes on from NC_045984.1 coordinate 14,894,598, forward strand.
GTAAATTGTCGCTAGCGTGTAGGATAGTGTTACAGGGTGATCGTTGGTCATCGGTGGACCGAAGGGCCTGTTTCCACGCTGTGTCTCCAAAGTCTAAAGTACCAACCTCTACCGGGGCATTGTTGCTCAGTCTTTGAGCTGTGGAGGTATGGATCTGTGCAGAGCTGCGATTTGGGTCTCTGGATACTCCTGTGCGACTTTTCATTTCTGTCCCCCAACTAAATGATGGGGTGGGAGATCGCAACCGTCATGTGGTCCACCCTGTTTCGACGAATGCAATCAACCTGGCGTGCACAATCAAATAAGATCAAATAGAACAAGTTGTCCTACAACTTTAGACTGTGCACTTCATATGCAAGAAGAACTAAATGATACCGCAGAGAGACACAAAATGCTGGAGTAGCTCAGCAGCTCAGGCTGAGAAGGAATGGGTGACTTTTCTGGTCAAGAACCTTCTTCAGACAAATTATACTGCAGTTAATTGGAGCGGTTTGTTGCATTGGCTTAGACCAGTCATAAGGTCATAAGGGATAGTAGAAGAATGAGGCCATTCGGCCCATCAAGTCTACGCCATTCAATCATGGTTGATCTACCTCTCCCTCCTAACCCCATTCTCTGCCTTCTCCCCATAACCTCTGACACCTGTACTAATCAAGAATCTATATATCTCTGCCTTAATAATATCCACTGACTTGGCCTCCACAGCCTTCTGTGGCAAATAATTCCATAGATTCACCACCCTCTGACTAAAGAATCGGCAGTCAGCAGCTCTGGGGATGAAACCTCATCTGACCATCTATGCATTTGCCTGGTGATGCACTAGAACAGTCTTGTGGTTACGCTAAGCATTGGTATGTGAACAATTAATCTGGCAGGAAAATAATAAGAATAATTTTTCTCATTTCTTTGCATCGTTCCTATTAAACCAATTGCTTTACACAACAGCACACAACATCTCAACACAGGAGAAGATGAGGCAATAAAAAGTGCCACACGCTTTATTATAGTAGCTCTATTCCCTAGATCTTTGAGCGCATGACGTAACCAATGCCGACTGTCAGTACCAGCTTTATAGGCAATATCTCTGGCGAACTTAAAAAGCAAGCCAGCGCATGTAACAAGAACATACTCTGTGAATCCACAGCACTAAAGTACAACGTTCTGTGTTTTCTCCATAGTTATTTCACTCTGTCCCACTGCTTATTCTGCATCTATATCTGTTGTCTATGTACATTATACTATTCCCAACTCCTGTAATGACAAGTTTTACTTGTTCACAGCAATTTTAGTTATTTTATATTTGTGTTTCAGACTGTTCCAGCCCAGAATGAGTATTCTGCAAAATTATTCATTCCTATGGGTTGGCCTATTCTGTTCTATTTGTCAAGAAAGCTTTGTTCCCAATGGTGACCTTCACAAATCTAAGCCATTGCTACATTGTTATGGAAAGAAGATAAGACCCAGGATGGTATATTTATGTTAATATTTTTGCTGATTAAATTGATATAACTGACCATATTTAATCTATAAACTCCAGCAGATGTTTCTACTTCACAGATATATAGACCAGTGAAAATGGTTGTTACCGATAAGCCCTTGAAAACTACCAGATAACTTAAAAATAGACAATACTGGAAACATTCAGCCGCTGTGGAAAGAGAACACTAAGATAAGTACTGTAGGAAGGAACTGCAGGTGCTGGTTTAAACCAAAGATAGACATAAAATGCTGGAGTAATTCAGCAGGGCAGGCAGCATCTCTGGATAGAAGGAATGGGTAATGTTTAGGGTCAAGACCCTTCTTCAGTCTGAGAACCAGGTGAGAGGGAGATACAGGGATAAGGAAGTGTAAGGTGTGAACACGAGACATCAAAGAGGGTGGAGATCAAAGAAAATATAGAATAGATCATTGTTAGCTGGGAGAAGGTAACAAAAAAGCATAAAATGTAATTGGGGACAGTCAGACTGGTTGGAGAACTGGGGAGGGATGGAGAGAGGGGGAAAGCAAGGATTACTTGAAGTTAAGATAAATCAATATTCGTACCGCTGGGCTGTAATGCCCCTGTCCCACTTAGGAAACCTGAACGGAAACCTCTGGAGACTTTGCGCCCCACCCAAGCTTTCCATGCAGTTCCAGGAAGTTGCAGGTGGTTGCCGTAGGTGGCAGGTAGTGGAAGCAGGTAGGAAGACTGACAAAAACCTCCGGGAACCTCTGGGAACCGCACAAAAACCTTGGGTGGGGCGCAAAGTCTCCAGAGGTTTCCGTTCAGGTTTCCTAAGTGGGACAGGGGCATAAGGGTGTAAGCACATTACAAAATATCTGGACCAGTACTTAAATCACCGAGGCATATGAGGTAATGGAACAAGTGCTGGCAAATACCATTCGTATAAATGGGCAGCATGGACATGGTGAACCACAATAATAATAATAATAATAATAATAATATCTTTTATTGTCATTGCACGTCAGTGCAACGGGATTTAGTGTGCAGCTCCACTGATGTACAAGAAAGGTAAATAAATACAATACATAAATAAGCAAGCTGAATTGATTGACGTGACCATCTAAGGGAGACTGCCCAAAGGGGGTGGGCACTCATTAGGGCCGGTTCAGAGCCGCTATAGCTCTTGGGATAAAACTGTTCCTGAGTCTGGAGGTTCGGGCGTAGAAGACCTTGTAACGTCTGCCGGAGGGAAGTAGTTGAAACAGACCGTGGCAGGGGTGTGATGAGTCCTTATGGATGCTGAGGGCCTTCCTGAGGCACCGCGTGTGGTAGATGCCCTCCAAGGCTGGTAGCTCTGTCCCGATGATCCGCTGCGCTCTGTTGACGACGCGCTGAAGAGCTCTCCTCTCCGCCTCCGTGCAGCTGAGATACCACACAGAAATGCCATACGTTAGTATGCTCTCTGTGGTGCAGCAGTAGAACGTTGTCAGCAGCTGTTGGGGCAGACCAGTCTTTTTTAATGTCCTCAGGGCCTATTTCTGTACTGCATGAGACTATTATGCAATGAAAAATAGAATTAATGGATTTAGATTGAAGACGCTCCGTCAGAATTGGAGAAGAGAGAAAACACGTTAATGTTACAGAGGCCAAATTGAACAAAAGCCAGATATGAACAAATAATTATGATGTCAGAAACAAGGTACTCTGCAGATGTTGGTTTACCAAAGAAAGAAACAAAGAAAGAAAGGTTTATTGGTGTCAGAGATTATGCGGAGAAGGCAGGAGAATGTGGTTTGGATGGAGAGATAAATCAGCTATGATTGAATAGCAGACTTGATGGGCCGAATGGCCTAATTCTACTCCTATCTCGTATGATGATCTTATGAAAATGATGGAGTAACTCCGCAGGTTAGACAGCATCCCCAGAGAACATGGATAGTTGACTTTTGGGTCAGCCAGAAATATCACCTATCCATGTTCCCCAGGATTGCTGCTTGAGCTGTTGAGTAACTCCAGCGCTTTGTGTCTTTCCATAATTATCTTGTCCGATGAGCCTCTCGGATCAAGTATTTATTTTTCACTTTTTACAGGTAAAGCGTGGAGATTGATTTTAATTCTCGCCACTAGGGGGGAAATTGGCAGTATGGAAACAATTGGTCTTTATATTTATTTTATTTTCTGTCAGGATGAATAAAAAGCTGGTGACTTGCTCCTGCAATCTCACAATGTGCAAAGCTGACTTCAGATTTATTTATATCAACTAACAATTCCATTATCGCCTTTTTCACTCTTCCCCTTTGAGTACAATGACTCATAACGTGATGGCATCTGCACAGCCAAGTGTCCTCGAGTTCCTTGCCCAAGCAATGTTCCATCACAAGGCTTGTCAAAACAATAGAGTTGCACAGTTTTGCAGCACTTGTCATTTTTAGCAAACAATTCACATCTTTTCCCTTGAGTGAATTACTTTGATGTGCTGATACACTAAAATATGCTAGCCATTTTGCAGGCAGCATCTAACAAATTATTTAAAAGAGTACCTGGATGATTTGTTCCCTTGGAGTCGAGGGGAAAACATTGGCCATCCTCCTATAACCGGAAACGGTGGCTCTTTCCTGACTCAGTGATGGTCTTATAGAGGTGTATCAGATCATGAGAGGAATAGATTGGATGGATTCACAGAGTCTCTTGCCCAGAGTAGGTGAATAGAGGACATAGGTTTAAGGTGAAGGGGAAAAGATTTAATAGGAATCTGAGGGGTAACTTTTTCACACAAAGGATGGTGGATGTATGGAACGAGCTGCCAGAAGAGGAAGTCGAGGCAGGGACTATCACAACATTTAATAAGCAGATAGACAAGTACATGGATAGGGCAAGTTTGGAGGGATATGGACCAGGTGGGGGCAGGTGGGACTAGTGTAGCTGGGACACATTGGCCGGTGTGGGCAAGTTGGGCCAAAGGGCCTGTTTCCACACTGTATCACTCTATGATTCTATGACTCTTACCAGAAAACACTTGCCCCCTGTGCTCACTTATACACTCTGACCAAATCCTTTCTGGTATAATTTTAACATTCTCAGCCTCAATGCAATCTCTTGCATCTACCTCAACCTCAAGTCAAGTCCAGTCAAGTTGAGTTGTCATACGCGTAAGTACAGTGAGGTACAGGTACAATGAAAGTCTTGCTTGCAGCAGCATCACATGCACATAGATACAGATAGCACACAAAAACAACAAATAAACACAAATTAGATATCAGTTCTAAGGCACAGTGAAAAGGAAAAGACTGTACGAAAACCTAAGCATTTGTGCAAGTCACAATAAGAAAATAAGTCCACGGTAATGCAAGAGGTGGTCCATAGTGTCCCATTGCTGAGGTAGGATTAGGAGTGTGCAAGTCAGTTTAAGAACCCAATGGTTGTAGGAATGCAGCTGTTCCTGGCCCTGGTGGTGTAGCATTTGAGGCTTCCGTATCTCCTGCCCAACAGTAGCAGTGAGAGGAGGACATGGCCTAGACGGTGGGAATCATTGATGATAGATAATGTCTCCTTGATGCAACATGTCATGTAGATGCTTTCATGGTGGGAAAAATTGTGTCCATGATGGACTAGGCTGAGTCCTTCCTTACAAACTTCCTAGAGCCCAGATAGATAGATTCTTAATTAGTACGGGTGTCAGAGGTTATGGGGAGAAGGCAGGAGAATGGGGTTAGGAGAGAGAGATAGATCAGCCATGATTGAATGGCGGAATAGAGTTGATGGACCGAATTGCTTAATTCTACTCCTATCATATGATCTTATGATATTGTGAATGCTACCATTATTCTGACCTTTGTGCATCTCAAACTTAGTTGGCCTTCCATTGGAAGCCAAGTTTTTCATTGTTTTCATCCTCAGTTCTGGAATTCCTCCTTTAAGACATTCCGGCCCACTTTCTCCCATTTTCTCCCCACCTTCAAAATGCTTCATAAAATGTAACAAGGGTGGCCGAGAGGTGCAGTGGTAGATATGGTGACAGTCTCTACGACGTCTCAGTGGTTTAGCCCTCAATAGTCACTTTAACTAATGACCGTGGATCAGAAGGTAATCTAGACGCACCCACGAGCCCTCCACGAGACAGTCAATGCCGTCGAAAGATGAATATTCCGGAAACAGTCTCTTGATTGATAGTTTCTTAAAGCAGTACAAAGCAGTAAGATAATTCATAAAAGCTTCTTCTTGTATAAGTATGTTTCAATCATACTCTTGGTCATGCGCATGCATGGTCGAAAACTATGTCTCTCCCACGATCTTCATCAAATTAAACTAAGCTCCTAGGGAGTCTGCGCCAAAATCCCAGACGCAAACCACGCCCCAGACTACGTATAAATCCCACCCACATAATTACAGGCAGATAAAATTAAAGGTAACTGATTAAAATTATAACATACTGAGTTAAGCCAAATGGCTACTACAGAAGAGTTGTTGCCTTACAGCACCAGAGACCTGGGTTTGATCCTGACTATGGGTGCTGTGTGTACGGAGTTTATACGTTCTTGCTGTGGCCACGTGGGTACTCTCCAGGTGCTCCGGTTTCCTCCCACACTCCAAAGATGAAAGCTTTGAAGGTTAATTTGCTTTGGTAATATTGTAAAAATGGCCCTTGTGTGTAGGATAGTGTTAGTGTACAGGCATCGCTGGTGGCACGGACATGGTGAGCCGAAAGGCTTGTTTCTGTTCAGTATCTCTAAAGTCTAAGGTCTAAATTTGTCCTCTCTTCCATATATGATTTGATAAAATACTGGTCTGCTATTCAATCATAGCTCGTAATGAATGCAGTATTTGGTAATGATCAGATTGTCTGGTACAAGCATTGAATGTACACAAAAATTAAGAGGAAGATTCTTAAGAAGAGTCTCGAGCCAAAATGTCACTCATTCCTTCTCCCCAGAGATGCTGAGTTAGTTTAGCATTTTGTGTCTATCTTCAATATGAACAAGAAAAATAAAATTATTTTCCTGGAAAAGGTTTACTTTTATTTCAGAATACCAATGTTTCTGTTTCTCTCTGTGAAAGGTAGTGCAGAAATATCTCTGACCAGCAGAGATAGCAGCCTCCAATCATATAAGATAATAATCTGTTATCATTAACAGTCAAAACCATACAACACAGACAAATTACCCATGGACTTTGAAGGATATTAATCTGATCCAGCCCACGTACCTGATACTTAATCTGGTAAATGTTGCCCATTCTACATTATATCTCGCCTCTCATCAAGGCTGGTCGACTTCGTACAAACTGAATTTCACAACATTAATAATTTGTTTTTCTTTTTTTTTTAAGTCGTGACTTGCTGCTATTTTATTACTATAATGAGATCACATTCTCAGGAATCCTGTGTTCCTGTAATAATACTGTAATGAATTATAATTTTCTGTGCCTCTCTCAACTTGCCAATTATTATTTACTGGGGGATTTTGGCACAAAGGGTATTTGTGTATCTTGAGGACATGATGTGAAGCTGAGTTGATGTTGTAAGAGAGATCTCACAATAGGAGATGGGTACAATTATGTGGTTCTCTGCATAAGGATGCCTAGTGATGGAACCCAATTACTCTTGTTAGCTGGCTACCTGGTATACCTGTTCCCATCCCATTTGTTACCTTGATTCAGAGATCCAAAGGAACAAATCGCTCCCATTAATTCCCATTATATGGAATTAAACACACTCATCTCCTTTTACAATCCATTCCATTGGGCTAATTCAAATGTTAAAAAAAAACAGACTGCGGGTGGGAACCAAAGGGACAGGCAGCATCTGTGGAGGCAGAGGATGGTCTTATAAGTTACAAGGTTCAAGGTTTCAAAGTCAGTTTATTGCCACATGTACCAATTAAGGTACAGTGAAATTTGAGTTACCATGCAGCCATACTAAGTGAAAAGCAACAGCCACATAAAATAAAAGTTAACATAAACATCCACCATGTAGGAGCAGACTTAGGCACGGATGTTGAGCAGGGTGCTGTTGGGATAGAGCCGCTTATGAGTGTTGAGTGGAAACAGTTAAGGGCCTGTCCCACTTAGGCGATTTTTTTTAGGCGACTGCCGGCGACTATGCTGTTGCCACATGGTCGCCGTGGTGTCGCCTATATTGTCATGAGTAGTCTCCTCAGTCGCCCAAAGCGTCATAGAGTTTTTTCTGGTTGCCGATGGATTTTGAAATGTTCAAAACCTTTCGTCATCAGTCGGTGACTGTGGGCTTGTCGTAGCTTGTCTTCTCCTGACGTAGGTGCTGTCGTCGGGTGACGTAGGTTGTCGCCGATGCTGACCGGTGAATTCCATTGTCGTAGCTCCGGCAGTCACCTAAAAAATCGCCTTAGTGGGACAGGCCCATTAGTTCAGTCGCCAGTTTTTTCGGCGAACTGCTACAACTATTACAATCGCCTAAAAAATCGCCTAGTGGGACAGGCCCCTTAAAGAAAGGGTCAGAAGGTGCCAGGTGGATGGGGGAGGGGGAGATAGAAACAAAGGTTGGAAGGTGATACGTGGAATCAGATAAAGGAGCAATGATGGAAAGATAGCATCAGTAGGAAGAGGGTATACAAGACCCACTAAGTAAATGGATGAAATGTAGATAGAATCAGGTGGGAGAGGGGAACAAATCTGGGTAACGTGTCTGGGGAATGAGATGTTGGAAAAGGGGAGGGGGTGACATAGCCTGACTGGATCGAAAGGAGAGAGAAACGAACACGGGGGCTGTGGGTTACCTGCAGTGGAGTAGGACAAGGACCGACAGGTCTGAGTGGGGAAGAGAAGGGGGGCAGGGGTTGAAATGGCTTCCATCTGGGAGCTTGGTACGAGCTGTATCTGCGATGGCCATCACGATCTCTCAGTATCACCCACTCACTTCACCTGCTGCCTCTGTCTCTCCCTTCACCCTTCTGTCCCAGAACTCGGCTGCATCTGCCCAACCACCCCTTTTTCTTCTCTCCTTGGCTGTTTCTGCCTATCACCCACCCAGCAGCCACTGTCTGCCAACAACACCATTCCTCCCTTTGTCTCCCTCCCCCCATCTAACTCCATCTACCCAACCACCCACACCTCACCTAGTTCCACCTGTCACCTACCAGCCCCTACCTCGCGCCTCCTTCTCATCTCTTTACACTGGCTATCTCCCCTCTGTAATATTAGTCCTAATGCAGGGTCTAGACCCACAATGCCGACCATCGCTCAGCGTCCTCATTTGCTGCCTGTCCCCCTGATTTTTCTACCAGTAGTTTTTTTTATTGCTCTCGAGAATACATTATCCATAGGTTTATGTGCCTCTGTGGACTAATTCTATTGCTCCAAGCGCGTCGCTTTACAGGTTTGCATTCTTTTCTCATTGTGCATTGTTGAACATTACAGGCTACTCACCATTTACGTTGATCGCATTGAATTTCTGGTCCACAGTGAAAGAAAGGGATCCCCATTATATCTTGCAAATGCTCTACGAGTCAGCTCACCAGATACTTCCAATCTGCAGCCAAGTTCCAGCTACAGAAGCAGTGCACATTTGACTATTTTGTTTGAAATGTGTTCCCATTCAGTGTTCTCTGTTGTTTTTGTTGAGATTGAATTGCTGAATCGATGATTAAATGGGCTGCACTGTAGGATTTGCCAACTGGCCACTTCCATCTGCAGTTTATAGAAATACTGATCCAAGCATAATATTTATTGGCAAACTGTATGCTTATCCAGATTTAGCAGTCGCTGCTGCGGCTATTGTGTTAACTTAGAATCACTGAGACTTCACTCAGCTTTTAACTGAAAACTCGATAAAGAAATAGTGTTAAGCCTACTGAAACTGAGCATCCAAAATTATTTTATGTCTGCTCCTGTTCCACTCAATCCTGTTAAGGAAACATTAGCTGTAGATATTGACTGAAAACAAAATATATGAATAGTTTCTGCCTGGTATGCACCAATCATATTTATTGTCTGATATTTCATGCATCAGACGTCACATAGCATTTTTCAGCATGTCAATTTTTTTTCTTTTAGAAAGAGCAGCATTCATGATTTATTCAAACTGCAGACAGATATTCAAAGGTAGCCATTCTGCAACTAATTAACCTCCACTTCTTTTACCACTTTCTTACAATATTAAGGGACAAGCCCAGTAGAGGCTGTTCGTTTAATGAGTGAGTGACCCATCCCAAACTCATCCTGAAGTCCTCTTTTACAGAAGCCTGTTTTCACTGTAGAAACAAAGAACTGCAGTTGTTGGTTAATGCACAAAAAGGCACAAAATGCTGGAGTACCTCAGCCGGCCGGGCAGCATCTCTGGAGAACATGGATAGGTGACGTTTTGGGTCTCGACCCAAAAAAGAACTGCAGATGCTGGTTAATACACAAAAGGACACAAAGTGCTGGAGTAACTCAGCAGGTCAGGTATTATCTCTGGAGAACATGGATAGGTGACGTTTCGGGTCTCGACCCAAAAAAGAACTGCAGATGCTGGTTAATACACAAAAGGGCACAATGTGCTGGAGTAACTCAGCATGTTGGGCAGTGTCACTGGAGAACATGGATAGGTGATGTTTTGGATCCCAACCAAAAATACCACCTATTTTTAAGAGATGCTGACTGACCTGCTGAGTTACTCAAACACTTGGTGGCCAACCTTCACTGATTTGATGCATTGTGGAGACCAGGGTCCCATTACAATATGGCCGTCATGCTGACCTGCTCCTGAACTGGAGACACCTTGAGCTTAGCTGTAACCCACAGCACAACAAGAGTTCGGCAAGGCTGGTACTCTATTCCTTGGAGCACAAGAGGATGAGGGGTGATCTTGTAGAGGTGTATAAAATCATGAGAGGAATAGATCAAGTACATGCACAGAGTCTCTTGCCTGGAGTAAATTAATCAAGGACCAGGGGACACAGGTTTAAGGTGAAGGGGAAAAGATTTAATAGGAATCTGAAGGATAAGTTTTTCATACAAAGGTTGGTGGGTGTATGAAACAAGCAGCCAGAGGAGGTGGTTGAGGCTGAGGCTATCCCAACACTTAAGAAACAGTTAGACAGGTACATGGATAGGACAGGTTTGGAGGGATATGGATCAAATGTAGGCAGGTGAGACTATGGGACCAGTGTAGCTGGGACATGTTGGCTGGTGTTGACAGGTTGGGCGAAGGGCCTGTTTCCACGCTGTATCACTCTATGACTCTGTGACAAAAAGATGAATGATGCTGATAGATGTTCTCTCCACTAACAGCAGGACACAATGAATTTGATCAGTTGCCGCTTCACCAGCCTGTCCTTGCTCATTGGCAAAGGATCCCAGCGATGAAACTGTGGTTAAAATGACGGTGCACTTATTCATAAATAAGCTACTCTGCAAAACTCATTCACCAAGACCATTCATCTTTAGACTGCATTACAGCCTTGGTCCATATATGGACTCCAGAGGAGAATGAAAGTGACGGGCCTTGCCATTCAGCCAACATTTGACTGTGCAGTATCAAAAAAGCCTGCCAGTACTGAAGTTAATGGGAATCAGGGGAGACTCTGCACCAGTTGTATCATCGCCAGTACAGTGAGTTCAATGCAAATCAATTAATTTAGGACCATTTGTCAGGAATGGAAAAAAGGAATCTTAAGTTTCAACAAACAGTATAAATCAATCCTTATCCTGAAGATAGACACAAAAAGCTGGAGTAACTCAGCGGGTCAAGCAGCATCTCTGGAGAAAAGGAATAGGTGATGTTTTGGGTCAAGACTCTTCTTTAGGCAGAGTCAGGGGAGAAGTAACCAAGAGATATGGAAAGGTACATTGGACAAATTATGCAAAATGACAGATCAAAGCCAGCAACAGTGATCAAGAAAAGGTGGAGCCCACACTGGTCCATTGTTGGTTGTAGAGAAGGTGACAACGGGTAATACAACCGGTGAAGCTCAGCAAGACGACAGTGAAACTAGTATGATGACTAGGGTGGGGGGGGGGGGGGGGGGGGGGGGGGGGTGGCAGAGAGAGAGAGAGGATGCCAGGGTTATTTGAAGTTAGAGAAATGAATATTCATACCACTGGGTTGTAAACTGCCCAAGCGATCCTTATCCTGACTGGATATGTCTTTCAATAATTCTCCCATTTCCACTGCATAATGTATGTTGAAGGAACTGGGAAAGCGGTTTGTGATTTCGAATATTCAAAATAAGAATCACTCGGGTTAATTATAACTGTATAAATAAAATGAAGCTAGAAAAATAAGACAGGAAGGAGAGAGACAATCGGCATGACGTGTATTGTATTTTTAACATTTAATTCACCAGCTCAGGTTAATATTTCAATAATGCAGCAAATGTATTTCCATCAGTATTATGATGTGTTTGCCACTCTTGGTGTAACACAGTCCAAGGTAAAAGATTACCCAATGAGTAATCTCTAGAGAGACAGTTCTGAGGAAAGACTGTCAATCTGAGATCTCTACTGTCAAACTCTACTTTCCCCTCCATGGTTGCTGCCTGACCTGCCGAGTAGTTCCAGAATGTTGTGCTTTTATTCTGGAGAGGTAGGTGTCAGGTGTCCCAAAGGACCAGATATTACTTCCTATCCTTCCAGTCAAAGTTCACAACCATTTAAAGACTCCAAGTGCTGGAATAACTCAACGGGTCAGGCAGCATCCCTGAAGAGCATGGACAGGTGATGATTCAGGTCGGTCCTTTCTTCAGACTGATTGTAGTGGAGTTGATGGGGGGGGGAAGGAGAACGAAAGCTGGAAGAGAGGAGGGACAGGACAAATTGTGGCAGTTCACAGGTGAACAGAGGTCATAGGTGAACAGAGGTCAGTAGCTTTAAAAAAAATACTAGACCAGGGGGGACCAGTCGGGTCCCGTCCCCTCAACACGCGTGTGGGGGGGTGGGGGGGTCAGCCTTCGGCATCATACACACACTAACCACCACCACACACACACACACACACACACACACACACACACACACACACACACACACACCCCTTGATACTATATTAATATTATTAATTCGCTCCTTTTACCCCATCCCCCACCCTATCCACTCACGCATAACCCCCAACTGCGCAAGCGTGGCTAGAGAGGGGGACTGGAGAGGGAGGAGGTAGAGAGGGAGGGGGGTAGCGATTGAGGGGTGGGGGGAAGCTGCGGTGTCACAGAGGGCTGTTTCTCGAATGCAATACTCCACCACTCACCCATAGGTCTCAGTATTCACCACTCCTTAGAGAGGGAGAGGAGGGGGGGGCAGATAGGGGTGGGTGGCAGAGAGGAAGGGCTCCCTCCACCCCTCTCCCGCCCCCTCTCCCCTCTCCTCCACCATCTCCTCCCCCCCTCTCCTCCGCCTCTCCATTCCACCCTCTCCTCCCCCCTCTCTCCCCCCCCCCCCCCCCTCTCTCTTTCTCTGCCCCGGGAAGGCGTTAGACAGGGAGGGGGAGGGGGTAGAGGCAGCACCTACCCAATACGTAGAGCACAAGCCTCCCCATCAGGTGCCGGGCCCGAGCTAGGCTGCGGCCATGGTGGACCAGAGCGATGCCCGGTGGGGGTTGCTACATCTTCGCAGCCAGTTACCTCACTTGGAATTATGCTAAAAGAAACCTACCACACCGGTCAATGGATAATCATGAACGCTTGCTAGCTGTTCTAGAAAAACTACTTGCCTCGGCCCATGCTCCAGTAGTGAAGTCCTCAAGCCGGGATCTAATAAAGCATTTCCTTGCTTTGCCTCGATAGGTCATTACTCTTTTTCGACAGAATCTGTTTAAACAAAGCTCAAAAACTGACTGCAAATTTCAAGTCCAAGCCTCCGAGCCAAACATGGTTAAAGGATATATCAAGATATACATCAGCAAACACTGAGCACTTTTAAAAGATGTAGATTTTCAAACTGTCTGGCTGTCCTGGAAATTAATGGTTGACCCTGAGTTTCTTTACTGGGACAAACAGTATCATGAATTGTTTACCGATACCATCTGAGCGACGAAGAGATTTATGTGAATAAATACGCAAATGTCCATTTCCTCGTGCCATATTTTATCAGCATTGTTAGAGCCACGGGTTGTTGAAGCTGAAACACCTGCTACAAATATCTTGTCAATTATCTGTATTCAAACATGTTACAATTGGATTGGCCCATGTGCCTCAATAAATATAACCTGTCTTCACTAGCTACTGGGTTCAACAGTACAGGATTCAAGATTTAGTTGTGTTTCCCTCACACTTCACACAAGGTTCCCGCGTGTCCCATTTGCAAATTCTGCGATGGGCTGTCCTATGGAGAAGCTTACCAAATGAAGGTTGACTCCAAGAGTAACTAAAATGAATGCTCAGTATAGTCAACTTTTCAGCAGAAATATGTATTTAGATATACAACATGGAGACAGGCCCTTTGGCCCACCAGGCCCACGCCGACCATCAATCACCATTTCACACTAGATCTAAGTTATCCCACTTTCTCATCCACTCCCTGCACATTGGGGTCAATTTATAGCAGCTGATTAACTGACAAACCTGAAAATCTTTGTGATTTGGGAGGAATCCGGAGCATCAGTTGGGAAACTCGTAGTTACAGGGAGAACGTAACTGTTATTTCCTGGCACATTCTATCAACTCTCCTCTGCATATTCTCTGCACCATAGGGAACCCTAGTTTCTCCACACTAACGCTGGTCCCTCAGAACCATTCTAGTCAATATTTTCTAAACCCTTTCTATGGTCTTCACTTCTGCCTTAAATTAAGACTAAAATGGGAGAATTATTCCATTTGTGGCCTACCCAGTGCATTATAACATATATCCAACAGTGGCGCAGCTATTGGAGCTGCTGCCTCACAGTGCCAGAGATCCCGGTTCGATCCTGACCTTGGGTGCTGTCTTTGTGGAGTTTTCACCTACTCCCTGTGATCACCTGGGTTTTGTCCGGGATCTCCAGTTTTCTCCCACGTCCCAAACACTTGCAGGTTTGTAGATTAATGAACCTTTATAAATTGCCCCCCTGTGTACATGGAATGGGTGTGACACGCCTGGCCCGCTGAGTTACTCTCGCTTTTTGTGTCTATCTTCGGAGTAACTGCCTCGCAGTTCCAGTGCCATGCGTTCCAGTGACATCCTGATCTTAGACACTGTCTATGTGGTGTTTTTGCTTTCTCCTGTGATGGCGTGGGTTGTCCCGGGTACTCCGGTTTTCTCCCACTTCCTAATGCCCCTGTCCCACTTAGGAAACCTGTAGGGAAACCTGTGGAGACTTTGCGCCCCACCCAAGGTTTCCGTGCGGTTCCCAGAGATTTTTGTCAGTCTCCCTACCTGCTTCCACTACCTGCAACCTCCGGCAACCACCTGCAACCTCCGGGAACTGCACGGAAACCTTGGGTGGGGCGCAAAGTCTCCAGAGGTTTCCGTTCAGGTTTCCTAAGTGGGACAGGGGCATTAGGATGCACAGGTGGTTTAATTGCCTGTGGTAATTATAACTTGATGAGGGTGAGTGACAAAGCAATCAAAGAAGTGTTGATGGCACATCACAGAAAATATATCACAGCAAATGGTGAAATGAAAAGGGATGGGGGGAGGGGAGAAAGATGGATGGGGCCTGCACTGTAGGGAGCCAGCCTGACTCTAATGGCCTCCTTCCCTGGTTGCAGTTTAATTCTCCTTCCCACTGCCTCTATAACATCTCCATGTTTGAAAAAGGCTGATCAAATTACCACCAACATTATCAGGAATTACAGATTATATAATGTTGGGATTCCTCCAATGTGATGATTGCTAATTAACTTACCTCCACTTACATACAGTAAAATTAAAAACAATCCAGCATTGTTGGGACTTCGATGTTGCCAAACTACCAGAATTTCAGAACGTTTGACTGTTACTCCTATTAATCCTCAAACAAATACTGTTTTTGTTTACATAATACAATGGCTTAATCAATTTTCCAGTGAGCCCGAAGAGTTTGAAAGCACTCCAGGCACAAAGCCTGTCTACATACCTGGCCTCTGATGTTCCAGAACCCAACTGAGCTCAAAGTCCGAACTGTGGATCTGGCCATACATCCCCCTCACATCTCTCCATCCTACCCCCATCCTAGTTCTCCAGCCAGTCTGACTGTCCTGATTACATTTTATCTTTGTATGCTTCCTTGTTACCTTCTCCGAGCTAACAATGATCTATTCTACATTTTCCTTGAGCTTCATCCCCTTTGGTGTCTCGCTTTCACACCTTACCCTTCCATATCTCTGTCTCTCTCTCCCCTGACTCTCAGTCTGAAGAAGGGTCTCGACCCGAAACGTCACCCATTTTCTATCCAGAGATGCTGGTGTCCCGCTGAGTTACTCCAGCTTTTTGTGTTTATCTTCAGCGCCCACACATTCTGGACCCCTGCAACTCACACCCCATTCTAATGAGTGAAGCAGAGCAGGATAAACAGGATATCTGAACAATTGGATACCGGATTACCAGAGTTTCACTTTGTTATTAATTTATGCAAACTCAACCAGTCTTTTTAAATCCTGCCCCAAATCCCACCTCTCCATCAGCTGAAACTACTGACCTTCCTGAGCTAAAAGCAATGAGCTTAAAATTCCTCATCGGCATCAAAAATATTATTCACTGGCTTCACCCTACCAGCCCCATAGCTCTGGAGTTAACCATGCATCAATTAGTCCAATGCTGCTTGGTGTGACAAACACTCTAACTCCTACAAGATATTTAGAATCTGCTTGTGCGCATCCCCTATTTAGCCATGGCTAGCTCTCCTCCGCAAAGAAAAATTCACTCCTCCAGGTTGTTACACAAAGTTAGCAAGTTTGTTGGTCTTATACCAGGCAAAACGGCTGCTCTGTTTGCATTGCTCAGCCAACACACTACAAAGTACGTTTCTAATGCAATCAAAGTAAAGTGCTTTGACAAATTAATGCCTAGCATGGTTATTAATTTTTTTGACACCGATACCTCAACGTGAGAAGTTTACACAGGCACTGTTTCTGGCGGCTGTCAGATGATAGATTCTTTTTAAAAATAGCTTTTTTTTTCTCCCTGCTCCAGGGATGTGATTGTGTGTGAACATCCCTGCTTTCATTGCCAGCGGCAGAAACAGATAAAACTTATCTCCAACTCCAGAAATAAACATCAGGTGCTTCGGATTGACCTTATTTTTGTGGTGAAACGAATCTTCCTTTTCAATTGCCCTTTCGAGCAGCCCTGGTTTCAGTGAGGTGAGGCCATTAATGCTAATGGAACAAATTTGTCACATTAGAGGATTTTCCAAAACAATCTGTTTCCATCAAACCCAAAGTTTGGCAAGTCACCCTTTTATAAAAATAATCGTGCACTGAAAGAAATCCTTGCAGACTTATGGTGGCTCCTGTCAGTTCCTCTTCAGACCCCTTTTCTCTGGGCTTTGTCTTGTCACGTTCTTTCTCCCGGGCTGATCAGATTTGGCTGGGTTCCTGCCTTTCTTATGTACTGGAGCTCAGGCTTTATGAGCTGACATGTTGTAAAGCTGTAAGCCGTTGTTTTGCTCAATGATTTATTCACCCTTCCACACAGCACAGAACAGATCTCGCATTCAGCAGCCTCAGCGCATCCTGGATATCGCACCTTTGGATTCCAGCGAGACCAACAAGCTGGGACAGATGTTGCACAAACAGAACCTGCCATAACATCCCATTTTGTGGAGGGAAACGAAGCACATGAAGGATGAATATGCATACCCTGAAGACACAGTTCCTGAAGGGTATTGTACTGAAGACAACAGGGCCTTGTATGTACAGTGGCATCGGCCATGGTTCCTGCACCAACGTCTGTGTCCAATTTCACCTGTTTAGTCATTTCCACAGTAAAGGCTGGCAACCATCTCACCCATCTGTTGTGAATGGAACTGAATGGGCCTGAACATTACATGACATTCAGACATCTACAAGCTAAAGATGGAGCCTATGAACCATTGGCCTGTGAACCAATTCCTTGGCTGTAGGACAGGAAAACTGCTCTCCCTCTGGTCCTCAACACCCTTTCACACAGGCGTCAGGTAGACTTAGATGCAAGGAACTACAGATGCTGGAATCTTGAGTAAAACACAAAGTACTGGAGAAACTCAGCAAGTCAGACAGCATCTCTGGAGATGCTTCAGTCTGAAGAAGGGTTTCGGCCCGAAACGTCGCCTATTTCCTTCGCTCCATAGATGCTGCTGCACCCGCTGAGTTTCTCCAGCATTTTTGTGTACCTTCGATCTTCCAGCATCTGCAGTTCCTTCTTGAACACAGCATCTCTGGAGGTCATTTTTGGACAGAAGACATTTCAAGTCAGGAGATTTCTTCCGTCTCAAGGATCTCACCTATCCTTGTCCTCCAGAGATGCTGCCAGACCCAATAAGCTGTGAAGGGAGGTATTGCAGATGCTGGTTTAAACAGAAGAGCTGGAGTAACTCAGCGGGTCAGGCAGCATCTTTGAAGAAAAGGAATAGGTGATGTTTTGCACCTAAAGAAGGGTCTCAACCCGAAACGTCACCTATTCCTTTTCTCCAGAGATGCTACTTGACCTGCTGAGTTACTCCAGCTTTTTGTGTCTGTCTTCGGTTCAGACCCAATGAGTTACTCCAGCACTTTGTGTGTTGCATCTTATGGACTTCCCATCCTCTCTTTGTCCTCAGCCTTTCACATTTGCAACTTACTCTCATTCCATTTCCATCCCCATCTGCCTCAGATAACACAAGGACCAGGACAGAGACATAGCTTTGGGCTTGACAACATGAGTAGACAGCGTAGCATAGGGAACGTGAGGCCTCAGTAACAAAGTAACATGTGAAGCAGTCTGCATGAAATGCGCACAAGTTGATTGCAATGTGTAAACATTTTCCAAATTGGCGGCCTGATGTGACAAGCCGGAGGGTGTACTTGAAGGATAGAACCTGTACGGCAAAACATCTTAAGTAAATTGCTTTTCTTTTTGTTACAGTGTATGCCTTGGACACTACCCAAACCTACAGCTTCAGACAAGGTTGTTTCCTAACATCAGTGTGTTTCCAGTTGATTACATTTTGCAGAAGACACAATCCATTACGAAACAAGAAAGTTACTATCAGAAGAAATTGAATAGGCTGAAACTCGTTTCTCTGGAAAAGAGGAAGCTGAGGGGTAGCCCATTTGAAGTCTTTAAATTTATGAAGAGGTTTGATAGGTTAGATATATTGAAGATATCCTCACTTATTGGGGAGACCAGGCACTCAAGATAATAAATATCTAACTGTCACTAATAAATCTCTCAGATAATTCAGTAGAAGCTCCTTTACTCAGAACGATGCATATTTGGAACCAGTTCCCACATGATCAGGCCTATAACTCTCATTCCATTTCTCTTCATAATAAATAAATGTACCTCTTCATAAATGGAATGAGGCCAATAAGGCCTGGAAGATATGAGACTCCTCCTTGCAGGCAAATCAGACCACTTCCAAAAGACGTGGTCTGCATTTATCGACTTACTACAAGAATAAGGTGCATCAGTACTTCAAAAAAGAAATGGTGTCAGGATCTGGTAAGGGGGGAGGAAAAATATGAAGTTGGTATATCCCTTTTGCGCGGTTTTTATAATAGAGCTTTGGTTTTTTTTGGGTTTTTTTTCTTTTTCCTCCTTTCTTTTCTAGGGTCTATTTCTTAATTCTTTTCTCTAACCAATGGGTCTCTGTTTTTTTCTCTCATTGATCACTCTTTTACACGAACACAACTTTCTTTCTCTCACTTTCTCTACTTTCTTTATCTATATCTTTCCTTAAAGCTTAAAAAATGAAGGGGTACAATAAATATAATAAGATATATCTGGCTTGTACTATTGTAATTTACTGTACTTCTAATAAATAAAAATATTTTAAAAATAATAAAATAAAATAAAAAATAATTGTTTTAGGAAAAGCAAAATAAGCATATGAGGGACCGAGGAACAGAAAAGTGTGAGTTAGATAAAATACAGTAGTTGTTACTCCAGCATTTTGGGTCCTTTGTTGTTCCTTGTGTCTGCATAGAATAGGTACGTTTTGGAACTTAGGGAATCACAAGGATGTGGAGAAACAGCAAGGTAAGTGAGCTGATGCAATTACATCAAAGTAAACTAGGAATAAGTGAGTAAGTGACTGTACATCGATCGAGGCTAGACAACAGAATCAGACATGACAAGGACAATCCCAGCAAAGCAGCCTTGAAACATCTCTCTCACAAGCATCTGGAGCCGGAATGGGAAACCAACCTCACAATCTTGAAGAGCAAAAATCTTTCACCTTCAGCCATATGCTGGACCCCTCCATTACCATCCTTATGTACTTCCAGTCTTATCAGTAAGGCAGATTCACCAGAATTGATTGCAGAGTGGTGGACACAATGTGTGGAAATGCCCCGGGAGTTATTCATCACTGCTTAGACAATAGACAATAGGTGCAGGAGTAGGCCATTCAGCCCTTTGAGCCAGCACCACCATTCACTGTGATCATGTCTGATCATCCACATTCAGTACCCCGTTCCTGCCTCCTCACCATATCCCCTGACTCCACTATTTTTAAGACCTCTATCTAACTCTCTCTTGAAAGCATCCAGAGAATTGACCTCCATTGCCTTCTGAGGCAGAGATTTCCACAGATTCACAACTCTCTGGGTAAAAAAGTAGTTCCTCATCTCCGTCCTAAATGGCCTACCCCTTATTCTTAAACTGTGGCCCCTGGTTCTGGACTCCCCCAACATCGGGAACATTTTTCCTGCCTCTAGTGTGTCCAATCCCTTAATAATCTTATATGTATCAATAAGATCCTCTCTCATCCGTATACAAGCCCAGCCACTCCATTCTATCAACATTTGACAGTCCCGCCATCCCGGGAATTAACCTTGTAAACCTACGCTGCACTCCCTCAAAAGCAAGAATGTCCTTCCTCAAATTTGGAGATCAAAACTGCACACAATACTCCAGGTGTGGTCTCACTAGGGCCCTGTACAACCCCCCAGATTCGACCACTCGCCCTCACACTGTGGGCAACTTTAATTTGCCAATAAACACATCATGCCCCAAGATCCTTGTTAAGAATGAAACTTGGGTAAAATTTATTTGCTGCAGAGTTGAGGCATGTTGTGAATAATACCCAAAGTAATTAATTGAGAACTTCTGGCAATTTAAGGAAAATAATCAATATCAGTCAGGATATAATTACTTCCTTATGCCTGAATGCCTACAAGAAGATCTGATCTCAGGCGCCAATCCTGTATTCTCCACTTAATCCTTTCACTGTCCGACCACAAGGAAGGTGTTCCACGTTGGAAAAATGTCTTTATTTTAAGGAAATTTTCCAAGTACATTGAGGGACGGTCAAAATGAAGCAGAGTCTCAATCCTAAATAATGCAATAAAATGGACAGCGACTCAGTGAGTAACGAGCCTCTCTTTAACTGCTCATTACACAGAAGTAGTCATGCATGGACCTGCATCTGCCTTCCTCAGTTAGCTCTCCAAGTCACCTCCCATTTTGGTAGTACCAAAATGACTCAATTTTGGACTTACAGTATCTTATTGCGGAACATAGGATCCCCATTTCCATCCCACTTCTCTCCCACCCACCCTACTACCACCCACCCCCCAATCTCACACAAGCTTCCCAACTGCCTCTGCCCACACACACCCCCCTCCAGCCATCAACATTGCATACTTTTTTGTAAGTGTCACTGATGATGCACATTAAGCTCCAAGAAAACCCACTGCAATGACGTGGCATGGTGCAGCAGCGATAGAGTTGCTGCCTTACAACGCCAAAGACCCGGGTTTGATCCTGACTATGGGTGCTTGTCTGTATGGAGTTTGTACGTTCTCCCTGTGACCTGTGTGGGTTTTCTCCGGGATCTTAGGTTTGCTCCCACACTTCAAAGACTTTGTAAGCCAATTGGCTTGGTATAAATGTAATTTTTCCCAAGAGTGTAGGATAGTGCTAGTGTACGGGGATCATTGGTCAGAGTGGACTCGGTGGGCCGAAGGGCCTGTTTCCGCGCTGTATCTTTAAACTAAACTAAACCGAGAGAGAGAGAGAGAGAGCTGCGGGAGCGTTCAGAGTGAACTTATAGTGCAAATGCATAACTGCATTTGAAAGTGGCAACACAAGTGGGCAGGATGAGAAAGAAAGGCATATGGCATGTTTGCATTCACCAGTCAATGTGCTGAATATAAAAGTCAGGAAGTCATGTTGCAGCTGTATAAATGTTGGTTAAGCCACATTTGAAGTATTGTGTGCAGTTCTGGTCATCAAGTTACAAGGAAGGATGTGGAGGCTGTGGAGAAAGTACATTCTTTAGGATGTTGCCTGAATTAGAGTTATTAGTTATAAGGAGAGGTTGGATAAACTTGGATTGTTGTCCCTGGGGCATCAGATGCTGAGGTGCGACCTGATAGAAATATATCAATCTATGAAAGGCATGGACAGGGTAGGTCGTCACAGTCTTTATCCGAGGGTGGAAATGCAAGAGGACACAGCTTCACGAGTGAGGAGAAGTTTAAAAGAGATCTAAAACTCAAGTGTTTGACACAGGAAGTGCATGTGCCTGGAATGCCAGTGGAAATGGTGGAAGCAGATATAATGGCAACATTTAAGAACCATTTCAACTGAAACATGAGTAGACAGAAAAGGGAGGAATATAGATCTCCAAGCAGGTAAGCAACATTCAAACATGGGTTGATGAGTGGCAAGTAACATTCCTGCCATAAAAGTGGCAATGCTCATCCCCAACAAAAGAGAATCTATCCATGTACTTATCTCATTCCATGGCATTGTAAAGGCATCAATATTGTGGGGTCTGAGTTGACTAGAAACTTAACCCACCAGCTATATAAATACCATGAACACAAGAGCAGGTCAAGGGCTGAGTATCTGCCATGAGTGATTCATAAAAGGATACGAAGTGCTGGATTTTCCGGTTGGGACCCTTCTACAAACACTCATATGAGCGAGAATATAGATAGGTGACGTTTTGCACCCTGGCACCCCAAACCCCACTGCTCAACCACCTCCTCTGGCAGCATTATCCACATACCCACCACCCTCTGAGTGCAAGATTTGCCCCTCAGGTTCCTATTAAATATTTCTCCTCTCACTTTAAACCTATATCCTCTGGTTCTTGATCCCTATCCCTGGATAAAATACACTGTACATTCACCCTATCAATTCCCCTCATGAATTTATACACATCCATAAGATCACCCATTCGCCTTCAATCCTAGTTTGCCCAATCTCTCCCTGTAGCTCAAGTCCTGGTATCATCCTCATCCTATCTTTAGGCCTTTGAATTTCTTTGATTTACATGCCAGTCACTTCCTTTGTCCACGAATGACTAATCACTCAAGTTGAGTCCAAGCACTGATGAACCAAAATAACAAACTGCCGGAGGAACACAGTGGGTCAGGCAGTGTTTTGTGGAGGCAGAGGGGTGGTTGATGTTCTGGGTCGCAACCCTGCATCAGGACTGACCGCTGAAACACCTCTCACAGGCTTCTTCCCACCAGACCTCTGCCTTTGGGTGGGGTGTTTTGACACGCTTTGTTCCATTGCATCTTTAACAAGCCTCCCTTAACATCCAGCCACCATCACTGACAAAAACATATTTTTTAATTTTCTGTACCGTGGTCAAAACAAAGTTTGATAAGAACGCTCCCAGAACCATTATCAATGTCCAGCAGTGAACAGATCAACACCGCCAAACCCAGCCTCACAAAAAGACAGAAACTGGTAAAATCAAGACAAGCCTGAATTAGCAAAACAAATTCACTTCAAAGTCTAAATATATTTGCGCTTTTCAGTGTAAATATATTCCCTTCTGGTCAGGTTGTCAGCTTGTCAGGTAACTGAGGAGAACAAACTCAAGTCTGTCTTCCCGCTGCTTGCATGTACATATGCGTTGTTTTGTTAGCCTGATTTAATTGTTTGAACGTCCTCAGCAGTGCCACACTTAATCCCGTCTCATTTTGAATAAACAGAAAAATAACCAGAGAATGACGCAGAGACTGTCTAATCAACCCTGGCAAAATGACAATCTCTGCATTTATTAAATAGATAATCAGGTAAATCTTTCCTCTGTTCAATATTGTAACACGAGTGATAACAAATGGACTGAGTGTTTTGCTTCTCTCCGTTTCAATTTCTACAGGAGTCGATGCTATTAAACCCAAATTTTATATCACACTAGTCTGACAACGTTATGCTAACAGTTCCTATAATTTTAACAACACAAATATGATTGAGATCATGGTTATGCATCTATTGAGCATTTCATCAATTGTTGTAAATCCTTTAACTTCATCCTTTAACTTATTTATCAGTAGATTCCCAACAGGGATTAGTCAGTAAAGTAATTGCACAAAAGATAGACACAAAATGCTGGAGTAACTCAGCAGGACAGGCAGCATCCTTGGAGAGAAAGAATTATGACGTTTCGGGTCGCAGCTGAGTTACTCCAACATTTTGTGTCCATCTTCGATTTAAATCAGCATCTGCAGTTCCTTCCTACAAGTAATTGCACAAAACTGTTTCAAATTAATTTCACTGCATAAAATTGTTAACCTATCTACTTTTAAGCTAAATAGGGTGGAAAGGAGTCATTTATAAATGTTGAATAGCTAGGAACAATGGAAAAGGCAGGAATTCGGGATCTATTCACACTGATCAATCAAATATGGATGGGAGCAGAAGAAAAAAAATACTGATAGATTGTTGTGTTTTATATCTAGAGGGCTGGGTATGGAGAATGTGGGGTAGATATGGATGTAGCCCAGATCATTAGGCAAACCAACCTCTCGTCCATCTGCACTTCACACTGCCTCAGCAAGACCGCCAGCATAATGAAGGACCACTCACCCCGGTCACTCCCTCGTCTCTCGAGAAGGTAGAGAAGTTTGAAAATACAATACTCCAGATTCTGGGACAGTTTCCTCCCCGCTGTTATCAGGCAAATGAACCATCCTCTCACCAGCTAGAAAGTGATCCTGACCACCGATCTACCTCATTGGAGATCTTCAAACTATCTTTAATTGGACTTTATCTTGCACTAAACATTGTACACTTTATCCTGTATGTGTCCATTTCGGATGGTTTGATTGTAACCATGGTTAGCCTTTTCGCTGACTGGAAAGCATGGAACAAAATGCTTCTCACTGTAGCTGCGTGCACATGAGAATAATGAACTAAACTAAATGTACTGGGTAGGCCATCATCACAGTAATGTGACCAGATCTTGAGAAGACTACATTGACATCAGAATGAGTGTAGCTGAGATTTATCAGTATATTAAGGAATCCAGTTGTTCAGACCAGTCACTAAAATGGTGCCATGAGGAGTGTGCCATTCGTGTAAGCTCTGTGCATGCACCATGCAAGTGGAATTGTGTGACTTAGAGGACCCCGAATTATTTCCCTTATATGTTCATCGAAGTTGTGAGTAATTTCAGGTGGCTTTTGCCCCAGCTGAAGCTAACCATCAATTAATCTAAGACAAACTCAGGCCTGTCAGGAGCAGAGTGCAAAAGGTAGTGGAAGTGTTGAACAGAGTGCCACTGGTAGCAGTTGACACTAAATCCGAAATGAACCGAGTTTTATTAATGGGTATAGAGAAAGGACAAGCATATAGAGTTACTGTAGATCATAGGTCAGCCATAATCTCATTGAAAGATGGAACGGAACCAAAGGGATAAATAACATACATCCGGCCTTTGTATTTTTATCTGCCCATTCTTATTCCACAGTCTTGACATGATATTGAATCCAATTTTCTCTAGCCACGTTCCCAGCTGAAATCCTCACCTCCCGTAGCAATGTCTTGTGAATCAGGTAAATGGCATTTGGTTGCTGTTCCATTCCCCAATAAAAGATATCCTACAAAAACATTATTTAAGAGCTCCAGCAATCAAAACGGACTGAGCAAAACAAACAAAATGATGCTACAGTTCCAATGACAAGGCATCAGAGAGGGACTTCAGACAACATTGATTTTACACAGCGTCAAGCTTTTTTGCGGATTATAAGGACCCGGCGGGCCGTTGCCTGCAGGGTGGAAGCTCTGCTGCTGCCGAGCTTGGCCCTGATGACCGGAGAGCTGAGAAGAAGGGAGTCGTCGTTAAATGCGCTGAGTGGGCTGGTAGGAGAGGGACCGGGTATAGCCTCCAGTGTCTTAAGGTCAGCTGCAGGAGGCGCCCCCATGACACAAATGTGGCCGGGCGAGGGGAGGGACATCGGTCCGTGGGCCGAGCCGTTCGAGGGCGACGATGGAGGCCCTGCAGCAGTCTGGCGCCTACCAGGATTGGGAGCACTACAGTACATCAAACACATAGACTGGACTTTGGACCCGTGCATAGGTGAGCTATGCCAAAAGAATTTCACTGTTTAGTGCATACATGAGAACCATTGAACCATTCAAGCACCCAGCATCCCTGCCGGTGATTGTATGAGACCAAAATGTCTTCACAAAGCCCAGTAGCTATCCTGGTACACACACCCAGTTTGTAAAATAAACAGCCGAGGTCAACATAGTCAGCACGCACATTGATATTGGTCTTTTTGTCAGATAAGGTACATTGAAAAACTTAGCTTTGCGTGCTATCCAGATAAAAACATTAATACACAATCACAAACAAAACTATGCCTGAGTAAAACAAGGTAATGCAGAGAGAGAAGAAACAGAGTGCACAATGGAGTTTCAGAGAGAACGGAAATGAAAGAAACTGCAATGGCCGCACAGATTGGGGGGTCAGGGATGAATGCTTGGCTTGTTCCAGAGTTCCCTTCTTGAGTCTGATAACAGCAAGGAAGAAGCTGGCTTGGAATCTATCGATACGTACTTTCAAACTTTTGTTTCTACTGCCCAACAGGAGAGGGAGGGGGGGGGGGGAGATGGAATAACTGGGATGACAGTTGTTCCTCGTTATGTTAGCTGCTTTCCCAAGGCATCGTGAAGTGTAGATTGAGTCAAAGGGAGGAGGTTGGCTTGCATGATGTAGTGGACTGCATCCACAAGTCCCTGGAATTTCTTGCAGTCTTGGGCAGAGCAGTTATCAAACCAAACCATGATGCATCCTGATTGGGTTCTTTCTATGATGGATCTGTAGAAATTGGTAAGAGTCAGTTGGACATTAGCCAAAAGGCCTGTTTCCGTGCTGCATTTAATTTGAAGAGATTTAACATAGAAACAGGCCCTTCAGCCCATCAAATCCACACCAACCCATTCACACTAGTTCCATGTCATCCCACTTTCACATCCACTCCCAACATAGTAGAGACAACATTCAGAGGCCAATTAACCTAAGAGCCCATGTGTCTTTGAGATGTGGGAGGAGACCAGAGCACCCGGAGGAAACCCATGCACCCATCATTTCTGAATGTTTCAGAAAGAATATTCAGATGTTCTTTCTGAAACTGCTTAGGTTGCCAATATTCTTTGGCCAATTACTAAGGTATGGTCCTTATTGTAACACGAGGAAGGTCTGGAACTGTAGAATGGAGCTGACAGAGCTACTGCCCCATTGCGCCAACATGAGGGTTCAATGCTGACCAATGCTGAACACGTGTGGTGTTTGTACATTCTCCATGTGGCTGATTGGGTTTCCTCCTGCACTCCAAAGACATGCAGGTTTGTACTCTACCTGACACATTTGGGGCCATCTCCAGTGGCCAATTAACCTGCCAAATCCTGTGGTCCCAAGAAGAACATGTAAAGTTCACGTAGACCACATTGGAGGCCAGGATCGAACTCAAATCGCTGAAGCTGTGAGAAAGCAGCTTTACGAGCTGCACCACCATGCCTCCACTTGAAAGGAAAGTGCTAAAAAGATATAAAGTAAGAACAGGGATTAGAGAGTCTCAGTTGCATTGCCAATCTGTTATAAGAGGCTGGATTGTGTGCATGGATCACAATTTAAATACCGAAATCCTCAATTTCAGGACATTTTGTTAATTCATTTTTTTATTTGACTTGGCTTTCCACCACCAAGGATGGTGAATTAGAGTGAGGTAATGAATGATGACTGCTCATTGCCAATCCATGGCAGAATAAAAGACCTCGAGGAGAGAAAATCATAAAAAAAGAAAATGTAGGAACAGTCAACATTGAATTATGTGAGGTAAGGGAAACAAGCAGAGTAGCTATGGAAACTATGAGATTCAAAGAAGAGGAAGTACTGACACTTTTGAGAAATATAAAAGTGGATAAGTCTCCAGGTCCGGACAGGATATTCCCTAGGACATTGAGGGAAGTTAGTGTAGAAATAGCAGGGGCTATGACAGAAATATTTCAAATGTCATTAGAAACGGGAATAGTGCCGGAGGATTGGCGTGCTGCGCATGTTGTTCCATTGTTTAAAAAGGGGTCTAAGAGTAAACCTAGTAATTATAGACCTGTTAGTTTGACATCAGTGGTGGGCAAATTAATGGAAAGGATACTTAGAGATAATATATATAAGCATCTGGATAAACAGGGACTGATTAGGAACAGTCAACATGGATTTGTGCCTGGAAGGTCATGTTTGACTAATCTTCTTGAATTTTTTGAAGCGGTTACTCGGGAAATTGATGAGGGTAAAGCAGTGGATGTTGTATATATGGACTTCAGTAAGGCCTTTGACAAGGTTCCTCATGGAAGGTTGGTTAAGAAGGTTCAATGGTTGGGTATTAATGGTGGAGTAGCAAGATGGATTCAACAGTGGCTGAATGGGAGATGCCAGAGAGTAATGGTGGATGGTTGTTTGTCAGGTTGGAGGCCAGTGACTAGTGGGGTGCCACAGGGATCTGTGTTGGGTCCACTGTTGTTTATCATGTACATCAATGATCTGGATGATGGTGTGGTAAATTGGATTAGTAAGTATGCAGATGATACTAAGATAGGTGGGGTTGTGGATAATGAAGTAGATTTTCAAAGTCTACAGAGAGATTTATGCCAGTTGGAAGAGTGGACTGAAAGATGGCAGATGGAGTTTAATGCTGATAAGTGTGAGGTGCTACATCTTGGCAGGACAAATCAAAATAGGACGTACATGGTAAATGGTAGGGAATTGAAGAATGCAGGTGAACAGAGGGATCTGGGAATAACTGTGCACAGTTCCCTGAAAGTGGAATCTCATGTAGATAGGGTGGTAAAGAAAGCTTTTGGTGTGCTGGCTTTTATAAATCAGAGCATTGAGAAAAGAAGTTGGGATGTAATGTTAAAATTGTACACGGCATTGGTGAGGCCAATTCTGGAGTATGGGGTACAATTTTGGTCGCCTAATTATAGGAAGGATGTCAACAAAATAGAGAGAGTACAGAGGAGATTTACTAGAATGTTGCCTGGGTTTCAGCAACTAAGTTACAGAGAAAGGTTGAACAAGTTAGGGCTTTATTCTTTGGAGCGCAGAAGGTTAAGGGGGGACTTGATAGAGGTCTTTAAAATGATGAGAGGGATAGACAGAGTTGACGTGGATAAGCTTTTCCCACTGAGAGTAGGGAAGATTCAAACAAGGGGACATGACTTGAGAATTAAGGGACAGAAGTTTAGGGGTAACATGAGGGGGAACTTCTTTACTCAGAGAGTGGTGGCTGTGTGGAATGAGCTTCCAGGGAAGGTGGTGGAGGCAGGTTCGATTTTATCATTTAAATATAAATTGGATAGTTATATGGACGGGAAAGGAATGGAGGGTTATGGTCTGAGCGCAGGTATATGGGACTAGGGGAGAATACGTGTTCGGCACGGACTAGAAGGGTCGAGATGGCCTGTTTCCGTGCTGTAATTGTTATATGCTTATATGGTTATGGTAGTGAAAAGATAAACCTAAGGGATGTCTTGAATAGCATCACAAATATTGACATCACGATTAATAATATTGCTATTATTTCTTCCCCTTGTTCTTCAGGAGATTTTAGAAGTGTGATGACATGAGTTCAATGCTTGCACGTTAGTGTTAGAGTGAAGGACAAGGCAGCTTGGATGATGAGAAACATTGAAATTCTGGTCAGGAAAAGGAAGAGGCATGGGACAGGTAGAGAGAGCTGGGATCAAGTGTATTCCTGGAGCAGTTTCAGGAACCGAGGAGCTTACTTGAGGAGGAAATCAGGAGGGCAAAAAGGGGGCATGAGATAGCTCTGGCAGATAATATGAAGAGAAATCCAAAGAGGTTTTACATACAAAAGGGAAACAGGGTAACTAGAGAGAGAATGGGGCCTAGTTGAGGCAGGAACTATAACAACATTTAAAAGACATGGATAGGAAAGGTTTATGAATGAATGAATGAATGAATGAATGAATGAATGAATGAATGAATGAATGAATGAAAACTTTATTGTCATTCAGATATACACCTAGACACAGTGCACCTTGAACGAAATTTCGTTGCATTTGACTCTCCAATCAGGTAAATAGTAAAAGTAAAAGTGCTAGGTGCGTCCATAAAAAATGCCTCATGTGCATGGTTCTGTAAAATAAATATATATAAAAAGTTTTTTTAAAAGTGTCGATATTTAAAAAGTTCTAGCCTCGGTTTTGTTGATTGTTCAGTAATCTTATGGCCTGGGGGATGAAGCTGTTGCAGAACCTGGTTGTCCCGCTCTTCATGCTGCGGTACCTCCTCCCAGAGTTAAGCAGTATAAACAGTCCAGATTGTGGGTGTGTGGGGGCTCTGGTAATTCCCTTAGCTCTAATCAGACAGCGCTTGTACCCCATGTCCATGATGGAAGGAAGAGAAGTCCCAAGCTGAGGGAGGTGGGACTAGTGTAGATGGGGCATCTTGGACAGCATTGGCAAGCTGGGCCGAAAGGCCTGTTTCTGTGCTGTATGACTCAATGTCTCTATGGGATCCTTTATTATCACAACAGCCTCTCAGGTGTCTTGGACCTCATTTTGGACCTTGACAGAAGGTTCTACAAAGAGAAGGTGGGCAATTTAAATATGGAGAGAGGACATAAGGAGACTGGCTGAATTGTTTCTATGTGGGTTTGACCAATACCCGACAAGCCAAACAGCCTCCTTCTGCATTGTAACCATTCTCTCCTTCT
Organism: Amblyraja radiata; assembly: GCF_010909765.2. Taxonomy (NCBI): domain Eukaryota; kingdom Metazoa; phylum Chordata; class Chondrichthyes; order Rajiformes; family Rajidae; genus Amblyraja; species Amblyraja radiata. The sequence goes on from NC_045984.1 coordinate 14,925,054, forward strand.
CATGTTGGACTTTTCAGAGAAGTACAGATTTAGTTTAGTTTAGTTCAGTTTAGTTTATTGTCACTTGTACTGAGGTACAGTGAAAAGCTTTTGTTGTGTGCTAACCATTCAGCAGAAAGGCAATACATGATTACAATCGATCAATTTACAGTGTATAGATACATGATTTAGTGCAAGGTAAAACTAGCAAAGTCCGATCAAGGATAGTCCGAGGATCACCAAAGAGGTAGTGTAGTTCAGCACAGCTCTCTGGTTGTGGTACGATGATTCAGTTGCCTGATAACAGTTGAGAAGAAACTGTCCGTGAATCTGGTGGTGTGTTTCTATACTTCTTTAGCTTTTGCCTTATGAGAGAGGGGAGAAGAGGGAGTGGCCAGTGTGCGACTCATCCTTGATTATGCTACTGGCCCTGCCCATGCTGCGTGAAGTATAAATGGAGTGACTTGAAGGGAGGCTGGATTGTGTGATGCCCTGGGCTGCGTCCATAATTTGCTGCAATTTCTTGCGGTCTTGGATGTAGCTGTTCCCAAACCAAGTAGTGATGCGTCCTGATAAAATGCTTTCTATGGTGCATCTGCAAAATGGTTTACAGAATGGTTACAATGCAAAAGGAGGTTGTTTGGCTTGTCAGGTTTTGGTCAACTCCACATTGAAACAATTCAGCCAGCCTCATGATATCCTAAGATAGACACGAATTGCTGGAGTAACTCAGCGGGACAGCAGTCTGAAGAAGGGTCTCGACCTGAAACGTCACCCATTCCTTCTATCCAGAGATGCTGCCTGTCCTGCTGAGTTACTCCAGCATTTTGTGCCTATCTTTCATTTAAACCAGCATCTGCAGTTCCTTCCTACATATCTCCTTACATCCTATATTCAAATTGCCCACCTCTTCTTTGTTGAGCCTTGTGTCAAGGTCAATAATGTGCTTCTGAGGCCACCTTCCGTTGCTTGTTGCTCAAATGAGGATTCTGCTCACACTGCCCCGATGTTGCTGTATTAAGATAAAACTCCAAATTGGCCTTTCATTGCTTCTAAGTAGTGATTCACCATGGTGTCAAAGAGGAGCCATTTCTCCGTCTCATAAATCCGCACTGAACTTGATTTTATGTTACACAAAACAAAGCAAAGGTATGGGGACTGAATGTAACTGAATTTATTCCATATTAGATTGCACAGCTGTGATGCATGGATATAATATCCCATCTTTTATAAAGCGTTGTACATTGATAATGAATGAATATAATATTCCACATTTCATACCTCATTATACACAGCGATGTAGGTATACAATCCTGTTGGGTAAATCATTTGTCTTTAGAGTTGTTTCAGGACTCTTTGTAATCCAATGTTGAAGGAAAGGGAAAAACACTATTGAAATTTTTGAACCCATTATGCAACTCTGCAAGGTAAATTGAGCAGTCTGAAATAAAAACAGAAAATGCCAAATATATTCAACAGGTTAGGCAGGTGACAGAAACAGTTAACATTCCAGATTAATTACCTTTTTTAAGAATTGAGGATTTTCCTCAGAATGTGTTAACAAAGCAGCCCAATCCTAGATGCCGCCTGAACTGCTGATTGTTATCGCCTTTCGTGATGTTTATTTCAGATTTCCAGCATCGGCAGTTCTTTGCTTTTTGTCGTTGGCTGGTAATTTTTTTCACAAATGAATGAAATGCAACTGACTTTCATCTGGTACTTTGTGCAATTTCTATTGAGTTTTAGAGAAGCGGCTCTCGGACAGACCCTTCGGCCCACCGAGTCCGCACCAACTAGTGCATCACCCTGTACATTGCCACTATCCTACACACGAGGGACATTTTACAATTTTACCGAAGCCAATTAAGTTACAAACCTGTACGTCTTTGGAGCATGGCAGGTAACCGGATCACCCAGATGAAACACACGTGGTCACAGGGAAAAATGTACAAACTCCGTACAGACAGCACCCGTAGTCAGGATCGAACCCAGGTCTCTGCCGTTGTAAGTCAACAATTCTACAACTGCACCACTGTGTCGCCTCTTGCTGTGTTCTTACTGCACACAATGCAAAGTCCTTGTATTTCTTTCAGCTGCTCTGTGCACATGAGTTGCTACTGCATAGTCTGCACAAAACATGTGCAGTGGCATCCAATGGCATCCAATACACATTTCCAGCCCACAAACATTAAATTAATTTGTGCAAGGGCCATGAACAGGCCACGCCTCTCTCACACCTTCACAATGCATTTGACTTGCTGATCATGTCTGAGGCAGTGAGATCCATTATTTAGTTCCACCCACAGTTAGGACTCTATTTAATTACCTGCTCGCCCTTTGATCCCACCCAAATGGTTCTTTATGAGTCCTGACCAAATGATGATTGCCAACCACCATCCTAATCTAGGTCCCCATCCTGGGGCAGCACAGAGGCGTGATGGTAGAGTTGCTGCCTTACAACGAGATCTGGGGTCCTTGTCACTGAGAGTGAGCATGCAGCTACAGCAGGCAGTGAAGAAAACGAATGGCATGTTGGCATTCATAACAAGAGGAGTTGAGTATGGGGGCAAATAGGCCCTTCTGCAGTTGTACAGGTCCCTAGTGAGACCACACCTGGAGTATTGTGGGCAGTTTTGGTCCCCAAATTTGAGGAAGGACATTCTTAATATTGAGGGATGCAGCGTAGGTTCACGAGGTTAATTCCTGGATGGCGGGACTGTCATATGTTGATAGAATGGAGTAGCTAGGCTTGTATACTCTGGAATTTAGAAGAATGAGTGGGGATCTTATTGAAACATATAAGATCATTAAGAGTTTGGACACGCTAGACGCAGGTACGTGTTCCCGATGTTGGGGGAGTCCAGAACCAGGAGCTATAGTTTAAGAATAAGGGGCAAGCCATTTAGAACGGAGATGGGGGAAACTTTTTCACACAGAGGGCTGTGAATCAGTGTAATTCTCTGCGTCAGTAGGCAGTGGAGGCCAATTCGTTGTATGCTTTCAAGAGAAAGTTGGATGGAGCTTAAATATAGCGGAATTAGAGGATATGGGGAAAAGGCAGGAACGGGGTACTGAGACTGGATGATCAGCCATGATGACAGTGAATGGTGGTGCTGGCTCGAATGACCTATTTTCTATTGCCTATTGTCTTACAGTGCCAGAGACCCGGGTTTGATCCTGACTACAGGTGCTGGCTGTACGGAGTTTGGATTTTCTCCCCGTGACAGAATAGGTTTTCCCCAGGCTTCTCCGGTTTCCTCCCACACTCCAAAGATGTACAGGTATGTAGGCTTCAGTAAAAATTGTGAATTATCCCTAGTATGTAGGACAGTGCGGGTCGCTGGTCGGCACAGGCTCGGTGTGCCGAATTGCATGTTTCCACGCTGTATCTCTAAACTGAACGAAACTATCGATTATAATCTCAGCCTCACTGGTCCACAACAGATCATCACTCCTTGGAGCACAAGAAAATGTGAGCAGAAGCAAGCCCCTTGAGCCCATCCTGCCATTCAAACAGACCAGGCTGATTCCCTTATCCCTAACCTCTCGTTTCCCTTATCCCTAACCAGTCTGAAGAAGGATCTTGACCCGAAACGCCACCCATTCCTTCTCTCCAGAGATGCTGCCTGACCCGCTGAGCTACTCCAGCTTTCTGTGTCTATCTTTGGTTTAAACCAGCATCTACAGTTCCTTCCTACACAGGGCTGATTTATGCTGGGCCTCAATGCCTCAACTGTGCCACTTACCCTCATCTCTTAATTCCTCGGTCTTTCAAATAGTTACTTGTCTCCACCTTCAATATACCTAACGATATGGCATCCACCACCCTTAGCTCACCCCGTGACCTTACCCTTGATGTCATGAGGGCCAGCCCCCACCACAAACCACCCAATAGACTGAAATTCTGCCCCTCAGACTCAAACCTCAGGTTCCTCTCCACTGCCAACCACCCAACACCTTACGCAAGACCAGAAATGGATATCTACCCACATTTCTCTACTAACTCCACACTGACAGAACTAGTGGATGATAGACCATGGTGCCGCAGCGGTATTGCTGCCTTACAGCGCCGTAGACCCGGGTTCGATCCCAACTACGGGTGCTGTCTGTACAGAGTTTGTACGTTCTCCCCGTGACCGTGTGGGTTTTCTCCGAGATCTTCGATTTCCTCCCACACTCCAAAGACGTACAGGCATATAGGTTAATTGGCTTGGTGTATGTGTAAATTGTCCCTGGTATGTGTAGGATAGTGTTAATGTGCGGGGATCGCTGGTCGGTGCGGACTCTGTGGGCCGAAGGGCCTGTTTCCGCACTGTATCTCTAAATTAAACCTTTGTGTAGGGCTAATACTATTGTGATTAACACAAATTGTGTTTGAATACTCTTAACTATGGTGGCGCCTGCTGCCACCATGAAAACAGGGGCAATCTCAAAATATTTGTCGTCCCATTGTGCATTGTTGGTCTCACCTGCCCTGCCCAGAAGGACCAATTCCGAGGTCACTTCATTTATATATCATCTTTCAGAATGACTCCAATAATCAATGGTTGTAATAATTATTTGCTAATTTGTGCACCTATAGGGCACACAAAAATTAAATAAAATGAGTTAAATAGTTTTTGGAGCTTTTGGTTGAGAGAGAAACATTGCCCAATGCACTTAAGGAGCTCGTATATTCCTGTCTGAATAATGTCAGAAATTTTATTATTAGAATACTCCCACACAAGCCAGCGGCTCAGGAAAATGCTTGTAACTCCTGCAATCGAGCTATATAAAATTACACTGCAAGATGCGTCTGGAGTGTGTAAGGTTTCAGAAATAGTGTCCTTGTTAAGGAAGGGACTTGTTTAATTCGAAACCTGTCGGAGTCATTCAGCATGGCAGCAGGTCCTCCAGCCCATCTCGCCCATGCTGACCAAGATATCTCAACTAAGCTAGTCCCATTTGCCTGCATTTGGCCCCTATCCTTCTAAACCTTTCCTATCCAAAAATGTTGTTACTTTACCTGGCCCAACCACTTCCCCTTGCGGCTTTGTTCCATACTCAACGTCACTTGAGGGGAAAACCATTCAATTCGTAATTGGTCTACAATCTGTCTATCAAAATCCCCCCTCATCTGTGTCAACTGGTTACTTGCCAAGCTGTGTCCACCTCCTCCAATCTTCCAGCTTCCCCCTCCTCCGCCCCCCCCCCCCCCCCCCCCCCCCTACAATCATTGTGCATAAGGGTCCTGACCCAAAATGTCATCTATCCTTGTCCTCCAATGGTACTGCCTGACTCTTTGAATTACTGTAGCACATTGAGTCTTTTTTTGGTTGTGGAAGATTAGCTATTTTTCAGAATCTGATAGAGTGGGACTTCAGGATTTTGTACCTGCCGTTCGACGGTGGAAGTGAGCTCAATACTATGTCGTGGCAAGAGATTATGAAGAGTCCGATTCAAACATGTCCACTCACCAATAAATAAATAAATGACTCAACTTGTGGCAGGGAAATCATGGAACCATCTGAGAGTAATCAAGTATGATCACCAACCCAGGTTAGCTCGGGCTCTTTAACTTTGCTCCTGCAAACGAACCCCCACAGTATTCTGGAAATTAGAACTTTCAGGTGCAGAAGGGATAAGTAATGATGCTGGAATTCAGAGGATGATGTGATCAGAAATCGATTTGACCTTTGAAAACGAACTGAATATATGCCAAGCGGTGGAACTGGCAAATATCGACATGCACGACTTGCACATGAGACCTGCCTTTCCCTTTGGAACTGTGCATGGGGGAAGAGGCAAAATACACTGCTCCAAACCAAACTGAAGAGCATTTTTATGAGGCTAAATAGAAGGAGACATGTGAGATGTGAAGGTATGTGAGACTGAAGAAGGGTCTGAAGAAGGGTTTTGGCCCGAAACGTTGCCTATTTCCTTCGTTCCATAGATGCTGCTGCACCCGCTGAGTTTCTCCAGCATTTTTGTGTACCTTCGATTTTCCAGCATCTGCAGTTCCTTTTTAAACACATGTGAGATGTGAATGCTGGTTCAAGCAAGAAAAGTGTCACATGTGTGTTGTTTAAAAGGTTACATTGCTGGAGGTTGCAGGAGTAAGAATTGTTGATCAAACAAAATGAAAGAAATTAAAGGAAGACACTCCAAATTTATGGTTTCCACCATCCTCACCACGTAAAAGAGTCAAGTAAAGATTGTATTAAAGTGGGAAAAAAAATCATGTTTAGTAAACAAAAATGGAACATAAAATATAGAAGTGCAGCCAAGGAACGGGCCCTTTGGCCCACAATGGTCGGGCCGATCATGATGCCAAGTTTTAACCGATCTCATCTGCCTGTACATGATCCATATCCCTCTATTTTTTGCACTTCCATGTTCTTATCTAAAAGCCTTATAAATGCCGCTATCATATCTACCTCCACCACCATCCCTGGCAATGCCTTCCAGGCCCCCACCACTCTCTGTGTAAAAACGCCTTACACATCTCCATGAAACCTTCCCCCTCTCACTTTATAGCAATGCCCTCTCATGTTGGACATTTCCGATCTGAGGCTGATTTACTAAAATTCAACTGTGGTCAAGAAATTGAGGTAAAATTGGGCAATGACTGCAAGTGATTCCCCTGCAAGATCTTTATCAAGGGGCGGTATTTCATAGAGAAAGAGGTATGGTTATGAGGCACAAACCTCAGATGCTTGCTATTAACTGGACCGATGCACATTGATTCTTTGCATGCAGAGGTCAATAAATTAGTCGCATAAGCAGGGAACATGAAATAACAACAGAATATGCTGTAAACACTCAGCAGGTTAGGCAGAGAGACAAACAGGATTAATGTTTCAGATCCAAGGCCTTCAACACTAGGATCAATCTAAAATGTTAACAGTGCTTCGATGCCAGGGACCCAAGTTCGGACATGACCACGGGTGCTGGCTCTACGGGGTTTTCACAAACTCCCTGTGACTGCGTGGGTTTTCTCCAGGTTCTCCAGTTTCCTCCCATTCCCCAACGACGTGCAGGTTTGTAGTTATAAATTGCCCCTAGTCTGTGGGATAGAATTAGTAAACAGGTGTTTGCTAGTTGGCGCGGACTTGGTGGGCCGAAGAGCCTGTTTCCACACTGTATCCCTACATTAAACTAAGAGCTGTTCTCTTTCCACTGCTGAGTGTTCCCGCCATTTTCTGCTTCCATTTCAACATTTCAGCATCTGCAGTTTATTTTGTGATTTTCATTTGCAGCCACTGATGTTGTTTCTGAAGTGTAGATACTGGTGTAATTTGGCAGCAGAGGGTTATATACAGCAAACTCCTAAAACCTGCTAATGCCCAGTCAATCCATTTTAGTGATATTGATTAAAAGATGAATACTGGACAGGCACAAGGGAGAAGTTTCCAGCTCCTCCTCTGTTCCACAGCAGGATTTATGTCTGGCTGAGAGGGCAAAAACCCCAGTGTGAAATATTCATTGTTCTTCCTCACTAGAGAAGGCAGTGACATGGACTCATAGAGCCATACAGTGTGGAAACAGGCACTTTGGCCCAGCTTGCCCACACCAACCAACATACCCCATCTAAACTAGTCCCACCTGCCTACGTTTAACCCATATCCTTCTAAACCTGTCCTATCTACGCACTTTTCCAAATGGGGCTTATCTCATTGACTTTTCCAATGTTTGTCTCTCAGCCAACATCACTAAAACAATGACTCAGACCTATCACAATATTGCTTGTGGTCTTCTATATGCGTACAATGATTAGCACATTTCCTGCAGAGATTATATTCAAAGGTACATTTGGCGTGAAAAGTTTTTTTAATGGTCCTGACATTATCAAAGGTACAATATAAATATTATTTTTCCTTTTTCCGTACCCTTACTCCCTGTCAGCTTCCTTTGTCTCTTTGAACTATACAGTCATTCCAGTTTTTTTTTTACAGCAAATGCCTTGTCCGTCCTCCCAACATAAAGAGCCTCAAGACATCTTCCTGAATGCAAAAAAAACTGTGCAGAAACACAAGCTGTTATTGCTGGTATCGTTAAAATGTTTATCAGTCAGATTCAATCAGTTCAAGGCTCAGTAAAATAGGTCAAGGTATGAGTCAAATTGCTTCAGGTTAAACGAAAGTGTGAGAAATGGGTCAATTAAAGCATGTCAGCAGATACAACTAACTGGACACTGGCGCATATCTGAGATCCAGTTAAATAATTAATGGGGTGTTGATAGAAAATGTTATTAGGTCAGTTCACTGGACTAATATACGCTGTGCTAAAGGACATCTCTTTAGGGACTACAAGCTTAATGGAGACGGGATCACCGAACATTAGAGCTGTTTGCTTGTATGCTAATAAAGCGACAGAAATTATAGCGAGGAGTCATGTTGTCTGTGAGATTTTCCAAAGAGATTGTGAGCTCTGCAATGGTAATCCCAAATTGACAATTAGTTGCTGTATGGAAAATTTAATTACCAGTTGACTGGGAATATGGCTCCTCAGGAAGTTGACTAAATTGAAATTGGGCAAATCCCCAATGGAGGGGAAAAATAATACTGATATAAGGAGAGGGTGGGGAAGGGCCAAGAGGCACGAGACTGCAGGCATCACAGTGACGTAGCAATCAGTCACGCTGCCTCTCAGCTCAAACGATGCAGGTTCGATCCCGACCTCAAATGCTGTCTCTGTGAAGTTGTGAACAAGTGGATTTCCTCGCATATCCCAAATACATGTGGGTTGGTAGGTAAAATGGCTGTTGTAAATTGCCCTGAATGTCAGTGGGCGGGGAGAGAATTAAAGGTGAGCTGATAGACCCGTGAGAGAAAATATGGTTTGTTTAGTTTAGTTTAGAGATACAACGTGCAAACAGGCTTTTTGGTCCACAGAGTCTGCGCAGACCATACATCACCCATTCACACTAGTTCCACATTATCGCACTTTCCCTAACACTTCCTACGCACTGGGGGCGATTTACAGAGGCCAATTAACCTACAACCCCGCATATCTGTGGGATGTGGGAAGAAACTGGAGCACCCAAAGGAAACTCACTAAATGCTGCCGAATAAGTGATGGAACAGGATTGATGGGTGGCCTCTGAGAACTGGCATAGTTGACATAGATAGACTGGCAAATACTGGCATAGACTGGCTTAGACTATCTTCTGTGTTGCGAGGAAACCTGGCTGGTCTACTGGGCCGCGGTATTCTTCGTGCTTTCTGCAGTATTCCACGATTCTGTGAAAGTGGCAGGGATTCTGACTTGGGCACCACGCGGACACTTTGAACCACTCCTCCCACCATCGCACGTTCCCCGGCTCCACTTCTTGTTCTCAGATGTTGCCTTCACAAGGCTCAGCACAACCCAAAATCCAGCTCAACCCAAAATTCTGCAAGTATGCATAAATGTATTTTGTGCATGCAAGTGCTTGTGTATGTCCAGGCGCGCGTACGTGTGTGCATTTGTGTGTATGCCTGTGTGTGTTTGTGTGGATGTGTATGGGTATAGGCGTGTATGTGTGTAAGTGTATGGGTGTGTGTGTATGTGTGTGGGCGTGGGTGTGAACGTGTGTGTGTGTGTGTATGCATGCATGTGTGTCCATACATGTGCGTGTGTGTCTATGTTTTGTTTACGAGGTCAGAGAATACCTGTGCGCAGGAACACCATCTGCATGTGATGCCAGGATTTTCTCAGTATGGAATTCACTTATTCCACTTTGTTAATTCCACAGGCCAAACTTTTCCAACACTGTTCATGCCAACCCAGGCCCTTACAGACACGATCGGAAATATAAAGTCGTAAAATCGTACAGCAAAGAAACACTTGGCAAGTCGGCCATGCTAACACACTGTATTAATCCTGTCTCTCAGTACTAAATCCTAAATTCAATTATCTCCAACAGTTTAACTAAAATATCTAATCATCGATTATATCACTGACACTATTACTAGATCTATTAATGGTAATTAAGCAATTGCCCTTAATTGGTCTAATAACATAATCAATTATCGATAAGGATATATTCAATGACTGGTCAATTGCCCACAAACATCATGGATCACAGGAAGAGGACTAAGAAATCGAAGGGAACTCTGTCCAGTCTAGGATGGGTTTGTTTTTGGATCCTGACAAAGAAAGGACATAGAAAATGTTCTGGAGCATTATGCAGATATGTTTGAAGATTTAATCCAGCATCTGCAATTCTTTCCTACACATATGTGTTGAAGATTCATGTACCGGCATGATGGAACATGGCACCGTCAGTTTTCTACTGTCTCCAACCTACACAAGGGTCAAATAAAGAATGAAAACAAACAAACAAGAGGCTTTGGTCAATACAGCACAGACAAGGGATTCCATCTTAGCAATGACAGTACAGTTGCAGATGTTTAAGAACACACCCACATGTTGTGGGCAAGCTGGGCCAAAGGACCTGTTTCCACACTGTATCACTCTATGGCACTAATCTGTACACTGAACTGTATGGGTCATGGTCTTCCAACATTTGACATATGCCAAATATGTGTCCAATTGAACATGAATAAAGAAATCAACATTACCTCGCAATCAAATACCACAAGAGGCTTTGTACAAATGCTGAGATATCCTATTGTGTGACGATGAACAAAATACCTCAGTGCTGCCTGACCTGCTGAGTGTTGAATTGAATTCCTTTATTGTCATTCAGACCTTACGGTCTGAACGAAATTTCGTGCCTGCAGTCATACATACAATCATACAATAATAAACAACACTAAACACAAATTAACATCCACCACAGTGTATCCTCCAAGCACCTCCTCACTGTGGTGGAGGTAAAAATCTTAGGGCTGCAATCTCTTCCCTCCTCTTCTCCCTCTGCGCTGAGGCGATTCCCCACCGGGCGATGGCACAAACAGTCCCGCGGCTCACCGAACCCCGCAAACGGGCTGGCTCAAACACCGCGGCCCGGGGTGGTCGAAGCTGCCGCCCTCCAGTCCAGCGGACGCAGCCGCTGGCCCGCGGCTGAACCCCGGACTCAGGTCACCGCCGCCAGAACGCCGCCCCAGCCACCGGAGCACCGTTCCAGCCCCGAGCCAGATCGCCCTCACGTGAGTGCCGTTCCTCCCTCGAGCTGGGCCGCTCCGACGGGAGTGCCATTCCACCTCGGGCTGGGCCGCTCCGACGGGAGCGCCGTTCCACCCTCGAGCTGGGCCGCTCCGACGGGAGCGCCATTCCACCCTCGGGATGGGCCGCTCCGACGGGAGCGCCATTCCACCCTCGGGATGGGCCGCTCCGACGGGAGCGCCACAGCCCCTCACGGGAGAGTCTCAGCCCCTCGCCAGGCCGCCCTCACGGGAGCGTCACAGCCCCTCACGGGAGCGCCGTTCCAGCCCCGAGCTGGGCCGCCCTCACGGGAGCGAGCCCAGGGTGAGGTCGCCAGCTCCGCCATTAAGCCTCAGCGCAGACGGAGGCAGAGAAGGGAGATACGACAAAAAAGTCGCATTCCCCCGAAGGGAGAGACAGCAAGCCCCGTTTCAACCCCCCCGCCACATAAACACAACCTAAAAACCAAAAACTTAACTAGACAAAACGAAAAAAAGCAACACAAAAAAGTAAAGACAAACGGACTGCAGGCGAGCCGCAGCCGTTCACCAATGCCGCCATTTCAGGATGCCAGCATGCCAGCATGTTCTGATTTAATTGAAGAATATGACAAAATGTTAATCTTTCTCAGGCCTGCTCCAACATTAAGCCAACCTCCACCCAGACCTTGCGATGGTACAGGCATACTGCACTACTGCTGAAGAACCCGTGACAGTGAGGAAAGGGACAACAGAGAGATGATGACCTCAGTATGAGAAGTGTTAATAGTGAGCCACTCGTGGGACTGGAGTCTTTCTTGCCACTTGCCTTTACAATGTGTTGGTAATGTGATTACTGCCAAAGACCTGACTGGGGATTTCCAGTTAATGGCCTCGAACCATGAAGCGCCTTTAGTTGAAGTTGTGAAGTTACAGAAATCTGAATGTAACAGCATACAGTGGGATTCCACCTTTTATCTGTACCCTTTTTTGCCATAAACTAAACCCTGCATTACATTCATGACCTTTCTGATAGTGAGTTGGCCAACAATCCCAAGAGAGATGACTTCCCAAAAGTGGCCAGCTCACCCTCTTCTTGACTCATGCCTCATCCACTGTCAATAGTTTTTATGACTCTATGACTCTCATAAGTTCAAGTCACAGGAGCAGAATTCAGCCATTCGGTCCATCGAGTCTACTCTGCCATTCAATCATGGCTGATCTATCTTTCCCTCTCTATCTTTCCATTCTCCTGCCTTCTCCCCATAACATCTAACTTCTACAGGTGCACAGTCGAGAGCATACTGACCGGTTGCATCGTTGCTTGGTTCGGAAATTTGAGCGCCCTGGAGAGGAAAAGACTACAAAAAGTAGTAAACACTGCCCAGTCCATCATCGGCTCTGACCTTCCTTCCATCGAGGGGATTTATCGCAGTCGCTGCCTCAAAAAGGCTGGCAGTATCATCAAAGACCCACACCATCCTGGCCACACACTGATCTCCCTGCTACCTTCAGGTAGAAGGTACAGGAGCCTGAAGGCTGCAAAAACCAGGTTCAGGAATAGCTACTTCCCCTCAGCCATCAGGTTATTAAACCTGGCTCGGACAAAACTCTGATTATTAGCAACCACTTTCCGTTATTTGCACTACCAGTTTATTTATTCATGTGTGTATATATTTATATCATGGTATATGGACACATTTATCTGTCTTGTAGTAAATGCCTGCTATTTTCTGTGTGCTTAAGCAAAGCAAGAATTTCATTGTCCTATACAGGGACACATGACAATAAACTCACTTGAACACTTGAACTTGACACCCTTACTAACCAAGAACCTGTCAACATCTACTTTAGAAATACCCAATGACTTGTCCTCCACAGCCGTTTGGGGCACCACCCTCTGACTAAAGAAATTCCTCCTCATCGTCTTTCTAAAGCAATGTCCCTTTCTTCTGAGGCTGTGCCCTCTGGTCCTAGACTCTCCTACTAGTGGAAACATACTTTGCGACTGTGTCCATCAATGATGTTTCCCTTCTCCTGAATGCTCAGAGCTGGCAGAGAATCCTAACTTTTATATCAAAATCCAGGTGCGATAAACAATAGACCTATAAGTTTCATTTTAATCTAACCCTGTTTTTACATTTCTCCTCAACCCTTAGCCCCATTTAACAACACAACAGCTCTTTTCCCTCTTTCCCGCCTCAGCTGTTAGAGTCATTGCTCCTAACGGCAACAAAATGGGCCCTATGCCGAGCTTTTTGCCCATTTACACTAATTCCATTTGCCCACATTAGAACCTATACAATGAAAAGGAAGCATTCATTGTGGCCATCCATTACAAACCAGTGTTGGATATACTTGTCCTTTTATACCTGGCATGTACAGTCTAACCCATTAGTGTAGTTGTTTCTTTCTGGTACATCCCAGTGCCACTAACATGGCCACATCAGTCGGGTAGCAGGAGATCCTTCCAGAGAAAACTTTACTCCTCCTCAAATATGATAAACAGTTCAATAACTCCTGCAGCACCTGAATACATATCAGGTGGTTTAACTGTGATGGCAACCTGCCTGTGAATCCACTATTCAATGTTAAGGAAATTTACCTGCAGTTAAAAACCAAAATGCTACAAAAACCCTGGCAGGGTTTGTGGGGAAAATCAAGTAGGTGGAAAGTCCTTGAATTAAAATGTTTTAAAGATGATAGTGTTTTCTTCATAGTCGGGCAGTCAGTGTAGCTGCCTCACCGCAACAGCAACACAAGTCCCAACCTGACTTCCAATGCTGTCTGAGTGGAGTTTGCATGTTCTCCCTGCGCGCCAGTTCCCTCCCACACCACAAAGACAGGTGACTGGTGGGCTAATTGCTCCCAGCATGTAACTGAGTAGAGTCAATGGGAATGTGGGCACAAGAAAATATGATCAGTGTAGGAAATTTGTAAGTGGTGGTTTGATGGTTGTCACAGACTCAATGTGCCAAAAGACCTGTTTCCATGCTGTATGACTCCTACAGCTCTATGAAAGAATGAAACAAACATTGAATAAATTTGAGCATGTGTGGTGAAGGATGTTGGCACAAAAAGTACTATTTGTTTCAGAACATTCATGCATATTCACCTTCACTAATTCTATTGGGAAAACCGAAAGATAATTCACAATACCACAATCGCTGTTTCAGAAAATAGTCAGACTGTACTTGCAAACATATCCTGCTGCATGCAAATTAAATGCAGGTTCTAACCATAAGAAATAGAAAAAAATGAAATAAAGTTTTCATTAAGAACTTAAATGTTTCACAGCAACAGTAAAACATCCACATTATTTTCCTCCATTTTAATACTATAATATATGGAAAAGACTTCTGTGGAAGGTTGTTAATCTTATCTCACATGAGTGATTATTCAGCATTGAATAAACATGCAGATAATTACAAATTAGAGAGGAGGCAGAGAGAGAAAGCTGGAGAAACTATTTTTTTTTTAAATTGAAATAAATAACTCCAGTATAATTAGCACACTTTCAAAGAAGCCAAATTTGTAATGCAGTGCATACTTTAAAAACCATGATGAGGTAGAAGTAGGATCAAAACCTTGTCTCTTATCGAGTCTCCAGGGTTGGTAAGTGATTTAAAAATGATTTCAAGCAAATTATGCTCTTGAACACATAAAAGCACCAATCATCGTTCACTTCATCTTAAATAAGAAACCATTATTGGCTTGTTGCTTGGTAGCAATCAAAACAAAAGCCAGGATACTAATAACTTCAGAGTTTGCGTCTTCACGTCCCTGACTAAAAATACCACTCTCTGGTCTTGCATGGTTAAAATAAATTTCACGTGGGAGTCCAGCAGATGTGATTCACGATGTGGATCAAACCTTCCCCTGAAAACCATTGCACAACCCAGCTTCCCTCTTCATCTAAAAGTGAGGCAGAGTATCAAGAGGCATAAATGCACGACGGGAAGGAGCACATTGATAAATAAAAGGACAGATAATGACCAATGTGAGACAGCCTTCCCTGGAATTCGGAGATAAATCCCTGTGAATGTAAGGGCTCTCGATGGGGACCGAAGCTCTCGCTGAAACAAAATAATTCAATATTCAGACACAAAAGTCTGTTAGGGCAGTGGACAGATGGACAAATGGTGCATGCTGAATTTGGAGTGCTGTAACCTGCTGTCTACCTCACCCTGACAGCTGATAGACCTTTTGTGTTCAGTGCAAAACCAGCCCTGCGCACTGCTTGTGCCACAGCCTGAGGTAATGTCTGTCATGTCTCCAGGACCCAAGCAACTGCTGTAGGAAAGCTCCCAAACTCACGCTGAGATGATATCCCAATTAAGCTCCTCCAAAGATGCCAGCTCTTAATAGGTACACCTGTTAAGGGAAGGTCCTTTGTCACCACATTCACTGGAAACAAGGAGCAGGCAGGAATAACATTGCACAGACCCTGTTTATCTTGTTTTAAATAATTTCTCGACCTCAAAATTATGTAATGTTTTAAGAATTGTTAACTCTGGGTTAGAGGTGTACGTTTTGAATCCTCAGTTCGTGCAATCGCACCAGGTTAACGGACAAGGGCTCAGAATGGCCCCCTCCTCCAACCCAGCTTCCATTGAAGTACTCGATCCAGGAAAAGGATGCGGGCAGCACAGTGGTGCAATTATTAGGGCTGCTGCCTCACAGCTCCAGAGTTGGGTTCAGTCATGACTTGCAGTGCTGTCTGAGTGGAATCTGCACCTTCTTCCTGTGACCGTATGAGTTTCCTCCGGGTGCTCCGATTTCCTCCCACATCTCAAAGGTGTGCGGGTTGGTAGGTCAATTGACACTGTAAATTGCCTCCAGAGGAGTAGGCATTAGGAGAATAAGATTGTGGGAGGGGTTAATGGGGATACAAGAGGAAAAATATGATTAGTACAAACTGGTTGATGGTCGGTTTGACCAAAGGTCCTACTTCTGTACTGGTCGATTCTATGTAATGCTAATATCACTGAATTCAGAACACCAGATGCAAAGAAGAGACATCAAAACATCAAGGGTCTTTGGATGTGATGCCCTCCAATGTCAAATACTTTAAGGCTACACGTGACAGAAGAACTGTTTCCCATCAGGACATGAATACTTAATGTAGTTTAATTTAGAGACTCAGCATGAAAACAGGCCCTTTGGCCCACCGAGTCAACGCCAACCGTCAATCGCCCGTTCACACTGGTTCTATGTTATCCCACTTTCGCACCGCTCCCCACTCGTGGCAGTTAACCTCCAAACCTGCACGCCTTTGGGATGTGGGAGGAAACCGGAGCACTTGGAGGAAATCCATGCGATCACAGGGAGAACGTACAAACTCTACACAGACAGCACCCAAGGTCAGGATTGAACCCATGCCTCTAGCGCTGTGAGGCAGCGGCTCTTCCAATGCTCCACTGTGCCACCCATTGTCATAATTGGACAACAGAAATGTTCTCTTTGTGCGGCGTTAGTTTTGCTAAGCAGGACACTGGGATGAATGGAAATCCTGGCCACAATACTTATGGGGCTTCACACGGGACTAGTGTGTGTTGGACACAATGAGGCAATGCCCTGACAACTCGAAAAAATGGACTTAGCATCTACAAGATATCTTCTCTTGCTAGCAGGATGATAGAGAAGTGGGTGGGTGATACTTATCATGGGGTGAGGATGGTAGTTGGTTGGGTGCTCTGAATGAATGGTGACTATGGGGTTAGGTTTACCACCTATTCCTACATATATGCATATTTTTCATGAGAAACTAAATATAATAAAACCTCATAGGGAGTCACAGATCTCAGAAAAACAATCGTTTAGGTTCCAGCCAGACATTTAAATGGATCAATAATTGATTTTAATAATGACCAGACATGACACTGTCAATTCTGCAAACAAGCTATTCTGGTTCTGAGTCATTATTGTGGATGTGGATATTGATCATTATTGTTGCAACCCAGCTTCTAATAGATCCTCCTTAACCTATTGGTCTAAAATAGCAAATTTGCTCTTGGTGTTTGATGCTAGAGGTGTTGTGACTGGGCGGCAAGCTATCAAAGGCTTCTCTGTCGTTTATTAGGAAAGATATGTGGAAGTAGCTGCTTTAAACCACCTCGCCCGACTATTTATATACATACTCCAAGAATGCTCATTAAGATAACACACTCCTGGAAGAAAAATAGATTGTCACAATATTGAGTTTAACATTTCCAGAGGAAGGATTCAGTTATACGGAGAGATTAGAGAAGGTGGGATTGTTACATTTACAACAGAGGAGATTACGGGAAGAGAAGCATTCAGGCTTTTAAGCTGTCTGCACAAAGCAGTGAGGGAGATACCTTTTCCTGGCAAATGGAGTGAATATAAAAGATATAGATTGGCAAAAAAATAAATCAGAAGGGAAATAAGAAATGTCGTTCAATGCCAAGGATTATTATAATCTGAAATGCATTGTCTTGAGTGGATGGCAGAATAAGTATTTTGTAAAGGCATGGAATTATAAAGGGCTGATTGTAGTGTGAGGAGAAGACTGGAATCCCAGACTAAAAAAAAGCATTGAGCTGCCTTAGACATCATGTGCCCAATATTCCCCCCCTTCCCCCCTCCCCGTTCCATCCCACCCGCAATACTATAGATCTGCATAAAATAGATCTATTGGGTGCTTTTGCCAGTACTGAGACATGGAGGCACTATAATGACTCCTGTATCCGGGCACACAGAGAGGACATTTAGCGAATACTCCTTTTCATATATAATATTCAATTGTCATTCCATGTTCTTCTGAATTCAATGCTCTCATCTCTACAGCGCCAGGGACCCGGGTTCAATCCTGACTACGGTTGCTGACCGTACGGAGTTTGTACACTCTCCCCATGACTGCATGGGTTTTCTTCAGGTGCTCCAGTTTCCTCCCACACTCAAAAGACAAGTTTGTGTATTAATTGATTTGGTAAAATTGTAAATTGTTCCTAAAGTGCAGGATAGTGCTAGTGTATGGGGATCACTGGTGGGCCGAAAGGCTTGTTTCCGCGCTGTATCTCTAAACTAAACCTCTTAATTGTGACCCTGATACCACCAATGACATGTACTTCATGTGTTTTAAAACAAACATGAACTAGTCTGTGGGAACTGGATGATATATTTCAGAATTATACCGAAGCATTTTACCCATGTCATCACTGGGAACAGTCTATTTTGGGACATCTTTTCACACGGCAGTTTTTTTAAGATATTAACTTTCAAATGGAAATTTAGATGATTTTTTGTTACCAACAATCGTAGACCAGCAAAGATTGCCCGCTCTGACAATTGTGAATCATTAATAAAGAATGGAAAATGCTCGAAACACTCAGAAGGCCAAGCAGCATTTGTGGAAAGTAAAACAGTTAACGTTACAGATCTTTGTCAGAACTGGGAAAGGGAGAAGACAAGGTGGGAGGAGAATTTCTCTGATGGAATGAGTTAGTTAGAATCAGAATATGCTTAACTTTCTTAACTTTCTTCTCTAATTCTCTTTCTAATGGGCTTTCTTTTCCCAACACTTTCCTGCACTATCACGACTCTTTCTCACTTTCCTTACTTCTTTTATTTCTATCTTTCTTAAAGCTAAAAAAATGTAGGGGTACAACAAATGTAATAAGATATATGTGGTGTGTATTACTGTAACTTATTGTACTTCTAATAAAAATAAAATAAAATGAAAAAGAATATGCTTCCGTGTCAGCATAATGAGTTATTGATATGGGACATACTCTGACGGTACAAAAAAATAAAATAAAAATTGAACCAAGTAATGACAGGAAGGACCAATTCTAACACAGACAGAGACAAAGAGGGAGTAGCTGTTAATATTGAGGCTTCAATGTGCATGGGCAGAGATGGTTGAATGTGCAAAGGAAATGTTATTCCTTGAGCTTGCCTTATTGTAACAGTACCGGAGACCACAGTCAGAGAGGTCAGAACAAGAATGGGATGTGGAATTACACATATTCCTTTTCTCTAGAGATGCTGCCTGACCCACTGAATTACTCCAGTCTATCTGCAGCATCAATGTGATGGTTAACTGAAATATCAGGAACATTCATGGGGACTGAATGCAGCTATTCCACAAAATGATCACCAAACAAGTATTTATTTATTTTTTCCAATATAGATTTCAGTTTAGTTTAGTTGAGTTTACAGATACAGTGTGGGAACAGGCCCTTCGGCCCACCGAGTCCATGCCGACCAGCGATCACCTGTACACTAGTTCTATCCTACACACAATGGAAAATTTACAGAAACCAATTAAAGTACAACCCTGCATGTCTTTGGAATGTGGGAAGAAACCGGAGTATCTGGAGACAACCCACGCAGTTACAGGGAGAACGTACAAACTCCATCTACATAGCACCCATAGTCAGGATCGAACCCGGGTCTCTGGCACTGTAAAGCAGCAACTCTACCGTTGCACCACTGTGCTGCCCTTGCGGAGAACACATTGTGATTCTTTCTCTGCACTTTCCATCTCACTTGAAACCATGTCATCATTTGGAAGAGCCAAAAACATAACATAAAGTCCCAGGACAAATCTGGGGGAATAAAGTTCTGGGAAATTTACCATCCATTTTGATGATCAATGCTACCCCCAGCGATGCGGTATGGATCAACACTTGATCCATAACCAGATCAAGGGTTCTCTTCAGATTCTCTTGATCTGTAATGTAAATTACAGGGAAGCAGTGCCTGTGGAGTAATTACACAGTTCCATCCAAGAGTTGACATAGATACAGTGAGTAGAATGGCTTCCTTTGCTGCTGTAAGGATGTGTGATAAAACATTTCCCAAGTCTCCTTCAACTTTTCTGAGACAAATTTCACAAATCCATGCTTTAGTATATAGCTTGGGAAATGATGTGCAAACATACATCAGGCACAGAGATCAGCAACTAATTAACTGTCATTAACTAATGCATAATCTATGGTTTGTGGGTGAGAATGAGCAGCTTTGTTCCCTCTAGCCCCTCAAAGAGCCTTCCATCTACCCCTATATCCATTTTCCAACCTTCACACTTCTGTTCCCCTACCCTTCTAAC
Organism: Amblyraja radiata; assembly: GCF_010909765.2. Lineage (NCBI taxonomy): Eukaryota > Metazoa > Chordata > Chondrichthyes > Rajiformes > Rajidae > Amblyraja > Amblyraja radiata. The sequence continues at coordinate 14,945,157 of NC_045984.1, forward strand.
AGTCACTAGATACCTTAGGGAATGGGTTGGTTTTGAGTCGGAGCTCGAAAAGAAATAGTGTACACAGGATCAGTTCCGTAACCCTGGTAACTATACTGGGGCCGTGAGCCAGTGTGCTAAAAGATATATTTAACAAATTAGTACAATTAGGGAGTGAAGTCCTTCATTTCAGTTGTAGAATTACAAAAGTATTTTCTCATCAGCTGCGCTCACAAATAAATCTTTGTCCACTAATGACTTATGGCACAGAATATTGTTGAATCATTTAATGGTCCCATGGACAAATCACTGTCTGCAAATGGAGCACAGAATTGAAAGTCATTTGCTCATAATCTTATGCCTTATATCTTTGCAGATGAATCATTCAGAAGCACTTAGAAGACTACAATAAACTACGATCGTTTGGCCGGATTTTGTGGCCAGAAGTAATTGAACAGCATTAGCCATTTATTGCATTTGCATGTGGACTTTTTATGGGATTTTACGCTGAAGCATCCTGTCAGCCGAATAAGCATGGCACCCTTTACAAGACATCTGGAGTGTACATTTGAGGAAGTGGAGACAGGGCACTCAGAAATTAAGAACAGGATTGCGCAGTCGACAGATTTATGAAAGGAAAATCACATTTGACAAATCGGTTATAGTTTTTAAGGTTGGAACTTGGAGAACAGATAAAGGTGATGCAGATGATGTGATGTATTTATTCTTTGAGAAGGTCTTTGAGAAGAGGTTATCAGTTAGAGTGCAAGATTTTGGGGTTAATACACTGGCTCGGAGTGAGGAGTGATTAAAGAGACAGGTAGCAGAGAGTGGGAATAAATGGGTGATAGCCCATGGGACTCTCTTGACCTAGGGATCTGAACACTCCTTCCTGCCCCAGTAATATAGACATGAAGCTCATGAACTTCATTAGCAAAGGGCACTGTGAGCAACCAATGATTACTGTCTTTATGTCTAAGGCCCCTGTCCCACTTAGGAAACCTTAACGGAAACCTCTGGAGACTTTGCGCCCCACCTAAGGTTTCCGTGCAGTTCCTGGAGGTTTTTGTCAGTCTCCCTACCTGCTTCCACTACCTGCAACCTCCGGCAACCACCTGCAACCTCCTGGAACCGCACGGAAACCTTGCGTGGGGCGCAAAGTCTCCAGAGGTTTCCGTTCAGGTTTCCTAAGTGGAACAGGGGCATTACTCTTTAACTTCCCCTCTACCTCCTGACACTCTGTGACACGTTACCCTTTGCTTGTATATGGAATCCACCTCAACTGTTCTGACCGATCCCCTCCCCCCTGTTAAACATTCTGTAAATAACCAATATTGTCTTTACACAGAGAAGCTAGCACGCCATGTGAGAGTGCCGGCCGCTGTAAATTACCCCTCGTGCTTTGGTGAGTGGCAGAAACAGGGTGAAGTTGATGGAAATGTGGGAAGAACGAAATGGGGACACACGGGTTTGCAGTTGCTGAAATCCTGAGTCAAAGACAAACTGCTGAAACAACTGAGCAGGTCTGGCAGCATCAGCAGGGTGAAACGCACTAATGGTGTTTCGTGTTGAGATCCATCAGATTAAAGTGAATGAAATGGCATTGGTGCAGGATGAGTGTAACTGGGTGCTTCATGGTTGGACAAAGCATTTCCATGCCGTGTGTAATTGTTTTGTTTAGTTTAGTTTAGTTTAGAGATGCAGCATGCAAACAGGACCATTGGCCCGACCGAGTCCACGATGACTATCCATCACCTGTTCACACTATTTCTATCTTATCCTACATTCTCATCCACTCCCTACACATTAGGGACAGTTTACTGAAGTAATTTAATCTACATATCTGCACATCTTTGGAATGTGGGAGGAAACCTGAGCACTCGGAGAAAATCCATGCGGTCACAAGGAGAACGTGCAAACTCCACATAGACAGCACCCGAGGTCAGGATCGAACCCAGGTCTCTGGTGCTGTGAGGTGGCAGTTGGATGAACCAGTTGCTCCACTCTGCCACCCTTAATTATGGATTTTTTTCAATCTCTTACCTCGAAGGAGATGCGATTTTTTTTTCGTGTTGTATATCCGTCCCCCCTGCGGCCTAACTTTGTGGATTTGGTGGCCTTTCCTGGAGGCTGACGTTCGCTCCAAGCCGCTGGAGTCTGCGGGACTTTAACATCGTGGAGCTTGTGATCCCTTTGTCAGGGGCCTGTGGATAACATCGTAAAAACCCTCGATCTCTGGTAAGAAGAGGCCGACTCGGGAGCTCCATGCCGCGGAGAGAGTTTCAACCGCCCTGATCACTCCGACGGGGGCTTCGATCGTCGGTTGCGGGGGCTTTGATCGTCGCGACTTCAGATGGTTTGACTGCCTCGACCGCGGGAGAACAAAGAGAAAGAAGATTGAACTTTATTGTCTTCCATCACAGTGAGGAACGTGGAATCCACTGTGATGGATGTTTATGTTAACTTTTATGTGATTGTGTGTCTCGTTGCTTTACATTTCATATGACTGTATGGTAACTCAAATTTCACTGTACCTTAATTGGTACCTGTGACAATAAACTGACCGTGAGACCTTGAAACATTGAGTTGTGCCCCAAATTTTAGTGTCCTTTGCGCAAGGATTGACACTGGGTCACCATTTACCTGGTCACAATGATTCACTTTTAGAAATGTTGTTTGGTTTCAGGAACGGGAAGTGAAATTTCACATTTGGGAGGATGTCATTTTATGTCATGACTTTAAAGGGCCTGTCCCACTTGCCGTAATTTGCGCCTCATTTACGTCGCGCGCAAATCACGCGTCAGCACAGCCGTCTGGTGCGCATTACATCATTAGAATACACTGCGGCGCGCGGCAGGACGTTGATGCAAGGACGTAAGGACGTTGACGTACAGTGACGTAACCATGCGTCACCACGCGATACACGTGAGACGTCGGGACACCAGCGTACGACGCCAATGCGTCAGCGTGAGTACCCAATGTGTCAGCGTGCATACCCAATGCGTCAGCGTGCGTATGTGATACGTCTTGCAGGTGGCGCGCGAGGAATTTGTTTCTGTACTAAATCCTGGAGTGCCGCGCGATGCCGCGCACCACCGCATACGATTCCACGCCTCACAATATGCAACGCATGCACACCCCATGTGTCACGACGCGTCGACCTAATTTACATATAACGCGTAAATGAGGCGCAAATGACGGCCAAGTGGGACAGCCCCTTAACTCTGGGAGTTAGATAGTTGTGTGCTGACACCACTAATTTCTTTGTTAAACTTGCTTTCCAAATGATGGCTGAGAAAAACACATTGACCATAAACCCAAAACCCACTCACCTACCCTCTAATGAGTCCTGATCCTGAATATTGATCTCTACCTCCTACCCCCAAGTCTGGATTTTGAAGGCTGAACCCTTCCCAGGTCCTTAATCTGAAGGCAAATTTTAATTATCCTACCCAGGTCACGATCCTAACACCCTCTGAAGTCTGTATCTCTCCGCGCAACCTTCCTCCCCAACCACACAGCTCCCACTCCAGACCCAACCATAAGGTCAAATGATACAGTTCCCTTCATGTGCACTGTGGCATACGAAGGAAAATGTGCCACTCCTGGTTCCTGCCGTCTACAGCCTCATGGCCAATGGGTATCTTCCTCGTAGGCCATTCATCCACCTTGACCAGACCTCTGTGGAAATCTTGGACCAAGTAAGTGCATCCGTGGAAGTGTGAGGTAATTGAAGTCTGAAAGAGTAGAGAATCCTCTGCAAATACCCTGGTAATCTCCCCATTTATTCATTGTTCGAATATTCATTAATTATTATTAAATATGCATTCCGAAGTAATGTTTCCAGTGGTCATATACATGTTGAAAGCTTCAAGCCCAGGGCTTTGGATTTTTTCATTAGTAATTTAATTTAGAGTAAACATTGGCAATTGAATTAAATGAACTCTCTCCCACTCAGTAACGTGCAGTGGGACTTCCTGGTGGCCTCTTTACTCAGATAAATCAGTGAGGTCCTACATCACTGTCAACGCTGTGTGTTAAAATAAAATCTCCAACAGCCGGATTTTAATAACCCGTTACTAAACTGAGCCTTGGCAATTATGCAAATACGAAATGCAAGTGCAATTATTTCTAAAAATTGGAAACTAAGTAAGTGAAACAGCTTGGTGACAGTTGTGACTGTCACTGCCATTGGAAATCCTCGTCAGTGTGATTGTGTGCGGCAAACGTTCTCCTACACAGTCGCAACATGAAGGCAAAGAGAATAAAATACTTCTGGGAAGCATAGACCTCTTGGGGAAATACCAATTAGAGACTCACGTATGATCAAGCTGCATTGAAGGAACCAGCATGATGGTTCATGACAAGTTAGGTCACAAGTTCACGTTATAGGAGTAGAATTAGGCCATTTGGCTCATTGAGCCTACTCTGCCATTCAATCATGGCTGATCTCAGCCTCCTAATCCCATTTTCCTGCCCTCCCCCATAACACTTGACACCCATTCTAATCAAGAATTTGTCTATCTCTGCCTTTAAAATATCCACTGACTTGTCCTCCACAGGCCTCTGTGGCAATGTTCCACAGATTAACTACCCTCTGACTAAAGAAGTTCCCCGTCACCTCCTTTGTAAAAGAACGACCTTTAATTCCGAGGATAAATCTTCCACTAGGACACTGAAATGACACCATGGAGAACTTTTGAGAGGAACCGCACATATGGATTTAAGTGGCACAGTGGTGCATTGGGGCGGCACAGTGGCACAGTAGCTGCCTTACTGCATCAGAGCCCTGGTTCGATCTTGACGGTGCGTTATCTGTACGGATTTTGTACATTCTCCCTGTGACTGAGTGGGTTTTCTCCAGGTGCTCAGGTTTCCTCCCACATTCCAAAGACGTGCAGGTTTGTAGGCTAATTGGCTTCTGAAAATAGTTTCTAGTGTGTGGGATAGAACTAATGTATGGGTGGTCGCTGGTCGGAGCAGACTTGGTGGGCCAATGGGCCTGTTTCCATGCTGTATCTCTAAAACTAAAACTAACAACTAAAATGGGTAAAATGGAGGAGGAGTACTTAAGCATAGAGACTTAAAGTAAATTAGTAGGACACTTGTCTGGAGCAAACACACCAGTACAGATCAGTGAGGCAAAATGGTTTGTTCCCATCATTTGGGGTAATTCTTTGGACAGGGAATGTTAACTCATGTGACAATAAAATGTATCAGTTATTCGCTCCACAACACAAATTAGTTTTCCTCAATTTGCTCACTTTTGTTTGTCGTATTTCCAAGGGTTTCATTCCAGGATAGAGAAACATAAAAATTTGAAGGATTTGGTCTTTTGTTCCAATTCCACAATTCAATAAAATCAAGGCAGCTATTTTACCTTAGCCTGACTTTCCTGTACTAACCCCACTGTCCTTGATTCCCTTAATATCTACTACCTATTATCAAGCTCCATCCTGAATATACTCAGTGACTGGTCTTTCACGTCCTCTTTGGTGGAGAGTTTCTTCCCATCGCTGTTTTGAGAGATTGGTTCTTTATTTTGAGATTGTGACCCCCTCATTCTAGATACCACTAGCAGGGGAAACATCAACTCTGCACTTTGTATCTAAGTGGATATACAGGGCAATGACAGGGCATCTCTCCACTGATGCTGCCTGACCTGCTGAGTGTTTCTATTAGTCCCCAGTTTTGCTTCAGCTTTCCAACCACCTGTCATTTTTTAATCCATCTGCACACCAAAACCTTTCAGTCTCTCACCATTTAAAGAAATATTCTGCCTTTAATGTGTAACAGTGCAACACTGGAACAGGCCCATTTGGCCCACAATGTCTGTGTCAAGCATGATTTCAATTTAAACTATACACCTCTCCTGCATGTGATGCATCTTGCTCCAGTCCCTGCATGTTCATGTGCCTATCAAAAAGCCCCTTAAAGACGATTATCATATCAGCGTCCACAACCTCCTGGCAGCACGATCTAGGAACCCGACACTCTCCGTGTAACAACATTGCACTGCGCATCTCATTCAAAGTTTTCCCTCTCACCTTAAAGCTTTGTCCTCTAGTCTTTGACATTTGTACTGTGAGAACAAAAGTTCTGAATGGCCACTATATATATGTCACTAAAATGGATGAGCTCACATCTTCCCCATGTTATATCCCTGCTTAAACACAGTAAATGGATCACCCCCATTCCAATTTGTTATACTGATGATAAAAGGATCTGATTAAATCCAAATTTTTGGGCTTGCATTTTATTTTATTTCACTTCGCAAATACCCAGGAGATGTCTGGCTGAGTAAAGAAGATGCCCCAGACCCTGCCACTTCCCTCTCTGTGTTGCTGCACTCCTGAGGTGTGGTTATGATTGTGACTCTTGACACGATGTTAGGCTAAGCCCGGGTCAAACAAACCTCAGTGGAAGTGAAATTGTCCATTTAATGCCCAATAGGAGAACATCTTTCTCTCAGTGACACTGATTGCTTATAAATTGCTTTCAAACTCAACGCTCCAACAACTTAATGAATTAAGAACATGCTTCCTTTTTAAAAATTGGATTTAATCCCAGCAAATGAGAGGCAGAGCTATTTTACAGCTTGTGCAATGTAAGGCACTGTAATTATTTATTTGTATTGATTTTACTTTTACCTTCTTCGTGAATTCAAAAGTTACCATATTAAGTATACAGATTTTTATATGACTCTCCTCCATGGTATTAACTCCTGTAAGGGTACATTGGTGTCTGTCTATTGACCATATACTGGTGGGAGAGTCTTACATGTCACCGCTTGAAGGTAGATATTGAAAGTTCTGTTGGAGTAAAACCAAATCTTTTTGGAACTACAGTCCAGCTAATTCGAAGATATATTGTAATACTTCAAAAGGAAAGAACTTGCTGAGGTTTGGAGAGAGGTTGGGAGTCCCATGCTTGTTACATAAAGATAGTAAGGACACAATGGGCCAAATGGCCTCCATCCCTGTTGTAATTGTTCTGTGATTCCTCACCAATGTTCGCGAAGTCAAATTGAAAATAGGTTGAGAAAATGGGGACTGCAATTTGTGGAGGAGTAGTATTTAGTTTGAAAACTGTGATGTGGTGAATTTCCCAGTAATTCCTTGTGTCCTGTGTGACTTGTGTATGTATAATTATGGATAATGGCAGTTATCAGTGCAGATGGGTAATTATTGGAGATAATGTTATCATCATCTACTTATTCTCTACGAAATCCAATAAATTCCCTTGAACCTAAGTATCTCGTGGGAGAGCCTGCACATTTATAAGAACTATCTTCCCCTAACAGTGTTCTGCAGCAGAGAACACGCTGCTGTTGGGGCGGCACGGTGGCACAGTGGTAGAGTTTCTGCTTTACAGTGCTTCAGTGCTGGAGACCCGGGTTTGATCCCGACTACGGGTGCTGTCTGTACGGAGTAAGTACGTTCTCCCCGTGCTCATGTGCGTTTTCTCCGAGATCTTCGGTTTCCTCCCACACTCTAAAGACGTACAGGTTTGTAGGTTAATTGGCTTGGTAAAAGTATAAATTGCCCCTAGCGCATGTAGGATAGCGTTAATGTGTGGGGATCACTGGTCGGTATGGACTAGGTGGGCCGAAGGGCCTGTTTCTGTGCTGTATCTCTAAAAATAAGTGATGAAAGTAGCAAGGCAGAAATTTTTAGATTGCAACCTGTTTTTTTCTTGACTTTTACCCATACTATATTAATGTGAATTATTCTTCCACAGCTAAACTAGATGAGAATTTACGGAGGCTTATCCTTACACATCAATGTTCCCAATTTGCATTGGACACACTTGGGTTCAAAAAGGCATTTAAATGGGTGAGAGCTCTCTTTGATGAAAGGTCTAAGCCAAGGCAGTTCATAATGATCCATGGATAATTGGTAGACTACCAAGTCATGATTCAGCGCACATTTGTGTGAAATAAATTCTGGGTGCGTGTAAAATGAGCCAGGATTGCGAGATGGGTTTTGGGCCATAATAGATGCAGTAATTTAGTTACACTAACTACCCATGCATTCTGCTTGACCATAGTGTCCAACAAAAAACAAAGAATTAAATGGAAGCGCAAGAGATTGCAGATACCGGAATCTGGACCAAAGAAAGGAGAGCTGCTGGAAGAACTCTGGATCAACCAGCATCGATGGAGCGGAATGAACAGTTGGCGTTGCAGATCGAGGCATTTAATCTGAAAACCAATAAACATTTCTGATCCAAAGTAAACAGCTCCAGTCTCATCAATATTTCCTCACAACTAAATCTCTCTGGTCTTGCTAGCAACCATTTTTTGCTCCTTCTCACGCAATCTTGTTTTCCCTATAATGTGAAAACAATCATTTTAGCTGGATTAATTATTTTTTGCATTATTTCTTACATGACTTTCTTTGTCATATTTTAATTAATAAAGGCAAATATTTGCAAACATCTTACCTACCTGTTCTTCTCCCTTCTGTGATCTGTAGACAGGTACTCCAAGGTCTGTTTGGAATAATAAATGAGACCACTCACCATCCAATTGGTTCTTAGTAGAAAACTCCCATTGACTCATAGTCCTGCAAGTTATTTTTCTTAAGTGTTTATTCAATTCCTTTTTGACAGCTCTGATTGATTTTGTTTCCACCATGTCTTCAGGCAGCAAATTCCACAAGATAATTATTCGCCAGTAAAAAGACTTTTCCTCACATTCACCTTGTTTCTTTGTCAAGGAAGGTAATTAGTCGAAGAACCTTCCACTAATGAGAACAGATATCTTCCATTAACCTTGCATATATCAGGTGATGATCTAAAACACCTCTGTCAAATCTCCTATCACCACAGTTACAATATTCTCACTGTCCAACCACGGAATTATGAGTTACATTACCTTGCTTGCTCTTCTTAAAACCATGATCTCATATTTCTCCAGACTGAGATCAATTTGCAGATCCAGTCTGAAGAAGAGTTCTGACCCGAAACGTCACCTATTCCTTTTCTCCAGATGCGCTGCTTAACCTGTTGAGTTACTCCAGCATTTTGTGTCTACCTTTCATTTGCTTCTGTTAGGCCTTGGTACCCAGGCCATGGACCTTCTGCACTCCACAATTTTCTTCCTCACTGTCAACTATACAGCTAATGTTTGAACCACCAGCAACTTCTTAATCATATCCTCTGCAATTGTCTGAATCATTGTAAAATACCACAATGTAAGAAAACTCAAAATGACCCTCAAGAGAAATGGTATACTTTACCTCTGCCATTCAGCCCATTCTGCATCTACTTTTCCATCAATGGACATTTTTCCGAACCTTGTTAAAAACCTTACTACACACTGATAAAAAGATCAAATAAGATATCTTCAATATTCCTCCCTGCTAACTTTTCCAAAAATTCAGACATGTTAACTTTGATGTTACCTAAACTGCAGTCTCTTGATGCGATACTTTACACTGCAACAGGTAGATTAATGAGAACAGGGCAAGTACATTTCTCCTTTGTATGGTCTCAATCACTACCTGCCACTGACCCTCATCTGTACCCTTCAGGACATGTCCAACTTGGTGTGAGGTGGTGCTACTACACCATGTTTGGGAATGGACAATGAAGTCCCCAATCCACAGAATATTCTTTGCCCTTGCTACTTTCAGATATAGAGGCATACAGCACAGAAACAGACTTTCATTCCACCAAAGATAGATACAAAAAGCTGGGGTAACTCAGTGGAACAGGCTGCATCTCTGGAGAGAAGGAATGGGTGGCATTTCGGGTCGAGACCTTTCTTCAGACTGGTTAGGGATAAGGGAAACGAGAGATATAGGCGATGATGTAGAGAGATAAAGAACAATGAATGAAAGATATACAAAGAAGTAACGATGATAAAGGAAACAGGCCATTGTTAGCTGTTTGTTGGGTGAAAACAAGACGCGACTTGGATTAGGAAGGGATGGAGAGAGAGGGAATGCTGGGGTTACTTGAAGTTCGAGAAATCAATATTCATCCCATGTAAACTGCCCAAGCGAAATATGAGATGCGGTTTCTGCAATTTGCATTCAGCCTCACTCTGACAATGGAGGAGACCTAGGGCAGAAAGGTCAGTGTGGGAATGGGAAGGAGAATTAAAGTGTTTAGCAACCGGGAGATCAGGTAGGCTCGGGCACCGGGAGATGTTTTCATTCCACCAGACCATTCGATTTTTGGCTCTAGCCCAAGTGGGAGGAGAGAAAATGAAAACAGTTTCAGTGCTGGGAAAACAGTTGAAAACTGAGGAATTTGGTTTGTAAATTGGCAATTTATCAGTCAATTTAAGCAAGACTGCTCTTAGCGAGCGGCAGTGAGTGAGCGGCCTTGTGAGGGAAGTGCCCTGTGAGAAAAGTGTGAGTCTTTGGCTCGAGAGTCTTCGGCGAGGAGACGAAAGAAGGAGATGTCAGGCAAGCTGATTCAGTGCGATGCTTGCAGTATGTGGGAGGTCAAGGACATCGCCGGTGCCTCTGGCTGCTACAAATGCGAGAAGTGCATCCAGGTAGAGCTCCTGAAGGGCCGTGTTGGGGAACTGGAGAAGCAAGTGGATGACCTCCGGTTCGTCCGAGAAACGGAGTCGTTCCTCGACAAGTCCTACAGTACGATTGTTACACCTAAGGTACTGGAAGAGAGAAGGTGGGAGACAGTGAGAACGGGAGGGAAGCATGGAATGCCAACGTCCCCGGGGGTTGTACCTCTTGTGAACAGGTTCACCCACTTAGAAGCTGTCGGGACAGAAGAGGTGTTTACACTGGGCAGCGGACTGGCTTGTGATGCGAATAGGGCTGTTGAGCCAAAACCAAAAAGGCCTAAGGCAGGCAACGCCATTGTAGTGGGAGACTCCATTGTGAGAGGTACAGACAGGGGTTTCTGCGGCAACAGACGAGATGCGAGGATGGTGTGCTGCCTTCCTGGTGCCAGGATCCAGGATGTCACGGACAGAGTGCAGAAAATCCTCAAGGGCGAAGGTGAACATCCGGAAGTGGTAGTGCATGTCGGCACAAACGATGTCGGAAAGAAGGGGATGAATATTCTGCAGCGTGACTTTAGAGAGCTCGGAAAAATGCTGAAAAGCAGGACCTCCAGGGTTGTTATCTCCGGTTTGCTTCCAGTTCCTCGTGCTGGCGAGAGCAGGAACAGGGAGATACGGGACCTGAACGTGTGGCTGAGGAACTGGTGCACGGGGCAGGGATTTAGATTCTTAGATCACTAGGATCTGTTTTGGGGTAAGGGGGAACTGTACAAAAGGGACGGATTGCATCTTAACAGGTGTGGGACCAGCATTCTGGCAGGCAGGTTTGCCACTGCTACACGGGTGGTTTTAAACTGAATAAGGGGGGTGGGGTGTCGAATGGGCTAGTGGAGGATGGAGTTAAAGGGAAAGGGTTTCTTAAATGTGTGAGCGTAGAGACAGAGGGGTGTAAAATGAGGGTAGAAGCAATAGGTAGCAAGGTGAAAAGTAAAAGTGGCAGGCCGGAAAATCCAGGGCAAAAATCAAAAAGGGCCACTTTTCAACAAAATTGTATAAGGGGTAAGAGTGTTGTAAAAACAAGCCTGAAGGCTTTGTGTCTCAATGCAAGGAGCATTCGTAATAAGGTGGATGAGTTGAATGTGCAGATAGCTATTAATGACTATGATATAGTTGGGATCACGGAGACATGGCTCCAGGGTGACCAAGGCTGGGAGCTGAACATCCAGGGATATTCAATATTCAGGAGGGATAGAGAGAAAGGAAAAGGAGGTGGGGTAGCGTTGCTGATTAGAGAGGAGATTAACGCAATGGAAAGGAAGGACATTAGTTTGCAGGATGTGGAATCGGTATGGGTAGAGCTGCGAAACACTAAGGGGCAGAAAACGCTGGTGGGTGTTGTGTACAGGCCACCTAACAGTAGTAGTGAAGTTGGAGATGGTATCAAACAGGAAATTAGAAATGCGTGCGACAAAGGCAAAACCGTTATAATGGGTGACTTCAATCTACATATAGATTGGGTGAATCAAATTGGCAGGGGTGCTGAGGAAGAGGATTTTTTGGAATGTATGCGGGATAGTTATCTAAATCAACATGTAGAGGAACCAACGAGAGAGCAGGCTATTTTAGACTGGGTATTGAGTAATGAGGAAGGGTTAGTTAGCAGTCTTGTTGTACGTGCCCCCTTGGGCAAGAGTGACCATAATATGGTTGAGTTCTTCATTAGGATGGAGAGTGACATTGTTAATTCAGAAACAATGGTTCTGAACTTAAAGAAAGGTAACTTTGAGGGTATGAGACGTGAATTGGCCAAGATTGACTGGCAATTAATTCTAAAAGGGTTGACGGTGGATATGCAATGGAAGACATTTAAAGACTGCATGGATGAACTACAAAAATTGTTCATCCCAGTTTGGCAAAAGAATAAATCAGGGAAGGTAGTGCATCCGTGGATAACAAGGGAAATCAGGGATAGTATCAAAGCGAAGGATGATGCGTACAAATTAGCCAGAAAAAGCAGCATACCGGAGGACTGGGAGAAATTCAGAGACCAGCAGAGGAGGACAAAGGGCTTAATTAGGAAAGGAAAAATAGATTATGAAAGAAAACTGGCAGGGAACATAAAAACTGACTGCAAAAGTTTTTATAGATATGTGAAAAGAAAGAGATTAGTTAAAACAAATGTAGGTCCCTTGCAGTCAGAAACAGGTGAGTTGATCATGGGGAACAAGGATATGGCGGACCAATTGAATAACTACTTTGGTTCCGTCTTCACTAAGGAAGACATAAATAATCTGCCGGAAATAGCAGGGGACCGTGGGTCAAAGGAGTTGGAGGAATTGAGTGAAATCCCGGTTAGCCGGGAAGTGGTGTTGGGTAAATTGAATGGATTAAAGGCCGATAAATCCCCAGGGCCAGATAGGCTGCATCCCAGAGTACTTAAGGAAGTAGCTCCAGAAATAGTGGGTGCATTAGTAATAATCTTTCAAAACTCTTTAGATTCTGGAGTAGTTCCTGAGGATTGGCGGGTAGCAAACGTAACCCCACTTTTTAAGAAGGGAGGGAGAGAGAAAACAGGGAATTACAGACCAGTTAGTCTAACATCGGTAGTGGGGAAACTGCTAGAGTCAGTTATTAAAGATGGGATAGCAGCACATTTGGAAAGTGGTGAAATCATTGGACAAAGTCAGCATGGATTTACAAAAGGTAAATCATGTCTGACGAATCTTATAGAATTTTTCGAGGATGTAACTAGTAGCGTGGATAGGGGAGAACCAGTGGATGTGGTGTATCTGGACTTCCAGAAGGCTTTCGACAAGGTCCCACGTAAGAGATTAGTATACAAACTTAAAGCACACGGCATTGGGGGTTCAGTATTGATGTGGATAGAGAACTGGCTGGCAAACAGGAAGCAAAGAGTAGGAGAAAACGGGTCCTTTTCACAATGGCAGGCAGTGACTAGTGGGGTACCGCAAGGCTCAGTGCTGGGACCCCAGCTATTTACAATATATATTAATGATCTGGAGGAGGGAATTGAAGGCAATATCTCCAAGTTTGCGGATGACACTAAGCTGGGGGGCAGTGTTAGCTGTGAGGAGGATGCTAGGAGACTGCAAGGTGACTTGGATAGGCTGGGTGAGTGGGCAAATGTTTGGCAGATGCAGTATAATGTGGATAAATGTGAGGTTATCCATTTTGGTGGCAAAAACAGGAAAGCAGACTATTATCTAAATGGTGGCCGACTAGGAAAAGGGGAGATGCAGCGAGACCTGGGTGTCATGGTACACCAGTCATTGAAAGTGGGCATGCAGGTGCAGCAGGCAGTGAAGAAAGCGAATGGTATGTTAGCTTTCATAGCAAAAGGATTTGAGTATAGGAGCAGGGAGGTTCTACTGCAGTTGTACAGGGTCTTGGTGAGACCACACCTGGAGTATTGCGTACAGTTTTGGTCTCCAAATCTGAGGAAGGACATTATTGCCATAGAGGGAGTGCAGAGAAGGTTCACCAGACTGATTCCTGGAATGTCAGGACTGTCTTATGAAGAAAGACTGGATAGACTTGGTTTATACTCTCTAGAATTTAGGAGATTGAGAGGGGATCTTATAGAAACTTACAAAATTCTTAAGGGGTTGGACAGGCTAGATGCAGGAAGATTGTTCCCGATGTTGGGGAAGTCCAGGACAAGGGGTCACAGCTTAAGGATAAGGGGGAAATCCTTTAAAACCGAGATGAGAAAAACTTTTTTCACACAGAGAGTGGTGAATCTCTGGAACTCCCTGCCACAGAGGGTAGTCGAGGCCAGTTCATTGGCTATATTTAAGAGGGAGTTAGATGTGGCCCTTGTGGCTAAGGGGATCAGAGGGTATGGAGAGAAGGCAGGTACGGGATACTGAGTTGGATGATCAGCCATGATCATATTGAATGGCGGTGCAGGCTCGAAGGGCCGAATGGCCTACTCCTGCACCTAATTTCTATGTTTCTATGTTTCTATTAAGCACCCATCTGCACTAATCTACTGTAAGTCCCATTTTATTCCCTGCAGAGACCCACTAAAGTTGTCCGACCCCCCCTAGATTTGACTATCCACTTCTTCAGAGGAAAAGCTCACAGTGACCAATTAACCTACCAACCGACGGGCCTTATGGATGCAGGAAGAAACTGGAGCTCCAAGAGGAATCCCGCAGAATCATATGGAGAATGTGAAAACTCCACATAGACCGCATCAGAGGTCAGGATTGAACTCAGGTCGCTGGAGCCACAAAGCAGCAGTTCTACCTGCTGCACCACTGAGCCCCTCACTTCTTCAGAGTTTTCTTCAGCAGGGGGGAGCACTGATTCATCTGTGTGGGAGGATGGTTAATGGTAATCAGGAGGAGAAGATTCTCTTGGTCATGCTAGGCCTGGCGCAGCAAGACTTCCTATGGTAGAAACATAGAAAACAGGTGCAGGAGTAGGACATTCGCCCCTTCGAGCCAGCACCGCCGTTCAATATGATCACGGCTGATCATCCTAAATCAGTACCCCGTTCCTGCCTTCTCCCCATATCCAATGATTCCAATAGCCCTAAGAACTACATCTAACTCTCTCTTGATTGTAGAGTCAAAGTTGCAGATTTCATTTGTGACTTCTTCCTATCTCAACACCATTATGCCTCTACCTCTGGTGGCTCAATTCATCCGTGGGACTGAAGTTGTCCAAGGATTTTGATGAAGGAATCCAAAATGTTTGGAGTTACACAAAGATCAAACAATGTAACTGTTCCATTGGCCAAATCTCCATTGGCAGGAACAAATCTCTGGCTTTTGTTCCAACTATCTGCCAATTAAGAAAATAACACTCACCTATGTTGACCTATTACCAGCCATGTGTGTTTGTGTCATGACTCTCCTCTTTTGCAGCTCCCTGCCCCCTACAATCAGTCTGAAGAAGTGTCTCGACCTGAAACGTCACCTACCCATGTTCTCTAGAGATGCTGCCTGACCTTCTGAGTTACTCCGGCACTTTGTGTCCTTTCAGATTGTACAACAGTCTGATTGTTTCATGGTCAGCATTCCTGAGACTAAATTTACTATTTTTAATTTCAATTTAGTTCATTTACAATATTTAAGTTGCCCCACAGTCATATTAAATCACATTCTGTGCTGGCTGTTCAGGTCTCATATCTTTCTACTCCAACCACATAAGCATTGTCCCTCCTTCCTGCACGCTTGTAGTTACCGTAAACATTAATTTCAAGCCATAGCCGTAGTTTAGGACTTAACTTATTGCTTTCAAAACCTTGAAAGATTCAAGTAATTCTCTCATTTAATCAACTTGTTTGGACTGAAATGTGCCTCTGGTCAATAAATTCACCCTTTAATCTTGTGACTGACTATGTCAAAGAATAGGGACAACAATCATATAAACATTGATTATAGGATCTATTGCCATCTCTATGGAAACCACTAGGAGCATGCTTTGATTGGATTGTAGGAAGCGATGCAAGCCTAATCGACCTGACCGACCACCTAAGGCCAACTGCAGTCAAACCTACAAAATTCAGCACATCTTCGATGTCTGACCATGTTTGCTTGGCTGAAGGCAGACATCTGATACTAGCTGGGGGTCAGATGTTGACCCACTGCTCTGACATGGGACCCAATGTTAAACTCAGTGAGGAGCATTGCCAAGGTGTGCAGAGCAGTCAGCTTTACACAAGCAGTGAGGCCGTCGCACAGAATGTCACTGTCTTAAACATGGTCTCCCTGAAATCCATGTAAAAGCTAAGTTCAAATATCCATGAGTTAATTCACTTAATTTCACTCAATTCAACTTCTTTTTTTAATTACTGGCTAGCTATTAATTAAGCTTTTCGTGCTTTCTGGTGATTTCTATCTATTTCAACAGTTTAGAAATTTCTCTGTCTATTCTGTGGGGAGAGGTTGGGCAGGTCTGAGCTATTGGGAGAGGTTGGGCAGACTATTCCTTGGAATGATGGAGGCTGAGGGGTGATCATTCCATTTTTAGTTATTATTCTTTTTGATCAATCTTCTGTGCTATAGATGCAATTCATTACAATATTATGGAGGGATCGTTACGACATCATGTGATTTCTGTGTATTTTCAAATTTATGGACAAATTCAATTTATGCGCATCAGTCCAAGTTGTCCCATCAGACACGAGGTACAGAATTGTAAACCTCCAGTTTCAGGGACAAATTCATCCCAGCTGTTATCAGGCAACTGAACTATCACCAACTAGAGAGCAGTCCTGACCTACAATCTACCTCATTAGAGACCCTCGGATTATCTTTAATCGGACTTTACTGGACTTTATCTTACACTAAACGTTATTCCCTTTATCCTGTATCCGATTGATTGTAATCATATATAGTCTTTTCAGCAACTGGATAGCACACAGGAAAAATGCTATTCACTGTACCTCAGTACACGTGACAATACCAAACTAATATAAACTATCTGTAAAAAAGGAACCTGGCTGTTATCCAGGGACAGCTTGTGCAATGTAGATTCTGCTTTTTGTTACCGTTACCATGTTTTTTTTGGAGCGATGGTATAGGGTACATCTTCAACATAGACGTGCGGAATTGTAGAGCTACAGAGTGCAGTTCATGATAAAAATCCACAAATACTACAACAGTAACTGTTGTAAGAAGAGATTTCTCTATTGTGGTGCTGGCTCGAAGGGCCGAATGGCCTCCTCCTGCACCTATTTTCTATGTAAGCGTGTGTGTACATGTGGTAACTGTTGTGAGAAGAGGTTGCTCTATTGTTGTCGTGTGTATATATGTGTCCAAATATTATTGCACCTGCGTTACACCTGACTAAAAACAGGTTTTTAGCTATAGGGTGGCAAAGCTGTCGAATTCATTACCACAGACGGCTGTGGAGGCCAAGTCAATGGGTATATTGAAAGCGGAGATTGACAGGTTCTTGATTAGTAAGGATGTCAAAGCTTATGGGAGAAGGCAGAAGAATGGGGTTGGGAGGGAAAGATAGATCAGCCATGATTGATACTACTAATATCCACCCTGCACTCAAATTCACTTGGACCATCTCCGACACCTCCCTCCCCTTTCTTAATATCACCATCTCCATCACAGGAGATAGACTATCGACTGACGTCTATTACAAACCCACTGACTCCCACAATTATCTTGACTACACTTCTTCCCACCAAGCTTCCTGCAAAGACTCTATCCCCTACTCCCAATTCCTCTGTCTACGCCGCATCTGTGCCCAAGATAAGATGGTCCATAACAGGACATCCAAGATGTCCTCATTCTTTAGGGAACAGGGGATCCTCTTTCCGATAATAGATGAGGCCCTCACTCATGTCTCCTTTGTACCCCGCAGCTCCGCCCTTGCTCCCCTCCCCATAGTCGCAACAGAGACAAAGTCTCCCTAGTCCTTGCCTTTTACCCCATCAGTCGTCACATACATAATCCTCCTACATTTTTGCCATCTCCAACGGGATCCCAACACTAGTCACATCTTCCCATCTCCACCCCTTTCTGTCTTCTGCAGAGACCATTCCCTCTGCAACCCCCTAGTTAACTCATCCCTTCCCACCCAAACCATCCCCTCCCCAGGTACCTTCCCCTGCAACCGCAGGAGATGTGACACCTGTCCTTATACCTCCTCCCTCGACTCTGTCCAGGGACTCCGACAGTCCTTTCAGGGTAGGCAGAGGTTCACTTGCACCTCCTCCAACCTACAATATCTGTTGTTCAAGATGCAGATTCTTATACATTGGAGAAATCAAATGTAGACTGGGTGATCATTTCGCTGAACATCTTCACTCCGTCCGCCTGAAACAACCTGATCTCCCGATTGCCGGACACTTTAATTCTCCTTCCCATCCCACACTGACCTTTCTGTCCTAGGTCTCCTCCATTGTCAGAGTGAGGCTAAATGCAAATTGGATGAACAGCATCTCATATTTTGCTTGGTCAGCCCAGTGGTATGAATATTGATTTGTCTAACTTCAAGTAACCCCGGCATTCCCTCTCTCTCTATCCCTCCCCCACCCAAGTCGCACCTGCTTCTCGTTTTCACCCAACAAACAGCTAACAATGGCCTGTTTCCTTTATCATCGTAATTGTGTTGCATATCTTTCATTCATTGTTCTTCATCTCTCAACATCATCATCTACTGTGTATATCCCGTTTCCCTTTTCCCTAACTGGTCTGAAGAAGGGTCTCAACCCGAAATGTCACCCATTCCTTCTCTCCAGAGATGCTGCCTGTCCCGCTGAGTTACTCCAGCTTTTTGTGTCTAGCCATGGTTGAATGGCAGAGTAGACTCAATGGGCCAAATGGCCAAATTCTGCTCCTATGACTTAAGAACTTATGAACATTTTAACCTACTTAGCTATAAATGATTTTGTGTGAATTTCTGGAACTGAGCCATTGAGAATAGATAAAGGTAAGTGAGAGTATTTGTCGGCATTAGCTGGGTATCATTCACCAGAAAGAACAAACTGGCGTCAATACACAATCTACTGAAAATTGGGTTGTCAGTTAAGAATCCTTTATCTTGAAGATGTTTATGGCAATGCCCATACTAGGCTATGCAGGGAAAAATAAAACTGCACAGTGTACAAAGAACTACATTTGTTAAATCGTGTCCAGTTAATTATTTGGAGGAGGTGAAAATTTGAAACAGATAGCAGATTTCAAATCGTCCAAGGGAAATAAAGCTTAAAAGAACGTGTGCTTGAATATTTGACATTTGCTCAAAATTTAACCAACAAATCCTCCAATCTGTATTGTGGAGAATTGTCTGGTAATTTGTTTCATTGTCAGAAACACATCAGCAATTATAGATATTAATTATAGATTAATTATAATTTAATAATATCATGTAACCGTTCTTTATTGTTTCTCTCCAGAGATGTGGCTTTTTTTTCTCTCCCATGTTATTAACCGCTTTAAAAAAATATTATTATTACTTTGATAAATGTGGAATGCACCCTATCACAAACCCATCCCAATGTGCACTCCAATGCTGACATTCTCTGCCACACAGACCACATTCCCTTTCTCATGTTTCCAGTTTGGATTAAGTCCTTGATACAAATGGTTGACAATTTCTCTCCCTGCAGATGTTGCCTGACCAACTGAATATTTGCAACACTTTTTCTTTATATTTCAGATTTTCACTGTCTGCAGTTTATTGCTCCAATTAATCAAGACACAAGTTCTGTCTGCTTTCTGCAAAGACCGCTCCCTCCATAACTCCCTTGTCAATTCTTCCTTTCCCTCCCGCACTACCCCCTCCCCGGGCACTTTCCCTTGCAACCGCAAGAGATGCTACACTTGTCGCTTTACCTCCCCCCTCGACTCCATTCAAGGACCCAAGCAGTCATTCCAGGTGTGACAGAGGTTCACCTGCATCTCCTCCAACCTCATCTATTGCATCCGCTGCTCTAGATGTCAGCTGATCTACATCGGTGAGACCAAGCGTAGGCTTGGCGATCGTTTCGCCGAACACCTCCGCTCGGTCCGCAATAACCACCCTGACCTCCCAGTGGCTCAGCACTTCAACTCCCCCTCCCATTCCGTATCCGACCTCTCTGTCCTGGGCCTCCTCCATGGCCAGAGTGAGCACCACCGTAAATTGGAGGAACAGCATCTCATATTCCGCTTGGGCAGTCTGCACCCTAGTGGTATAAACATTGAATTCTCCCAATTCCGTTAGCCCTTGCTGTCTCCTCCCCTTCCTAGCTCTCCCTCAGCCCTCAGGCTCCTCCTCCTCCTCCTTTTTCCTTTCTTCTTCCCGCCCCCCTCCTCCCCCACCCTCCATCAGTCTGAAGAAGGGTTTCGGCCCGAAACGTTGCCTATTTCCTTCGTTCCATAGATGTTGCTGCACCCGCTGAGTTTCTCCAGCACTTTTGTCTACCTTCAATTTTCCAAAATCTGCAGTTCTTTCTTAAACAAAATCAAGGTACAATCATTCCCTGTGAAAGTTAGTATAATGCATTAAATTCAAAGTATTTGAATATTCTTATTATCTTGTAGAATAACATACAAATTCACATGAACGTTCATGAGTTTGATGAAGATGTCCAGGCAGATGTTTAGATCAGTTTAGCTTTGAGTTACAGCATGGAAATAGGCCCTACGGCCCAGCGAGTCCACTCTGACCATCAATCACCCGTTCACACTAGTTCTGTGTATTTCACTTTCTCATTCACTCCCTACACATTGGGGACAATTTTACTTTGGCCAATTAACCTATGTCCGCAATTTTGGATGTGGGTGGAAACCTGATCATTCGGTCACAGAGAGAACGTACAAACTCCACAGTTTTGAGCAACAGAGGTCACGATCAAACCTGGGTCTCTGGTGCTGTGAGGCTGCAGCTCTAACAACCATGCCACTGTGCCAGCCTCCCCCCCCTCCCCCAGCCCCCAAACCTTGTACAGTGAAGTTTTACCTTCTCTTTTTTAATGAGCAAACCAAGCCCATTGTAAGCTGAAGCAGAAGTATTCATATATTCATATTTTCCAATACTCTTCCCCATTGCAGACTCAATTATCAGCTATCCCATGACATAAAGAGTCAAGAGGCCAATAAATAGTTTATATGTCAAATATTTTAGCACATTGATGAGCCTAAAAGACTTGAATAAAGGCAAACACCCAGAGAGTCAAATTAATCATTTCATCCCTCTAATATTTTGAAATGTGCCAATCAAGCAAGGACAGGTAAAATTGTTCAGCGGCTTAAGGGAGTGCACTGGAAAAATTGCCGCCAAGTCCACATTAACCTTGTTCTTATGAATGGATTACTAGGTCATTATTGTCACTTTACACAAAATTACAATCCACCCAGCGGAGCGAGGAATTGGAACCGTGCAAACAAACAGTGGGATTAGCTGAACTCAGTTGAAAGAGCACTGGGCTACTCAGTAGCCTCTAGTTGAAGACAGGGAAACACAATGTAGCTCGTTAAAGTGCATCCTCCTTGTTATTAACACGCGTGTCCTTGCGCCGAAGTTGGATGAAATCCAATAGCCATTGGGAGGTCATGTTACAGTGGCACCAAGACATTGGTGAGGCCACATTCGGAGTATTCTCTTCAATTTTGGTCACCCTGTTGT
This sequence comes from Amblyraja radiata, assembly GCF_010909765.2. Classification (NCBI taxonomy): domain Eukaryota; kingdom Metazoa; phylum Chordata; class Chondrichthyes; order Rajiformes; family Rajidae; genus Amblyraja; species Amblyraja radiata. The sequence goes on from NC_045984.1 coordinate 14,966,719, forward strand.
CTCGACCCAAAACGTCACTCATTCCTTCTATTCAGAGATACTGCCTTTCCTGCTGAGTTACTCCAGCATTTTGTGTCCATCTTCACAAGAAAGATGATGTTAAGCTGGAAATGGTGCGGTGGAGATTCACGAGATTGTTGCCAGGACTCGAGGCCCTGAGCTATAGGGAGAGGTTAAGCAGGCAAGTCTTTATTCCTTGGAGTGCATGAAGATGAGGGATGATCTTATAGAGGTGTATGAGGCGTGTAACAAGCTGCCTGAGGAGATAGGTGAGGCAGGTACTGGCAAAACGTTTAAAAAACATTTGGGCAGGGACATGGTTAGGATAGGTTTAGAAGGATATGGACCAAATGTAGTCAGATGTGACTAGTGTAGATGGAGCATGTTGATCGGCATGGGGAAGTTTAGTTTAGTTTAGTTTAATTTAGAGACACAGATGGAAACAGACCCTGCGACCCACCGAGTCTATGCCGACTAGCGATCACCCCGTACACTAGTTCTATCCCACAAACTGGGGACAATTTACATTGCCGGAGAACACCCATGCGGTCACAGAGAGAAAGTGCAAACTCGATACAGACAGCACCTTTAGTCAGGATCGAACCTGGGTCTCCCGGCGCTACCGTTGTGCCACTATGCCACCCATTGGGCAAGTTGGGCAGAAGGGCTTGCTTCCAGGCTATATGACTATGACTCAGTGACGAGCATTAGGCAAGCTAGCTCTACCACTGTGATATGTAGTGAGGGGGAGGGTTTGACAAATTGGGAGTATAAAGATGAAGTTAATGAGGAAGTGAGTATAGGAAAAGTTACAAAAGACTCCCAAATTAATGGGAAGGAAAGTTCGAGAAGGGATAAGAGAGTAAGGTCAGGACCAATAGTGAGAGGGGAGGTGAATTCCAAAGTTAAATTGTTGTGTATGAATGCGCGAAGTGTAAGAAATAAAGTGGATGAACTTGAGGATCAGGTAGAAATTAGCAAGTATGATGTTGTGGGAATTACAGAGACATGGCTGCAAGGGGACCAGGGCTGGGAACTGAATATTCAAGGGTATACATGCTATCGAAAAGGCAGACCGGTGGGCAGAAGGGGTGGGGTAGCTCTGTTGGCGAGGAATGAAATTCAGTCCCTTGCGAGGGGTGACTAGAATCAGGAGATGTACAGTCAGTATCGATAGAACTGAGGAATTGTAAGGGTAAAAAGACCCTAATGGAAGTTACCTACAGGCCCCCAAACAGTCGCCTGGATATAGGGTGAATCAAGAATTAAAATTGGCATGTCATAAAAGTAATGCTATGGTTGTTATGGGAGGTTTCAACAAGCAAGTAGACTGGGAAAATCAGGTTGATGCTGGACCCCAAGAAATGGAGTTTGTGGAGTGCCTCTGTGATGGATTCTTAGAGCAGTTTGTACTGGAACCTACCAGGGAGAAAGCAATTCTGGATTTAGTGTGTGTGTATTGAACCGGATTTGATAAGGGAACTCGAGGAGTCATTAGGAGGCAGTGACCATAACATGATAAGTTTTAATCTACAATTTGAGAGGGAGAAGGGGATATTGGAAGTGTCAGTATTACAGTTGAACAAAGGGGACTATGGAGCCATGAGGGAGGAGCTGGCCAAAGTTGACTGGAAAGACACACCAGCAGGGATCACAGTGGAACAACAATGGCAGATATTTCTGGGAATAATACAGAAGGTGCAGGATCAGTTCATTCCAAAGAGGAAGAAAGATTCCAAGGGGAGTAAGGGGTGACCGTGACTGACAAGGAAAGCCAGAGGATTGGGAAACTTTTAAAGAGCAACAGAAGATAACTAAAAAGGCAATACGGGGAGAAAAGACGAGGTACGAAGGTAAGCTAGCCAAGAATATAAAGGAGGATAGTAAAAGCTTCTTTAGGTATGTGAAGAGGAAAACAATGGTTAAGACCAAAGTTGGACCCTTGAAGACTGAAACGGGTGAGTTTATTATGAGGAACAAGGAAATGGCAGACGGGTTGAACAGGTACTTTGGATCCGTCTTCACTAACAAGGACACAAACAATCTGCCTGATGTACTAGTGGCCAGAGGATCTAGGGTGATGGAGGAACTGAAGGAAATTCACATTAGGCAGGAAAAGGGGTTGGGTAGACTGATGGGACTGAAGGCTGATAAATCTCCAGGGCCTGATGGTCTGCATCCTAGGATAAGGAAGTGGCTCTAGAAATCGTGGATGCATTGGTGTTAATTTTCCAATGTTCTATAGATTCAGGATCAATTCCTGTGGATTGGAGGGTAGCTAATGTTATCCCACTTTTTAAGAAAGGCGGGAGAAAGAAAACAGAATTATGGACCAGTTAGCCTGACATCGGTGGTGGGGAAAATGCTGGAGTCAATTATAAAAGATGAAATAGCAGCACATTTGGATAGCAGTAGCAGGATTGGTCCGAGTCAGCATGGATTTACGAAGGGGAGGGATTAACGGGTCCCTTTCAGAATGGCAGGCAGTGACTAGTGGGGTACCGGAAGTCTCGGTGCTGGGACCGCAGCAATTTACAATAGACATTAATGATTTAGATGAAGGGATTACAAGTAACAGTAGCAAATTTGCAGATGACACAAAGCTGGGTGGCAGTAAGAACTGTGAGGAGGATGCTATGAGGATGCAGGGTGATTTGGACTGTTGGTTGAGTGGGCAGATGCATGGCAAATGCAATTTAATGTGGATAAATGTGAGGTTATTAACTTTGGTGGCAAAAACAGGAAGGCAGATTATTATCTAAATGGTGCCAAGTTGGGAAAAGGGGAAGTACAACGAGATCTTGGGGTCACGAGATCTTGAGGAAGGACATTCTTGCTATTGAGTGCAGTGTAGGTTCACGAGGTTAATTCCCGGCTTGGCGGGGCTGTCATATGTTGATAGAGTGGAGCGGCTGGGCTTGTATACTCTGGAATTTAGAAGGATGGGAGAAATAATATTGAAATTGATATTGAAACATATAAGATTATTAAGGGTTTGGACACACTAGATACAGGAAACATGTTCCCAATGTTGGGGCAGTCCAGAACCTGAGGCAACAGTTTAAGAATAAGGGGTAGGTCATTTAGAACGGAGATGAGGAAAACCTTTTACACACAGAGGGTTGTGAATCAGTGGAATTCTCTGCCTCAGAAGGCAGTGGAGGTCAATTCTCTGTAGGCCTTCAAGAGAGAGTTGGATAGGGCTCTTAACAATAGAGGAGTCAAGGGATATGGGGAACTGAGTGTGGATGATCAGCCATGATCACAGGGAATGGTGGTGCTGGCTCAAAGGGCCGAATGGCCTACTCCTGCATCTATTGTCTGTTGTCTATTGTCTATAAACAACCAATGGACTCTTTCCAAGGAATATATACATGTGTAATAGTTCTTTCTCCGCCAGGAGTTGAAATTGAATCCCTTTCATAAAATGAAAAAGGGGAGCCAGAGGTCAAAATCTTACAGCATGGAATACACTAAATCCAGAATGAAAGAATGATTGGGCAATACTGAAATTGAGCACTGAGAGATACTTTCAAGAAAACCAAGAGAATATGCTTCAACTGAAATTAAATGACAAAATATTTATTTCACCCACTGGATAAAATGCATGCAGAGATACCAAGAATGTTCATTTACAGAGAGGCTTTCCTCTATTCAGAAGTGCTGCACAGTCAACAAGATAGGGAGAAGCAAAAGCTTGGATAAAATAAGGGAAAATTGAAAAATATTTACACAAGCGGCTTCAAAGAGAAGAGGAGGTGGCAAAACACAGTGAGAGACTGTGCAGTCATTGTCAACAAGCCACAAGAACTCAAGAGGAGATGACTACAGTCACACTTGCAACAGTGAGACGTCAGGTTGGACATTGCAATAGGATACAATGGAGGAAGATTGACCAGTTGGACCAGTAGGCTCTCAAGCTTCCAGCAAGCCCATTGTGGGCCCTACCGTTCATTGATCATCATTACATTTTTGCATATCCTTGATTCATTTGTGCTCCATCTCTCTCTCTCTATCACCATCTATTTCTCTCATTTCCATTTCCCCTGACTCTCAGTCTGAAGAAAGGGTCTCGACCCAAAACGTCACCCATTCCTTTTCTCCAGAGATGTTGCCTGACCCACCGAGATACTCCAGTTTTTTTGTGTCCCCCTGCACGCAAGCATTGATTTGGCATCTCCATGGAAGGAAGTGGAACGAGGATGAATTTCACAGGGGTGGTGTAATTCTAAGCTCATTTTCCCAAATCCAGTGCAGTTTTTTCCTCACACTTTGACCTTCCTTGTTCAAACACCATTGGCTATTTGAGAATCACTAACAAGTTTCATGCCTCTGCTTATTGAGGGACCGATCCATTGTGTTCTATCTAATTGCACAGAATGTTATTTTCTGGCTTTTGTATCCACAAGTTCTGTGCTCAAGTATGACGTACGGACTTCAGCCTAAAAATGGCATATGGACCTTAAGTTTTCATGATGAACTGGGTTATCTATTTACCCTGCAGTTCTAAGTCAGTACATTTAATATAGAAATGTGAGACACGTTTTTGCCCTCCAACATCTTTACCGTGACAATACACATAGTGAGGCCTCACTGGGAAAGAATTTTGTTTTCAAGTCAACTGAAACAAACAAGACAGATCGGCTGAATAGTCTAGTCAGACAAGGCTACAAATAGGACTTACCAATAAATTGGTGAGGTGAAAATTTGCCAATAATGACACAAAAAAGCCTCTCCCAGAGATGTTTTACTCTAAACCCCAACTGCTTGATAATCTAATTTAGGGCTGAAGTTGTAAAGGAATATCATCCTTCAACGAAAAAATGTACGGAGCTCTCACTGTGCAGCTAAACAGCTGTAATAGAGGCACTAGAGACTGCTGGAATGTTGGAGGCTGGAGCAAAAAACAAACAGCTGGAGGAACTAAGCAGGTCCAGCAGCATTTGTGGAGGGAAAGGAATTGTCAGTCTTTTGGGTCGGGATCCTGCATCAGGTCTGCTACAGGATCTCTGTCCAAAACATGGATAGGACAAGTTTGGAGGGAAATGGACCAAACGCAGGCAGGTGGGACAAGTGTAGCTGGGCCATGTTGGCCGGTGTGGGCAAGTTGGGCCGAAGGGACTGTTTCCACACTGTATCACTATATGACTCTATGACTCTATGTATTCCTTTCCTTTCACAGATGCTGCTTGATCTGCTGAGTTCCTCCAGTAGACAAAATGTGTAGGAAAGAATGGCAGATGCTGGTTTATATGGACACAAAATGCTGGAGTAACTCAGCGGGTCAGGCAGCATCACTGGAGAAAAGGAATAGCTGACGCTTTCAGGTCGGGTCGGGTCTGAAGAAGGGTTCCGACTGGATACCCTTCACCTATTCCTTTTCTCCAGAGATGCTGCTTGACCCACTGAGTTACTCCAGCATTTTGTGTCTACCTTCATGTTCCTGCAGCAGTTTGTTTTAATCAACTGTAATTCTTTCAGTTGTAATTGTGTTCTACCTTTGCCCTTTGTTGATTTCTTCAGTACCTTCCACCTACTCATCAGATCGAAAGAACGGCACTTCTGATAGCACAGCAGTGCTTCACAACTGCATGGGGATTCCATCCTAGGTTTTGTTGTCTCATCCCCAGTCCGGGAGTTCGACCCACAATTGCAATGTGACAACCGAGAGCAAAACCAGTAAGCCTTGTTTTTTTAGATTTGTGTTTACTGAAGAACTATTCCCTCCCATTCACATCCCCATCACCTCCAACTATATCCCTGCTCCCCAACCCCTGAACATTGCCTCCTGTGTTTTGTTCCACACACTGCCTCTTGAATTCCTTTCTGCCTGACTTCAGGTCAGATAAGAGAGCTGTGGACTAACAAGCTGTGGCTCTCTGCCCGCCCCTATACAAGAGAAATAGTGAAGACCCTCATGCCTTTCTGCTTGGCTTGCTTTAATTTTGAGTGAGAGGCCAGCAAGCAAACACAAATAGAATTAAATTTTTTTCAGTGTCTTCAAAAGCAACTTTGACAGGCGGTTTATCAACATGATAGGCATCTGGTGTGCAGATGTCAGGTTATATTTTAACAAGCAATCAAAGATCTGATTGTGGTAAGTCTTACAACACACAGGTTATTAAAACATTACCTTGCATTGGTTTCTCCTTCCCCTGCTAACATGGATCACCAAGACCACTGGTCTATTTATTTTTCAGAGGGAAGACAAAGAAACAGTGGAGAGGAAACAATAAACGGTGGTGTTCGGGGAATTAAACTGACCTTGGATGTGAGGCATAGGAGCTTAATAATTCGCAGTACATTTGCTATTGGGAAAGCACATATACATTGGTCATTTTTTCCAAGGGATTTGAAGTATGAGCATTGAGGTTTTTCAGCAGCTGTACAGACCTTTGTAAACCACACAGAGATTTCATGCACATTTTCAATCTCCATGCCCACAGAAGGATATGCTTGGTTGAGAGACATGAGCTTAAACAGCCGAGATTGACACCAGGATAGGGAATGGAGCCCCGTGGTCCATTCCTGATTTCTTACATTCTTATATTTTGTTACCTGGGATTAGTTGATTTATCACCTCTAGCTGCAAGATTTAGAGATGAAGTGATAGAATTATACCCAACAATGTTCCTGTCATCTTCTTTCAATGCTGCCACTCTATTGTGGTGCAATGCCACATAACTTTGTGGACATCTTACAGAGTGGCTCAAGAATCCTTGCTAAAGAAACAGCAATAATGGGCAGGTCAAAAGAAAATTAAAAGAAGAATACATTCTGGAAACTGCAGAGCCAACAGCACTGTAGAAATACCTTCGCCAGAATGACTGCATCATCAAAGAATGTGGCTCTCTGCCAGCCACTCAAGGGCAGTTATGAATGGGCAATAAATGCTAGTCTTGCCATCTACACCCAGATCCCAAAGAATGATTAAGAAAAAACATACAGCAGATATTGCGCAGAAACAATTCATTCTGACTAAGTGATCTGCCTTGCTCCTTCTATACCATGCAGACTCTGCTCTCTCCAGTTAATCTATCTCTCTCCCTTGCAGTCTAGCATTGGTAGTGGGCGATTACTGTTGCTTTATGGATTGTGCCATGTGGGTAACCACGCTTGGAGATGCAGCAATATAGATCATTTCCAAAGAGGTGGTGTCTGACAAAACTTGCTTGGAAGTTGCTGCCTCTCCTGTGGAAACGTCTACCCCCACTGCAAATGGACTTTGGTGGGGCGTTAGGACTCAACGGGCGGCATGGTGACGCAGCAGTAGAGTTGTTGCCTTACAGTGTTGCAGCACTGGTGTTGTCTGTACGGAGTTTGTACGTTCTCGCCATGACCGCGTGGGTTTTCTCCGAAATTTTCAGTTTCCTCCCACACTCCAAAGACTAAACGTACATATATGTGGGATAATTGGCTTGGTGTAAGTGTAAATTGTCCCTAGTCTGTGTGGGATAGTGTTAATGTGCAGGGGATCGCTGGTCGGTGCGGACTCGGTGGGCCGAAGATTCCTCGCTGTATCTCTATAAACTAATAAACTGAACTTAACAGGGCACTCATCCTGTGTCCTTCTTGTGTGCAGCTACTTTCATTCAAAAGGAATCCATACAGTTAACATCAAAGATCATATGGTTTGGTCGCACCGGAGGGTACTCATACAACCTTTCTTCTTGCATTGCGATAGGGTGGGTGCTAACATGTATCCGCACAATAACAGCCTTAGCATGAATTCCCTACAGTAGCAACATCAGGAAAAAAAGAGGTTTGCCCTCCATGTCTCTGTTACGACAAATCCTAGGTCAATCTCTTGTCATACTTATCCGCTCTCGGTTCTTCTCAAGCTACAAGGGGTGGCGAAGCGGCAGAGTTGTTGCCTTACAGCATCAGAGACCTGGGTTCGATCCTGATTGCGGGTGCTGTCTGTACGCAATTTGTACGTTCTCCCCGTGACCGCGTGGGTTTTCTCTGGGAGCTCTGGTTTCCTCCCACACTCCAAAGACATAATTGGCTTCAATAAAGAAAAATCATAAAATTGTTGCTAGTGTGTAGGATAATACTAGTATACGGGTATCAAAAGTCGGCGCAGACTCAGTGGGCTGTAGGCCTGTTTCTGCGCTAGAGCTCTAAACTAAACTACAACTTAAAGGCAGGTTTTGCACTTGTTGGCAATCATATAAGTATTGCAGATGCTGGAATACAGGTCAGGCAGCATCTGTAAAAAGAGGAACAATTAACGTTTCAATTCTGGATCCTTCATCAGATGAATGGTCCTAGACCTGTAGTGTTTGTGGTATTTCTTTCCACAGATACTGCCAGGCCTGCTGAGTTTTTGCCAGTATTTTTTCTAATTATTCTTATTGGAATTTGTTTTCATCCTGTCTGTGCTGCTCTAATGGAGATCTCAGCATCAAATGTTTACGAGTCTGCAGTATTTTAGTGATTCCCATGAAGAATTAAAGCCTAGTTTAACACCAAAGAGCACAGTCTATTGTTGTACAAGGTCATTGAGAAACTGTTCTCTGTGTTTTAATCAATGAGCATCAGAATTCTGTTTGGGTAATTGCTTTAAAATGATAGATTTATGGTGAGGGTGTTACTGCATGGATTCCTGAATTCTTGAAAATATTCAGCATCTTTATGACCAACGTACTTCACGGAGGCCAGGTGGACGATGGCCAGTAGTGGACGGTGAGGGCTAAAAGATTCAAAGGGGGAAAGGGGAAATGTTTGACAAGGAAATTCAGGATTAGACCTGATAGAGAGGAAGTGCTGGCTCTCGATGGAGTGTAAGCTACGGGGATGCGATGGGGATGTATTGTCACACAGTTCCAGAATCCTAGGTTCGATCCCGACCATGGCTGCTGTCTGTGTGGAGTTTGCACATTCTCCTGAAGACCGCAAGGTTTTCACTGGTTGCCCTGGTTTCCTCCCACTTCCTAAAGACGTGCAGATCGTTTGGTTAATTGGCCTCTGTTAATTGCCCCTAGTGTGCAGGGAGTTGATGCGAAAGTGGAATAACATAGAACTAGTGTGAATAGATGATCGATGGCTGGCGTGGACACTGTGGGCTGAAGATGTTGTATCTCTAAAGTGTAAATTAAATAGGGGCTTGTGCCAGTCTTTAATTTCCACCACTTACTGGATATCTCCATTGTGTAAGCGGTGGGAGGAGTTGAAACCAAATTCATTGCTGTCTTTTGGAGAAGTCTTGAGAACTGGCCGATATGTCAGCAAAATATAATCGTGTTCAACATAATAAAACCATTACGCAGTCTTCAGTGTATGCTTCAGTACAGCAGCACAGGGGAGATGCTGCGCTCCAAGAGGCTGATCAAAATTCTGAGCTGTTACAGTGTGCAAACATTAAAATGGCTCATTGTAATCCATAAATATTATGTCTGAGTATCAGTAATCCTGAGGAAAAATATTCCAGAGCTACAACTTTTCTCTTTATCTAGTTGTTAATATTTGGATTCAGCTCGCCGAATCAACGCCTAGTGCTATGTTATCCCACTTTCACAATCACTCCCTAATCACTAGAGGCAATTTACAGAGGCAAACCTACAAACCCACATATCTTTGAGATGTGGGAGGAAACCAGGAGCAGCTGGAAGAAACCCAACTGGTCATGGGAAGAATGTTAAAACTCCACACAGACAGCACCCAAAGTCAGGATCGAACTCGGAACTCTGGCACTGCGAGGCTGCAGTTTCTGCTGTTACCGCTGTTTCTTTGGCAATTTTCTTCTCCTTCTTTTTCTTGCGTTTGAGTCAGCAGAAGTCCGCAGCCGGGTGATGCCATCCGGTTCAACATCCGTAGGTGCCCGCCCTAAAAAGGGCGCATGCTCCAGGTTGCCGCTGCTGCTGTGGCATGCTGCTGTCTCTGTTTGTTGTCGTTTGCCTGACTAAGGTCAGTTGACAGGGCTCTTTGGCAATGATTTTTGAGCAATCTGTAAGATATCCACAAAGGAATGTGGCACTGCCCACAGAATGGAGTGGTATCATTAAAACAATATATTGGGTTAGTGATGCCCAAGAAAAGATGCAGGACTTCAGGAAGGTTAAAGAAAGCTACAAGATAAATAGTTGGATGACTCAAAAATCATAGTTTGGATGTAGAAAAAATGTTATGTTTTTAGACCTGGAACTGTTAGGAGAAAGTCAAAATAGAGAAAGATCAGGAAATGTTCAGAATTGAACTCCTGGAATAAATTGAACCTGAAAACTGCAGGAAGAACTGCACTAAGAAAACCTTAATATATGTATCCAGATGATGAGATTGCAAAAGGAGCCAGGAAAGCTAAGGTGATGTGTTTGGCAGGAACTAGAAAGAAAAGGACAAAGTAACAGAGTTGCAGTCATAAGATAGAAGACGAGACAAGGACAATTATGAAGGAAAAACAGATGAAAAAGACAGGAAGAAGAATAGGTCAAGCCGATGTCCTAAATTCTGAGCTGTGCTCAATGGAACCATGTTCAGGCAATCAGTGCCAGTGTTTCCCCATTTCCAACCTCTTTGAGACCATCTCCTGCCAGGCGTGGCTGGAGGTAAAAAAAAAAGCTACCTTTGTCCTTTGCTGCTTTGCTAGAGGCCCGTGTAGTTGAGAATCAAAACTGAGGTGAGGTGGATGCCTCCAGTGATAAACAAGTTAATTGACACTCTATCCCAGTTCAGTCAGTTTGGTTAAAGGAATTTCCCAATGCCCTGTGGAATTACGCTCAGTCACCTTCAAGCGTTCAGTTTAGTTTATTGTCACGTGCGTCGAGGTACAGTGAAAAGCTTTTGTTGCAGGCTAACCAGTCAGCGTGAAGACATTGCACGATTACAATCAAGCCATTCACAGTGTACACATACATGATAGGGGAATACCATTTAGTGCAAGATAAGGCAAGTAAAGTCCGATCAAAGATAGTCCGAGGGTCTCCAATGAGCAGAGGGTTAACGCTAGGAGCAGTACTTTGTTTAAAAGAAAATATACAGAAGCGAACCATAAATCTTGCTGGATGCATACGTTTTTGACACGCTTAGGTGAGACTCTTGCTCTAACATGCTGCATCTAGAAAACTATTTGTATTTTATATTAAATTGTTTATTTAAAAATATGTTTCCTTTGGCCTGTCAAAAATAAGCATCAACTTTTGTCATCTTCAAGCTTGAAGTTGTCGATTTTGGTTTATAGTACATAAAATAATTTAAAATACATGACACCATTAAAGTATGTACAAGAAAAGTAATTGTGTTATTCAGTACAGTGCAGATTGAAGAACTGCCTCGAGAGCTCCTCACAGTTTTAACTCATTGTACATCCTTATTCCTGAGGGACATTGGACCACTGCTGTGGCCTTGATACCTTGTTCATGGCTACAGCAGCCGTTTGGTGTTCCAATGTCCCTCATACAACCAACCAGGGTCCAATTCCCCATTGTTATTGAAGGCGGTTGCCATTTAGACAAATTGTCCAACTAAGGGCATGAGACACCTGTGTAGCATCAGCATTGAAAGGATTAGTGTTTGCAGCAGAGATAAGGAAAGAAAATCTAATTCTCTATTTACTGTTAGAGAGAGTCGCAAGGTGGCATGTTCGAGCTTTCACGAGAGATGAAAGAATATGGTAAGCAGGTAGAATTGGTCACTTAGCCATCCTCCTTGCCTTAGCCAACGGTGCTAGGAAGGACATGGTGCAAAGAGTGAGGAATACAACCTCAGGGACTTGAGCATTACCTGTTGCTTGTAGCAGGTTGAACTGCTGCCAATGGTTTTAGAGATCACAGGAGCCAAGGACAAGATGTATAACCTTCAGCAGATGTGTGCAGTGTAAGAGGCCAGCTATCATTACTTCCTAACTTTACCTCTATATTCCTTTCCCAGGTTTTGTCATGTTAATAAACATACTTCACCTCTCTGCAAAGAATGCCCCAAACATAATTCCATGCTGAGTTTGTGATTTGTAAACAATTCCAGTCATAACATTAAGTTCTAATGATCATAATCTCAAAAACATATTAGGAGCTTCAGGACAAGGCATGCACTTGATAGACACAAGAAACTTCACTTGCTGCTTTACAAAAAAAAGACATAAAGTGTTGGGGTAACTCAGCGGCTCAGGCAGCATCTCTGGAGAACATAGATAGGTGACGTTTTGAATCAGGGCCTTTCTTCGGACATGCAGTTTATTATTGGTTTAGAACAATTACGATTTGTTCTTATATCACATGTATGATATTATTTTTCATTTCTTAAATATTTACATGATTTATTCACATATTTACACACCATTACATCGCAAACTCTGGCCAATTCTTTAAAAGCACGATCACAAACCTTTGACTCTGACACCTTTCATTTCTTACATGTTTGGGTGATTTATTCACATATTTACACACCACTACATCGCAAACTCTAACCAATTCTATAAAAGCACGATCACAAACCTTTGACTATCTGACACCATTCTTTTCTCAATACCAACCACCTGTAGGCATTTGCCCCAGGAATTCAAGAGATCAATATAAACAAAAGTATGTTTATTGATCTCAGCTATGCACTGATTCCATGTCTCCCAATTTCTCAGTGATCAGGCATGGACTAGATACTAGTGGTGACTTATGTCTAATCACTTTGGTTGTACATTTCAACATCTCATCTCCTCTGATAGAAGCTGTCATTTATTAGTTGGCCATGTTGTATCAAGTCTACAAACACCCCATGTTATCTGTTTGTAATTACAGGATCCCACATCTCACCCAATTTTCCTTCCAATATGCAGTACTTTACATTTAATTAAATGGGATCTGCCAGTTCCTCTGACCTGTACACATTTATGTAACTCTGAACTGCCTGTTTTAATTACACTGCTATTCATCACCTGGAATCAGCTTGAGATGTGACTAATATACGCTGAAGTACGTTTAAAGTTATCCCAACTGCTTCCTTGGCAGTTGGAAGGAATGCTCACTTAAGGGTGTGACCTGTGTTGCTGAGTTTAGTTTAGTTTAGTTTAGAGATACAGTGTGGAAACAGGCCCTTCGGCCCATCGAATCCACACCAACCATCGATCACCTATTCACACTAGTTTTATGTTGGATCAACATTGCATCCACTCCCTACACACTCGGGGCAATTTACAGAGGCCAATTAATGTACAAACTTGCATGTCTTTGGGATGTGGGAGGAAATTGGAAATGTGGGAGGAAAACGGAGGAAACCCATGCAGTCATGGGGAGAATGTGCAAATTCCACACAGACAGCACCCAGGGTCAGGATTGAACCTGGGTCTCTGGCACTGTGAGGCAGCAACTTTACCATCTGTGCCACTGTGCAGCCCTATGAGAATTATGTTATATTAAGGGTAAAGGTTGAATAAACCAGCCAAGACACTGGGCAAATATATCACACTGGGTGTATTCCTTTCAACAGTGTATTCACTGTTGGTGTCAGTGAATATGCTGAAGAATCTGCACACAAGCTGCGAGGCCCATCACTAGATACATTGCTGTATGAAAGGTACACAGATATTATAAAATTTTATATAATTCTCTATTCGACAGATTTTATATAATTCTCTATTCAAGATGAGTTTCACACCACACAGGGACTGCTTTCTAAAGGTGATAAACTGCTGGTGCCAAAAACTATGTAGAGAGGTTTGCTGGCTTGCTTTCGACCTGAGAGGGAACAGCTGTTTGTAGAAAGCTTGCGGATCACTGTCCTGGACAGGAACGAACACAAAGGACTTGATACAAAGGTAATTGGAGGAGCCCATTCCTGAATACGAGTTGCTGTTTAGATATTGGCTGCAGAAACCAACTGAAACCAAAATCTACCCAGTAACAGTTGATTACTACTCAGCATCTCAGAGCTCTGTGTAGACACAAATTCCCATGTTCAATCTCCACATGCAAAAGTCCATTCTTGCCATTCAGCACTATGACGATTTTCAGTCAGCCAAGATTTATAGGATATCTTCAATTGGCTTCATCATATAAAGGTTCCTCAACAATTTAAGTGATTGAATCCAAAGAGATCCTTAGCGCATTTGGCTTGTCCACATGCAACAGGCTAAAAGAGATAGGAGGATTGTTCGATGGCACCTGTAACTTTCAAGGATGTTCTCTACCTTTCAAGCTCAGTTTCTAGTTTCTGCACGACAGCGGCTGGAACAAGCCCAGTACAACCAGCAGCTGTAACCTGTTACCTTCACCTGCCTCTTCACAATATGTTCCAACATGCTTTTTAGTTACTTTGAACACATTTGCAAATTAATCTGGCAGATGCTTCCTGTTGAGGATGGAACTCTGCAGGATCTCCATCTGTAGTTATCTGTTCCAGTTACCAAAGGTCGACTCACAATTCCCTTTTGTTTTCTTTATTCTTTTATGATACATGGGCATGGTTGGAAATGTCCACCCCCCCTAAGTGGCCATGAACTGAGGAAACAGTTTAGTGTCAATTATATCGCAGATCCACAGACATACAGAGGTAAGCACAAATAAAAGGGGCATATTTTCCTCCCTGAATAACATTAATCAACCAGGTGTTTTTTTTTAATGAGAACACAGCAAAAAAAACAAATTACTGGAAGAACAGGTCAGTAGTAAATGTGAAGGGAAATGGATAGATGATGTTTCAGGTTGGGATGCTTCTTCACTTTAATTGGGTGGTTTCATTTAGTTATTATAATGTAAATAGGTTATTTCTTAATTATTGATCTATTTGATTACTTGAATTTAACTTACGGACGCAGAAGTGAGATTCAAATACATCTCTCTCGACATTCATTCTTCTAAACTCAAGGAAATATAGGTCCAATCTGTTTAAAGTCTCCCCATTGAACAAACTCATCAATACAGGCCCCAATCTGATGAACATTCATTACACTCCATTACATATTTCACCTTTGTTGAATATAGAGACCAGCCATGCAGGTAATATTTCAGATGCCATCAAATTGAATGCTGTGAAGATAATGGAACGGCTTTGGGTTGTTGGAAGTTGGTCACCAAAGGATACCCGCCTCTGACCTGGTCTTTTAGCCACAGTATTAATGTGATCAGTCCAGCCGAGTTTCTAGTCAATGGTGAACAATGGTGGGGGATTGTGATAATACTACTGAACATCCAGGGTAGATAGTTGAAGATGACCACTGCGTAGCACTTTTGTGCTAAAAAATTAATTTGCCATTGAACCTGTTACTGTGGTAAGATTGCAATGAGCAATCTGAGAGCTGTGATAAGACAAGTTAATGATTGCGTTAAAAAGTGCCATATTATATGCAGCAAGCAAGCAGAAAAGGAGGGGTGGATGAATCAGCTTGGATAAAGGGAATATTGATTAAATGTGTAGAATGGAACTGCAGATGCTGGTTTACACCGAAGATAGACACAAACAATTGGGGTAACTCAGCGGGTCAGGCAGAATCACTGGAGAATAGGTGATGTTTTGGGTCGAGACCCTTCTTCAGATTGAGTGTTAGGGGAGAGGGAAATTAGAGATATGAAAAGGTACAAAGAAACAAATGAATGAAAGATATGCAAAAGGACAAATCAAAGCCAGCAATGATGATCAAGGAAAAGTGGAGCCCACAATGGTCCATTGTTGGCTGTGGAGAAGGTGATAATGTGCGAAATAAACAGTGAAACTAAGCAGGACACAGTGAAACTAGTACGACGACAAGGGTGGAGAGGGGCGGAGAGAGAGGGGATGCAAGGGTTACTTGAAGTTAGAAAAATCAATATTTATACCGCTGACTAAATGGTTTGGCTCCATGATGTTTCCAGATAGTGTGGGTAGGTGAGAAGTCAGAGTCACAGAAAGTACAAAAGTCAACCAGCTGCAAGGTGTGCTTTCACATTCAACACTCTACATACATCAGCCTACATGCCACAAATTTATTGATAACCATTTCCTTACAATAAAATAAAGATTTAATCTCGGAGCCAGTCTAGACCAGTTCCTGTTTTTGTTATCTTACGAACCATTTGTGAAATGTATAGAGGTTGGGGATGGATATTTTTGACCCCTTTCAGGACTAAAAAGTCCAACAGACTTCACACCTCATCGGAACCTCGACTGCTTCCTCCATATGTTTCCTTCAGCAAGCATTATGATTAGAAGCATCCGTTCCTCCGACTGTCAATCGCCGTCAAATCAGGCTTCTCAGCTTGCAAGTAATGTTTGACACACACTGTAAAGATTGACACTTGAGAAATGAAGACTGTGATGAGGTCTCTCAGGACCTTTGGAACTCAGTGCAGCAGGTGTTGGCAACCTAGGAATTCTAGCACAACGCTTTTGTCCAATACATGACGGGTATTTTTTAATTTAAATGCAATTAGACTCTGCACACTAGGACCACACTTCCTGAAATTAAATCGGGTGCCATCGATTTGATGTAATTTGCACAAATTGTCCAAATCATCTGCTTTTAAAAGGTTCAACCCTTCCTTATCCATGGTCATCAGGGTTGTGCATCATCCACAACAGCTCACACACCCCGATCACCACTATGATGCCTATGTCCACAGGTATCAGATCATCTCCCAGGTTAAACTGTTCCCTCAGCATCCACCAACCAGAACTGCCAACATGAATTATTGATAATAGAAAGTAAACAAAAAGCTGGAGAAACTCAGCGGGTGAGGCAGCATCTATGGAGCGAAGGAATGGGTGACATTTCGGGTCGAGACCCTTCTTCAGACTGATGTGGGGGTGAGGGTGGGGAGGCGGGAAAAAGAAAGGAAGAGGCGGAGACAGTAAGCTGTGGGAGAGCTGGGAAGGGGAGGGAAAGGAAGGAGAAATTGGAGGTCAATGTTCATACCACTGGGGTGTAAACTACCCAAGCAAAATATGAGGTGCTGCTCTCTCCAATTTGCGGTGGGACTATTGATAAGTATAAATACTATTGAATTATTGATAAGGTCACAAGTGATTGGCTCAGAATTAGGCCATTCGGCCCATGAAGCCTACTCGACATTCAATAATGGCTGCTCTGAATCATGGGTGTCAGAGGTTATGGGGAAAAGGCAGGAGAGGTGGCGTCAGCTAATACACAGACCACTTATGGTCAAACCCTCATCAGTAGGTACGAGGGCTGGCACATGACGTCATGGGCTAGAGGGAGTGTCCTGCTACTTAAGGTTATCTCACCTCGAGACCTAGGCAGTCCACAGGTAGCTGAGCCCGAGAGAACAACCTCGCTCAGCTACAGCAGCAATGATAATATAGTTAGCGGACCAACCTAACGTGTAACACCTGAATAAACTACTGTTTGAACCTGCCTGATGTCTGGCCTTATTCACCACGTTTGGTGCCGCTACATTGGTGACCTCCGACTGTCCAAATTGAAATTTGGATTTCTCCTGACGCACGCAGCCTCGGGAGACCTGATGTCTGCAGCCGACTGCCCAGCCTTGCAGAACTACGCTGCCGCCAAACTGGCGCTGCAATAAGGTATGCCGCTACATTTGGGATGCCACCGCTGCCCCACCAGCTGCTGCTCACCGGAGCTGAGAAGCCGCAGCTGCCGCCGCTCTCCCGCTCCCGGCAACGGACCAGGCCCCGCATTCAACCCCCACACCACTCCAGGCCTTGTGTGACGGCCACCGAGCTCTCCCGCGTGACCTGCCCGGAGCCGACCACCGGAGCGGAGAGGTTGTACCAGCTGCCGCTGCCCCACCGAAGCTGCGAGCGTAGCAGCCTCCTCCCCCCAGCATCACCGACCCACGCCCGACGGCCTACTGACAACTGATTCACCACCCTCTAACTAAAGAAATTCCTCCTTGTCTCCTTCTTCAAGGAACGTCCTTTAATTCTGAGGCTGTGACCTCTAGTCCTAGACTCTCCCATTAATGGAGACATCCACTCCACATCCACTCTATCCAAGCCCTACCATCCTTCCCTGATCATTTCCCGAGGCCCCCCAATCATCTTCTCGAAGGAAGGATTCATCTCAATGAAGTTCTTTATGATGATCTCTCCAATTGATGTCTGACCTCCATTCCTATCAACTCCACAGCCAAACTTTCTATGGATTGTCTCCCTAATCAACCCACCAACATCACCATCACCATCTCTTCACCTGAGTGATGCCAATGAAAGAAATGTGTAGGACGGAGCTGCAGATGCTGGTTTAAACCAAAGATAGACACAAAATGCTGGAGTAACTCAGCGGGACAGGCAGCATTTGTGGAGATAAGGAATGAGTGATGTTTTGGGTCGAGATCCTTCTTCAGGCAGAGAGTCAGGAGAGGTGTCTATCCTAGTTCTGTGACCACTGACTGTCCTACTGATTACATTTTAGCTTTGTATACCTTGTTGTCACCTTCCCTTTGCTGACAATGATCTATTCTACATTTTCCTTGATCTTCAAGCCTTTGGACCTCTCATTTTCACACCGTACCCTTCCATATCTCTCTCTGTCTCCCTCTCCCCTGACTCTCAGTCTGAAGGAGGGTCTCGATCCGAAAAGTCACCCATTCCCTCTCTCCAGAGATGCTGCCTGTCCTGCTGAGTTACTCCAGCATTTTGTGTCTATCTCCAATGAAAGAAATGTTGGCTTCGTATCTCTTCTCAAGGTCCGCACTGCCAAGAATGAAGCAATCCGTCAGCACTGCTCTGGTGCGTCTAGATCTCATGCTTAATTCCACGGAATGTGTCTTAAATTCATAGTGTTCTGACCCAGAAACAAGAGGGTTGCCACATAGTCAAGGCTAACGCCACTGAAATGCAGAGAGTTGCCATTTTATCAAATTATAAGAAACTTAAACTTGCTAGCTGTCCATCGATCTTGGCACCCACAGCTACATTACACTTCTGGACGGTGTCAATTTAGGAACTGCTGGAAGTGAGTGCATTTTAGTGTGTGTGTGTGTGTGTGTGTGTGTGTGTGTGTGTGTGTGTGTGTGTGTGTGTGTGTGTGTGTGTGTGTGTGTGTGTGTGTGTGCGTGTGTGCGCGTGCGTGCGCGCGTGCGTGCGCGCGTGCGTGTGTGTGTGTGTGTGTGTGTGTGTGTGTGTGTCTCTCTCTCTGAATAAAGGTCTCGACCTGAAACGTCACCCATTCCTTCTCTCCTGAGATGCTGCCTGTCCCGCTGAGTGACTGGAGCTTTTTTGTGTCTATCGTCGGTTTAAAGCAGCATCTGCAGGTCCTTCTTACACATTGTCTGTGCATTCAACTGGCTGGCTTGGGGCTTTTTATAACTTTTGTACTCTGCTACAGCTTTTTCTATGTAAACATAAACCTGAAACCTGGTATATCCGCGCCCTATCCAGATTCTGACCTCTATCCACCCTGCTGGTGGTCCGCTGCTTCTCAGTGTTATTTTAGTCATGTACTTTGTGCTCACATTCCAAACCATGAGGAGCAGTGGTCCTGCTCTGCAGGAACAATGATGGGAAGGCGGGGAAAGCCAAGGGTGTTCTCAGAGTCGCGGCAGCTCATATTGCCAGGCGAAAGAACAGGAATCAGCTGGGTTGAAATGAAATTGTGACAGTCATCAGAAACTCTTTGATGTGGTGCCTTTGATCTTTGTGTCTGAGTTTCTGTAAGGCCCGCAGTTATGTTATTGTCACTAGAATCACACTCGTTCACAGCGAGGTCCCGGAGATTGGCAGAAGTTATTTCAAACCTGTCTGATTGTCCTAAAGTGAACTTGAAAGATGTCAGACCACCATTCAAAATTCTTCCAGGCTTCTGGACCAACGTTCTTCCTTCAACCAACACCAGCAAAAGAATAGTTTCAACCCCTTGTGTTCGTGTTTGCGAGTTGCACAGTGTGACAAATTAATGCGTTGGAATTCAAGAGTTGTGCAGTCAGGCTTGGCGAAAGACCTGTTTCTGTGCTGTATAACTCTATCATGGATGTATAAAATTGCCATGTAGCTCAACATCTACCTTTCAAGCATGGGCCAGCAGACTGGCCTACAGACGGCATCTTTAAATCAAATCTCCATTCCCCTCCTCCATCCACCAGGAGGCCAGTGTTAATCATCTCCAGAGATGCTACCACAAGCAGCTGCGGAGGCAAAGTCATTGGGTATTTTTAAGGTGGAGAATGACACTTTCCTGATTAGTAAGGAAGCCAAGGGTTATGGCGAGAAGGCAGGAAAGTGGGGTTGAGAGGGAAGGATAGATCAGCCATGATTGAACGGTGGAGTAGACTCAATGGGCCGAATGGCCTAATCTGCACCTATGAACTATGAACATATCTGACCCGTTGAGTTACTCCAGCACTTTGTGTTATACACCTACCAGGATGCTAGTTATAGGAAGCGACATCTGAGTCTGAAGAAGGACCTTGACCCGAAACATCACCTATTCCTTCTCTCCAGAGATACTGCCTGTCCTACTGAGTTACTCCATCATTCTGCGTCCATCTCCAGTGTAAACCAGCATCTGCAGTTCCTTCCTACTCATTCAGTTCCAGTTTTGCACTGCTGTCTGATCTCAGCAGCTCAGCAAAGAAGGAATTCTGAAACTGGACTCACATGCTGGCGATGACAGAGCTTACAATATTCTGAACCAAAAGTACAAGAAAATAGGAGCAGGCCATCTGGCCTCGAAAGCATTCAATATAAGCTGCCCCAGGTCTCATTTCATCTTCTATACTGGTGCCCGATAGCCGTGAAGTCCCCAAGGAAGGAAAGTGGAGCACCTGGGAAAACCCACAGGGTCACAGTGAGAAGGTGTAAACTCCACATGGTACCAGAGGTGAGAATTGAACCAGAGTCATTGGAGCCTTGAGTCAGCAGCACTAACTGCTACACTACTGTGCCTCCACCCTCCAGTTGTGGGTTCATTCAAAATGGTGTTCTGTCTTTTCTTCTCACTTTTAATATAAAAGGCTGTCTTGAGTCACCTCCTTTCAAGTCTGAAAGCCGAATTTTTCCAGCTTTTGTTCATAACCAAGTCCTATCACCTTGTTAGGTTGATGTATCGTGAATTGAGTTTTACAAGCAAGTTGGCCTTAGTGTCTAGTGTATTGATAGATTGCCCTAAATAGAGTGTGGCAAATCTTGAGAAGAAGAATAGAGACGTAAATATACTTTAAAATGACCAATACCTCTATTGTCCTTCAGGTGGAACAATGGCATTTCCTGCTACTCCAGTGTAGGCTGATATTCAGTTTAGTTTAGTTTAGTTTAGAGATACAGTGTGGAAACAGGCCCTTCGGCCCACCGCGTCTGCACCGACGAGCGACCCCCGCACATTAACACCATCCTACACACACGAGGGACAATTTACATTTATACCAAGCCAATTAACCTACAAACCTGTACATCTTTGAAAGTATGGGAGGAAACCGAAGATCTCTGAGAAAACCCACGCAGATCACGAGGAGAACATGCAATCAGGCAGCACCCGTGGTCAGGGTTGTACCCGGGTCTCTGGCACTGTAAGGCAGCAACTCTACCACTGCATCACCGTGCTGCCCAAATGTGATGAAAGTCTACTCTTTGAGCTGGCAACACCAGTTCTAAACAAATCTGCAGTAATGAACCAGGTTAAACTCAAGGCAATAAACTGGTCATAACTTTCTGGTGAGCATTTGTGAAACAAAGTCATTCAGAAAGGTTGCAAGAGCATACATATAAACTGGGAGGCACACTGGCACAGCAATAGAATCGCTGCTTTACAACGCCAGAGACCTAGGTTCGATCCTAACTGCAGGTGTTGTCTATACGGAGTTTGCATGTTCTCCCTGTGACCACATCGGTTTTCTCCGGGTGCTCCGGATTCCTCCCACACTCCAACGACTTGGAGATTTGCAGGTTAATTGGCTTCTGTAAAAAGAATTGTAAATTATCTCTAGTGCGTGTAGGATGGTGCTAGTGTATGGGGTGATCGCTGGTTGGGGAGGATTCGGTGGGTCAAAGGGCCTGTTTCCACACTGTATCTCTAAAGTCGGAAGTAAATATGAGAACTGAAATGTTTTCATGGTCGTAATGTATCACTCTATGATTCTAAACCTAAACACAAACTGCTGGAGGAGCTCAGTCTGAAGAAGTGTCCTGACCCAATACATCATCTATCTATTTACATCCATAGATTGCCTGCAGTGATTCACCAGTACTTTTGCTTTCTGTTCAAGATGCCAGCATCCACTGTCTCTTCAGTTTACATGATTGGCATAGAGCCTGGCTACGATTTTCTGAGATATTCCTGAATTTTCCATCCCCATAGTGTGGCTTTCCATGGAAAATTCAACTCCGTGGGTAAGAATCCCACTCGCCAGGTTATTATTTCTCATCAATTTATGAGGTTTTTCTTTTGTTTGATGTTTGAAACTTTTGTTGAGACATCAGGAACTTGTGTTGAGAATGCTGTTGCTATTCTGCTTCCCAAGAGGAATGCATTACGTGCTTTAAGTCTGGAACCAATGTGTTGTGCATAATTTTCCATCCATTAAATTCTGGATCGTAAATTGTACCAGCACTCCAGTGATGTGAAGTTCCTGAGAGGCTGCACTGGGTAGGCTGATAGCATTCTCGGGAGAGTTGAATATAGTGAGAACTCAACACCAAGTATGGAAAATGTTTCAATTTAATTATTTTAAAAGGACCGATGTTCTCTCTTGCTCAAGGCAGATGAGGCAATCTTAAACCAATCTCAAAAGCAGTGAATGCATGTTCCACAACTTAGCACCTCTCCGGCTTTGATCAACTGTATGAGTCATGGCTCCATTGGTCAGAGTGAGACAGACGTTGGTGCATCACAGAGGCTTGAGCATTACATTTAAGTCAAAAACATATTGCTGTAGGTTGTTCTATTAGTTGAAAGATTAAACCAAGGTCCTAATTAGCATCTCAGGTGGATATAATTATCCCCATCACACTTTCGAGGATGTCAGGAGAGCTCTCCTCTGTGGCCACACCAATATTTCTCCAACAACAAATATCATTTAAAAAATGACATGACCATTAAGCAGATGTTGCAATGCATAATGTGGCTGCCAGAAGTCCTAACTTAAAAACTGACTACACTTCACTGGTATTTTATTGGTTGTATAGTCGTCATTATCCAATGTAATGGAAGGTGCAATGTAAATTTTCTTTCTTTACTTGGAGTTTTCAAATAGAAAATTAGCCGATGTTCCTAACATCAGTGCTACAAACAGAAATCATAAGGTACATAAGGTATTTATGTACTTTTCCAACAGTGAGCAGAGGTTTATTTTATATCACTAGCCTTAGAGGAAAGGCATCCATCATCTTCAGAATAAAGAGAGTGGGTAAAAGACCTTTTTACAGATTAGTGCATTTACTTCAAAAACTGGTCTACAATATCTTCTGCCTAGGGCAATTGTGCTGTCCTTACAATACTCTGAAACAAGCAGGTAAGCAAAAACAATACATGATCTGTCCTTATTACTGATCATGATGAGTTCTCAGGAATGAGGGTGCAGTATTAGATTCTTTAGTTTAGTTTAGCTTAGTTTAATTTAGAGATACAGCGCAGAAACAGGCCCTTTGGCCCACTGAGTCCGCACCAACCAGTGATCCCTGCACATTAACAATATCCTACATACACTAGGGACAATTTACAATTTTACCCAGCCAATTAGCCTACAAATCTACACATCTTCAGAGTGGGGGATGAAATCGGAGCTCCCAGAGAAAACCCATGCATGTCCTGACAGCACCCATAGTCAGGATCGACCCTGGGTCTCTGCTGCTGTAAGGCAGCAACCCCAATTCTGCGCCACCGTGCCGCCCTTATATAACTGAAGTTTTGCAGGGGTGTGTGGTTATCTATTTAACAGTTATAAGAACCAAGTGAGGTTGATTTGGAATTGATAGTAGAGATCAGCTTACTTCTCTATCCTATTCCTTCAATCAATTAACATAGTTCAAGATTCATCTGGAGAAATCTAAGACAAAATGGGGACATGAGATTAGAAGAAGAGGGACAGCACAGTGGCACAGGCCTCACCGCTCCAGTGACCTGGGTTCAGTCCTTACCTCAGGTGCTGTCCGTGTTAAATTTGCATGTTCTCTCTTTCACTGCTTGGTGCTCCGGTTTCCAACCAAAGGGTTGTGAGTTGGTCGATGAATTGGCGATGATACTCATCCACCCAAGTGTATGAGTGAGGGGTAGAATCTGGGGGACGATGGGAATGTGAGGAGAATAAGAGATTAGTGTTACTACATGCTTGATGGTCAACATGGGCCAGGTGGGCTGAAGGGCTTGTTTTGGGGTTCTACAGCTCTAACTATAATATCAGTCTTGTATATGGTGACATTTTCAATAGCTGATAGATTTATTCTTTGTAATAGATTCACTGTCAATTTTTCTTGACAAAGTTATGACAGTTAGAACCATGTTATATTTGATGGAAGCCATTTTGTTCATAATTCCTGCACTAGATTTTTGTGACAGCAATTCAAAACAAATTCTACTTCACTGCTTCCTATAACTATATAACTATATGTCGTCATGTCCGTGTTTGTCTTCTTTACCCTTGGAAGAGCCAAATATCTCTCGCTCCATTATTCTATGACTGCCTAGCAATAGACATACTGCAAATAGTGCAAATAGTTAACAGCTCTCTTCAATCAGCTCTCTTCAATAAGGCAATTTCCCAAAAGCCTTGAAAACTGCAGTTATTAAACCTCTTTTAAAAAAGCGGAGCCTAGATGCCTCTATTATTAACAACTATAGACCAATATCAAACCTATCTTTCATAAGTAAAATCATTGAGAAAGTTGTCCTCCAGCAACTTAATCACTTCCTGGCTTCAACTGGCTGCTACGACAACTTCCAGTCAGGATTTCGACCTCTTCATAGCACCGAGACCGCCCTTATTAAAGTTGTAAACGACATCCGTCTTAACACAGACTCTGGCAAAGTTTCAATATTAATGCTATTAGATCTCAGTGCTGCATTCGACACTGTTGATCACTCAATACTTTTGGACAGGTTGGAAAAATGGGTGGGGCTCTCAGGCACAGTCTTAAGTTGGTTCAGGTCATATTTACAAGATAGGAACTATTTTGTTTCCATTGGCGACTTTGTATCAGAACCAACCAACGTGACGTGTGGAGTCCCACAAGGTTCGATCTTAGGGCCCTCTTTATTCAACATCTACATGCTCCCACTAGGGCAAATCATGCGAAATAATAATATTGACCACCACTGCTATGCCGATGACACTCAAATCTATGTAGCGCTATCACCAAATGACTATCGCCCCATAGATCTGTTGTGCCAGTGCATTGAGCAAGTCAAAGACTGGATGTGCCAAAATTTTCTCCAACTAAATAAGGACAAAACGGAGATAATTGTTTTTGGTGCTAAAAAAGAAAGGCTTAAAGTAACCCAACACCTTCACTCTCTGTCCCTGAAAACAAAGCCAGAAATCTGGGGTCATTATGGATTCAGATTTAAATTTCGACAGTCACATCAAATCAGTAACAAAATCGGCCTACTATCACCTCAAAAACATAGCAAGATTAAGAGGACTCATGTCAGCTCAAGACTTAGAAAAACTTGTACATGCCTTTATTAATAGTAGGCTAGATTATTGTAACGGTCTCCTTGCAGGTCTTCCAAAAAAAACTGTCAGGCAGCTACAGCTTGTTCAGAACGCTGTTGCTAGAGTTCTAACAAAGACCAAAATATTTGAACACATTACACCAATTCTTAAATCCTTACATTGGCTCCCTGTATGTCAGAGAATTGATTTTAAAATCCTGCTGCTCACCTATAAATCACTACATGGTTTAGGGCCAAAGTATATCACTGACATGCTTCCACTATATAAGCCTTCTAGACCGCTAAGATCTTCTGAAACCAATCTGCTAGTGATTCCCAGAGTAAATACAAAACATGGGAAAGCAGGATTTAGTTACTATGCAACAAATAGCTGGAATAAACTTCCTGAAGATTTAAGACTTGCCTCAACTTTGACCACTTTTAAAACAAGACTGAAAACTTTTATGTTTACTTTAGCTTTCAGCTAAATCTTAACTACATTGCACTTTTAACTTTTGCACTTTTTATAATGCATTTTTAATTTTGCTTTTCTTTTCTTTTAGTTCTTCTATTTTATTTCATTTTATTATTTCATTTATTGTATGACATGTCTTTATGTGAAGCTGAGTCTGCCTCGTGTATGAAATGTGCTATATAAATAAAGTTGCCTTGCCTTGCCTTGCCTTGCCTTGCCTATGTAGGAATATGCTGATTTAAGAATTATTCTTACCCTCCTAGTTCATTTTCTCAATGAGAGGTTTAAATCAATGACCTTTCATCACCAATGCCTCAACCAAAGGAAATTATACTTAATTAGCCAGTGGATCCTACCTCGTTGTACTTTTAAACATCTTTAATACATGCCCCTACGGGCTTCACTCTTCTAATGAAAAAGGCCCGGTATTTAGTCTTTTCCTCACACAACTGCCTGTCCTTGGTATTGTCATAGAATCAGAGAGATATACAACAGCGAAACAAGCCCTTCAGCCCATCGAGTCTCCACCAACTATCAACCAATTATTTACACTAATTTGACTTTAATTCCACTTTCTATTCTCGTTTCATTCTTATTCTCCCCAATCACATTCATTCACTCTCCCCAATCTCTACATTCTATCCCCAGATTCTACCACTCATCTGCACATTGGGATAATGTACCAAGGTCAAGCAACCTACCAATCTGCGTGATTTAGGATGTGGGAGGAAACTGAAGGAAACCAATGTGGCCACAAGAACAATGTACAAATCCCACACAGACAGCATCCAAGGTCATGTTTGAACCTGGGTGCCTGGAGCTGTGAGGCAGCAGCTTCTCGAGTTGTGGCCTGTGCTGCGGTATTCATCTTGAAATGGAGAACCTATGTTGTCTTGTGATCCTAGCACCCCTTCCATAATGTGGCAGTCAAACACATGCATTACAGGCTGGGTCCTCTCTGAATCACAGTCTAGTGCTATGTACATCTGCTAGTTACAGCTATAGTTAAACATATTTCAATTTTCATTTCCATCATAGACGATCGCTGTGAGCCATTTTCCATGTTGTTCAACTGCCTCATCCACTCTCAGAACCAAATAAAGAACAAATCCCTTTCTGCACACTTCCTCCACATGGTTAATACTCAGGATAAAACCAGGACCATTGTGCGTTCTAATATGCATCCTATAACATGATGTAAAATACTACTGGATGAAATTTTTAAGAAAGAACAGCAGATGGAAAAATCAAAGGTAGACAAAAACGCAGGAGGAACTCAGCGGGTGAGGCAGCATCTGTGGCGAGAAGGAACAGGCGACGTTTTGGGTCGAGACTCTTCTTCAGACCCTTCTGCAGCATTTTTGACTACTGGGTGAAATTTGCACTGACAGGATGTTGTAGAAGAAGAAACTTTATACTTTGCTAACCTTTTCTTATCAGCATAACGTTTTAAATAACAATGAACTAAGAACAGTAATTTGTCAAACCACCTCCTTGAACCTGTATTACACTGTAATATTTCATCATAAATCTACTTCCTTCACATTCCACCACAACTCTCTCTCACTAACCCAATGTTCTCTGATTACCTCAGTGTTCAAAAATGGTCTACATACAGGCTTAATGAAATATACCTCACCTAAGATGGAGATATAGTTAAGGCCACAGACTGCACCAGGTAGTTTAAAATGGCAACCTAATGAGCCCCGTTAGAAACTGATCATAGTTACTAACAAAAGTTTCTTTGTAAAATGATCAAGGATTGTGAATCCCTGTGTTTTAACCCAATCACAGGGGTGCATAGATAATAGCTCTCACTTTCCTTTGGGATGGCACTGATGAGTAATGTTCTTGACGCTCTGTAATCCCTGTGGTGGGAGACCACCCCGAGCACAGTGGGACTGAGAGGTCCAAGGCTAATGCCCAGCAAGGAATAAAGTATGAGCAATAGTGCACTGCATATGAGTGTGTAATTCTGAGACAGCTGGTTGACAGTAAGTCAAGTCAAGAGAGTTTATTGTCATGTGTCCCAGATAGGACAATGAAATTCTTGCTTGTTGCAGCACAACAGAATATTGTAAACAAAAATACAGAACAGTTCAGTTCAATATACACATAAATAAGCAGATAAAGTGCAATCGGCTGTTACAGTTCAGAGTCTGTTTGTTGGTGAGTTTAATAGCCTGATGGCTGTGGGGAAGAAGCTGTTCCTGAACCTGGATGTAACAGATCTCAGGCTCCTATACCTTCTGCCCGATGGTATCGGAGAGATGAGTGCGTGGTCGGGATGGTGTGGGTCCTTGATGATGTTGGCAGCCTTTTTGAGGCAGTGACTGCGATAGATCCCTTCGATGGTGGGGAGGTCAGAGCCGATGATGGACTGGGCAGTGGTCACAACTTTCTGCATCCTTTTCCACTCCTGGACCCTCAAGTTGCCGAACCAAGCCACGATGCAACCAGTCAGCATGCACTCTACTGTGCACCTGGAGAAGTTTTCCCTTAGACCTGCTGCCGTTCTAAATGGTAACAGTTAGGATGTTGGGAAGCGCTGCAGAAAACACCTTGCTGTAGCATAATTCAGAATCAGACATAATTCAGCCACCGAGCATCGATGGCAGAGGCGGTAAATGTTTGGGATATTAGCAAGTGAGGAGGGCTGCTTCCTCCTGGATGATGTCAAGCTTCTTAAATATCTTTGGATTATGTTCATCCAGGTAAGTGAAATATTTCATCACAAACCCATGAGGTGGTAGAAGTGATAGTGTGTAGAAGAGAGGGAGCGAGGAGGTGGATGATATATTGTAGGATAGCAAGCTTCTGACCTGTTCTGACCTGGCTTTATATGGCTGGTCCAGTTATGCTTCTGGTCAGTGGGAACCTTTGATAACTTGATGTTGCCAGATCCACTGATGAAGTTGCTGTTGAGTTTGTAAGAATGTCACTTGTTGAAGATTGTCCTTGCCTGGCAATTGAGTGACACAGTCTGAGGAAGGATCTAAACCCGAAACGCCGCCTATTCCTTTCCTCCAGAGATGCTGCCTGGCTCGCAGAGTTACTCCAGCCTTTTGGGTTTATATTTAATTGAGTGACACAGAAGTTATCACTTCATAAAACCATGTCTGAATGTTTTCCATCTCTCTGCGTGCGAAATTCTTTCATTGGTATTAAGGCAGCATTTAACCAAGTGTGACAGCAAATAACACTGATGAAAATCTACTGTCATTGAGATGAAAACTTCCCGCATACAAAGGGAAAATGTTATGGTTGCTGGGGGGGGGGGGGCTAATCATCCCAGCCCTAAGGTATCGTAGTGAGAGTTGACCAATGCCACTGCACTGACCTTCGTTCCATTACAAGGTCTGAAGTGAAGATGTTGACTGATGATTGCACACAGTCCAATTCCATTCAGAACTCCTCAGTAATGGTGACTACAATAGGGAAGCACTATTGAGAAGACTGAAGCAGGCATGTACGGAAATGCTTAGCCAGTGGTGCAGACTGCCAGAAATCCTGCAAGGAGGAGCGTGAAGGAGTTCTTCCACAAACATTCACGGGGCTTTGCACGTAATTAACAATCTTGATTGTTGAGCTGAGGAAGGCACTGCAGTCAGTGGTTTATGGGACCGGTGAGACAACACAGGCAGAAGCCACACAAATTCTCTACAAACTCGTTGAATATCTGACCGCACCCATTAAAATTTGCTCCCAGCCTGGTACTAACTATAGCATCATGTTTCTGCAAATGGCAATTAACATTGCCTTGGGACAATTCAGATGTCCTGACCCAAGGGAGTGTTGATGTCACTGTGGAGCATTCTATGATGACTGCATTTGTATTTCCAGCAGTCCCTTTGTACCTGTCTCAGCCAGCTCAGACTACTGCCCTTCATGTTGAGAAGGAGGCTGGGATGATAAACAGGGTTATGATTGATTTAACCAAATCAAGATCCACACCCCAATATATATAAAAGTGAATGTACAATACGTTTTATGGTGATTCCAGCCAGGAATCTACACAGTTTGCCAAGAAAGCCTAGGTTTCCATAGCATTTGGTCCCAGATTTCCTGTCCTTCCCCATTAACTTGGATGAGACAAGAGAGAGCATCAGACAGCAGCAACCATTGCCCTCAACTGCATGAGATCAGCCAGGCAGTCAGCAGCGATACAGAGACTCAGTATGAAGGTGAGGGACAGTTCTTAAAGTCCACCGCAAAGCAATGGTCAAACTTCATGTTGCACATCCACTACAATCTTCCACCACCACAGGGGAGCACAAAGGTGAATAGTTATTGGTGCTATCAGTGAATAGTAAATATGTTATTAATGTAGTTTGAGGACGTTTCTCTCACTTTGCAAAATCACTTTCCGTCCATTAACAGGTGAGCTCTTCTATGAAATTTAGACTATCACATTTCATTGACTGTGCTGGGGAATGGCTTCTATAATGGGGACATTGCAGTCATTGTGTGCATTTCTTTTTTCCTTTATTCACAGTTTGAGATTGACCTTGGCCATATTGGGGAGGTGAGCTCACTGTGGCTATTTCTAGATCAGTATGACGATCCTGATCTTTCCCTTCTACAAATGTAGTGTGCTTGTGAGGAAGTAACAGTAACATTTTTCTATGAGAGAAATAAGAATCTGCAGATGCTGGTTTACAGGAAAGATACTAAGTGCTGGAGTAACTCAGCAGGTCAGGCAACATCCCTGGTGAACATGGAGAGGTGACGTTTTGGATCGAGAACCATCTTCGGACTTAAACACAATATCCTGTCTGAGGAAGGGTTTCGACACGAAATGTCCCCTATTCACGTTCTCCAGGGATGCTGTCTGACATAGACACAAAATGCTGGAGTAACTCAGTGGGACAGGCAGCATCTCTGGATAGAAGGAATGGGTGACGTTTCGGGTCGAGAACCTTCTTCTGAAGTCTGAAGAAAGGTCTTGATCTGAAATGTCACCTATTCCTTCTCTCCAGAGATGCTGTCTTTCCTGCTGAGTTACTCCAGCATTTTGAGTCTTTCTTTGGTTTAAACCAGCATCTGCAGTTCCTTCCTACACATGTTGCCTGACATGCTGGGTTACTCCAACACTTTGTGTCCTTCAATGTTCACACCGTTGGGTTGTAGGCTACCCAAGCGGAAAATGAGGTACTGTTCCTCCTGTTCGCGTGAGATGTATCGTTAGTCAACACCGCTGTGTAGATTTCAGAGTGGATGAAAATCCATTTTGTTAGGAGGGATGTGTGACCTGAGGTGATCCTCGAGCATCTAACACAAGCAGACAACAGGCTACAAGCTGCTACCTTTTGCCGCCTTTCAAAAGCAGGAGGCATTCAGTGCAGGCATGGAGAAAGTGTGAATCCCTTCACAAAGGCCTGGTCTACATGGTGTTTAAGGCATCCTTAAACTGTTATCGCCAGTGCATTGGGATGGAGCAGCACCAAGTAACAGGATCAATGACTATGATCCCAGACATGGCACCTGATTTGAATGCCGTGGATGCAAATTTATTATAGAACAAAGTACTACACAGTTTCTTTGCCCATGATGTCTATGCCAACAACTGTACAAATTTTAACTGCAAATCTGCCTGCATAATAGTCTGTATCCCTCCCTTCCCTGCCTGTTCATATCAATATTGTATCTGCTTCTACACACCACCTGATAGTACTTTCGAGGCATCTACCACCCTCTGTATAAAAAAACTAGTCTTGTAAATCTTTAAACTTGCCACCTCTCACGTTAAACCTATGTTCTCCAATTTTTCTGGGGAAAAAAGACTCTGACTATCTTCAGTTTGAAGAAGACCCTTCTTCAGCTTCAGTTTGAAGAAGGGTCTCGACCCGAAACGTCACCTTCATTCAACTTCATTCCATAGATGCTGCCTCACTCGTTGAGTTTCTCCAGCATTTTTGCCTACCTCTGACTATCTAACCTATCGGTACTCTCAAAATTGTATGCATTTAGTTCTATCGGAATGCCCCGCAACTTCTGATGCCCCTGGGTAAATATTCTGAATTGGACCAAGACCTACTCATGGTTAAATACTTGTTAACCTGTTCTCCTTCTGGAGAACATCTTCTGCACCTTCTCCAAAGCCTTCGCATCCTAATTGTACTGATGTGATCAAATCTGCACACAATACTCCAAAATTGACCTCACCAAAGTTTGTTGCTGCCGCCGCATGACTTCTGGCTTTTGTACTCAGTGCCCCAACCGATAAAGACCAGTATGCTGTTCTCCTTCCTTATCACTATTTCCACTTCTGCTGCCACTTGCAGGGAGCTATGGACCTGCACTCAAGATCTCCCTGTACATCAATGCTCTCCAAGGTCCTGCTATTTACTGACTTCCTGAAGGCTTGTAGAGATAAATCAAATGCATTCTCTTCATCTAAGGCCTTCCCCTGGAGCTGCAGAAAACTTGCTTCCACTCAGGTTCTGTGGATCCTGTTGTGGCTGGTGACAAGACACTCAGTGTGAATGTCAAGGAGTGGGATCCCCCTATGCTTCCACAGATGGGCTGAGAATCAGAGCGATTGTGAGGTGGTCAATTCTTTCCACCCCTCACACAGGGTGCCTGTGTGCTCCTGATGCATGGTCTAAAGATTCTCAAAATTATCCTGAATGCTCCATCTCCACCTTGATCATCCTTCAGTTACATCCAGAGTGCTCCCATCATCAGGATGTGTGTCCAATGTCATCGGTAGTAATCTGACATCTATGAGGAAACAGAACCAAAGAGGCAGGAGAATGAACCAAGGGCCCGACGCACTGATAGTTATAAAAATATCCGTGGATTTCTGCAGGTATTTCGCTTCAGCTACCTCACCTGGTTGCTAAGGCAGTGCCTACATTATGCTAATGGCTATGCAAGAAAGTGTTGTAATTATGAAGCACTTTTCATAACCGCAGGACTTCTCAAGTGCTTTGCAGGCAATTATGTACTTTGGCTATTGAACTGTACTCACTGACAGGAAAGGACGGCACAGTGGTGCAGATAGCAGACCCACTGCTTTGCACCACCAAACACCCAGGTTGTTCCAAGTGCTCTGGTTTCCCTACCATGCCCCAAAGTTGGTCTGTAAATAAGCCACTGTAAGTTGTCCCTAATTTGTAAATGAGTGGTGGAATCGGGGGAGAGTCGATGAGAATGTGGAGACAATGATAAAAGGCATTAATGTAAGATTATTACAAATGCTGCTTGATGGTTGGTACCGACTCGGTGGGCTGAAGAGTCTACTTCTATACTGTGTATCTCTATGATTCGCACAGTAGTTATATGGAACGAGCTGTCAGTAGGGTAGTTGAAGCAGGTACTATAACAATATTTAAAAGGCATTTAGACAGGGCGATGGATCGGAAATGTTTAGAGGGATACGGACCAAACAAGGGCAGGGGAACTAGTGTAGATGGGGCATCTTGGCCAGCAGGGTCAAGTTTCCATGCTTTATAACTCTGACTCTATGATTGTATGGCCATGTATCAGAAACCCACCAACAAATATGCACTCTGCAACAATAATGTCAGAATGTCAAGAGAATGGCCCAGAACCTTTTATTGCTCAACACAAATTATGTGCCTCATGTCATGTAATTTCTCTGAAAAAAGTCTTTGGGAAAGATAAATCAAAAACTTTCCCTCAAGCCGAACATCAGCGGAATGAGAACAGAATACTGTGTGAAGCAAGACATTACGGGGAAAACTACGCAAGGCTCATTCCAATACCCAAGTCCCTGGGCCTCATGAACTTTTCAATTTTCCACCAGCGGGCCCACGACAGAATAATTTGTTGGTCTCTTCCACGCGACATATTTAATGCATCATGCAGAGGTAAATGAACCAGTAGGAAAGAAAGGAAACTCAATGCTAGCATTTATTTCAAGAGGGCTTGAAAACAAACACAGGGATGTAATGCTGGGGCTCTATTAGGCGCTGCTAAGGCCGCATTTGGAATATTGTGGGGAATGAGTAGGTTAACCCATGATGAGCGTTAGTCGGCACTGGGCCTGTACTCGCTGGAGTTTAGAAAAATGAGGGGGAACCTCATTGAAACATGCAGAATAGTGAAAGGCTTGGATACAGTGGATGTGGAGAGGATGTTTCCACTAGTGGGAGAGTCTAGGTCCAGAAGTTATTCCCTCAGAATTAAAGGACGTTCTTTTAGGAAGGAGATGAGGAGAAATTTCTTTAGTCAGATGGTGGTGAATCTGTGGAATTCTTTAACACAGAACGCTGTGGAGGCCAAGTCAGTGGATATTTTTAAGGCAGAGATAGATAGATTCTTGATTTGTACCGTGTCAGAGGTTATGGGGAGAAGGCAGGAGAATGGGGTTAGGAGGGAGAGATAGATCAGCCATGATTGAATGGCGGAGTGGACTTGATGGGCCATATGGCATAATTCTACTCCTATTCCTTATGACTTTATGACCTTAATCTGCTTCAGTGATGTTGGTTGATTAAATTAATTGTTCTATTTAAACTGATGTGAGAGAATAAAGAACATGATTAATATAATTCATGTCAATGGTTGCTTAATGGTCAGCATGGACAAAATGGGATGAAGAGCTTCTATGACTCCATGAGACATCTACTCTTACATTGAGCCGATGGGTTTCCTTCTTCAGTTATGGGAAGGCTCTCATGGATTCACCAAATTGAGGTACCTAGTATTGACTTGGATTTGATATGGGAGAACAATGGACAACAGTGTCCCTTGTATTCACTTACAAAAGCTCATCCAGACTGAACAGAGATGCATTGGGAAGGTCAAGGAGAGGGATTAAAGTCCACTGCAAAGCAATGGGTAGGTAAAAGGAACCGGAGAGAAATATCCTTATGGTTCCCAAACTTTGGAGTACTTGGTCTTTTGGGGGAATGTGGTGCACCAAAGTCAGACTATGGACTCAGACATTTGTTTAAACCTGTAACATCAACAATGCTCCGATGTGATTTTATCATGGAGTTGTTATAACAGAAGGAGGCCTTTGGGCCCATTGTGTTCGTGTTTGCTGTTTCCAAAGAAATGTAGTCAGTTTCAGTTCTTCATTCTCAGAGTGAGAGTGCCAGATCTGGATTTGAGTTGTGGACCCATGCTCAGTACCTGATTCATTCAGCCACACAGATACATCATCTGTCCATTCCATACGCAGATGCTGCCTGATCCAGTGAGTTCATCCAGCAGTTTGTTTTTCGATATATGAGATTCAATATCTGTGTGTGACTTTGTGTGTCAGATTAAATGTATGTTTGTGTGTGTGCATAAGAACCTTATCCATCACTGGGGTGCAATCAAATCCTAGTCCAGTGTTTCCCAATCAGAAGTCTTGGATAAACTTTGAGATCCGCACTCTTCTGAAGACCAGACACCGGGCATTCATGTCTGATGATACAGTGGTCTACAAGTCCAGATGCGACCTTGGTAAGGCCATCAAAAAGGCCAAAAGGGACCTGCTCCAAGCTGGAGGATGAGACAGATGTTCAGCAGCTGTAGCGGGGCTTGAATGCAGTCACCTCCCACAAGGCAAAATCAGGAGGTAGCTCGAATGTCGGCGAAATATCACTCCCTGACGAGCTCTGTGTTTTACGCACGCTTTGATAGGGAGAACGCTGATGTGCCTTCTCGGGCCCCCATTCGCTGTGATGGTATTTCAGTCACAGTCACAGAGGCCGACGTCAGAAAATCCTTCAGAGAGGTGAACCCTCGAAAAGCGCCTGGACCTGATGGTATACCCGGTCGTGTTCTAAAAGCCTGTGCGGACCAACTGGCTGGAGTTTTTTCGGACATTTTCAACCTCTCACTTCTGAGGTCTGAGGTTCCCACCTGCTTTAAAAGGGCATCAATTATACTGGTGCCAAAGAAGAGCAAGGTGACGTGCCTCAATGACTATCGACCAATGGCACTAATGTCGGTGGTGATGAAGTGTTTTGAGAGGTTGATCATGGCGCAAATCAACTCCTACCTCGACAAAAACCTGGATCAACTGCAGTTCGCCTACCGCCACAACAGATCAATGGTGGATGCAATTTCGCTGGCTCTCCACTCTGCTCTGGATCACTTAGACAATAAAAACTCATATGTCAGGCTGTTATTCATTAATTACAGCTCAGCATTTAATACAATCATCCCCTCCAAGCTGGTTACCAAACTTGCAGAACTGGGTCTCTGCGCATCCCTCTGCAATTGGATCCTCGACTTCCTCATTCACAGACAACAGACTATTCGTATTGGTAGAAATGTGTCAGCCTCGATAACAATCAGCACTGGAGCACCTCAAGGCTGCGTGCTCAGCCCCCTGCTGTACTCACTCTATACTCATGACTGTGTAGCCGGTCATAGTGCGAACTCCATCATCAAATTTGTTGATGACACCACTGTTGTGGGACGTATCACTGATGGGGACAACTCAGAGAATAGAAGAGAAATCGACTGACTGACCAATAACCTGGCTCTCAGCACAATAACCTGGCCCTCAACACCAGCAAAACCAAGGAACTGATTGTGGACTTTGGAAGGGGTAGGATGGGGACCCACAGTCCCGTTTATATCAACAGGTCGATGGTGGAAAGGGTCAAGAGCTTCAAACTCCTGGGCGTGCACATCTCTGAAGATCTCTCCCGGTCCGAGAGCACTGATGCAATTATAAAGAAAGCACATCAGCGCCTCTACTTCCTGAGAAGATTACAGAGAGTCGGTTTGTCAAGGAGGACTCTCTCTAACTTCTACAGGTGCACAATAGAGAGCATGCTGACCGGCTGCATCGTGGCTTGGTTCGGCAACTTGAGCGCCCAGGAGCGGAAAAGACTACAAAAAGTAGTAAACACTGCCCAGTCCATCATCAGCTCTGACCTCCCTACCATCGAGGGGATCTATCGCAGTCGCTGCCTCAAAAAGGCTGGCAGCATCATCAAGGACCCACACCATCCTGGCCACACACTCATCTCTCCGCTACCTTCAAGTAGAAGGTACAGGATCCTGAAGACTGCAACGTCCAGGTACAGAAATAGCTACTTCCCCACAGCCATCAGGCTATTAAACTCAACTCAAACAAAACTCAGAACATTAATAGACCATTATCTGTTTATTTGCACTTTATCTGTTTATTTATTCATGTGTGTATATATTTATATAATGGTATATGGACACACTGATCTGTTCTGTATTTATACCTACTATATTCTGTTGTGCTGAAGCAAAGCAAGGATTTCATTGTCCTATCTGGGCCACATGACAATAAATTCTCTTAAATCTTGAATCTTGAATCTTGAAGGAGCCTCGCGCTCATATTTTAGTCCCCCCCATCTGTTTGTTCTGAAATATTTGAGAAAGAACACTACTTTGCTGCTTTTTTTAACCCACTCCTCTTCCATGCATATTCAAGTTTGATCATTTTGGCAAAATATGTTTTTAAATGGCATACTTTGTACTTTTAGGGGTGGTAGCAGGGAATTGGCTTGGTTTCATATATCTGCATGGCAGTGTGTGCATGAGTGAGAGAGTGAGAGAGAATGTCTGAGAGATGGACACAGTCACTCACTCCATAAGATTGTGTGGTAGGAGAGGAAAAGGAAAAGGTATGTTCAAAGCCGCCTGAAAGAAGTGAGATGTGCCTACTGGCTTCAGGGGACCTACTGGTTATGCCAACTCAAATTGAAGAAGCAGCTTCTAGGATGGTATTGAGAGCCACAAGGCCATGAATTGAGACCACACAGAGACCCTGTACAAATCCCATTTCACAAACTAACCATTCAACCACCCCCTCTGCCACTGTCATTCGGCAGAAGAGTCTAAAGACTCCTACATGCACCTCATCCACCATCTCAGAACTCACAAAACCAGAATGAAGTAAGTCATCTTCAATCCTGAAGAACTGAGGGGGAAGAGGAGGTGTGTGTGTGTGCATGTGTGCTCACATGCATGTGTGCATGTGCATGTGTGCATGTGTGTATGTGTGTGTGTGCTTTTGTGTGTGTTTAGTTTAGTTTAGAGATACAGTGCGGAGACAACGCTAACCAGTGATACTCGCACACTAACACTATCCTACATATACTAGGGACAATTTACCATTATACCAAGCCAATTGGCCTACAAACCTGCACGTCTTTGGAGTGTGTGTGTGTGCATGCATGTGTGTGTGTGTCTGCCTGTGCGTACGTTTGTGCGTGTCAGTGTGTGTGTGCATATAAATTGAGACACTGAAGACTTCATTTTTTGTCTGGAAATGTTAGAATGTTATGTTGAGCTGGTAGATCAAGTAAATCAAATGTCTCTGTGGAGAGAAATGGACAAACAAACTTTCGAATCTGTCCTCCCTCCACAGATGCTGCCTGACCCATTGCGTTCCTCCAGCAGTATGCTTTTTAATGAATGAGATTCTGTATTGATGTGTGTTTATTTGATATTAAATGTGTTTGTGCATTTATACGTGTGTATATGAGATTGTGAATGTGTATGAGATTATTTGAATGTGGATGTACGTGTGTTTGTATGAACATGAGTGTGTATGTGTGTATGAGTGTATGTGTGTATATGAGTGTGTGTGTGAGTGCATGGATATGAGTGTGTGAATGAGATTGTGTGTGTGTGTGATTGTATGTATGAGCTTGATTGTGTGTGAGTTTCTCACTGGGAAGAGTGGGTAGTTAAATGTCATGTGCTTGTAACACATTTCTGCGATGCAATGACAAGTTTCCATGGAGGCCACATCATCGTCCTGAGTGTTTGCCAAGATCATTTAAATAATGATATTGTCACTTTAATTTGTTCACAATACTTTATTCTTCTTCGCAGCCAGCAATTTCCAACCACTCCTTTTCTCCAATCTGCCTTAAACTGATGGCTTGTAACTTATCATATGTTTCTTGCGAGTTGTAAAGGTTGTTCAATTTCTTTCCAAGACGGACATTGAACATGCACCAAGGCTGTGTGCAAACAGGTTGATCAACAACAATCAGAGCTATGCATTGCAGTTGGGTCTGAGATTTAACCTTGAGGTGGGAAATAGCTGATCTTTGTACGGCTGAATGGGGCTCATGTTTGCTCTACTTCAATACTACCTATCCTGAAACAAACCTTTGTGACCTTGTCCTTCCAAAGCGTAACTTCAACATTTTCACTGGGTTTATCAGCTCAACATAACATTCTAACACTCCCAGACAAAAAAAGGTTTTCTTTCTAACCCCCCCCCCCTCCCCACCCTATGATTAGAGTGCTCAGAGAACTGTTCCACTCAGCCTTATTCCCAGTTATCACCAACAAACATGATCAGTTTGCATTGGATTTCTCGATGCAAGTAACTCAGACAATTCAGAACATTTCCAACATAACTTGGGTGACAAACACCCGTCTTATTAAGTAGTTATTTATTTATTTACAGACTCCGTACTTTGCTGGCAAGGTTGGTGTTTATTGTCTAGCCCTGACCTGATTGCGTAAAGCAGTTAGGAATCAATTATGGCATACGGTCTGGATCACTTATCAGTTAAAACAGGTACAGATGGCAGATTTTTGCCTGAATTTTAACTGTTCAGTCGTAGTGGTGGGATTTGAACCAACCTTTGGATTAATGGTCTGGCTGTCACTCCTGTAACTGACCTGCTACTCTTCTGGTCCACATTATCAACATTGAACCTTTCACTTTCACACTTGAGGGAGTATCCATCACCTGCTTTGTGGAACCATCCACCTGCTCAGGTAACCATGCCCGGGGTAAGGTTTGAGTCAAGAGCTTCGAGAGTTATCACCTCAGTGATGCCTTCAGCATGACCTATAACTACTTCACCGTCTTAAGCTCAGCACATCCTCCAATTGCTGCAGTACACCTTTGAACATTTTAGAGTCATATAGTTATTCAGCATGGAAACAGGCCCTTCAGCCCTACTTGCTCATGCAAATCAAGATGCCCCATCTACACTAGACCCACCTGCCCGTGTTTATATAGAAACATAGAAATTAGGTGCAGGAGTAGGCCATTCGGCCCTTCGAGCCTGCACCGCCATTCAATATGATCATGGCTGATCATCCAACTCAGTATCCCATACCTGCCTTCTCTCCATACCCTCTGATCCCCTTAGCCACAAGGGCCACATCTAACTCCCTCTTAAATATAGCTAATGAACTGGCCTCAACTACCCTCTGTGGCAGAGAGTTCCAGAGATTCACCACTCTCTGTGTGAAAAATGTTTTTCTCATCTCGGTTTTAAAGGATTTCCCCCTTATCCTTAAGCTGTGACCCCTTGTCCTGGACTTCCCCAACATCGGGAACAATCTTCCTGCATCTAGCCTGTCCAATCCCTTAAGAATTTTGTAAGTTTCTATAAGATCCCCTCTCAATCTCCTAAATTCTAGAGAGTATAAACCAAGTCTATCCAGTCTTTCTTCATAAGACAGTCCTGACATCCCAGGAATCAGTCTGGTGAACCTTCTCTGCACTCCCTCTATGTCAATAATGTCCTTCCTCAGATTTGGAGACCAAAACTGTACGCAATACTCCAGGTGTGGTCTCACCAAGACCCTGTACAACTGCAGTAGAACCTCCCTGCTCCTATACTCAAATCCTTTTGCTATGAAAGCTAACATACCATTCGCTTTCTTCACTGCCTGCTGCACCTGCATGCCTACTTTCAATGACTGGTATACCATGACACCCAGGTCTCGCTGCATCTCCCCTTTTCCTAATCGGCCACCATTTAGATACCAGTCTGCTTTCCTGTTTTTGCCACCAAAATGGATAACCTCACATTTATCCACATTATACTGCATCTGCCAAACATTTGCCCACTCACCCAGCCTATCCAAGTCACCTTACTGTCTCCTAGCATCCTCCTCACAGCTAACACTGCCCCCCAGCTTAGTGTAATCCGCAAACTTGGAGATATTGCCTTCAATTCCCTCATCCAGATCATTAATATATATTGTAAATAGCTGGGGTCCCAGCACTGAGCCTTGCGGTACCCCACTAGTCACTGCCCGCCATTGTGAAAAGGACCCGTTTACTCCTACTCTTTGCTTCCTGTTTGCCAGCCAGTTCTCTATCCACATCAATACTGAACCCCCAATGCCGTTTGCTTTAAGTTTGTATACTAATCTCTTATGTGGGACCTTGTCGAAAGCCTTCTGGAAGTCCAGATACACCACATCCACTGGTTCTCCCCTATCCACGCTACTAGTCACATCCACGAAAAATTCTATGAGATTCGTCAGACATGATTTACCTTTCGTAAATCCATGCTGACTTTGTCCAATGATTTCACCACTTTCCAAATGTGCTGCTATCCCATCTTTAATAACTGACTCTAGCAGTTTCCCCACTACCCATGTTAGACTAACTGATCTGTAATTCCCCGTTTTCTCTCTCCCTCCCTTCTTAAAAAGTGGGGTTACGTTTGCTACCCGCCAATCCTCAGGAACTACTCCAGAATCTAAAGAGTTCTGAAAGATTATTACTAATGCATCCACTATTTCTGGAGCTACTTCCTTAAGTACTCTGGGATGCAGCCTATCTGGCCCTGGGGATTTATCGGCCTTTAATCCATTCAATTTACCCAACACCACTTCCCAACCTGGAGTGAAACCTGGATTTCACTCAATTCCTCCAACTCCTTTGACCCGCGGTCCCCTGCTATTTCCGGCAGATTATTTATGTCTTCCTTAGTGAAGACGGAACCAAAGTAGTTATTCAATTGGTCCGCCAATTAGTCCCACCTGCCCGTGTTTGGCCTCCATCACTCTAAACCTTTTGTATTTATCCAAATGTCCTTTAAATACTATTATAATACCTGCCACAACTCCTCTAGTAACTCATTCCATATAGCCACTACCCTCTGTGTGATAAAGTTGCCCCTCAGATTCC
Source organism: Amblyraja radiata (assembly GCF_010909765.2). Taxonomy (NCBI): domain Eukaryota; kingdom Metazoa; phylum Chordata; class Chondrichthyes; order Rajiformes; family Rajidae; genus Amblyraja; species Amblyraja radiata. The sequence continues at coordinate 15,008,515 of NC_045984.1, forward strand.
TATGAAATCTTTTCCCTATCACCTTAAACCTATTCCCTCCGGTTCTGATTCCTCGATTCTGGGTAAAATACTTTGTGCAATCACCCCATCCATCCTATTTACTCTACTTACAGGATCTTATACACCTCTATAACATCACTCCTCGGTCCAAGGAATAGTCCTAGCCTGCCCAACCTCCCCCTATAGTAAGTAAGTAAGTAAATTTTATTTATATAGCACGTTTAAATCAACTCGCGTTGAAACCAAAGTACTTTACATAGAAGAAATAATTAAGTTTCAGAATAGCTCAAAGCCTCAAGTTTTGGCAACAGGTTTTTGTTTTGTGAAAGTTATTTTACAGGCACATATTGTTCATTTGAGAAAGATTCTCTTAAAATAACACTTGTAAGTTCCTTCAGCGTGGGATGTCATAGTGGAAGTTTATATATATGTATATGGAAGATATACACATCAGACACCATTGCAATGCTGAAGCAATAGATTGGTTAAACTTCTAAGCTACTTAGTGTTTTTATTTCTTATAATTTAATTAGGACAGCACGGTGGTGCAACCGTGGGGTTGTTGCCGTACAATGCCAGAGACACTGGTTCGATCTTGGCTATGGGTGCTATCTGTATGGAGTTTGTTAATTCCACCTACAAGGCTTCTTTAAGAACGAGCTATCACTTTAAGAGAGAGCTATCACTTTGAGAGGGAACTATCACTTTAAGAGGGCTATCACTTTAAGAGGGAGCTATGACTTTAAGAGGAACTATCACTTTAAGAAGGTATCACTTTAAAAGGGAGCTATCACTTTAATGATGTATCACTTTAAGAGGGAGCTATGATGAAGAGGGACCTATCCTCTTTAAGAGGGAGTTATGACTTTAAGAGGGGGTTATGATTTTAATAGGGAGCTAATGACTTTAAGAGGGAGCCATGACTAAGAGGGAGCTATCACTTTAAGGGGGCGCTATCACTTTAAGGGGGAGCTATCACTTTAAGGGGGAGCTATCACTTTAAGAGGGAGCTATCACTTTAAGAGGGGGCTATCACTTTAAGGGGGAGCTATCACTTTAAGGGGGAGCTATCACTTTAAGGGGGAGCTATCACTTTAAGAGGGAGCTATCACTTTAAGAGGGGGCTATCATTTTAAGGGGAGATGGATCTTTGGTCACGTGAGGCCAAACTTTTTCTTCCCGCGCCCGCTGCGTGCGGCACGCGTGCTGACGTCAGGAGGGGAGCGTTCGGGGGACGTCAGGACGCCGTGGTTTTGAATGACATCACCCCTCGGCGGCTGCTAATGCTGAGAGTGGAGAGAGAGGCAGAGACACAGAGAGCAGGGAGAGTCTGCAAGCAGCAACACACACACAACCACATTGGGATTACACTGCGCTGCATAAAAGGGATTATTCACCAGGAAAATGTAAAGGCAAAGCAGAAATATTTCACCAGGTAAATGTTTGCTTTTCTCTTTCCCTTCCCCATTGCAATGCACTGATTTGTGTGGAGATTTGAGCAGGAGGGGATTTAAATCCCTTTGTATCCCCGCTGTGATGGGGTTTTTTTTGCACTTGGTTTCTTTGCAAGGGTTTTCGTGTGTTGCAGCGACTGCAATACCCTGATCGGGAGATGCATTTTTTTTTCGGGGGAGGGGGGGTGATGATCGGAATTGTACTGGAGGAGCTTTTACTGGGTTGACTCTTGTCTGAAGAAAGACCTTGTACAGAGCGCATAGCTTTGTCGTAGAGGACTCGGGAGGTGAGGTGCTTGGGCTGATGTGGCGACTCGCTCTGTTCCTGTGTGTGTGTGTGGTTGGGGTCTAGGGGGGAGTGAAGGGGTGAAGCAGCATCTGTACAGGTTGTGAGCGAGGGGTTGCAAGGTACACGGTCGCTTGTACCTGAACGAGTGCAGGGACGGGATCTTGGAGAGGGGGAGATGAACTCCAGCGGTGCTCTTCGCTGATGGACCGGCAGATTGCAGAAAAGAGGAAAGACCCTTGCCATTTGTGGAGGATAGACAGTAGATTGAAGGGAACGGTTTTGCGAAATCTCGCCCCTAAACACTTTGCATGGAGAAAGAAATCGCACACCCTGATGTTACTCCACTGGTCGCTTCTGGATAGTCAGCATCAATTAACAATATGTTGACTTGGTTTACCCAGGGTTGATTTTGATTAATTATTGGTTAACTATTGATTTGTTTGTTAACGTTTACCTTGCACTGTCCCGTTGCCTCTGTCGACGATGCGTAAATATTTTAGGTACAGGAGATTGAGCCAGGGATGGATTCTGCCGCACAACTTGACGTTTTGGTCTTGCATTAGCTAGCGGTGATGGGCTGCAGGTCGGCGGCGGCAGAGAAACTGAGTTTTATTTTGAGCACCGGAGGGCTTGAAATAAGCAGTGAATAGAGAGATATGCTAATCGTTACACGCGAGGAGGGTAGGGCAGACTATTCCCCCCCCCCCCCCCCCTTAACAAAAAAAATACCAAACAAAGATCTGGAGAATCCGAGTAGAAATCCTCCCTGTTGAGAATGGCCGAGTTGATGGATTAACTTGATTGCATGCAACTCGTGCGGGCTTCATCTTTGAGGAAGGGAATGATACGGATCAAGTGTACACATGGATCGCTGGCTCAGTACACAACGAAAGCGATCACTTCCTTTTTTTTTAACTTCTGGCCGAAGGCGAGTTGTCTTAGACGGAGGAGATGAGGTGTTATTTGATCTTCCCCACTGCAACCGAACCTCCTCCTGTTTGCTGGCGTTTAATGCTGGCGCAAAAATAGACTTGGAGAATCGCCTCCATTGACCTCGTACACTGGATCAATCAGCTGGGTTTCTCTCGTTGGCGGTGGATGGAGAGAGTGGAATAGCATCACTTAAATAGATGTATTTGTTTTCACTGTGTATCTGTACACCGGTATTAATAAGCCATATAAACATGTCTATCAATGACAACTCTTCGCTGTTTAAGGGGGGGATCATCGAAGAATAAAGTCTCTTTTCCTGAAAGATATTTTAGTGCTAAAGTCAGCCTGCACTTTATTGGAGAAATGTGATTAACATTGATTTTTTTTCTCTTCCTCAAATCACGGCGCTATGAAAATGAGCTATGGTTCGGCATTCATTATTGCGATTGTGATTCTAGAGATTTCAATCGACTAATGTCTCCCCCACCCCATTCTCATCCCCTCCTCCCCACCTCGCTATCTATCCACCTTCTGATCTGATACAACCTAATCGGTTGAAACAGGTGCCGCAATTAACCCCCGCGTGTCCTAACGTTGTGTCCGCAACTTTTTTTCCCCCTCAAGCTCCTGATTTGTATTCGAAAATACAATTGTTTACGGACCGAAGTAGTGGTCCAAATCTGACATTTCATCAATATACGGACACACACACACTTTCGCAATTACACAGGCAGTCACAGACATTCTCTCACACACATTCTCTCTCTCTCTCTCTCTCACGCACACGTACACGGGTATCCATCCACGGGCATTTTCTGACACGCACATACTCTCACTCACACACGGACATTCTCTCACACACATGTACACGCACATACTCTCACTCACACACACATATACTCACACAAACACAAACATCCTCTCACACACGCATATTCACACACAAACACAAACATCCTCACGCACGCATATTCACACACAGACACAGACACACACACACATCCTCTCGCACACTCATTTTCACACACACACAATCAAGCTACAAGCCAGTTTATCCGTGGAATTTCCGAGCCAAAGAAAATTATCTTTTGGAACTTCGAAGCAGTTAAAACGTGTTCCCGAAGATTTAGCACTAGTTTCCAGTGTGCCGGGAGGGAACAAAAGCTGCTCCCTTACATTCGTGACAGTCACTGTAAACAGTAATTTCGGGTAACCATGATTGATCGGGTGTCGTGCTTCAGTATATTTTACCTCCGGGATGAAGTCACTAATTATTTCAATTGATGGTCAGTGAAGTCGATATTTCACCGCCCTCTGTCTGACTTGGTCGGTGTCTCTCCGCCGTTCAAGAGCCGGAGTTTAAAGCGAGCCATCTCACAGCGTTGGAGGAAAAAGTGCTAGCATAGCAGCTCGTCATCCGTGTGCTGGGCAGATGTTGGGGCCGAGTGGAGGGTTTGGTGTGGAAGCAGATGCCGAGAATATCTCGCCTTGTGTAGACTGTACCTCGCTCAAGGACAGGCGGGTCCGCGCTGCCGGCGGTAGAGAGCGGGTTGTGGGATCAGCGGCTTGTTTCTGGTCGGTCAGCCGAAGAGACCTTTCCACCCACCTTCCTCCCCCACCCATTCCTGCCTCACCCACCCCAGCCCTGTCCCGGGCCCGGTGACTTTGTTCTGCTAGCGCTGACTTGAAGCTCCACCGATATTAGTGGGCGTTCCACGCCCCAGGACCTGTAACACCTGGGACAGGCACAAAATGCTGGAGTAACTCAGCGGGACAGGCAGCATCTCTGGCGAGAAGGAATGGGTGACGCTTCGGGCCGAGACCCTTCTTCAGACCTGCCAACGGGTTTATTAATCGGTGCGAAGTCTGAAGGAGGGTCCAGACCCGAAACGTCGCCTATCCATGTTCTCCAGAGATGCTGCTCGAAACTGCGGAGTGACTCCAGCATTTTTGTGCCTGCGGTTCCTTGTTATTATATTAATAATCGGTGCGGTGAGTGGGGGCTTTACTCAAGACCGCTCTGCCACCGTTGGTGGAAGTTAATAATCCCCTGGTCAGATGGATTCTCATCGGTGTCTTGGTCAATATCGACAATGTGTTTGACCCATGTTAGACTGTTAGACAAGGCCTACAGAACCGGTGCGAACGGAGCTAACCGGAAACCTCGTGCCCCTAAAGATGCCCGTGGCTCTTTGTCCGGGCAGTGGATGCACTTGGTTAGGGTGGATGCTTGGGGCAAGGGTGGGTGATTGTCAGTGGGTGTCCTGGGTATGGATGGTTGTCTGAGTCAATGGGTGCCTGGAGGGAGGGTGGATGATTGTGTCAGTGGGTGCCCAAGGTGAGATTGGGTGTATGAGTCAGTGGGTGCCCTGACTAAGGATGTGTGTTAGGATCAGTGGGTGCCCAGGGTGAGGGTGGACATTGTGGGCTGAGCGTGGTGGGGGGGGGGGGGGGGGGGGTGAGTGAGATGCCCATGCCCGTTACAGAATCAGCAGCATTACAAATGGCGATAGGAAAGGTGACAATCAGTGGAAAGAATGGATGGAGGTTGCGGGGGGGCAGAGGGAATTCCTACACCTGTTGGTGTCAAATGACTTGTGCAAATGATCTGCTTACAGATGTTCATCTGGAAGAACATCAACAGCTCTGTGACTCCCACTGGAGCCTCTGGGGATGGGCTAGGCCCAGGGTTCCCTCTCCCAGGGAAAGACCTGTGGAGTGTGCGGTGACACAGCAGACACCAGGCGCTGAGCTGATGGTGTTTGGGGTTAATGCCCGGGTGCTTTGAGCTGGGATTGCTCTCCCTTGCTGAGTTCCAAGCAGGGGTTGGGGCAGTGACTCCCGGCATTGCCAGGAAAGGTCACCTGTTCCTTCTCTCCAGAGATGCTGCCTGACCTGCTGAGTTGCTCCAGCTTTTTGTGCCTTCCTTGAGGTCAAGTTGTGCTGAAACCAGGTTTGTTGAATTTGTACGCTACGTTAATCAGAAATGCCAGCGAATTTGCTGCTCCCGTCCCGGTCACAGTGGATGCCGGGCCTGTCACCTTCCTGCCTGTCCCCTTGGGCTGGTGCACTGATGGTGTTTCCCTTCTACCACAGAGGCAGTGTCTGACCCATCAGCCCAGCCTCTCGGCACAGAGCAGGGATGGAGGGGCGTGGGGAGTGGAAGGAGTATCTCCTAAAGCTAGACGGGGATGTATTGAGGCAATTGTGGTGCAGAGGGCAAGAGAGGGACGTAGTGGGTGAGCCGAACGTACAGCAGTAGAGAAAAAGGCACAAAGTGCTGGAGCAATCTGCGGGCAGGCAGCATCCCTGGAGAAGACATAGATAGGCGACTTTCAGGTCGGGACCCTTTTTCATACTGATTGTAGTAGGGGGGAGAAAGCTGGAAGACAGTTGAGGAAGCAGGCCAAAGTCTGGCAAGTACTGCACAGAGTCACAAGCCCTTTGGTCCACGATGTCCATGCTGAATATGTTGCTAAATTAAACTATTGTCCTCTGAAATGCTGGAGTGGGACACAAAAGCATGCAGGATGGAAAAGTACCAAGGGCAAAGGTTGTTAAGAGTGATAATTTGTGGCATGGAAATGGGATCTCTTCCTGAGCATGAATCATAAAGCCTACTGCTGAATGTTTCTGAAAGGCTGCAGTACTGGCCACTGCCACCGGATGTCCCTAGCAGTCTGTGCTTGTGGTTCCCAGTGAAAGTGACCTGGCCCTGTGATGAAGGACAGGGACACCACTGGACCTGAGATGCCCTTTTGCTCATGTCTGTCTGTTTGGGCTCGACAGCAGCACACCTGGCTTACGAGGCCAAAAGTTATGTTCAAAATTCAGCACGTCACCTCACTTGTAAACAATCTGCTGGAGGAACTCAGCCGGTCAAGTAGCATCCTTGTACGGAAAGATAAGTATCAACATTTTGGGTTGAAGTCTTGCATCAGGACAGCTGCCTAATTGATCAGTCCAGAGCTGGACTGTGGGGCTATAGGAAGGACCTACTGATAAGCTAGTAACAGGGAACACCAGATACTGGTGCAGAAAAGTAGACACCAAGTGCTGGAGTAACTCCGCAGGTCAGGCAGCATCTCAGGAGAACATGGATAGGTGACGTCAGGACCCTTCTTCAGATGCTTCACGTTAAGACTCTTCGCATTAGGACTCTTCTGAACTCAACCTGAAAAGTCGCATGGCCATGTTCTCCTGAGATGCTGCCTGATCCATTGAGCTGCTCCTAATAAGCTGTTCCAGATCACACACACAAATTAGCAGCCATGTTTGATTACATCGTAACTGTGGCCGTGTATTGAAGAAACCCATTGTCTCTGCAGTCTTCTGAGGTCATGGAAGGAACTTTAAAGCAAACTTGGATATGTTGAGGAGGATTTGGCCCAACTATATTTTGACACTTTACAACAATGTATTTGTATTGATTTCTGTTTCCCTGATGCCCATCTCACCCTTCTGCCCTCCTGCTTATATTCGCTGGTCCCTACACCTAGGGCACGGCTCCAACTTGTGCAAGCATAGTTGAATGTTTCACTGAGCTCCTTGAATATTCTCAAAATGTCATAATCCACAGCTCCCAATCCTGATTGCACCAAAAGGTGCAGTTAGTAGTGGGAGCTTTGGGTGACAGCATTCTCTATTCATTCCCTGGTCCAGGTTGGCAGAGGTGATGTTTCTACGCCTCATTTTTACTCCTACATGATGCTCATTATTAATTTGGATGAGGTGGATTTGTTATAAAGAAATGAAATGGCACCTTTTAAGTTAGTTTAGTGATACAGCAGGGAACAGGCCCTTCAGCCCACCGAGTCCATGCCAACCAGTGATCACCCTGCACACTAGTACTATCCTACACACTAGGGACAATTTACAATTAGTGTTGGAGGAAACCGGAGCACCCGGAGAAAACCCACACCGTCACAGGGAGAACATACAAACTCCACACAGACAGCACCATTGGTCAGGATCAAACCTAGCTTTCTGGCACTGTAATACAAGATACATTTATTTGTCACTTGTGCCAGTTGGCACAGTGAAATATGATCACCATTGCAGCAACTCTACCGCTGCGCCACTGTGCCACCCTATACTATGCTACTCCTCCATACCATGCCTTTAGAAGTCATGCAGCCAGTGAATTCTTCAGAGCACCCAGGCACGATTGCATAAACTGCAGACTGGCTTGTGGCATTAGCCATGTCCCCAGCCAGATTGTCCGCATGGTCTCTGACCTAGCATTGGTTGGTGAGAATGAACACTGATCTCTCCCCTGACGGAAGCCTGCTGGTTCGGGTACCTCTATGGTTGTTGTGGAAGTGCAAGGATCGTGTGATGGTCTCCACCGTCAAACAGCTCGTGACACTCAATACTTTCAGTGTTATGAATATTTGGCCAGGCAGTGGTTAATGGATGCCTTGTGTCCTGATGTCAGTCCACGTACTGGGGGATAATAGCGGGAAATATTTCCACAGGATATCATGGTGAGGTTCTGCAACCTTAAGAAGCTTTGTGATTTTTTTTTTTTGTTTGGTTTTAAAGCTAAATTTCGTAATCCTATAATTTTGAACCTTTCAATGCTATTACCATGGCGTCTGTGGCAGTGGTGATGCAGAATGTCTGGCTTATTGGCTGCTCTGTGGCTACTGAAGCAGACAGTAATCTGACAAATGATGGAGGGTGCGCTGTACCGGGGCTCTTGCTGCTGTAGCCATCACTCATCCATTTAGTCAAAGGGAGGCAGTGATCACGAGTAACAAAGAGCCCTCCTGTTCTGGTGGCCTGCGCTCTTTCACCCCCTGCTCATCTCCGGCTGTGCCTTCCAACTCTCCAACCTGCCGCAATGAGGTGCAACCGTGGGCCGCGGGGGACTTGAATGGGGGTGAGGTGTGAGGCAGTGCAGCCGAGCATGCTGCAGATGTCACAGCGGCAATCGATTACCACGCAAAATGACAGGAGCAGTCGAGAGGCACAGAGTCGGGCAGTGCAGAAACAGACGCTGCAGCCCATGGAACCCGTGTTGACTATCGAACGCACATTTACACCTCCCACTTTATTTTATTCCCACCAACTCCCCCATATTGCCACTCACCTGCACCCTTGGACACTCTGTGGCCAATGAACACCCACCCACCTGCCTTCGGGATGTGGGAGGAAGCCCACGTGTAAACAGGCGGAACGTGCAAACTCCACGCAGTCAGCACTAGAGATCAGTATTGAACTTGGGTCACTGCAGCTGTGTGGCACTGGCTGTACTGGCTGATAGACACAAAGAGCTGGAATAACTCAGCAGGAAATGGATGGGTGATATTTTGGGTTGGGACCTTTTTCATTCAGAGATGCTGGCTGACTGACTGAGTTACTCTAGCACTTTGCGTCTATCTATGGTATAAGTCTAGATAGTTCCAGTTTTACAGTTCTTTGTTTCAACAGCTGTACTGGCTGCTCTACTATGGTGGTTCTTTAGTTTGATGAGTTGTCTTGATCTACAGTGCAGTTGTGTGGGTGTTGCTATGTATGAATCCTGTATTTTATTTTATTCAGCCTTAAGATTGAGGTATGGTAAAAATGATTCACTCAGTGGGTGAACCTTTTGAATTTCCTGTCTGGCAAACTCAAGAATAATATCTTTCCTGCTGTTATCAGACTCTTGAATGGACCTCTCTTATGCTTGGGATGAATTCCCCATCGTCCAATCTATCTTGCTGCAACCCCTGCACTTTTTTTAATCTGCACTTTCTCTATGTCCTGTACCCTGTTTATTTTCTCTTTTGTACTAACTGATGTACGTACAGTATGGTATGGTATTGCGTATGGTATGATTTGCTTGGATATCATACAAAACCAAATCTTTCACTATATCACAGTACAGGTGACTATATCAAACCAAAGACAATATCAAAAATAAATAGCATGAATAAAACAATAGCAATACCAGTGAGCCATGAGGTTCAGTCATCAAGATCACTTAAAACAGAGGCTGAACATTTTCTGGACATAAAGGCTATCAAGGGATATGAGGATGGTACAGAAAAATGGTGCAATCAGGATTCATGAGAGAAAAGTCAAGTCAAGTTAAGTCACTTTTATTTCTATAGCACATTTAAAAAACAACTCTCATTGACCAAAGTGCTTTACATTGGTGGAGGTACTAACGTTATACAACAGTGGTTCATAGATTAAGTACATACATAAATACATACATATAGCCCTCCCTCAGAGGACATCAAGAAAGGCTTGAGAGTAAAGATGAGTTTTAAGTCTCGACTTAAAAGAGTCGATGGAGGGGGCAGTTCTGATGGGAAGAGGGATGCTGTTGGTAAGCCACATGATCCCTCAAATCTTCCCTGCCATTCAATATGGTTTCTAACCTTGGCGACTGAATGGCTCCCATCACCTCTTTACATCTTGAAGGGCAGAACGGCAGGCTCGAGCAGTCAAGAAACTGGGGCAGGGATCCATTTGTCATCTGTAGTGACTGTTGCAGTTATGCCTCCTGTTTTCACCTCACGAGAAGGGTCTTTGTACAGATCCATGTCGTTCTTTTCCCATGAGGGGGCTGTTTTATTTCGAGTGTTGGGGGAGAGTAACGCTCCCGTGGGTTTGTGTGTTCTTGTAACCGGAGCAGTTTGAAACACATGTTCACTGCTGCTCCATGATCAAAAGGCGGTCAGGTAGTCTTTCCCTCTCCTCGTTCAACGTGACGCCACTGAGATGTCCTTGCACCGCACTGCAGCAAAGGGCTGGTATTTTAACCTGTCATTTTAATCACACAGAGAGGGCCAGATATCGCAATGATGCAGGTGGTCTGAGTAAGCGAGCGGAAAAGCATCCGAGCCAGGTGATGCAGGAGAAGCACTCACGATAATTAAATGGACAGGGGCGGTGAGTCATTGCTTGCGGGCAAAGACATCACCAGCGAGGCTCCCATCTCCCCATGGAGTGGAGAAGGTTTCCATTGCCAAGGTTGTCGTTTGCGTGCCGATCCTTCACCCCCAGGGCCCTCGCAGCCACCTGGGGCTCGCCGCGGAGGAGAGAAAGCACAAACAGAAGGACTAACGTCATCAGAGCTTCTCTCGCTTCTTCAAGCCAGGCTGAGGAGATGGACGGGGCTGTTTGCCAGCTGAGTTAGTCATAGTCATACAATGTGGAAACAGGCCCTTCAGCCCAACTTGTCCACACCGGCCAACATGTCCCAGCTACCCTAATCCCACCTGCCTGCATTTGGCCCATATCCCTCCAAACCTGTCCTTTCCATGAACCTGTCTAACTGTTTCTTAAACATTGGGATAGTCCCTGTCTGGACTACCTCCTCTGGCAGCTTGTTCCATACACCCACTATCTTTAGTGTGAAAAATATGCCCCTCTGATTCCTATTAAATCTTTTTCCTTCACCTTAACCTTTGTCCTCTGGTCCTCGATTCACCTACTGTGGGCAAGAGACTCTGTGCATCTCTACCCAATCTATTCCTCTCATGATTTTATACTGTCCGCGCGGAATTGGTTCTGTTGTGTACTACTGGGTGACGTGCCACTGTCTTGAGGGTGACGCATCACTGCATGTTAGAGGGTGCTCTGAGATGCAATCAAAGGTTGAGATTCCCAGTAGGCCTTTATTTTAATTTTCCCCAGTGTGCATTCAATCCTATTTTCATGCTCTGTACCCCATTCCCTTTGCAATCCTTAACTTTGCAAGCCACTATCGGAGAGGTAAGTGCAAAATGCTGGAGTAACTCAGCGGGACAGGCAGCATCTATGAATAGAAGGAATGGGTGACGTTTCAGGTCGAGACCCTTCTTTAGATCTAAGAGGTTACAGATGAGCGGAAAGATTGAACAAGCTGAGTCAAATATTTCGTGCTATAATCTGAAGCTGGCCACGTGGAACAAAATGTGGACCTTGGGCTTTGGACGTTGGTCTGGATTTTTGATGCAATGGCTTTGAAGTGGCCAAAGTAGAAAAACCATCTCTAAGCTTTCTGGAATAAACTACTTGGATAAGGAAACATTCACTGATCTTGAACTTAATTCCCAGCATTTACAACAGTGTGGAAGCATTTCACCTGGTTAATCTTCTACCTACACAGACCTTTCTTGTGCATCGGAACTCTGCTTTTTTTGACGAGGATTTTCCTCCTCTTTATCACTTGCAATGTATCTCACTTTCCTATGTCATTCACACCCTCTGCCCCTCTGACCCCTTGCCCATCTCAAATGGTGTGTGTGTACGTTGTTTACCTCCCAACCTTGCATTGTCTCCCCTCTTGTGAGTCCCTTTCTTTCTCTTTCACAGGCGTACACAATATCTAGTCACAGATTCATCAACACAGTCTGAAGATGGGTCTCCACCCAAAACGTCACCTATTCCTTTTCTCCAGAGGTGCTGTCTGACCTGTTGTGTTACTCCTGCTTTTGTGTCTATCTTCAGTTTAAAGCGGCATCTGCAGTTCCTTCCACACTCTGCCACACCACAGTGTGGAGAGGGTGTCTCTCTCGCTCTTGACGTGATTACCGTGTAGAAACAGCTTCTTTTTTTTCCTGCTCACTCTAATCCTTTGGCACCAATTAAAGTTGGAAAAGCAGTGTTGATTTGTGACCCCCTGAACTCCCAGCATCCCAGCATGGAGCCACACAGCAACACTGGGTTGGTCCCGTCACTGCAGTGTGCAATAGGTGAGAACAGAATGGAGTTAAGAGTACCAAGAAAGCAGAATGTTGACTGACAGGATTTACCCATCTGCACAATCCAGGGATTTCTTGACCTGAAAGTTTCAGAATCCGTAATGTCCCCTTGTCAGTCAAGTATTGAAGAGAGCTCTGCTCAGTACAATACTGACAATTAAAAAGCGGTAGATGCTGGAAATCCAAGAATGCTGAAAAGACTCAGCAGGTCAAGCAGCATATGTGGAGAGACTCCTGATATACCCCAGTTGAGGTGGAGGGGCAGGGGCAAAACAGCCTAGGGGCAGCACAGTGGCGCAGCGGTAGAATTGCTGTCTTGCAGCACCAGAGACCCAGGTTCAATCCTGATTACATCTGCTGTCTGTGTGCATTTTGCACGTTCTGCCTGTGGCCGCGAGGGTTATTTTCCCCCACGTGATCTGGTTCCTTCTCGCATTGCAAAGACGTTTGTTGGTTTGCTGGTTAATTGTCCTCTGTAAATTGCCCCTAGTGTCTAGGATGCAAAAGTGAGATAACATGGAACTAGGGAATAGGTGATCGATGGTCGGCATGGACTCAGTGGGCCAAAGGGCCCGTTTCCATGCTGTATGTCTAAAACACTCTCTTAAACAAAACTAATTCAACTGTCAAGCACCTATTCGCACTATTCCAGTTTTATTCTCCCCACATTCCCATCAACATGTCCCCAGATTCTACCAACTCACGAGGATCTGACTGACTGCACCAGCAGCCAATTAACCGATCGATTCACACTTGTTTGGGATGAAGGAAAAAAACAGGAGGAATCCCATTCTATCGCAGGGTGAACATGCAAACTCCACACAGACTGCACCAGCAGTGAGAATAAAGCGGAGGGGTGCAGCCTGTTGTAGCTGCATCAATGCTGTGCTTCCTGGATGACGGTTGCGCAGTGGTAGAGTTGCTGTCTTACAGCGCCAGAGACCCAGGTTCGATCCTGACTACAGGTGCTGTCTGTACGGAGCTTGTACGCTCTCCCCATGACCCCATGGGTTTTCACCGGGAGCTCCAGTTTCCTCTCACACTCCAAAGATGTACAGGTTTGTCAGCTATTTGGCTTTGGTAAAATCGTATATTTTCACTAGTGTGTGTGTAAGGTAGTGTCAGTGTGCGGCGATCGCTGGTCGGCGCAGACTCGGTGGGCCGAAGGGCCTGTTTCTGCGCCATATCTCTAAGCTAAAAAAACAAAACAGTGCGCACAAGCCCATTGAATGTATCAGTGGCGATTTGCAGCACTCGGACACTCCTCCCTTTTGAGTCCGTCACCTTTTGATGAACGGAAATAACCAGAGCAGCAACCGAGGTGGGAAGGGACTGAAAGTCACCCATGGATCTCTGTTAACCCGACACCAGTAGAAGTAATCGATTAATCATTGTGTCGCCGTGGCAGCTGCTGGCGACACGCTTCAGTAGCCCACACAAGGACTGCCACCGCTTCCCATTCTCCGCTACAGTGAACTGGTGCCTTCAGAGCAATAAAGTCTTCGCCAACGCGGCTATTATCCTTTAAGTCTTCATTAACTCTCCTCGATTAACAGGTTTAATGAATAAAAATTGCTGCTGCAATGAGCCAGGATTGAGTCGGCCTGGCTCAGCCTCTTTGTTTCGTTGGTGGAACTCGGCGATTTGTCCTCGTGATTTTTTTTTAATTGGATTTGTTTCGCTGTCTGTTCTACACCCTGCACCTCCCCTCGCCCCTTTCCAATCCTATTCTCCATGTCTCTTTACAACATAGGCGCCCGGCAATTCAGCCCATTGGGTCCATGCTAGTTTATGCTCTATCCCATTTTCCTGTTAGAATATGGGAATACAGCACACAGCTCATAATGCTGTAGTAACTCAGAGGGATCAGGCAGGATAGCATCTCTGGAGAGAAGGAATGGGTGACGTTTCGGGTCGAGACCCTTCTTCAGACCAGCTCATCCATGCTGAGAAAGAAGCCCATTTACGCTAGTCCCATTTGCTCATGTTTGACCCATATCCTTACAACTCTTTCCTATCCATGTACCTGTACAAATATCTTTTAAGCGTTGCATTGTACCTGCCTCAACCACTTCCTCTGAAAACTCGTTCCATATACGTATGACTCTCCGTGTTAATGTTCTTGTTTCTTATTCTTCTATGTTTCTCACTTTCTCATCAGCTTCTGATGATTCTACCTCTCTGGCTCTGGGCTTCTCTCATTCCTCAGGCAGGAGTTTCATAGGACGCACCTTCCAAAAAAAACTCTTGACATTTCCCTGTCAGCCTGCGCATAAGATTATATGTTGTCGGGCCTCCACTGGGGATTGGCCATGAGTAGGGATCCAGGGAGGCAGCAACCCAGACCATCACAGTAGGGATCCAGTGGATGCAACCCAGACCATCACACAAACCAACCTCCCTTCCATTGACTCCATTTATACCTCACTCCGTCTCGGCAAGGCCAGCAGCATAATCAAGGACGAGTCGCATGCTGGCCACTCCCTCTTCTCTCCTATCCCCTCAGGCAAAAGGTATAGAAGTGTGAAAACGCACACTTCCAAATTCAAGGACAGTTTCTTCCCAGCTGTTTTTAGGCAACTGAGCCATCCTACCACAACCAGAGAGCAGTGCAGGACTACTATCTACCACATTGGTGACCCTCGGACTATCTGTGACCAGACTTTGCTGGCTTTACTTTGCACTAAAAGTTACTCCTTTGTGTATCTATACACTGTAAATGGCTCGATTGTAATCACGTATTGTCTTTCCACTGACTGGATAGCACGCAACAAAAGCTTTTCACTGTACCTCGGTACACATGACAATAAACTAAACTGCAAACAGTCCAGGAGTTAATTGGGCCATTATCTTTAACTTTACGCCAGAATGATGCCTGTGTGTAGCAGGATCCTCTGCCTGCACCATTCTAGGTGAGAGGGATTGGGCAGCCCACCATGGCGGACTATTCTGTTACTGCCTGTGCTGCGGACGTCTGCCAGAGACTCGCGTTCAACCCTGACAATGGATGTTGTCCATACACAGTTTGTACGTTCTCCCTGTGATCACCTGGGTTTTCTCCTGATGCTCCAGTTTGCTTCCACACTCCAAAGACGTACAAACTTGTCGGTTAATCAGATTTGGTAAAATTGTAAATTGGCCCTTTTGTGTAGGGCTAGTGCTAGTGTACGAGATGATCGCTGATCAGCATGGACTCTTTGGGCCAAAGTGCCTGTTTCTACGCTGTATCTCTAAAGTAAAGTCTAAATGCAGAGAGAGAGATGGGCACAATAACACAGTCATCTGCAGTGTTTTTTTGGAAAAGCATTCAAAGAAAAAGAATTAAATGTTTTTTTTAATTGTGTGCACACCTTTTAATACCCTCGCTCACTGCAGGGATCACATCTTCAATTTCTGAAAACACCACAATTGACCACACGAGTCTGAGATGCTGATTCTGTTTAACAGGCTGGTCAGGGAGAGCTGAACAGTTCTTGGGGATTAGCCGAGTGGGAATCTCCCCTGCAACTTCCACCACCTTGAGAGCCCGAATTGTAGTACTTACAGTATTGATTAATGATCTGTTGCACCGACCGTTTTAGAGGAACAATCAAGAGATTGCATCTCGCTGAAGTGGCGAGGGATAAGCGGTTTAAACTATTCTGCAGCTGCAAGATTCAAGGTGTTGGGCAAAACTGTTGAGTAAAATATTGGGACTGCAGTTAAGAGTACAACTGCATTTACAAACCTTGAATAGTCATGCTGATATAAGCAGCCCAGCTGCTATCTGCAGACACGAGATTACTAACATTCAACAAAGGCTGTAGCAGCCGATTCCCGGCCTCGCTACATCAGTGAACATTGACAGGGACTTAATTGCTGGAGGCTTGACATAGTCGACTGCCTCCTGGTGAAGGTCATCTGGTCAGGGCAGAGGCCAGCCCATCAGTCACCACTTCTCCTGTGTAACGGGGCATTTACAATCCACCGTGGTTGTGTTCTCACACTGCCACATCGAAGGGGGAAGGAGCACAAACGCTCCCCATGTGGCTGAAGTTTTACGTCCTCCGTTGCTATAGCGCAGTGGCCATGCTGAGCAGAACAGAATGGGAAGCGTCAATGATCCTATTTTACAAGATAGCTCCCAGGCTCGTTGCAAAAAGGGAAAATTCCAACTTAATCGAGGGCCATTTACCGCGTGCGGCCCCCGTCATTCCCTCTTCTATTCTCTCTCATCGGACAGAAGATACAAAAGCTTGAAAGCGCGTACCACCAGATTCGGGAATCGCTCTTTGCCCCACTGTTACAAGACACTGAACAGTCCTCCCATAAGCTTGGGTATTATCCTGATATCCCAACCTACCCCATTGCAGCTCTTGCACTTTTAAAATGCTGTGCTTTCTCTATAACTGTAATGCTATAATGCTGTAACATTATATTGGTATTGTTCTCTTTGCATTGCCTGTTGTACATGTGTTTGGTTTCAATGTTCATGCATAGCACGATTTGACTGGATAGCATGTAAACAATTTTTTTTCATTATATTTCAGTACATGTGACAATATGGTTTAGTTTCGAGTTTATTTTTGTCGCATGTACCGAGGTAGCATGCAAAACAAAGGTTTTCACTGTATCAGATCAGATAATACTATACATACATACAATCAAGTCAAACTCTAGTTCAATAGGTAGAGCAAAGGGGAAGATGCAAAGAGTCTTCACCTCAATTATAATGGTGACATGCAACCTGCATGGCTCCTTTCAAAAACATCTAGTCAACTTGCAGCAGGTTTTGCTCATTTTGAGACCTGAGTGTTTCTGACACGAATCACTATGGGCCTATCCCACTTATGTGACTTTTTCGGCGACTGCCAGCACCCGTCATAGGTCGTTACAGGTCGCCGAAAATGTTCAACATGTTGAAAATCCAGCGGCGACCAGAACAAGGTATGACTCTTTGGGCGACTACTCACTACCACACTGGCTTCACCCCGCGACATGTCGTCAGGGTGTCGCCTGTATGGTCGTGAGTAGCCTCCTCAGTCGCCCAAAGAGTCATAGCGTCTTTCTGGTCGCCGCTGAATTTTCAACATGTTGAAAAATTTCGCTGACCTGCAACGACCTATGAAGGGTGCTGGCAGTCGCCGAAAAAGTTGCGTAAGTGGGACAGGCCCATTATCTGTTTCTCTCTCCACAATGCTGCTTGACCTGCTGTGTGTTTTTATCGTGTTGTTTTTATTGCTCTGATTTCTGTTGGTGAGGCAGGGATGGTTGGTAATATAATCAAGTTGACCAATGTCGCCAGTAGACCATTGGACGACCTCACTAGGGCAAATCGCACCCAGTCCAGTTACCACCAATGACGGATATCACCACACCCGCATTGAAACAAGTGTGAAATGTTTGATTTGCACATAGAAACGTAGAAAATAGGTGCAGGACTAGGCCACTCAGCCCTTCGAGCCAGCACCGCCATTCAATAAGATCATGGGTGATCATCCAAAATCAGTACCCCGTTCCTGCTTTCTCCCCATATCCCTTGATTCCGTTCGCCCTAAGAACTATATCCAACTCTCTCCTCAATACATCAAACATAGAACATAGCTGGGATTGGGTCTACTGTAATTTAATTACATTGCCACATCCTTCCTTTGAGTATCTTGCCGTTTTATAGTCAAGGAAAGACACAAAGTGTTGGAGTAACTCAGCGAACCTTCAGAAGAAGAGTTCTGACCAAAAATATCACCTATCCATGTTCTTCAGTGATACTGCCTGCCCTGCTGAGTTACTCTAACACTTTGCCACCCTTTTTAAAAAAATATATAAACCAGCATCTGCACTTTCTCATATCTACACTTTATAGTCAAGGAGTTGTATTTATAATTGACTGAATTTTGGCAGGCAAGCCCAGTAGCTGAAGTGTGCAGAACAAGGCACAATCCCTCGAATAACCCAGTGTAGGAACAAGCATCTTTTGTGTCAATGCGACAAACACTGAGACTAATTGAATTTAATATATAGTATGCATTTTACAACCCACAGCACTTAATGGCAAATAAAGGTCTGTTTGAAATATAGTTTTGTTTAATCATTGGAAATGCAGCAGCCAAACTGCTCACAGTGAGCTCCAGTAAACTGCTCCGTGGTGACGGTCTGGTTGTTTCCAAGGAGATTGGTGGATTGATTATTGGCTAAATGTTGGCCAGGGAACTGGAGAAACTCGTTTTTGAAATAAAGCTGGGGATCTTTTCAATCTTCCTGAAGGATAAACATGTTTTTAGTTTGCTTCTGCAACAGAGCAACATTCCCTCACCCGGTCGACAGCCCGGATTATGAATTTGAGTCTCTGGAGTGGTTTTTGAAATCCCAATATTTCTACTTTGAGCCTAACCACCTACCTCACTACTGGTACCTCATTGGACTACTTGGGATAGAAACCATTGGCCCTGGGGCCCATTCAAGCCATGCCCCTGTATCTAGTTGCACTAATGCCCACATTTTCATCAACTACCCATGGATTCTGCTATGCAATTTGCAGGGATAATTCACAGTGGCCAATTTAGCTATCTGCCCGCATGTCTTTGGGACATGGGAGGATGCTGGAGTATTGGGGAGTAACCCATGGTTCACGGGAAGAACATGGAAGCCCATGGTCAAGACCCAGTGTCAAGATTAAACTTAGTGCTGAGGCAGCTGCAATACCAGCTGTACCACCGTGCCACCCTGGGTCTGTTGCCATCCTCAGTGTCCCAGTTGCGACTGCCTGCCTCGTAAACACCAGACACTTGTACTGCAACCTGCCTTCGTACGGCAAAGCAGTCAGCAAATGCCCGAATAGATAGCAGTGTGAGATATAGGATACAGTTGCATGCCTCCAGTTTTGCTGACCACACACCTGCAATTGTCGTGGGGACCACACTGAAGAGCCAGTTGGCAGCAATCATAGATCAACCCCTGCTTACTCAATAATGGGCTGGTTAGAGCTGGCGGAGTTCAGTCTTAATTATTGGCCTTAACTAGACCAAGAAGAGAACACTTAGGGCTGTAAAACACCTTCATTTCCAGTTATATTTAGAAGCTATGTGTTAGCAAAGCTTCAGGGATTAATTAAAGCAGCTACTGGTCTTCCCAGAATGAACAGTTTTATTGAAGATATTTCTGTCTTATTTTATTTTTTTAAAACAAATGCAGTCGAGCGCAGCACTAAACCACTGAACCTCGTTCATGAAATATTGAACATAGCTGTAGGTGATCTCGTCTTATTTTGCAGAGCTGCTTTATTTTTAATTTTCCTTCCTCCAATAACAAGTTTGAACAGAATCTTATATCAGCCTGGCCCCATCTGTAACTCACCAAGTAGCAACAAGTAATGCCCACTTGCTTAAAGCTGAATATTCCAGACATTTTGTCTGGAATACTCAGGTGGACAGCTTGATAGGGCTCTTAAAGGTAGTGTAGTTGGGGGATATGGGGAGAAGGCAGGAATGGGGTGCTGATTGTGGATGATCAGCCATGATCACATTGAATGGCAGTGCTGGCTCGAAGGGCCGAATGGCCTACTCCTGCATCTATTGTCTATTGTCTTTTTGACTCTGGGATGTATTGCCTTTTTGACTCTGGATGGTAGAGCAGCCCAATTCTTGAATCATTCTTTAACTGTAACAAATAAAAGTCTCTCGCTCTTTATCCATGACATCCATCAAGCTCCCCTCTTCTCACTAATACCATGTTATCCTCCCTATATGCTCATCAATTCTCCTCGGATTCCACAACTCAGTTACACAGCCGGGGGATTTACGGCGGCCATTTAACATAATGAACCCGCCCATCTTTGGGATGTGGGGGGGAGACGTGCACCAGGAGGTGGGGAACTCATGTGAAATCGGGGCGCTGGGGTTCTGAGGGAGACATACCACATTGTGCTGCCTGCAGCAGTTTTAAGATAATTTTACGGGCCTCCAGTTTGGGCTGGGCTGTTGTTGCACAGGTATCTTGCCAAACTCTTTGTAAGGAGTTGGCGATGTATCTAGGGGTGTGTAAATTGTGTGTAAATTTGTGTGTAAATGATTATTTAATTCTGTGTCCAAGATGGCTGCCGGAAGGGAGAGTGTACGCTGGCGCGCTTTAGCTGCCGCTGCTCTCTCTTCATATTGTGTTTTTGTCTTTGGATTGAATTCTGCCTTTAATTTGTGGACTGGTGATGTTTTCACTATTTATTTCATTCCGCTTACATGTTTTTACTCTATTTGCTAAATTTTGTAAGGTGTCCTTGAGACTCTTGAAAGGTGCCCATAAATAAAATTTATTATTATTATTATTATTAGGGGTGCTGAACTAGATACACTTGCTCGGTGACATTTCAGGTCGAGACCCTTCTCCAGACTGAGAGTCGGGGGAGAGGGAAACTTCAGCCCCCCCCCCCCCCCCCCCCCCCGCAGGCTTCTACTAGCGACTCTGCTGACCCCCGCCTCTCCACCGCCCATCGGAGGAGTGGAGTCGTCGCTCAACCTGAGCTCCAGGCCCATCGCCTCCACGCTGTCGGCTCCCATCCGGTTTCCGTGCTGTATAACTGTTTGGCTACATGGCAATCCTATCTTCCCCAAACCACCCCCTGGTAGGAGAAGAATATGTCTGGTTCACTCAGTTCCTCTGCTGGGTTAACATTAGAATGTTCCTGTGTATCAATTCCCCCAGGTACGAAAGCTCAGATGTCAATTATATTTTTTATTAGTTAAGCAGTAATGGATGATCTATTTAATTCCAGACATTTCAATTTTGACATTTTGATTTCCTTACATATTCCCATTTGACTTTTCCCTCAGGATGTGTACTACCTTAAATTAATTTTCCAGTTTTTCCCGCCTTGTCTCCATTGCCTTGGCTGTTGGCTGCTGTAGTCTCCCCAGTTGTAACCCACAACTGTGCATCCAGACAGCGGGAAGTGTTGGGTATCAGTTTAACTTTGAGGAGCCCGACCTTGGCTGTGGGCATGGAGTGCGGGCAGTTGAAGAAAATGGTGTTGAAGTAGAAGATCATCCACAATTTTGTTGAATGCTAGAGACGCCTTCTGGAGTTGCCATGGCGGCACAGAGGCTGGAGGCTCACAGCCCGGGCCTCGTGTGCCGGACGTGGAGCCTCACGGCTGAGGCCTGGGTCGGCATCCAGAGAGGACCCGGCAGCGTTAGTGGAGAGGTCTGTGTGGCGGTCAATGATGGCGCCAACCGACGGACGAGGACGGACCACATGGAGTGTGGACGCCGCTGCCGAGGGAGGGAACAATAGAGGACCCAGTGGTGGGGGGGGGGGGGGTGGGAACAAAGGGGGAACGGGGGATGGTGGGGTGGAATTTGTAACTTAGTAAACGACCTTTATGGGCGACTATTTGCGTACCTTGGCAAGGTATGCAAGCAAGGGATTTCACTGGGACTTGTCAGATGTGACAATAAAGTATTCAATTCAAGCCTGAGAGATTGAACTACCTACTGCTGTTCCCATTTTTCATGTTCTTGCATTAAATGTGGATACATAATACTTTTCTATTGAACTGTACAGCCAAGAAAATGAATTGCAAAGTGCTGTGTTTCTCTTTAAGCCCTGTGCAATTCAGGAAATCAAAATTGATTTTATAGGGTAAATTGCATTAGTGATCATTACTGGATGAAATTATGTCATTGGTGAAATTGGACCGAGCGTTTCCAGTCGGGTTAGCTGACATTTCCTTGCATTGGACAAACGTCTAATGATGTTCATTATCGTGCACTGCAGGTTTCAGCCCACACTGACGCAAATTGGAGCTCAAAAATCCCCACAGTCTCAGTGGGACTAAATGTACATGTTTTTGCTTTAATTGAAATCTAACAGGACACTTTGCAAAGTGTAATGCACATAAGCATTCTGAAGTGCTCAGAGTGGGTTCAAACTAACAACAATTGTTTTCTGAAAAATGTAACCAAATGGGAAAACATTGTTATGTTTGGCTGTAGAAACAAGGAACTGCAAATGTTAGTTTACAAAAAAAGACAGTAAGTGCTGGAGTAACTCAATGGGCCAGGCAGCATCTCTGGAGGACATGGATAGGTGACATTTAGGGTCAAAAACGTTACCTATTCATTGTCTCTGGAAATGTTGTCTGACCCGCTGAGATGAGTTTCATTTTGAGATACAGCATGGAAACAGACCCTTCAGCCCTCTGAGTCCATGCCGACCATCGATTATCCTTCATTCAGTTGTATGTTATCTCACTTTATCATACTCGTTGTATGTAATCTTACTTTCTCTTCTAATTAACCTACAAACCCCTACGTCTTTGAGATGTGGGAGAAAACCGGATCATGCGGAGAAAACCCATGCAGTCACAGGGAAAAGGTGCAAACGCCACACAGAAAGCATCCGAGCTCAGGATTAGACCCTGGTCTATGGCACTGAGGCAGTAGCTCTACCAGATGTACCACTGTGCCACCACTGGTACTCTGTGACTTGGTATGTTTAGTTCACTGATCTCACAGTTGGCTTAAGTGTGGGGCCAGTAAGGACATGTGACTCCAGGAGCGAAGTCTACCCTCCTGAAGAAAAGGCAGGAGTTCAGTTTAGTGCAACAGGCCCTTTGGCCCACCGAATCTGTGCCAAACAACGATTCCCATACTCTAACACTATCCTAACACATCAGGGACTATTTACAATTATACCAAGCCAATTAACCTACGAACCTCTATGTCTTTGGAGTGTGGGAGGAAACAGCTCCTGGGGAAAACCCACATGGTGACGGGAAGAATGTACAAACTCCATACAGACAAGCACCCGTCGTCAGGATCGAACCCGGATCTCTGGCGCTGCAAGGCAGCAACTCTACCACTGCGCCCGCAGTAATGCATCACTTCAAAAACCCTCCTCACTGCCATCTCCCTCTCCCGTGTGCTCCCAGTTGTTCTGGGGACTGCACCTTCAAGTGCTGACAATTCTTCCCCCAGAGGAGAATGACAACATTTGCATTGTGATGATGTTGCTAGAACCTTGTAGGTCACGATTAATCACATCTTTCGAGGCGGAGACTAAACTGGTGCTGTTGCGTATTTGATTTGCATCAAAGTTGTGATCTTTTATTGGAGGGGATTTGATTCGACAGAGCGGCCACGGACAATTAAGTTTCAGCGCACCCAATAAAAGGTGAAGTCCAAACTGGTAATTTTTGAGGGGTTGTGGAGGCCCAGTCGCTGAATATATTCTAAAATATATCTGTAGATTTCTGGATATGGGGTTAGTGCAGGAAAACGATGCTGAGGTAAACGATCAACCATTAACTTATTAATGGTAGAGCAGGCATGAAGAGCTGAATGGCCTACTTCTAAACCCATTTCATCTCATCATTCAGCTTGTCCCATGTGCAATGGTAGGACTCTGGCACTGCTAAAATGACTGACAATCAGTGGTGTGCATGCAATAGTTGATCCATTTGCAAATCTTTCAGGATGCCAAGGAGTGTCAGGCTATCGATCGTACACAAATGTTCCAGATAAGAGAAAGATGGACAGAGTGCGAGAGGGAGATGGACAGACTTGGGTTCATTGCCTGCTGACGATAATCTTGTCAAGCATTACGCAGTGATTCCTACGATAGTCAGCTGCAGATTGTAGGGTTTAAATTTAATCAGCCTTCTTTATGTACGGTGCTGAGAAAGTCTTATGCAGTTTATGAGCGGCTACAAGAGTCATAATCCGTGTGGATGGGTGATGATGGTCGGATTTAGGAAAGCAATTTCCCTGATTTTTTTGAAGTTTGATTCTGCTTTCTGCTCACGTTCTATTGGCCCCGTTCCTCTGGAGAGAGGGGGGGGGGGAGCTTGCATCAAATGTTCAAGGACTCCTGCTGTTTCTTGGAAGTGCCTGCAGGAGAATCAATCGCTTCAAAACAGCAATAAATTGAAAATGTTCCGTCACTCCCACCATCCTGTGTCCCAGCTGGGTAATTGTTCTCTCTAGCCATTGACTCTGGCTGACGCACAATTCTATTGGCATCTCGCTGCCTCCAAGGGATCTCGTCCAGAAAGCCAAGTATTTAGTTGCCGATCTCACAGCTGAGGTCAATGTGAATGTGGTCACTGTCACCTCCACCACTCAAAAGCAACGAATGCCTTGCATCCAAACACAACCAGACCTCCTAAACACCCCCAACCACGGTTGATGCAGAGAAGATTTACGAGGATGTCGCCAAGATGCAAAGGTCTGAGCTATAGGGAGATGTTGAGCAGGCTGGGACTATTCCTTGGAGCGCAGGAGGATGAGGGGTGATCTTATAGAGGTGTACAAAAAGGAATAGATTGGGTAAACCCACAGTCTCTTGCCCAGAGTAAGGGAATCCAGAACAGGGGCACATAGGTTTAAATGAGGGGGAGGGGGGAGATCTAATAGTAATAGGAACTATCGCAATGTTTAAGAAATATTTAGATATGTACATGGATAGGATAGGTTTAGGGGGTAATGGCCAAGCGCAGACAGGGGGGGACTAGTGTAGAGGGAGCATGTTGGCCAGGCTATGCATGTTGGGCCGAAGGGCCTGTTACCGCACTTTACGGCTCTATGCCTCGTATATAGTAAAAACAAAATGCTGGAGATACTCAACAGGTTGGGTGATATCTGCAGAGAGAAGTAGAGTCAAGGTTGATCAGATGAAACTGAAATGTTCATTTTCTTTATAGGTATGCTTGTGCTTATAGATTGGGGTCCACAGTTTAAAGGTTGGACAGACAGATACAATGAGTGGGCACCCACAATGTTGAGACGAGGGTTCTTGGACTGCAGTCCTTCTCAATGGTCATCCTCTGGGGTGGGTCAGTTTTAGATTGGCTTTGATTGGGAAGGGTTTTAATTTTGTATCTATGTTGACCTCAGCTGGAACTTGCACTCGGTGAGAGAGACTTCAGGCAAGATCGTTCGAGAAGGACTAGGCTGCAATTGCATTTGAGGGTGGGAGGGATTGTCGCCTTGGATCAGATGTGGCAAGTTCTGACAAAAAAAGCCAAGTATTTAGTTGCCGATCTCACAAATAATTCATTATAGAGTCCTGAGGGCAAGTATTTTTCTCCATTGAGGAACATTAAATGGATTGATAGAACCATGATTATAAGATAGTGTACTGAAATGTCAAACCACACGAGTGCATCCCAAGTCCTACATTCTATCAATAAAGAGTGTTTCGGCAATGGAAAGGCACAAACTGTTCCTTTCAACTAAACCATCCAAAATGCAGACGAAACACGTGCTACTAATTCCAGGTATCACATTTTATTCACGATACCTTGAAGCAATATCAGAGGACGGTGTTCCCCTCTCAGAAGTCTGCTGTTGGAGGATTAGACACATGAAAAGAGAGATTGAAAATGTTATTAAGATTAAAATTTGGAAGATTCGAGACGCGTTCTTAGAGTCCAACGCACCTCTGATGTAGTGAACATTCATTCCAGGTTTTAGGTGAAGATTTCAATTGTGATTATCATAACCTTGTATAAATGTAGTGTATTTTAATAGCAACGGTACAGCCGTATTTTTGCCGTTACACTGGTACTATTTGGCATTTTGTAGCTTATTATTTCATGGAACTTTTTTAAACAGGAAAAGCAATACTTGGAATTTAGTAGCTCTGCCTTGAAAGTATGACCCCGAGGATGAAATATTGCTTGAGGCCATTGAAACAGACGCAGAATATAAGAGCCAGCACACCTTGGTCTCGTACAAGGGAGGTGAGGAATGTGTTCATTAGGACTCCTTTTGCCACTGGGAATTCTGCTGTTCTTTCATTTGGTTCTCTTGCAGTTCAAGTACCCGGGGTCACTTAATGAATTAGATTGTGAGCTGCAGCCCACCTACAAAACCAGGATATAACACAGCAACCGCAGTGAGCCAGCCTAGAGAAAAATACTGAAAAAGTATCTTACCGTAATTGTCTCTGGAGGCGGCACTGTAACGCAGCAGTAGAGTTGCTGCCTTATAGCCCTTCAGCGCTGGACACACAAGTTCGATCCTGACTACGGGTGCTGACTTTACGGAGTTTTACGTTCTCCACGTGGGTTTTCTCCAAGATCTTCGCTATCCTCCTGCACTCCAACGACGTACTGGTTTGTAGGTTAATTGGCTTGATATAAGTGTAAATTATCCCTTGTAGGATCGTGTTAATGTGCGTGCGGGGATCACTGGCCAGTGCAGACTCAGACTCAGTTTTGGACTCCTGGGTTCCTCCTGAGGCTGCGAAAAGCACAAGGAATGTTTAAGAAAGAACTGCAGATGCTGGTAATATCGAAGGTAGAAACAAAATGCTGGAGTAATTCAGCGGGTGAGACAGCATCTGTGGAGCGATGGAATTGGCGACATTTTGGGTCGAGACCCTTCTTCAAAAAGGATAAGGAAGGCTGGTTTAATGCAGTACCTCATTTAGCCACTTCAGGCAGCTTCTTTCAATTCCTAAGTCTACTGCTTAAAATTCAATTGCATGATGTCATTATGAAATTACAATTTAATTCCACTTCCTGAGTGAAGTTTATTAGCCACCAGAATTAAAACCGAATAAGCTGAGAATACTCAGCGGAACAGGCAGCATCTGTGGAGAGGGACGCAAATGGCTGAGTTCTTACGAAGGGTTATTGATCTGAAAGACTAATCATGATTTTCTCCCTCTCTGACTAGTCTGCTGAGTATCTACTCTCCAGTTTTGTTTCTTTGTTTTTATGTCTGATTTCCAGCATCTGCAGTATTTTGGAAACGCAAGAGATTGCAGATGCTGGAATCTTGAGAAAAATACAAAGTACTGCAAGAACTCAGCGGGCCAGGCAACATCTGTGGAGGGAAATAGATAGGCGAAGATTCGGGTCGGGACTTTTGGTAAACGGCATTTCTACATTTCGTCATTTTGCATTATGAAGACAAAATGGACTGCAGATGCTGCAATCTGGTGTAAAAAGAAACTGCTGGAGGAACTCAGCGACTCAGGCGGCCTGTGTGCAGGGAAATGGACAGATGTTTTGGGTCGGGATCTTTCAATTCCTCCAGCAGTTTACTTTTTACTCGTTTTACGTTATCCTGGAAGTTTGCTTGGGATCATCCTAATCTGAATCTCTTTCCATCCCTAATGATACTTGGGTATCAGTCAATGGTTAATCCTCTCCACATTCATTTCACATTCCCCGCCCCGAGATTTTACAACTCACCTATGCACTCAGGGCATTTTACAGTGGCCAATTAATCTACCAACCTGTACGCCTTTAGCACCTGGAGGAAATATGGGCTGATCAGGGAGAGAAGGTGCAAATGCAGACAGCACCCCAGATCCGGATTGAACCTGGGTCTCTGGAGTTGCAAGGCAGCGACTCTGCTAACTGCGCTATTGTGCTGCCCCAAAGTAATTCCTTCACTGACCTTTCTTCCTTGCACACCCCTTCTCCAACATTGTACAAACCACCTGGTCCCAACCGTCCCCTAATGTTGTCCAACCCTCCACCCTACAATCCTCTTGAGCCAGCCAATCATCCTGAAATCCCTTGTTTTTCCAACCTTGTAAACGATGCTGTATTTTTTTTCCTTCCTTCCCTGTTCATTCATTAATCCAGCCCAGTTATATAAACAAACTGTAGTTGGGAGAGGAAAGACAGAAAATACTGGAGTAATCAGCATCTCAGCAGGAAAGGAATAGATGACGTTTCAGGTTGAGACCCTTCTTCAGACTGAAGAAGGGTCTCAACCTGAAATATCGCCCATTCCCGCTACACAAGGGACTGGGAGAATCTGGAATAAGGGGACACAGTTAAAAGATAAGGGGGGGTGATCATTTAAAACTGAGGTGTTAGGAATTTCAGTCTCTCTTGAATTCTCTATTCTGGAGCATTATGGCTGCTTGATCTCTGCAGGTTATTCAAGAGAAGTAAATTTAAATTGGAAGGCGATGCAGAAATGGCACAAGAGAACAAAAAAAAAAACAGGTGCTGGGGAACCCAGCAGTTCAGGTAGCATCTGAGGACAGAAAGGGACAGAAGATGTTTTGGGTTGGGACCCTTCTTCAGACTCTAGTTGGGGTTTGGAACAAAACAGCAATTTTACTTCGGAGTCACGTGAGTGACTACGTGAAGAAGGGCCGTCTGTCTGCGTGCGCATCATTACGTCTGAACGCAACACGCACGACGGACTGGCAGGCATTGAGCCTCCCAGGCCGTCGGGATGAGCAGGTAAGGAAAGTTGAAATCACTTACCTGCGTTCTTTCGGGCTTGAAGCTTTTTCAGAGCACAGATGTCGAGGAGACGGCCCGCGGGGATGTCGGCTGCCGAAGACCGCAGCATTCCAAATAGCGGGCGACGGTCTTGTTCCCGACATTAGCACACTTTGCGCAGGAGCTCCATGGTTGTCCTGTGGGACGTAATGCCACCCGCAAGTCTAAACAAACCCGTTGACTCAGATGAGTCCGGGGAAGAGGGATACCCTCCCTCAACGGAGAGCGTCTGAGGACGACTTCTCCCACATGGAGTAACTTATGGAGAAGTTGCTCCAACAATGATCTGCTCCAAAGGAGGGAGCAGCATCAGCGGGAGCCTCGCTTCCAGACATTAGCGCCGACAGCAGAATCGGCAGGAGACTTTGCGCGGGAGCAGGAGCTCCATGGTTGCCCTGCGGGACGTAATGCCACCCGCAAGTCTAAACGAAACCGTTGACTCAGATGAGTCCGGGGAAGAGGGATACCCTCCCTCAACGGAGAGCGTCTGAGGACGACTTCTCCCACATGGAGCAACTTATGGAGAAGTTGCTCCAACAATAATCTGCTCCAAAGGAGGGAGCAGTATCAGCACGGCCTACAGCAGTGCCGGTGCCGGGAGCCTCGCACATGGGGCAGCCCAATGTCTTCCCCATTGAAGGGGGAACTACATGTGGAAGAAACCACTCTGAATCAGAGTACAAAGAGAGGGGGGGAAACCTTCCCAGGGACAAGCAGAAGAAAGGAAGTAAGTAAGTAAGTTTTACTTATATTGCACTGTTTAAGTCAACACCAAAATGCTTTACATAAAAGGAATAATAAGCTTCCATACAAACAAACAGAAAATAAGTGCTTCTGCAATCATCCAGGTTCCACTGGGTGCTTCCCTGGATGGAATCTAGCTCTTGACAACCCGGGTATTATGGAGAACCCGCAGGCAGCAGCACCTGTTTTCAGGGCTGCACAAATGTCTCCTGCTCTAAGGAGAGGAGCATTCATGGTCCTTTTCAGTCTGACCAAAGCTAGGATCTCATTTAGGTCCACTGGAAGGGCCATGTCAGCACAGGTATCCTCAGGGGCCTGCGGCAGCACCTGTTTTCAGGGCTGCCTACGCACCTCACTCTCAGTGGAGCGGTTCACTGAATCCGGTGGTAGCTTGAAAGCTGGGCACGGAAATAGGATCAGAGTCGTCTTTCAAGGCAGACTCAAAATAATGGCCAGAATTGTCCTACAAGGCAGGCACAGTATGATGAGGTTTCAGACCAGACCCAGGCAGAGGTCGGGAGAAACATGGAATCCACACTCCTTACCAGTCCTACTCCCAATCAAGGAGAGGAAAGGAATCCGCATCAGGGGCCTTTGGGCTTACCACAAGACCACCGGTAGCCATGGAGGTAGGTGGGTCTGGGTTTACTGAAACAAGGGATTGTGGCGCAGTTACATGTTGGTAATTTACTCTTGTGTTCTTGTTCAAAATGACAATAACAAGAAATTTCAGAACGGGGTTTTTAAAAACAGATAATAACGTGATAATTTTACTGCACAACATACACAGGTTCCAAGCAAACTTGGAACTCGGACTGGAATTGTCTTCGAGGCAGGCCCAGTATTTTTGGGCAGGATTGCCATTCAGGACATGTGACAGATGGAGGATGTCACTTCATCCAGGGGTAACTCATTTGTGCAGTATAGACTTTAGAAACAGTAATTTTGTTACGGTTTAACTACTGTTTTATAGGAGCTTCCTATAGAATGGTCACATGGCATGCATCAACCTCAAAGATGCATACTATTCGGTGTCTATTCACTAAGAACAGGAGATATTTGAAGTTTAACTGGATGATATGGATCTGCCAAATGGGTTGACATCAGCTCCTAGACTATTGACAAAACTACGGAAACCAATTCTGGGCCTACAAAGGTCTCTAAACCACATAGTAATGGCATATTTGGAGGACATTTTCATTTTGGAGTCACCAAGAATTGGCAGAAGCATCAGTCAAGCAAACCAAAACCCTGTTTGAAAGAATTGGTTACCTCATCCATCCAGTTAAATCAAAATTGACACCTACAAGGGTAATTGATTACCTAGAATTTACTATCAAAAACAGTAAATATGTTGGTGACTTTGCCTAGGGGCAAACGACAATATTAATTAAGCCTGCAATGGCCTGATAGTCAAATTCTAGCCATCTATCAGGCAAACAGCGAGTGTAATTGGCAAATAGTAGCTGCATTCCCAGCAGTACGGGCCTTTGCATTACCAGAACTTTCAGCAAGCAAAGGAATGAACACTCAGATTATATGCAGGCCGAATTGGCAAACTATGGATTGCCAGCAGAGGCCATTGTTGAATAACTATGGTGGATAACGAATGGGAGACAGCTCAGGGAAATTTTGCTCGAAAGCCATCGAGGGTTCTTCAGACCTATGTAAGCGGCTAAGGATGGGGAGACACCAACACAGTCTAAAGCTGTGGGGGCAGATGGAATGAGCAGGAGTCTGTAATTCCCCAACACATGGAATCAATTACCCAGAATTGTTGGGGGCACAATATGGACTCAAGGTTCTCTGTAGCGATATGCACCGTGTTATATCTACCTCGTGCTTGTTCAAATTCAGATTGATAACACCACTGCGGTGGCATATATCCATTAACAAGGGTGGTGTAAAATCTGTATCTTACGACAGATTGTCGAACCTCATTTGGCACTGGTGTATTGAGAGGAATATTTGGGAAATCTACGAGGTAGATATAACACGGTGACAGATGCTGGATCATGAATGTTTAATAAAAACACAGAATGGATGTTGAATCAGACAGTATTTAACAAAATAACTACACGATTTGGCATACCAGATGTTGATCCGTTTGCATCTAGACTAACCATTAGTTACCCAGATATGTGTCCTGCGAGCTGGATCCAGGAGCAAGGCAGTGGATGCTTTCTCCCTCAATTGGGGAGGAATGTTTATGTATGCTTTCCGCCAATTTGTCTCACAAACCGATGCTTGACAAAAATCAAGCAAATCTAAGCCACAGGCATATTGGTAGTGCCAGATTGGCCTACTCAAGCCTGGTCCCCAAAAATTTTGGGAATTATAGTCCAGCCAGTAATGGCTGTACCCAAGAGCAGGGACCTCCTAGTGAACCCAGTTACAGGGAGCAATCATCCACTACATGAACGTATAACTTGTTGGTCTGCAGATTCTGAGGAGGCCATTTCAAGGCATAGGACTGTCCGAACAAATACAACACAGTTCGGATAACGGATGTCTTGGAGTTCCTATCAACTGTACTATAACTATAAACTAAGTTATAGTGCATCTATAGTGCCAGAGGTGCACTCTCCTCCAATCTGATGCCGGAAGCAGGGCACAGTTCGATAGGAACGCACCCCTTTACAACAAAATTCATGAAGGGAATTTACAATTTAAGACCTCCAAGGCCAAGGTACACTGACACATGGGATGTGAGCGTGGTACAAACCCTACTTTGACAGTGGGGACCGCCTATAACTAACCCTGAAGGTGGTATGCTGACAAAGAGTCCAGACACTGCAAAAGCTACGGTTGGACTACATGACCACCAATATGAACAACATAACATTCCTAATCAGGAACCTGATAAACAGAGCAGGCCAGGAATGCCAGGGATGGAGATCCAGTTCTTGGCATATCCAGAGGACCAACGGTTGTGTGGGTGGTAACATACTAACACCACTATCTGAGAGTTACGGAGAATCTCAGAGGCACAGAACAATCGGTCCTCATCAGCCATAAAAAAAACACACCAAAAGGTGTCAACTCAAACCATCTCCAGATGGTCAGAAGAGGTAATGGCGGTAGCAGGAGTAAACATTTATATGGTTAAATCTCACTCCACCAGGGCTGCATCTACGTCGGCAGCAAGAGCTATGGACGTGCCCCTTGACGACATCCTAGTGGCTGCAGGATGGACGAATGAAATAACGGTCCACCGGTTTTATAACAAACCTATAACCGGACTGGGGGTGTTTACACGTACCATTTTAAGTTCTGTCCCTTAGTTTCCCCCCCAAGGTTGGGAGTTTTTTAAAAACTTTTCTTTCATTTAAAGCATCAGTTTCTTTACTTAACTACGTAATGTCTGAATGCTTTAATGATTACACGCATCCATGGTCAATCCATTCAGTGTGTGACGCCTGGATTCGTAACCGGCGTAAAATCACAGAGCTTTGAAATCTTCACGTAGTCACTCACGTGACTGAAGTAAAATAGTAAGATTAAACGAGAACTTACCAGTTTGAAGTTTGATCTTGATTTTATGAGGAGTTACGATGAGCGATTATGTGCCCACCGCTCCCACCCTCATACTATCAAGGTCATATGGAAGTTCTAGTTTCTTCACAATCTTACTATTCTCAGGTCCTCTTTTTATCTGTGATTTAACACCGCTGCTTTGAAAATTGACGCGCACGCAGACGGACGGCCCTTCTTCACGTAATCGCTCATCGTAACTCCTCATAAAATCAAGATCAAACTTCAAACTGGTAAGTTCTCGTTTAATCTTACTATTATCATACGTAATTAAAGTGCAGGCATGAGAGGCAAAGTCACCTACCTACTGTTTCCATTTCCTTATGTCCTGGTAACTAAATGTAATACAGGATCTCCTTCAACCTCTGACCTCTGTGCCAGAAACCAGGATAATCTGCTCTAATCCCAACTCTGGGACCAGTGAGCATCCCCTGGTTTGATTTCCATGTCTCGCTGAGCAGATTGTAGTACTTACATGGTAATAAAATTCAATGCCATTCTGCAATTACTGGATAATCTGAGGAAAGGCTGAGGCAGCACCAAGGTCAACCGATTATGGAGGAGGCTTTCGACTTTAGAGATACAGTGTGGAAACGGGCCCTTCAACCCACTGAGTCCGCGCCGACTGGCGATCACTCCTTACAATAAGACTATCCTGCACACTAGGGACAATTTACAATTTACTGAAACCAATTGACCTACAAACCTGTACATCATTGGAGTGTGGGAAGAAACTGGAGCACCCAGAGAAAGCCCATGCGGTCACTGTGAGAACGTACAAACTCCGTACAGACAGCACCTGTAGTCAGCTTCAAAACCAGGTTTCTGACACTGTACGGCAGCAACTCGACAGCTGCGCTTCTGTGCCGACCCTGCACTGCCAAGAATGTGGCTACTCGTAAAACAGATCTATGTGTTACAGACTGCAGAGGTTCATGAAGACTGGAAGATGTAGAGAGGGGATCCAAATTTTGTGCAGGAGAACAAAAAGATGTGGAAGAAATTTAGTTTACACATGCATGGTAACAGGCACTTCGGCCCACCAAATAGACGCCTACTCATCGATCACCCGTTCACACTAGTTGTATGTTATCCCACTTTCTCATCCCCTCTCTGCATACCAGGAGTGATTTACAGAGGTCAATTAGCCTACAAACCCCCACGTCTTTGAGACGTGGGAGGAAACCCACGTGGTCATAGGGAGAAGGTGCAAATTCCACACCTGACTGCACCCAAGGTCTGGATCGAGATCTGGTCTCTGACATTGCGAGGCAATAACTCGACCAGCTGTGCCACTGTGTCGTCCTTTAGAGTTGCCACCCCCATGTGAGCATAAATGTTGACCATAGTTTCTCTCCCCTCGCAGCGTTCAACTTCAATGGGATCTGAAGAGAGAGGTGGCCAATACTCCTAAATAGGTAGCACATAGCCCATCCATAGATGTTAAGCTTGGTGAGTGCAAAGCTTGCAACTCTGCACAATCATCTATCGATTTACAATATCCCAAAATATCTTCTGGCCAATGAAGTAATTCAGAATTATCAGTATTGTTGTAAAATAGAAAAGCCGGCAGCAATTTCAATGGAGAGTCAAGACACTACAGATGCTTGGACCTGGAGCTAAAAGCAAGCTGCTGGATGAACTCAGCAGGTCAGGTTGTATTTGTGGAGGCTGAGGGAGTGTGGATGTTTGGGTCGAGACCCTGCATCAGAACTGAGTATAAAGGGGAGATGACATATAAAGAGGTGAGGGGAAGGGCTGAGGCAGGAGGTAGCAAGCAATAATTGATCCGTGTGAGGAGAGGTTGCTGAGCAGATGGAGCCTGGAGAGGGGTGGACGTAGATTGGTGATTCATGGAATCAACAAAGGGGTTGCAGATGTGTTTAAGAAGGATGCTCGAAAATCGAAGGTATACAAAAATGCTGGAAAAACTCAGCGGGTGCAACAGCATCTATGGAGCGAAGGAAATAGGCATCGTTTCGGGCCAAAACCCTTCTTTTTTGGCCCGGAAACTTAGCCTATTTCCTTCGCTCCATAGATGCTGCTGCACCCGCTGAGTTTCTCCAGCATTTTTGTGTACCAAGGGGTGGCAGATGATGGAATCTGATACAAAATGTGGCACAGCAGTTGACCTGCTGCCTTGCAGCGCCTGAGACCCAGGTTCGATCCCAACTACGGGTGCTGTCTGTACAGAGTTTATACGTTCTCCCCGTGACCGCGTGGGTTTTCTCATAGATCTTTGGTTTCCTCCCACTCTCCAAAGACGTACAGGTGTGTAGGTTAATTGGCTTGGTGTAAGTGTAAATTGTCCCTAGTGTGTATAGGGCAGCGTTAATATGGGGGGATCACTGGTGCTGCGGACTTGGTGGACTGAAGGGCCTGTTTCTGCGCTGTATCTCTAAACTAAACTAATGTGAAAGGAAGGCAATTTGAATGCACACTCTCCAACAGCAATGTGGCAATGACCAGATGATCAAGGAAGATAGGAGTGATACTTATAATGCACAGCAAGAGGTCCCTCAGCCCAGGGGTTGCGCGCAGTCACACCTAGAGTGGCACAGTGGCGCAGCAGTAGAGCTGCTGCCTCACAGCACCAGAGACCCGGGCTTGATCCTGACCTCGGGTGCTCTCTGTGTGGAGTTTGCACATTTTCCTGTGACCACGTGGGTTTCCTCCGGTCCTCTGGTTTTCCTTCCACATCCCAAAGACGTGTGGGGTTTGTAGATAAGTTAGCCTCTGTAAATTGACCATAGTGGTTGTGAAGTTGGGATAACAAAAAACTAGTGTGAATGGGTGATCGATGGTCAGTGTGGACTCAGTGGGCCGAATGGTTTGCTTCCATGTTGTATCTTTTGATCAATCAATTCGATCAACCTTCAAAATAGCGGCAATGAAACCTTTTCCTCTATCCAAGGGGGGGTCATATGCGGTGCTTGATTAAAGCATTACCTCAGTGAATATTAGCAGCTCTCCCTCAGTACTACTTGTAGACTCATCCCATGACAACATATTGATAATATTTATGGGTCATCTAACCCAACCCATTTATTATATACAAATTGTAATCTGAGTAGTCAATATGATAGGCCTCTCGCCTCTGAGCCAGTAACTGCAGAGGAGGAAGATTTACAGAAGGGTGCTCTAGTCAGGAATATAAAAAGAAGGATCTGCATTGGTCCCAAGTTATTGAAGTGGTTGCAGAGTTGAATCCAATCAAGCAAGGTTTTTATATAGAGTAAATGACACCACAAAATGAGCTATAGACGTAACTCCAATCAATAGACAGTTCAGTTGCTGACATTTCGCTTGCAAGTTTAAGATTTACAATTTAATATAGTGTTTCAATATATGTGAACGTTGTGCAGCAAAGATTGCTCAGTGCGCAGATGGAAACTGTCTGTGACCTGTATTGTGTCGAGCTCGGAGATTAATTAACGTGCTGTGATTTCTACTGTGCTGTTGAGGGATGGCTTGTGCCCTGAGTGGTCCATGCCTCGGTTGTGGCATTGTGACACCGAGGAGCCCCCTGCAGACAGGACATTGTTGTCCACACACCACCCAGTTGTCAACCAGCTGGGTACCAGCTGGTTTCCCCGAACCAGGGGGCCCACCTGATGGACGGCTCAGCCTTCCAGCTGGTGTTGGATGACTGCGTCCCTCACCACACACACACACACAGCTCCGCACTCCAACAGTGTCCAGGACCACGATGGAGCAGTAATTGGCCACACATTTATTCAGATACATGCACGCACACTACCACGCACACTCGCCCGCACTCGCACGCACGCTCACTAATGCACGTTCACTAACGCACACTCACGCACACACTCGCGCACACTAGCACGCATGCACACTAACACGCACTTACTCACTCACTCACGCACTCACTCACACATCTTTAACGCTATTTTTCAGGGTAAAATAAGTAATTGCCTTGAGTGTGCTGGTTGTGGGTAAAGTGTTCAACTCATCAATGTGTGCCCTTGTGCCAATAGCTGAATGGAGAAAGATTCGGACAGTGAGCTGCCAATGAGCCTGGCCCAGAATGCCCAAGAGCCTGAACTCTTTTTTTTTTTTTTTTTTTTTTGCTAATGGAATCAAGGGATATGGGGAGAAAGCAGGAATGGGGTACTAATTTAGGATGATCAGCCATGATCATATTGAATGGTGGTGCTGGTTTGAAGAGCCAAATGGTCTACTCCTGCACCTATTCTCTATGTTTCTATTTTTTTTATCCACAGCTGCTGCTTGACCTACAGAATATTTGCATGATTTTCCACTTTAGTTCCATCTTCATGATGTTAATTCATAAATCAATGTTAACATCTCCAGAGTGATGTGCCTCAGTTAACATCTCATGCCTCACCCCATCCCTTCACAACCTGCCCACCAAAGGGCAAAAGAACCCAGACAGTGAAAATCTACAAGGTCTTTAATCTGAAACGTTCGCTCTGTTTCTCACTTTTGCTAGTTCCCTCCTCTCTCCTTTCTACCTTTCTCCCTCCTTTCTACCTTTCTCCCTCCTCCCGTCTTCCTTCTTCCTCTTTTGTTTCCTCTGTCCTCTTTTCCGCTCTCCACCCTCTGTGTAGCCATCTCTTCTTTGTTCTTCCTCCCTCTTTCTCTTCCCCTTTCCTCCGCCCCACTCCTTATTTTCTCTCTGCCCTCTATTTCCCTTTTCTCTTTCTCCTCTGCTGCGCTGAATCACTACCCATTTGCAGTCTTTGCATTCACTCTCGCCATCCCTACTCGCATCCTCTGCTCCTCACTCTTGAATATTTCCACCCTGACCCTAGCTTGCTTTTATTACTTCCTCCCTTCTGCATTTTTGTGTTATTTGTCCCCCTTGCCCCAATCTTGCCTTTGAAACAATCTCATTATTTATTTCTGTGTCCACCTTAACATTCTACCCCTTTTATTGCTCTAGTCTCCTTCTCTTAACCCGTTCCTCTCCTCTCCCTGTCTTCCTATCTTGCTACTCTATTCCATGTTGTTTGCATTTGACAGAGGCTAATAAATGCAACTGTAACATCGCAAAGCATTTTACTTCAACGTCACCTTTCAACATGCTTAAAACAAAGGGCGTGCTAGTACCCAAATAAACTGTGCCTCAAACCACACCATGGTCAACGCACCAAATCTTTGATCTCCTGATTCTTGGCATGTATGCCGCCTAAGCGTCTGAATAGACAATAGACATGGAAAATATCTTCAAAACTAATAATTGTTGCATTGTTGGCATTGAAGTAACTGTTTGCTGCATTAGCCCACAATTGACTGCAAATAGAATCCAGTTTTGTGCCTGTCCAGTTGTGTGAATTAATTTTTTTGAAAGCTAGGCTCTAAAGCTCCCCACAGTATCTCGGATAATTCCTGGCTGCCAGTGTGTGATATGTTGGGGTGTGCGGGGGGGAGGGGCGGATCAATTTTCTTGTTCCATCACAGGCAGCAGGCGTCTCCCGATAATCTCTTGGTTCAAACCCAGTCTTGCTCGATGGCTTTAATAAAACATCGCTTTGCAGCAGCAGACAGGCAACGTTATTCATCATGACAGCTCCAATTGAACTGCAGTGGTTGGCACGCAGAGAGGCTTCGAGTGGGGAGTTTGAGCAGCCCGGATCAGATTGCAATGTTTTCATGAGATGAAAAGCTCCAGTGGTTAACTGGCAGACTGTCTGCAATGGTCCTGCACATACCACACTTGCGATCTGATTTACTTCATGCGTTGCCACTGCTCTCTCATTTGCAGAATGTGCTGCAGCTTACCGAATTGTGAAAGGCCTGGATAGAGTTTCTACCAGTGGGAGAGTCTAGGACCTCAGAATAAAAGGGACGCACCTTCCGAAAGAAGGTGAGGAGGAATTTCTTTAGTCAGAGGGTGGTGTATCTGTGGAATTCATTGCCACAGGAGTCTGTGGAGGCCAAGTCAATGGATACTTTTAAGGCATTGATTGATAGGTTTGTGGTTTGTGAGTGTCAGGGGTTCGGGGGAGAAGGCAGGAGAATGGTGTTGAGAGGGAAAGATTGACCAGCCATGATTGAATGGTGGAGTCGACTTGATGGGCTGAATGGCCTAATTCTGTTCCTATAACTTCTGAGCCCATGAACTTATGAGCTTCAGTTGCTTACAGTCGAGGCAGACTCCCCGACTTTCTCCCCATCTCTCGGCAAGCCTTCAGTTTCGTTTTGTGCTGACTGGCCATTAGAGAATACGTCCAATGCATGTGCCTACCTCCCAAATCTCATTTCCCCCAACCACACCTACAATCACTCTTCAGAGTCCCAACCCAAAACGTCAACTATCCACGTTCTCCTGAGATGTCTGACCCATTGAGTTACTCTAGCACTTTGTGTCCTTTTGTGTAAACTAGCATCTGCAGTTCCTTTTTTCTACTAGGACTTGCCAATTCTTTGGGTACAGGCACAAAAATGCTTATTACACGGGTATCCAAACCTTAGGAACCACCTGTTCCCAGGGTGAACATTTAAAAAATACCATTTACTCCGTACTTGGGATACATGTTCCAACGTTAGTGTCTGTATTATGCCATGCCTGTTCTTTGATTCGAGTATCCTGGTTACTTTGCGCTCATATGGCCTGTATCCAGGTCACAAACTGCAGGGATACAGTCTATTTTGTGGACACTGCCTATTCCTGAGGTACACATTGTGCACACACACCCTGTCAATAAATTGGGTTTGGATATGTCCTGCACTCCAGGAGGCAGGGCACATGGTACAGGCATGCCTGAGCTGTACCCCTGCACCAGGCAGAGCCATGGAACCTTGTTCTGTAAGTACAGGCAATGCCCATGGTGGAAGTGAGCTTGACTGTGATGCTTCATGCAGCCTAATAGTCTTCAGTGTGGTGCCTTACCCTGCCATGGGTTAGAATCATAATAACACTCAGCATAGTGGCGCAGCTGGTAGAGTCGCTGCCTCACAACGCCAGGGATCCATGTTAGATCCTGACCTCGGGTGCTATCTATGTGGAGTTTGCACGTTCTCCCTGTGACCGTGTAAGGGTTTCCTCCGGGGTGCTCCGGTTCCGGTTCCCCCCCCCCGTCACCGCAAAGACATGCAGATTTGTAGGCTAATTAGCCTCTGCAAATTGCCCCCTAGTGTGTCAGGAGTGGGTGAGAAAGTAGGACAACATACAACTAGTGTGAAAGAGTGATCGATGGTCAGCGTGAACTCGGTTGGTCGAGTGGCCTTGTTTCCGCGCCGCATCTCTAAACTAAACCAAGCGCTGAATGGGTATAAAAATAAGAGGAGGCTCACAGTGGGCTTGTCTGCTTCCTGCCCCAGTCACGGGGATGCGAGGTACAACCTCCCGTCCAGCTCCAGGCTCCACAGCCTGACACCAGGGTGACACTGTTACTCTGCCAGTGGAGCCCCTGGTACATCCTCGCGCGACATCTGCTTCCCTCAGCCGGCTCCATTCTGTTTAATATTCGATTCCTGAGATTCACAATAACCAGAGCAGGTTGTGATAAAATATTTATACAGTGTTTTATGAAAATTGAGTTTATTACAGTAAATTATAAGCACTGGGAATTCATCAGAATATTAAAGTTACAAGATTAAAAATGGATTTTGTTGGCTGGTATGATTTCTGTCATAAAGATTAAATCGGAGTCTGAGTGCTTTTTATTGTTGTTTTGAGATTTGTTACCTATTGTCTGTGCTCCATTTTTTTAAAAATTCCTTCCCCTTCGTCTCGCTCCACACAGTAAACAACTTTAGTTTAGAGATGCAGCGCAGAAACAGGCCCTTCGGCCCACCGAGTCCGCACCGACCAGCGATTCCGCACATTAATACTACCCCACACACACTAGGGACAATTCTACATTTACACAAAGCCAATTAACCTACAAACCCTGCACGTCTTTGGAGTGTGGGAGAAAACCGAATATCTTGGAGAAAACCCACACAGGAAGAGTGTATAAACTCTGTGCAAACAAGCACCAGTAGTCAGGATCGAACCCGGGTGTCTGGCACTGTAAGACAGTCTCTCTGCCTACGCTATCATGCTGCCTTGTAGGCAAGTTGAACACAAAGATGAAAGCCAACCTTCGAGGTGATGGCTCTGGTGTTGCTTGGTTCCACTAAGCCAGCTTGTCCATTTGTGTTCTATTGATTGCTTGTTAAAAGGAACGCCTGCTGTTTGCTGTGATTCTGTCCATCAAGGGTCATAGAGCCATACAGCATGGAAACAAGCCCTTCAGACCAACTTGCCCACACTGACCAACATGCCCCATCTACACTAGTCCCACCTGCCCGTGTTTGACCCATACCCCTCTAAACCCGTCCTACCCATGTACCTGTCCAAAAGTTTCTTAAATATTGCGATACTACCAGCCTGAACAACCGCCTCCAGCCACTCATTCCATACACCCATCACCCTCTTATTCCATACACCCAAAACCCTCAGATTCCAGGCCTCTCTTTCTGTCTGCCTTTGACATGATTCAAAGCATCAGTTCAACCAACAGACACCATTGGTTTCCTCCTCCTGCTTGCTGCACAGCATCCAGAACAGATGCTTCAGTTTTCCAAAATGGCAACATGCAAACCATCTCAACTACACAACCTCTTTTTACTGCTCAACAAACTTCAGTCTCTGCCTAGAGCCAACCTGGCCCACTGATAAAACAGGAGAGTCTTCTCTACTCTTCTTCTGAAGATGTTGACTATGAGCATGCAAGAAACACGAGCAAGAAAGGCCAATCAGTGCTTGGAGCCTGCTCCGTTATTTATTATGGTTTTATTGATCCAATTTTGGCCTCGGCACCATATATCCACTCCCGCACAGTCATGCTGCAGTGTGCCAAGGACAAGCTCTGATAAGTAGCAAGTAATATTCAGGCCACAAAAGTGCCAGCCATTGATCGCCTACAAGAAGAGTTTACCCATCATTGCCATGGCCTTCATAATAAAGATTATGAGGATCCAGTGTAATGTTTTAGAAACATTTAGACAGGTACATGGATAGGACAGGTTTAGAGGGATATGGGCCAAACGCAGGTATGTGGGTCTAGTGTAGATGGGATATGTTGGCTGATGTGGGCAATTCGGGCCAAAGGGCCTGTTTCCGTGTCTAAGACTTTATGATCAGTTGGATCAATAGGGTGACCACATCTGCAGGTCCAACGCTAGATATCCTGCCATGAGTGATTCTCCACCTGACACTTTCAAAGGCTTTTCCAGCATCTACAAAGGACAAGTCAGGAGCACAATGGAATATTCTCCGTCGGCCTAGGTGAGTGCAGCACCCACAACAGAGAAGCCAGTATCATTAGGGGCAAATCACCCTGCTTGATCGGCATTCCATCCACCACTCTCAACATTCATTACCTTCTCAACCGACAAGTGTGTACTGTCGATAAAATGTGCCACAGTTACTCACCCATGTTACTCTGACAACAACTCCCAAACCTGTGACCACCACACAGAGAAAGACAAGGACAAAAGGAACGTAGGATCACTGTCCCTGGCAGTTCCTCTAGTTTGGCTAACATTCTGATTTACAAATGTAGAGCCTGTCTTTCATCACTCCAAGTTCCTGGAACTCTCTCCCCAACAACACAATCGAAGAAGGTTCATCACAAGGCTTGCAGTAGTTTCAAAGAACACCTCCACTCAGTCCGCCTGGACCTTCATGATCTCTAAACACTTACGCCTGGACCTTCATGACCACTAAACACTTTAACTCCCTTTACCATTCCCATCCTGGCCTGAACCTCCTCCACTGTCAGAGTGAGGCCCAACACAAATTGGAGAATCAGCACCTCACATTGGGCAGCTTACAACCCAGCGGTAAGAATATTGACTTCTCTAACTTCGTAACTCTTGCTCTCCCTCTCTCTCTCCACCCCTCCCCCCCCTAATTCTCCAACTAGTTTGACTGTCCCCCTGATTAAATTTTGCTTTGTATACTTTGTTGTCACCTTCCCCCTAGAATAATGATTTATTCTACATTTTCTTTGAACTTCACCCCCTTTGATTTCTAGTTTTCACACTTTACCCTTCCATATCACGATGTCTCCCTCTTCCCTGATTCTCAGTCTGAAGAAGGGTCTCGACCCGAAACATCACCCATTCCTTCTCTCCATAGATGCTGCCTGTCCTGCTCTAGCACTTTATGTCTATCTTTGGTGTAAACTGCAGTTCCTGCCTACACACTTGCAGTAGTTCAAGTTGGCTGCTCACTACCACTTCCCAAAAGCATTTAGAGATGGGCAATAAATACTGGCCGTGCCAATGATGTTCTAATTCTTCACCTCCCCCATACAACTAAATGCAAAATGGGCCATCCATTGATGTATCACTGCTAAGACCACCTCTAATGTGTCACGGCAAAGGTCATCATAATAAATATCTGATGAAGGGTCCCTACCAAAAATATCACCTATTCCTTTTGTCCAGAGATGCTTCCTGACCCGCTGAGTTACTCCAGCATTCCGTGACTATCGTCATAATAAATGTCTTCCTCTGGCATACACCATCTAACTGGCCCTTTCTCAGGGCTGAAGGTTTACGCTGAGCAAGGGTGGTGTATTGTCCTCTGAGCTGTTGTGAATTGTTAAGAATTCCAAGAATACCTTGTAGGTTGTTAAATGTTTTGAAAATTTCCAAGGTTGTTACAAGTGTGACGTAGATGCCAGTTTTCTCTCCGAGGTCGCTAGAGACTGGTCTTTATCAGAAATTTGGACTGACCTCTCCACATGCTAACCTAGTATATCAGAACCAATTATACTATCAGTCTAGCCGAGATCTATCAACGAGCATTGATCGAGGATTGAACTTGCGGACTTCCTGGTCTGAATAGCTTTTGAGCGGAGTGGATAAACATTTTCACACGTATTTGGCAAAACTCACCGAAGTAAGCACTGTTGTTTCTTTACACCTCAGCATCGTCGGTGAAACATTGAAAAAAAAAATTGGAGAGAAGCAGTGAATAAATCTGGTGGTAACCTGAGGTTATGGGGAGAAGCTAGGAGAATGGGGGTGAGAGTGAAAGATAGATTGGACATGAATGAATGACGGAGCAGATTTGATGGGCCGAATGGCCTAATTCTGCTACTGCAAGCTATGAACTTATTAGATGAAGCATGAGTTCAAACATCTGTAAGTTGAAAGAAGAATAGGATGAGTGAAAAATCATAATCATAAACATACTTCATTTGCCAAGTATATTTTGCAACATATACGAGAAATTTGATTTGCCATACAGTCATACAAATAAAAAGCAACAAGACACACAAAATACATTTTAGTATAAACATCCACCACAGTGACTCCCTCACATTCCTCACTGTGATGGGAGACGAAAAAAAAGTTAAATCTCTTCCCTTCTTTGTTCTCCTGCGGTCGGTCGATCGGACCCTGGGTCGGGGCTGGTTGAACCTTCAGTGACTTTGGAGCTTCCCGACATCAGTCTCTATCCGAGATTGCGAGTCCCTTGATGCGGGAGGTTGTGGTTGGAGCGTTGATCCCAGGCAAGGGATTGCAGGCTCCGATGGTAAGTCCACAGCCGGTGGGGCTCAAAGTCAGTCTTGAGCAAATCCACCAGCTCCATGCTGTTAGGCCACAGAG
Source organism: Amblyraja radiata (assembly GCF_010909765.2). Taxonomy (NCBI): domain Eukaryota; kingdom Metazoa; phylum Chordata; class Chondrichthyes; order Rajiformes; family Rajidae; genus Amblyraja; species Amblyraja radiata. The sequence goes on from NC_045984.1 coordinate 15,052,975, forward strand.
CGACCGGAGATACGATCTGGAAAACAATCGCATCTCCGGGCAGGTATGAGATTGAAAAAAAAATTCCCCCCACCCACTCTCCCATCCTCCACATGAAACAAACCAGAGAATATTAACACAACCTTTTAAAAATACACTAAAAATAACAAAAATGACGAAAAGACAGACAGACCGTTGGCGAGGCTGCCATTGCTGACGGCTTTCACCCGGTGGAAATGCCAACTTTTGTTGAACCATGGAGTGATCCTACATCTCTCAGCCCTGGTAGTAGAAGTTAACAGACATTGGAACATCAAGGTTATCAGAATCAACTGTGGCTTTTACAATAAATATTGGCTTGGTAAATCAGCTAAGCCTTGGAAAAGAGCCCCAGACAAAATGGTTTTAATCATTTGTTGGGACTCAAGTTCGATTGGCAATTGGAACCAAGCCATCTGATCCCATTAAGCTATTACAATCGAGCTTGGTGCAGAGGAGTGATCGAATGTTCCTGATTTCAGGACCCTGATCACTACCAAGTGACCACTGCTATCTGGAGTATGTGTACATTCAGTCCATGACAGCTTTAAAGCTTCAGCAGAATGGTTAATATCTAAGATAGACACAAAAAACTGGAGTAACTCAGCGGGCCAGGCAACATCTATGGAGAGAAGGAATGGGTGATGTTTCAGGTCGAGATCTTTCTTCAGACCTGAAGAAGGGGCTCGAACCGAATCGTCACCTATTCCTCTCCAGAGATGTTGCCTGTCCCGATGAATTACTCCAGCTTTTTGGGTCATAGAAACATTGAAAAATAGGTGCAGGAGTAGGCCATTCGGCCCTACGAGCCAGCACCGTCATCTAAAATCAGTACCCTTTTCCTGCTTTTTCCCCATATCCCTTGATTCCTTTAGTCCTAAGAGCTAATTCTAACTCCCTCTTGAAAACATCCAATAAATTGGCTTCCACTGGCTTCTGTGGCAGCGAATTCCATAGATACACAACTCTCTGGGTGTAAATGTTTTTCCTCATCTCAGTCTTAAATGGCCTACCCCTTATTATTAATCTGTGACCCTGGTTCTGGACTCCCCCAACATCAGGAACATTTTTCCTGCATAAGGCCTGTCCAATCCTTTAAGAATTTTATATGTTTCTATAAGATCTCCTCTCATCCTTCTAAATTCCAATGAATACATGCCGAGTCGACCCATTCTTTTATCATAAGTTTATCTTCGGTTTAAACCAACACCTGCAGTTCTTCCTAAACATGATTAATAGTTAGTCTCAGAGATGAATACGGCCTCTAAAAGATACAAAGGGGCACTGGGAGGCTGTAAAAATGTCTCTGTGAGGGGCAGGGGTTCTGGAGATCTCATGCAAATCTCTCAATAGAGAAATTATACCACTGCTTTGTAGGTCTGAACTTGCTAGGGAATGGCTTTTTTTATATAACACAGCTGCACAATGCAGTAATTAACATTGTGACAATAGCTAGATAGCTTTTGTGAATTTTAAATTAAATTGTCCTGTAGGGACTTTTTTTTTAAATCAGCTCTCGGCAAAGTCAAGTAACTCCCTCAAGAGCCCATGTAGCAGTTGGAACTCGATGGACACTGTGCCTAAATCTAAGCTGCCTTGTGAGAGGAAAGCAAGGTCGCATGCTGTGTTGCTTCCAAGGGAGAAATAGATAGATTCTGGATGGCAAGAGACTTTGGGCTGTTGTTATGCTGATCACAGCCATCCAACCTCTTTTGCAGCTGGTAACCCCCCCTTATAGCCTGTAAGAGAAATGGTGCTCACTGCTGCCTTGGCCCAGAGGTGCAGCAGTTAATGCTGCTATCTCATGACTCCAGAGAACCCAGGTTTGATCCTGACCTCTGGTGCTGTCTGTGTTTCCTCTGCCTGCTTCTGTTTTATACCACATCCAAAGGTAAACTGCTTGGTTGAGAATATTGACTGGTGCACACTTAACCCTAGGGGTTGGAGTGGGTCAGGAAAATCAGATGTAGGGCATTGATGAATATGTGAGAGAGATTAGGTTTATAGGAAAATAGCTGCTGATGATCTGAGAGCCTGCAAAGACTTGATGGGCCGAGTGGCAGGCTCAAGTTTTTTGTTTTTTTCCGTTTTAGAGATACAGTTCAGAAACAGGCCATTCGGCCCACTGAGTCCACCACGACCAGCGACCCCCGCACATTAACATCACCCTCTGCACACTAGGGACAATTTACACTTATATCAAGCCAATTAACCTACAAACCTGTACGTCTTTGGAGTGTGGGAGGAAACCAAAGATCTTGAAGAAAACCCACACGATCACGGGGAGAGCGTACAAACTGCGTACAGACAGCACCCATAGTTGGAATCGAACCCAGTCTCCGGCGCTTCAAGCAACTTGCTTTACCAAGTGCGTCACCATGCTTTACAGACAAAAATCTGCCAGAACCCATATTGTTCCTTGGTATTGATGTCTGTGGCAGATCGTAGTTCCATAATAGAAGATGTATACACAAAGCCGGAGAAACTCAGCGGATCAGGCAGCATCTGTGGAGAAAAGGAATAAGTGTCGTTTTGGGTTGGTCGAGACCCTTCTTCAGACTGTCGGGGAAAGGGAAATAAGAGATATAGTGTTTATTGAGGCTGTGGATCTGGCGTAAAATGGGGTAAACATAGAAACATAGAAAATAGGTACAGGAGTAGGCCATTCAATATGATCATGGCTGATCATCCAACTTAGTATCCTGTACCTGCTTTCTCTCCATACCCCCTGATCTCTTTAGCCACAAGGGCCACATCTAACCCTCTTAAATATAGCCAATGAACTGGCCTCAACTACATTCCATGGCAGAGAATTCCAGAGATTCACCACTCTCTGTGTAAAAAATGTTTTTTCTCATCTCAGTCCAAAAAGATTTCCCCTTTATCCTTAAACTGTGACCCCTTGTTCTGGACTTCCCCAACATCGGGAACAATCTTCCTGCATCTAGCCTGTCCAACCCCTTAAGAATGTTGTAAGTTTCTATAAGATCCCCCCTCAATCTTCTAAATTCTAGCGAGTACAAGCCGAGTCTATCCAGTCTTTCTTCATATGAAAGTCCTGACATCCCAGGAATCAGTCTGGTGAACCTTCTCTGTACTATCAGTCTGGTGAACCTTCTCTGTACAGATAAAGTTGGGATCCATTGCAGGCCTGGGTGAGCGATAACCGGAGCTGTGGGAGAGTCGGAGCGAGGGCCTGCTGGTGCTGGCGCATCGCGGCCAGTGTAGAACGCACGGCACAAAAGGAGAATTGTTGCCCAAAGCGGTGGATTGACTGTTGGTACCTGTAATCCGGGTTGTGTCCGAACTTGGATGTCTAGAACCATAGTCCTCTCAGCTGCTTAAGCTGTTCAAAGGCTTTACTATCTAATTTAATTAATAAAAATCGTTTGTTTTTTTACTTTAATAAACTTTTTAGTAATATTTTAAAAACTCCAAAAACGTGAAAATCAAGTTTTTAACTTTTTGGAAGTGTCGGTACTCCGTATTGGTGCGTCCCGTCACAAATAAAATGCACGTGCTGCTACGATGTCGAAGGGAAAACGTGCAAAACATTTGATAAAATACAGTCAGCCAGCACTGCAGTTTTATACTGCTCTGCAACTTGACTCGCTGTGAAGCACTGCAGACTGGTGGCGATCTCCTCTGGACTTGAGAGTCAGCATCATGCACTATGGTTCAACTCTATGATTCCGCAGTGCCCTACTGTCGTGGCATTGGTGGGCACTATGTGTGCGCCTGGGTCTGATTGCCCCCAGCACATGGTCACAAGAAGACCAACTACACTGTGCAATGGTAGCTGGGAAATTCCATGCAACAACCCTGGAAAACTGTTGGGAAATGTAAATGATAGGTGTTCTTCCCATTGTGCGACTGATTCGGGAATGCAGGAGCAAGTAGACGGGAAGCTTGGTGAACTTCTTCAGCCGGAAATACCAGTAGGGATGGAAGTGATTCAAGTCTTGTTCAGATCCATCAGTTGATGTGTTTAGTGTAGTGTAGCGAGTTACAGTGAAAAGCTTTTTGTTGCATGGTGTCCAGTCAGCGAAAAGACTATACATGATTACATTTGAGCCATCTACAGTGTACAGATACAGGATAAAGGGAATAGGAAGAGAATTAAGAAATGTCCCCACTCGAAATACTGCCTATCCATGATCTCCTGAGATGCTGCCTGACCTGCTGAGTTACTCCAGCACTTTGTGCCCTTTTTTCTAATCCAGCATCTGCAGTTTCTTATATCTATAATTAAAATGATTAGTTGGTTGGGGTAAAGTACACAAGTACACCAGCCAGAATGATAGACACAAAGTGTTGGAGTAACTCAGTGGGTCAGGCACCATCTCTGGAGAAAAGGAATAGGTGACATATGGAGTCGGAATCTTTCTTCAGACAAAGTAATGTTGGGTTCAATTATCAGAATCCCTTGGGGTTTCAAATGTGGTTAGTTTAGTTTAGTTTAGCAGGACCATAACAGAGTCATTATTTCCTCTGGGGTAGAGTTCCAGAGCAAGAGGCACATTGGCAGGTTAAATCTCCGGAAAGTGCCGCAGCCCCAGGAGAAGTGTTGGTAGACGCAAAGTCCTGGCGTAACTCGAGACTCGTCTTCAGATGAAGGGTGATGAAGAAGGGTCTCGACCTGAAATGTCACCCATTCCTTCTCTCCAGAGATGCCGCCCGTCCTGCAGAGTTACCCCAGCATTTTGTGTCTATCTTCGGTTTAAATCGGCATCTGCAGTTCCTTCCTACAGAAGTAGTGTTGGAAAGGTGAGGAGAGAGGTTGATGGAGAAGGGGCGTCATGGTGGCACAATGATAGAGTTGCTGCCTTACAACGCCAGAGACCTGGGTTCAATCCTGACGGCGGGTGCTGTCCGTACAGAGGTTGTACATTCTCCATGGGCCTGACCCTGTGGGTTTTCTTCAGGTGGTCTGGTTTCCTCCCACACTCCAAAGACATACAAGTTTGTAGGTTAATTGTCTTTGTTAAGTTCGAAAATTGTCCCTAGTGTACGGGGTGATTGCTGGTCGGCGTGGACTCGGTGACTTGTAGGGCCTGTTTCTGCGAGGTATCTCGAAAATCTAAAAAGTAGGGATACAAATCAGCAAAGACCTAATAAGGTTCCATGTCTCTCTATCCCCTGCCCATTCAAGGTTAGAATTCTGGTTCAGGTTAGGACTAGAAGGAAATGACTTGAGGAACTGAATGGCCAAAATAGAAACTGCCTTGAGAAGTTTTTACTTTATATATGCAGGTTTAACTCTGGGGCAATGTGCACAGTGGCTGTATCAGTCTGGAGCACAGCCACTGTAAATAAGTTCAAGTGATAGGAGCAGAATTAGGCCATTCAGCCCATCGAGTCTACTCCGCCATCCAATCATGGCTGATCTATCTCTCTCTCTCCTCACCCCATTCTCCTGCCTTCTCCCCATAACCCCTAACACCCGTACTAATCAGGAATCTATCTATCCCTGCCTTAAAAATATCCATTGACTTGGTGTCCACAACTTTCTGTGGCAATGAATTCAACAGATTCACCGCCCTCTGACTAAAGAAGCCAGTGTCACAATACATATTTGCCACAGAATGTGTAATTCTTTTGAACTGGAGGGTCAGAGAGGTCGTCTGTGTGTGTTCTTGAGCACTAACTGTGCTGGTTCTTTATGAGCAGTTGGATGGCTTTGCTGAGTGTGGTGCTTGTGGACACCAATCAAGGTCAAAGCTGCCACCGCTCAGCCTCAGTATTTAATGGGCTGATCACTAACCTGCAGTGCACATGGCAGCTTCTCCACTCCCGCAGATGATGCCCATTGACTACAAGAACAGACTTCACTGGAATCCCGATAGAACTGATACAGACACTGTTCGCTGTGGTTCCTGTTGCTTAATGCTGTTATTAAGATAAATATCATTCATTTCCAAATATTCAGCTGCTGACATTTGAAGAATAAACCTCATTAATCAGCTTAATAAAAATCAAATACCCTTCCGAACATCCTCTACACTGCTACCATGGGGCCGCTAGTCACTCTGTCACATAAATTGTAACGGACCCTGTGGTTCAGGCAGCCTGATGGCACCAGATAAGCTACGCTGAAGGACTTCAGGAGTGCCGGGTCTCCAGGTACTCATTATCCCAGGCTACATTAATCTCGGGTGCTAGGAGACCACAAGCAAAGCGCTGAGAAAGCAACAAAGGTGGGAGGGGAAAGAAATTAGAGCAGGACGACAGCGGGGAAATGGGAAAGTGTGATACCCCAACATGTCTGCCCACTAATGCACCCTGTCCTTGACCTCACTCTATCACCATGACCTGCTGTTCTTTTCCCTTTTATCTATTTATCCATCTTCCCCTTAACAATAGGTGCACTGATCATTCCAACCTCTCAATAAGGTGGTGACTTTACTAATTTTGATGTTTCAATGATACTTTATTGTCTCATGCACGTAGGTGCAGTGAAATGCTTTGTTTGCATACAAATCCAGTAAAATCATGTAGCAGACCTCACCTAGGTGTTGCCATGTTTTGGTGCCGACAAAATTCACCGAACATCACTGCCTGCAGCAGCCCCCCTCCCCCTGCCAGTACCCTCTTCTTTCTCCGCGCGCACTTTTCCCCCGGCCAAGGTCCCCCTTCATTCCATTCCTCTTTCAATCTCTTCTTGATGAAGGACCTTCTGACCTCCACGGGTCCCTGCACTGTTTAGATGGGTGCACTGGTGCTGCTGCATCTCTCCAGTGGCGCGCGTTCAATCCTGGCTTCCAGTGCCGTGTGAATAACATTTTGTACATTCCCCATGAGACTGCTTGAGATTCTTCCCACATCCCAAAGATACATGGATTGCAAGGTTAATTGGCTGCTGTAAATTGCTGCTTATGTGCCTAGGAGGGGAATGGGATTCCTCTGTGAGCTAGCATAGATTCGAAGGACTGAATGGTCTCATGTACCATATGGATTTATGGAACTGAGTTGTAGTCTCCACACATAGACACAAAATGCTGGAGTAACTCAGCGGGACAGGCAGCATCGGGTCGAGACCCTTCTTCAGCCAGTATCTGCAGTTCCTTCCTACACATCTACTCTCCCCACATGCTGAGTTGCCGCATCTTTTTGAGAGTTGACAGTGGAGCAAGTGGCATCTCCAGTGGGTCTTTGGATACTGGCCTTTATCTCCAGTCCATCCAGCATCTGCATATCCATCCACTCCTACCCCAACCACCCCCTTATGCCTCAGCATTCACAACCCAGAGGACACCTACATGATATTTTGTGTGCAAGTGATAAGACAAAGCAGTAAGAAGGGGAAAGTGTTGGGGGGGAATTGATAGGGTTAGGGTGAAGGTTAATGTTTTAAATAGGAGCGGGGGGGTGCTCCATTCAGCCCCTCAAGCCTGCTCCAGCATTCAACAAGGTCATAACATCCTCAGAGTCTAGATCAGTAAATGATCTCTGACAGAGAGCCTGAACAGATGGACAATATTACAGTTGAATTTTGAAGTGATGAAAATAGGTTCAGTAGTAAAATATATTACATTCCTTTTAGCCTGAGGAGCTTGGCTGAAATCCAACTGCACTGATGGACACAAATCTCTCTGTGCTGTCAGTGTACGTTTGTCTCTCTTTCTCATATTTCTGTCCCATAAATCCCTCTCTCCTTGTGTGTCTTGCCTCACCTGACTCTGTTCTTCCTCTCTCATTTCCTACCCACATCTGCCCTGTGCACATCCAGATCCCAAGAGCAATGGGATTACCTTGTTCTCAAATGAAGGGGGAACGTTAGCCATGAGAGCAAATTAACCCCTTGTTCTTCTTCAAATGGTACGGTGGTATTTCGTTTGATTTTTTTTTAAAGTTTAGAGATACAGCGTGAAAATAGGCCCTTCGGCCCACCCAATCCGAGCCGACCAGTGATCCCCGTACACTCACACTATCCTACACTCACTGGGGACAATTTACAATTTACAATTTTACCAAACCAATTAAGCTACAAACCTGTAGGTCTTTGGAGTGTGGGAGGAAACCGGAGAAAACCCATGCAGGTCACGGGGAGAAAATAAAAACTGCATACAGACAAGCAGCCGTAGTCAGGATCGAATCCTGGTCCCTGGCTGTAAGGCAGCAACTCTACTGCTGCACCACTGTGCCACCCCACATCTTCAAAGGTGTCTTTGAGTGTAATCTGAAGATGGCCTGCGCCAAATGCCAGAACCTCAGAGAGGGCAGCACCTCTTGCTCTCAGCCTTGGTAGTCCAATGTGTTTGGAACAGAGCTTAAACCGCTGACATCCTGCATTTAAAAGGCAGAATGGTAGATGCGGCATTTTAATGAAGAGCCTTCAGGGGGTGTGAGGACTGAGTGGGGATGGGGTGAACAGGGGAGAAGAGAGTGGAACAAGAATTGGTTCAAGTTCACCTCCTGGGAATCATTCTGCACCTAATTTCCAGCTCCCAGACTGATCTACCATCACTTGAGAGGAAATTCTGTATTAAATTTCAAATATATTTTCTCAGGCACAGAGACTGATGAAAGAACAAGAATAACTTTTCAATAAAGCATGAAGACATTGTTCAATTACTATTCCATAACAGTACTGACTTGGATTTGAAACAGCAGAACTAATTTTGACTTCATTGTGTCAAAATGAGTATTTTCAGCAAGACAAAAGAACAGATAGAGAGATGGAGATAGTGAGGGAGTGTGAAAGGCATATGAACAAGATGAATAGAGGGAATACAAGAACATAAGAGATGAGATTTAACAGTTTATGTTTTGCTTCAGATTCATGCACCTGCATTCTCTTGTGCGTGCATTATTTATTTATTCATTGTACCACAGAAGTATATAAAATTATGGTTGGCATACAGTAGATAGGGTAGACAGTCAGAACCTATCAAATATCAAATACTAGAGGGATAGCTTTAATGTGAGTGCAGCAAAATTAAAATATGATATGAGGGCCAATTTTTTACACGGAGGGTGGTGGGTGCCTGGAGCATGTAACCGGAGATTGTGGTGGACAAATAAAATAGTGGCATTTCTGAGACTTTTGGATATGCAGGGAATGGAGGGACATGGATTATGTGCTGACACAGAACAGTTGGACTTGGCATCTTGTTCGGTATAGACATTGTGGGCCGAAGGGCCTGATCCTGTGCTATATTGTTCTATGTTTTGATCGCTATATCTTCCCAAGCTAGTTATATGGCTAGCAGATTGATGGTATTTAATTCTTGCTGAGATCAGTGACTTCCTCAGACCTCAAACACAAAATTGTCTGTTTACAGTGAAAACTTTGTCCATGCAGGTCTCCCACTCTGTCTCTCTCTCTCTCTCTCTCTCTCTCTCTCTCTCTCTCTCTCCCTCTCCCTCCCTCTCCCTCCCTCTCCCTCCCTCTCCCCCCCTCTCCCCCTCTCTCTCTCTCTCCCCCTCCCAGACTGCATCTGTTGACCTGACCCTCCAGGATTTTTCTCCGGGTGCTCCTGTTTCCTCCCACACTACAAAGATGTTGTAGGTTAATTGGCTTTGGTAAATATTGTAAATTGTCCCGAGGGTGCACGAGGCAATCGCTGGTCACGCAGACTCAGTAGGCCGAATGGCCTGTTTCAAGTTCGAGTTTGTTTATTGTCACTTAACCAACTAAGGTACAGTGAAATTTGAGTTACCATACAGCCACACTGTGTATCGTGAGTCTACCGTGGGAACTTTTTAACTCAGCGGGCAGGCAGCAGCAGATTGTCAATTATTAACCTTCCCGCGCAATATACCCTCACCTTCTCTTTTATGAATGGGGATTTAGTTCCCCTTTCTTCGAGGACCGACCGGAGGTTCCGCTGTCACCTCTGTGGGCCGCCCTCGGTGAACGTTTTCAAGGACCTTTCTTCAAGGACCGAAAAAATGGCCGCTATTCGGAGGTTTTCGTTATTTGGATCTTCGGATAAAAGGTTGTGCACCTGTAACTGAAATCATGCTTGACTAATCTTCTGGAATTTTTTGAGGATGTGACTAGGAAAATGGACAAGGGAGAGCCAGTGGATGTAGTGTACCTAGACTTTCAGAAAGCATTTGATAAGGTCCCACATAGGAGATTAGTGGGCAAAATTAGGGCACATGGTATTGGGGGTAGAGTGCTGACGGGTAGAAAATTGGTTGGCAGACAGGAAACAAAGAGTAGGGATTAACGGGTCACTTTCAAAATGGCAGGCAGTGACTAGTGGGGCACCGCAAGGTTTGGTGCTGGGACCACAGCTATTTACATCAATGATTTGGATGAAGGGATCCAAAGTAACATTAGTAAATTTGTGGATGACACAAAGCTGGGTGGCAGTGTGAACTGTGAGGAGGATGCTATGAGAATGCAGGCTGAGTTGGACAGGTTGGGGGAGTGGGCAGATGAAGTTTAATGTAGATAAATGTGAGGTTATCCACTTTGGTATCAAAAACAGGGAGGCAGATTACTATCTAAATGGCATCAAGTTGGGAAAAGGGGAAGTACAATGGGATCTGGGGGTCCTTGTTCACCAGTCTATGAAAGCAAGCATGCAGGTACAGCAGGCAGTGAAGAAAGCGAATGGCATGTTGGCCTTTATAACAAGAGGTGTCGAGTATAGGAACAAAGAGGTCCTTCTGCAGTTGTACAGGGCCCTAGTGAGACCACACCTGGAGTATTGTGGGCAGTTTTGGTCCCCTAATTTGAGGAAGAACATTCTTTCTATTGAGGGAGTGCAACGTAGGTTTACAAGGTTAATTCCCAGAATGGCAGGACTCTCATATGCTAATAGAATGGAGCTGCTGGGCTTGTACACTCTGGAGTTTAGAAGGATGAGAGGATATCTTATTGAAACATTTAAGATTGTTAAGGTTTTGGACGCGCTAGAGGCAGGAAACATGTTCCCGATGTTGGGGGAGTCCAGACCAGGGGGGCACAGTTTAAGAATAAGGGGTAAGCCATTTAGAACGGAGACGAGGAATCACTTTTTTCTCACAGAGAGTTGTGAGTCTGTGGAATTCTCTGCCTCAGAGGGCGGTGGAGGCCGGTTCTCTGGATACTTTCAAGAGAGAGCTAGATAGGGCTCTTAAAGATAGCGGAGTCAGGGGATATGGGGAGAAGGCAGGAACGGGGTACTGATTGGGTATGATCAGCCATGATCATATTGAATGGCGGTGCTGGCTCGAAGGGCCAAATGGCCTACTCCTGCACCTATTGTCTATTGTCTAATCTCTGGTGGACCGTTTGAGCTCAGACCATTGCACAACCTTTGCCACAAGGAGCAGATAGATGGTTTCACGAGAAAGGAGGAAAGATGCTGAAACAGAGGAATTGCTCGTTGCTCATTCACTCCCCACTGTGAATACTGGGCTGTCACTGAGACAATGTCCAGATTGCCAACCATGTCTGAACCAACTGTGGAATAATCTCACTACTACATCTTTTGGGAGAAGCCATGAGAAGGAGAGACAAATAGCGTTGGCGGTCCAGTCAGACAGGAAATCATAATATTTATTTCGGCACTTATTAGCGCAGAACATCTTTTTCAACTTCCAATATGAAATTCTGCACTTCAAAAAGGTCACATTCTCAATTTCTGAAAATTGGAATTATCACAGAATACTGATAGACCCGTAAAAAGCTTCCCAATAAATCTTCGCCCAGGATTGGAGATTTCAGACGGTTCAGATTAGAAATAACCAATTTGCAGACCTTTGTGCTGCAGCCTATTTAATCATTCACCCAGCAAGTCAAATTGAAAGCTGGTTTCTATTGGAAGTGATTAGACTTCTAATGCAAGCTGCTGCTCCAGGTGGCTCCTAGCAGTGGGCTGTCACAAACTACAACTCATGTGCTGTCTACTTGACTTATTCTTATGGAAGAAGCAGAAAACGAGAATGAATGAGCAAACGTATTTTTCCATCTATTGAAGCGCACGCTCGTGGTGAAACTGCTCACAGTACATGATACGATCTTAACTTTAGGGTGTACAGTACTGCTCCAGCTTTGTGCAAAACAATGCTTTATTCTGCTCCACAGTCTCAAGACCAGCTAATTGTTGCATGCAGAGGTCGATTGCTCATGGGCACAGATTGTGGATCGGTAGATGCTTGTAAATGTTTTAACCCAGGTCAAAAGAAACTAGGATAAAATAAATATTTTTTTCTTTCCTTTGTCAGTTTGGAATATGGTCCTAAAAATTGCAAATGGACCTAGCTTAGATGGGGCACCCTGGTCGGCATGGACGAGTTGGGCCGAAGGGTCTGTTTCCATGCTGTATGACTCTATAACACTGTTGTCTCATCTCTTGTTGAAACCTAACGGTACTTTTACTTTAGATACTTTAGAGATACAGTGCGGAAACACAGTATCTCCGCCGGAAGACACCACCGGGTGGCGCCCGTAATGGCCGCCTTACCAACAGCCTGCCGCGTCCCTTCTCCGTTTTTATTATTTTAAATATGTTTTAAATGAATGTTTGAATGTTTCTTGCTTAGTTTATGTGGCGGGGGGGGCAAATAGGGGGAATTTTTTTTCAGTCATTTACCTCGATGGAGATGTGATTTTCTCCGTTTCGCATCTCCACCCCCCCCTGCGGCCTAGCTTGGATTGGTGTGGTCTTTCCTGGAGACCGTCCCGGAGCTTCAAGCCATTGGCGCTTCGCAGACTTACCATTTCGAAGCGGGCGATCCTTTTCCGAGGGTCGCCAGAAGAAGAGCTCCGACCGCGAGGCCTGTGGACTTTAACACCATGAAGCCCGCGAAGATGACTGAACTTTATTGCCTTCCATCAGTGAGGAATGTTGATTCCACTGTGATGGGTGTTTATGTTAAATTTTATTTTATGTGTGTATTGTATTCTTTTCACCTCACCTTCTCTTTTATGAATGGGGATTTAGTTCCCCTTTCTTCGAGGACCGACCGGAGGTTCCGCTGTCACCTCTGCGGGCCGCCCTCGGTGAACGTTTTCAAGCGCAAGCACGGAGATCCCAGAGACCCACAGCCAACAGCAGCCCAGCCCAGCCCCGCTCCAACTACAGAGGAAAACTGCAAACTGGCCGGAGACGTCAGGACCACCAGAAGCCGTTCGCCGAGCTGCGCCCCCTCATCGGTACACCGACCCCCAGGCCCATTGCAAGCACGGAGATCCCAGAGACCCACAGCCAACAGCAGCCCAGCCCAGCCCCGCTCCAACTACAGAGGAAAACTGCAAACTGGCCGGAGACGTCAGGACCACCAGAAGCCGTTCGCCGAGCTGCGCCCCCTCATCGGTACACCGACCCCCAGGCCCATTGCAAGCACGGAGATCCCAGAGACCCACAGCCAGCAGCAGCCCAGCCCCGTTCCAACCAAAGATCTTTGGTTCCAACTACAGAGGAACCTGGGTTGCGGATGACGGGGCGCAGCTCGGGGCGTCGGAGGGGCCCATCGGGGAGCGGGTTCCTGTTGGTCCTGACGTCTCCGGCCACCTGCCATCCTCCGGGAACTGTACCACCCTTGCAGGAGAGTGGGGTTGTTTGCAGTTGCAGAGGGAGGGGGCAAGGGCGGTACAGTTCCCAGTCTCAGATCCAGTCCAGGGGGGTGGCCGGAGACATCAGGACCAACGGGACACCGACCCCCAGGCCCACTGGAAGCACGGAGATCCCAGAGACCCACAGCCAGCAGCAACTCCAGCCCAGCCCCGCTCCAACTCCAGAGGAACACGTAGGGGAAGAAGCTGATGGTGTGCAAGGTACGTCTTGTTCTTGGGGTGGCGGATGAGGGGGCGCAGCTCGGGCTGTGGGCAAACTGCCACTTGTCGCCGTAGCGGCCCATCGGGGAGCGGATTCCTCTGGAGTTGGAGGGGGAGGGGGGTATTGTGCTGTTTGATCGCCCCCTGCTATCCCAGGGACAGGGAGACACAGCGGCTTTTTAGACTGGTGGGCAATCACTTCCAAAGTTCTGCCCACACAGTCAGTACACCTCTCCTACACTGCATTTCATACAAACATTTATTCTGCAAGAAAAAACTACATTGAAGACACAAACTCGCGACCGAGTAACTGCCAGGATCGAGGCGCAAACTCGCGACCTAGCTCGGGGATTCAAGAATTCAAGAATCCCCGAGCTAGGCCGCCTAAGGGCATGTAGCCCCCGCTAGGTTGACATGAGTGCGAGAGGTGATTCAATGCTGCGGTCACATTTACAAATTCAGGAATTCATTCAACACACTGCATTTCATACAGACATTTATTCTGCAAGAAAAAACGACATTGAAGACTCAAACTCGCGACCGAGTAACTGCCGGGATCAAGGCGCAAACTCGCGACCTTGCGGATATGAGCCGAGCCCTCTACCACTGAGCCAGCCGTTAAAATCTACGCAAAAAAAATTCCATTCAGAAGACCGACAAATTCTGAATTACGAAAAGTGTCTGGTCCCAAGGCTTTCGGATAAAAGGTTGTGCACCTGTATTGTCAAACGTACCAAGGTACAGTGAATAGCTTTTGTTGCATGCTAACCAGTCATTGGAAAGACTATAGCAGAAAGACTGTTCAGGCAACTGAACCATCCAACCAACAACTTGAGAGCAGACCTGAACTACTATCTACCTCATTGGAGACCCTCGGACTATCTTTGATTTGAATTGAATTGAATTAAATGCCTTTGTTGTCATTCAGACCTTACGGTCTGAACGAAATTTCGTGCCTGCAGTCATACATACAATCATACAATAATAAACAACAGTAAACACAAATTAACGTCCACCACAGTGTATCCTCCAAGCACCTCCTCACTGTGGTGGAGGCAAAAAATCTTAGGGTTACTGTCTCTTCCCTCCTCTTCTCCCTCTGCGCTGAGGCGATTCCCCACCTGGCGATGGCACAACAGTCCCGCGGCTCACCGAACCCCGCAACTTTACTGGTTTTATCTGGCACTAAACTTTATTCAGGTTATTCCCTTTATAATATATTTGTACCCTGTGGATGACTCGATTGTAATCATGTATTGCCTTTCCACTGGCTGGTTAGCATGCAGCAAAAGCTTTTCCTGAATTTCAATGGCAACTTCTGGAGTTAGGCCATTTTCCATTGATGATCATGGCAACTCACCTTCTATCCATGCCATTTACACTGTCCCAGATGGATATCAGCCCAGCTCTAAAACTAAATCTCAGCCAAACTCAGCCTGACCACAGCCATTACAAACCTGAGTATTCATAATTTCTTGATACCTGATGCATGCACTTGAGAACCTTCAGGTCTTATTCGGGAGACGGGGCTCTGGACCCAAATATCAGTTAATTGAGAATCAGTTAATCAGTTGAACATGCCCCACATTTCAGTTGGGTAAGAGGTGTTGTACATCTCAACTGCCATCACTTGCCTTGGCTCCATATCCCTTCATGCACTAATATTTATTTATCCGAGCAACCCATTGCATATGCTTGCTCAAAAATGTTACTCAATGGGCAATCGTGACGAGCAATAAAATTAATTTTCTGTGTGTAACTAGTCGGGAGATACAGATCCTCCCCAAATTCAGCCCATCTAAAATACTCTGGTGTTTCAAATCATCAAATTTAATTTAATCAAGATGATAGACATGTGAGTAGACTATTATCACAAATGCGTGCCAAAATTAGGATTATTCTTAAGAAAGATTTGGATTTTCCTTAGACTATTATACCATTTTAGTTAAAATCCAATTATTTATTTTATTAAAATTATCTCGCCCTCACCAAGATTATGCATTTGTTTGCATAATTTATGGTGATATTTGATAAACTGTGATTTATTTTTCTTCAATCCCTTAAGCGGAAATAAAAAAAATCTGTGTTGAATGCTCCTGACCTAATATACTCCCTTCCAAATGATAATGTAAAATCCTTCATATACTGACCTCTGTGTCGGAAAGCCAGGATGATCCTCGCTAATCCCAACTCATTACCGCAGGGCCCAATGAGCCTCCCCTGATTGGATTTCCATGTCTCACTGAGCAGATTGTAGTACTTACATGGTAATAAAACAAATACCGTTCTGCAATTACTGGATGATCAGGCCGGGTCTGTAGAAGGAGCAGAGGCCCCCACCGTCGGCACCACCAAGGTCATTAGGGTAGAAGACGTGGTCACCTCAAGATGGAGGTTTGGATTTTAACCCGCTGCAGGGAAGGTTGGGGGAAACGCGAGCATTGCGCAGGAGAAGCGATGGCTCCTACTTGCATTTTTATATTATAAAAGAACTTGCTTTTTTTCAGCAGCTTTCACAATCTCAAAACATACAAAGAGCTTTGCAGATATCTCTAGTGGGTGGCCATTATTATGATTAAAAGCAAACTCCAGCTGACAGCATGATAATGGCCAAATAAATTGTTTTAGCAATGCTGGTGGGGTTAAGCATTGTCCTGAACATCAGGGAGAAAAACAGTGTGATTTTCTAAAATAGTGTCATGGGATCTTTTAACATCATGGGAGGGAAATTATTAAATATTATAACAGGAAGAATAATTGTGATACCATCAGATCTTGAAGATCTCTCCGTTGCCGAACCAGCAGGTCCAGGAACAGCTTCTTCCCGGCGGCTGTCACTCTACTCAACAACGTACCTCGGTGACTGCCAATCACCCCCCCCCCGGACACTTATTATTATTTATTCAAATCATTTGTTATGTCTTCCAGGGAGATGCTAAATGCATTTCGTTGTCTCTGTACTGTACAATGACAATTAAAATCGAATCTGAATCTGAATCTGAATCTGAATGAGTGTGAAGAGTTGCCATCCGGCTTTTTCTCACTCGTTTCATGTCTATGGAAGTTGTGGACAAGGCCAAAATTTATTGTCCATCCACAAAGTCCCTTGAATTGGGGGGCCTGTTAGACCACCATACGAGGCATTGAGAAGCCAGGCATTGTGTGTGCCTGATAAAACCTAGAAACAACGAATTAAAAGAGAAACGGATTTCAGAAAGTCTCCTTCACTGATACTAGTGTTGTCACATTTTAAGCTAGGCTGAAGATGGACATAAAATGCTGGAGTAACTCAGCGGGAAAGGTAACCTCTCTGGATAGAAGGAATGGTTGACGTTTCGGGTCGAGACCTTCAGACAGAAGGCTACTGGGTTCTAGTCCAATAATGCTCCCACTCTACTGCTATGTGGACAATTCATTTGCTACGTCAAGTTTGACTCTTGCGAGAGTCCCCCCCAACACAGCACCTCACCTCTTTGTTAATGTCCATTCTGTAATCACTCCTGCCTTGTCCCAATGACCAGTGTAGGTATTTATCATTAGCTCGAGGTATATTGAGCTGCTTGGAAGGAAGATGATTAAATTAATGCTTCATGCGCAGGGAGCAGGCGAGATGTCCATAAGTCGGAGAGTACTGCAGGTCACTGAGAATGCACTGGGTGCTGGAAGGGATTCACACGTTCGCTGGGCCTGTCAGAGCCATCTATGTCAGATTTACACGTCTCAGTCCAGTGGAGCAGTTTTGCTTTTGGCTGCAGTGCCGTAGGGGAATGTCTAGGTGTCTGCAATATGAAAGGATGACTCTTCTGAATTCACTGAATAAAACTCCATGCAATCTTTCATCAATCTTCTATTGCTTCTTTCCGTGTACCATGAGTATTCCTTGGGCTGGTGGATCCTTCGCTTATGATTTGACACCTGCATCTATAATAGAGAGCTGTGTCCTCTATGGCCAGGTCTAAGGTCCAACCATCCATCCACACCCCCTTTCAATGCTACTTCATTTGTCACGCGTATCGAGGTACAGTGACATTAATTGTGGTATACAGTATACATGTACAGGTACATAAGCACTTAGATACATCTTACACAAGCATCTCGGATACAGTACAAAAGTGTCGAGCAGTAGTACACTGAGACAGTAAACAGAGTCGCTGGATTTTGGTGGGACAATTTACAATTTGTAGAAGCCAATTAACCGACAAAACCCGATGTCTTTGTAATGTGGGAGGAAACCGGAGCACCCGGAGAAAACCCACGTGGTCACAGGGAGAACATACAAACTCCACACAGACAGCACTCGTAGTCAGAGCCTGTGTCACTGGCTCTGTAAGACAGCAACTCTGCCACTGTGCCCCTGTGCCATCCCCATCATTTAACATTTTGCCATTAGCTCTGCTGTTAAGCTCTGCTGGCATGGAGAAGGGACGTGTAAGTGAGTGGATATTGCCTTTACTTTTTAAAGCAATATATATGTGAGTGGATATTAGAATATTAAAATAATTGTCCTTTTTTTCTAAAACCTGTGTTCACAGGTCATGAGGTCACTGACCTGAATTACAAACTTTTTAAAATTTCCACTGATGCTTCTTGACTTGCTAAGTTATTCCAGCATTTTTTGTTTTTATTCACAGTACGGCACAGAGGTGCTGTCTCAGAGCGCCAGAGGCTCAGGTTCGATCCTGACCGGGTGCTGTCTGTGTGGAGTTAGCACGTTCCCCCTGCGGCCACGCAGGGTTTCCACCAGCTGCTCCGGTTTCCTGCCACAGGAAAAGAGGTGCGGGTTTGTAGGCTTATTTGGCCTCTGTAAATTGACTCAAGTGTGTAGGGGGTGGATGTGAAAGTGGGATAACATGGAACTAATGTGAACGGGTGATCAATGGTTGGTGTGGGCTGAAGGGCCTGTTTCCATGCAGTATTTCTAAAAAAGATCACTAATGGTTCACGGTCAAACAAACTATTCCTGCAGTCATAAGCATCCTTTTGCCAATTCCCTTTCCCTGAACGTCGAGTTATCTCACATCACCTGCATCATTAGGCACGGTTTATGTTTTTGAATCCCCCAGTTCTATCCATTTCTCGCCAGGTGATGCTCATGGCGTTACCATGGTTACCAGGCCTAGGCAACCATGCAGCAGTACACTCAAGTGGCCATCTTGCACGAATACCAACTGTGGCTAATATCCCAGCTGAGCCACTCACTAAATCCCCACACGTCTTTGTTAACCAGCAGAGGCATTCGGATTGCCAACAGGAATGAAATCACGAAAGCTTTATTTCTGTCTTCCCAAAGGGGCACAACCTTATTCTCTGTCGTGACCAAGATTGTTCAAAGATAAATTGATAACTATGCTGTCTCCTGGTACCTCATCGCCGGCTAAGATTTTGTACACAGACAAGTCACATTGTATTTACAATTTTTTCCAGCAACACTGAACCTCTTCAGAAGGTGGTGGTTCATGGTGGAACATTTTATAGATGAGTGTCCCCGATCATATGTCAAGCCTAACACAAGTGTTGGCAAAGTACAAAGTGCTGGAATAACTCAGCGGCTCAGGTAGCAACTGTGAAAGGAATGGACAGGCTACGTTTTGGTGTGGGCAAGCTCCCAGGTTGTGGGAAAGGCAAATGTACGGAACCTCGAGCATGTACCCTGTAACCTTTGTGCTATTTACCCGCCTGTTTTAACTGAGCAGCAACCAATTAAATATCAAATTAAGAACCATGTGATGCTTGTGGAATTCATTGCCACAGAAGGCTGTGGAGGCCAAGTCAATGGCCTCCACTTGGCCTCCACAGCCTTCTGTGGCAATGAATTCCACAATCATCACATGGTTCATAATTTGATGGATGGATTTTTGATGGGTGGATGGATTTTTGATTAGTACGGTTGTCAGAGGTTATGGGGAGAAAGCAGGATACTGGGGTTAAGGGGGAAAGATGGACCAGTCATGAGTGAATGACAGAGTAGTCTTGGTAGGCCAAAAGGCCTAATTCTGCTCCTATACAATTAAACTTATACTGTCATCCATGTTGACTTGGATATGGCTGATGTGCCCCAACCCATCTCACAGTGGCTAACATTCCCCCAGAATGAGGATAGATTTAACCCTCCGTTTTGAGGCTGGAAAGACCAACGTATTGGGCATAGTTCTTGCAGGCAGATGATTTCAATCTTGCATTCTTAAGTTTTATGGAATTCACCTTGCAAGTCTTTGATTTATATCAGGAAGCATCGTTCAGATAAAACTCTGGACTCTTGCCCAGAGTAGGTGAATCGAGGACCAGAGGACATAGGTTTAAGGTGAAAGGGAAAAGATTTAATAGGAATCTGAGGGGTAACCTTTTCACACAAAGGGTGATTGATGGGTGTATGGAACAAGCTGCCAGAGGAGGTAGTTGAGGCTGGGACTATCCCAACGTTTAAGAAACAGTTAGACAGGTACATGGATAGGACTGGTTTGGAGGGATATGGAACAAACACGGGTAGGTGGGACCAGTGTAGCTGGGACGTGGTGGCCAGTGTGGGCAAGTTGGGCCGAAGGGCCTGTTTCCACACTGTATTACTCTATGACTCTATGACACTGTGATTGGTGCAACTCCTCCGGGAGCTGTGGGCGTCTCTATCAACCACCTCGCACGGTTGCCTTTACGACCAAGGTTATGCTGAACGTTTGTCCACATCAGCCGGGGGGCCACGGTGCAGAGGTGATGCCCGGACCTTGAAATAAATGCTGAGATTACATTCTGGTGAAAAATTGCTGCTGTCAGCTAAAAATAGAGAGCCCATCTGCCGGAATCCTTCACCTTCTGCAGCTAAAGAGAAATATTCCGAGACTGTGGAAAGGCAACATCACTAAAATAGCCGACCTGCTCATTTCCTACTTGCTGTTTGTGGGATTGTCTAGGTTGCTGTGATTCTGATGTTACAACTGAATACATGAATAAAATAGAATAGATGCAAAATACTGGGGGAATAAAGCAGGTCAGGCAGCATCTCTGGAGAAAAGGAATAAGTGACGTTTGGGGTCGAAACCCTTCTACATGCTTCAATCTTCAGGAGTCTGAAGAAGGGTCTCGACCCGAAACGTCCCCCATTCCTTCTCTCCAGAGATGCTGAGTTACTCGCTGAGTTACTCCAGCATTTTGTGTCTATCCAAGTTATTGGCTATTTTTAAAGCGGAGATTGATAAGTTCTTGATCAATGATGGCGTCAAAGGTTACTGAGAGCAAGCAGGAGAATGACGTTAAGAGGGAAAAATAGATCAGCCATGATTGAATAATGGAATCGATTCGATGGGCTGAATGACCTATTTCTGTTCCTATGTCAAATGGTCTCAGGCACACTTCATTACTGGGAACCAATCTTAAGGCTTCACAGAATGCAGGTTGTGCTGAGGCTAAGAGATAGTGAAGGAGAAAGAGTTCCCAAAAGAGATAGGGGGTGAGGGAGATGAGAGGTCAGGGCTAACGAGAGACTGGAAGATCACACCTCGAAGAATAAGACTTAAGGCCCTGTCCCACTTTCCCGAGTTACTCACGAACTCTCCCGAGTTTTCCCCTTGATTCAAACTCGGGGAATGTCGGGGGATGTCCGTAGATGTGTCGTAGCGGCTCGTAATGCCAACTCGGGGAATCGGGTAAGTCGGAACGTTTTTTCAACATGTTGAAAAATGTTCACGAGTAAAAAAAATAGCCCCGAGTACCAACGAACGGCTATTACCGTAATTCGCAGAGTTCGAATCAAGGGGAAAACTCGGGAGAGTTCGTGAGTAACTCGGAAAAGTGGGACAGGGCCTTAAGAAAGACTGCTGCTTCAGTAACACAGGCGAAGTGAATTGGGCAGAATGGCCTTCTTCAGTGTGGTAGGTTTTTAAGATTCAGAGCAATCAGTAGGATATAATTTGAAGACGCTTAATCAGATTCCTCCTCCCTAAAAAGGTTACTTTTGTCACAACATAACCTTTTTTTTGACTAACGGCGATCCAGTTGGCATGGTAACATGCTCGTTTAATTGAGAGGACCTTCACATTGTTAATTTGGTGGCAGGCTAATTGCGGCACATTCCCCCTGAATGCAGTGAAGCCTTGACGTATTGTGTGACTCTGGGGCTAATTGGTTTCACCTTCAACTGACCTTCCTTCCACTCACAAGGAAGGTAGAAACCAAAGCGGAGCTATAGGATCTTTGGTAGAAACAGGCTAATTTTGAGCACTGGCTGGAATAATTTGGTCAGCTCCACTTGTTAATCAGCCTTAAACTTCAACAAGCCTTCGGAAACTCTAATTCACCACTTGTGGAAATGGGTTTGAAACCCGAATTTCTACGGGCGAGAGCTGGGTGTTCTTTCATTTGAAAAAATATCTCTCTTTAGCCCCTCAAACTGTAAGACGAGAGAGAGCACAGCTGAAGACTAGAGGGCATAGCTTTAAATTGCAAGGGGCAAAGTTTAAGGGAGATGTGTGGGGCAGATTTTTTACACAGGTGCCTAGAATCCACTGCCAGGTGTGGTGGTGAAGGCAGATACAATAGTGGCATTTAAGAGGCTTTTAGAAAGGCACTTGGATATGCAAGGAATGGAGACATATGGATCACGTGCAGGCAGATAAAATTAATTTAGCTTGACATTGTGTTTAGCACAAACATTGTGGGCAGAAGGGCCAGTTCCCGTGCTTTACTTTTTTATGCTATATTTAAGTGCTTGCAGATTAATGGGAGATGCCATAGATAAGTCCCATTGTTTCTCCGTCAGGGTCTGGGAATCCTGGCCTGGTGCCTACCCTCCACCCAGTCTAATGTTGCTGGGCCCAACAGAATACCTGCAGTTGGCATCAGCTACTGAAGAAGGGTCTCAACCCGAAACGTCGCCCATTCCTTCTATCCAGAGATGCTGCCTGTCCCGCTGAGTTACCCCAGCACTTTGTGTCTACCTTCAGCTACTGAGCACAGATCCCAAAACTTTGTTGAGGCATTGGGTTGGGGGGGGGGGGGGGGGGGGGAAGCTGAAGTTATTCATGACCACCAACTCTGACGTGCCCTGTACTCGCCAGCACACAAGCCACAGAGCCAATAAGTATCAAATGGCAGGAAGTACTGACTGCTGTTAACATCAGCAGAATTGAATTAATTCCCGGGTTGAAGCTGGGATATTTTGTGAAATATTTCTTGGCTCTCATTTAGGCTAAGCGATTCTACTTTTGTCCAAGGCAATTTTTCTCAAGGCCTTGAACCAAACACTCACAGCTTGCAGCAAGCCACCATTGTTCTCTGAGCAACTCAACTGCAACAGTTCTGAATAACATTTCTCTTTTGTAGAAAGAGGAAGTAGATGAAACAATATTACTGTCTATAATACTGTATTAATATTATTATTTGCTTTCTGAAAGCCTTTAAAATCTGTCCAATTAAACCTCCGTATTAAATTGACACACAATCAAAACCACTTAACCAAACCTGATACCCAGTTTACACACAGCAGAGTCCCACATGCAGTCACCTGATCCTATTTACTTTTCAGTGGTTCTTTATTATCACATGTACCAAGGAACGGTGAAATTGTTTTTTTTAACATAGTGTTCAGTAAATCATTACCATACTTGAGTACAATCCCAGATTAAGTAGAGAGTGCATAGGAACAGCACACAGTCCAAACGTAAGAGTCGCCAGGTTTTGGCACTGTTTTCAAAGTCCCAGCTGCAGCTGACCATAAAGGCTCGGTATAGCCATCGCCTCCATCCGAATCGTTGTCCCTCTCCTCGCCCGACTACCATTCAGCCTTTATGCTCTGCGGGTGCCTCCTGCATCCGACCATGAGTGCGCGGAAGGCAAGAACCCAGTTCTTCATACCGACCGTTTGTTCTTGCGTCCGCTGCCGCCGACTCCCTCCACCGTCCTCGGGGACGAACAGGGGCCAGGCTCCGCCGCCTCGCTCTCCAGGCAGGTTCCCGCTTCTGCGGTGGGCAAACTAGACCTGCTGCCGCGGTAAGTCCACGGCCCAACAACTCCTTTTGTTCTCAGTTGCTTGATTACTCCATTGGCGCTTGTGCCTTTCAAGCATTTGAGTTCTAGGGTCTGGCACCACATCGATAAAACTCTTTGCTCCTCCACATCCTTCTTTCAATGCTCCCTCTTTGGCCGAACATTTGGTTTGCGAAGTGATGTCAAGGTAGCCTAGATAAGGAACTTCTTTGTGTTGTGCACTGCAGTCACTGTGAACTGGCAGTCAATGGGGAGAATGTTTGATGTGATTGGGTGGGTGCCAATCAACTTCCCAATGAGCTAGTAGAAATGTTTTACCTCTCCCTGCCCCATGAGCCTCATAAAATCTTTAATCAAGCCATTCCCTATCGTTTAAAGCATCGCTAGTACAATCCAAGTTTGTCTCATAATTTAACCATCACAGTCCATGTATCATTCTGGTAAACGTATACTGCACTCCCCCACATCCAATACCTCCTGTATTGCCTTCCTGATATTTAGCCAAAATTGTTAACTGATCCATATCAGCGCCATGGACCAACCCAGTTCTGACCATAAATGCCAACTCTTGCTTCTTCCCCACTGATGCTGCTTATCCCCGTGAACATTTCCAGCATCTGCATTTTCTTGCTCCAACTTTGTATACTGATGCCAAGTGGAGCAAGGCTCCTACACTAACTGCTTAATCCTTGATTCTCTTACTAACCCCAAATCAATCCATCTCTGTTTTGTATTCGACCAACAACAGCACAATGGAGCAATCAGGTGGCATGGTGGCTCAGCGGTAGAGTTGCTGCCTCACAGCGCTTACAGCTCCAGAGACCCGGGTTTGATCCTGGCTACGGGTGCTTGTTTGTACGGAGTTTATACGTTCTCTGTATGACCTGCATGGGCTTTTTCTAAGAACTTCCACACTCCAAACACGTACAGATTTGTAGGTTAATTGGCTTGGTATAAATGTTAACATTGTCCCTACAGTAGGATAGTGCTAATGTGTCGGGATCGCTGGTTGTGTGCACTGGGTGAGCTGAAGGGCCTGTATCCGCGCAGTATCTCTAAACTAAACTAAAAAAAAATAACCGAATCTCCACAACTTCGAGGAAAGCGAACCTGGAAAAATTCACCACCCAATCAGTGAAGATATTTCTTCTCATCTCAGTTCTTCTCATCTCTAATAGTGTGGCGACCAGATCTGCACACATGTGTCTTTGTAAATATATGCAGTTGGTGGATACAGGATGATTCACCAACTTGTATTCAATGACTTGGCTGAGAAAGGCAAGTATCCCATATGCAGAGGATAAACACAAAGTGCTGGAGTAACTCAGTTGGTCAGGCATCATCTCTGGCGTTTCAGATCGGGGCCCTTCTTCAGACTGGAGTGGAAGGAGAAAACTGGAAAAGCGAGGTGGGAATGGGGCAAAGCCTGGGCAAGTGATGGGTGGGTACATCTAGCCAAAGATGATTGGGGAAGCATTGCTGGGAAAACAATACACTATTCCCTCCCATGCTTCAAATCTTGGAATGCATTTGAACTGGGCCTGATAATTAAACCACTGTAGAGATGATGCAGTCCTTGTTACCTCTCCTCTCTCTCGGTGTTGAGTATTTTGTGCACTTCACATTGTTTGTCTATAATGATGTGAGACTGCCCCTTGGGGTATAAACCAACTCTTTACCACAGTCTATCTCTGATTGTGTGGCAGTCTGTCACTACTGCGCTGAAATAACAATCTAGAAAATGTCACTCTCACTCAGGATGTTGCTGGCCCAGAACTTCAAGGCAACTAGGATGTATTCCGCTTCTCCAGTCAGTTGTTTTAATTCTCCTCCCACAGTGTGATGAATGTGCTTAACAGTTCCCGCATGCCCGCCAGTGATTAATGTTAAATTTGCATTGTCGCCATCTGTCCTCTGAACCGCTAATCCGTCTCTTTTCAGCACAAAATTGCTCTTGTTGCTCATGTCAGGAAGTAGTTCCATGTTTATAGACACAAAATGCTGGAGTAACTCAATGGGACAGGCAGCATCTCTGGAGAGAAGGAATGGGTGACATTTCATGTTCAGTCTGAAGAAGTGTCTCGACCCGAAACGTCACCCATTCCTTCTCTCCAGGGATGCTACCTGTCCTGCTGAGTTACACCTGCATTTTGTGTCTATCTTTGATTTAAGCCAGCATCTGCAGTTCCTTCCGACACAGTAGTTCCATGTTTGCTGGATGATGTCTCAATGTTCTTCCCCCTGTGGGTTTGCATGTTTTTTCGCAGAGCTGGCTAAATAGTGGTTGGGAAAAAATATCCTGGCTGACTCCATATTTCCAGCTCAAGAATCCTCTGGCTCAGGTGACCAGCGCAGCAGTGAAAAGTGATTGACTTTGGGAACTTGCCCGGTGGTTGAATGGTTTATGGACTTGAGCCTCCATCTTGTTCTATTACTCTTAGATTTGACCTTCTCGAGTCGCACCGGGCGAGATAAGGCGATGTAAGATCTTACCTCTGAAGTACACATAAAAAATTCAACCAGCTCATGTAGTGCCTAAAGATTTGTTTTTAAGTAGCAACTTTCAGGACGAGTGGATATCCGGCATTCCCTGGCAGCTGATGCATCATTTTTTGAAATGTAGTCATTGATGTTATATAGGAAGCAATGTCAATGTTCCCACGCACGGCCCTGGAAATAGCAATATGCTACCGATTTGCGATTTGCTATTCATGGTTTTACTGGCATAAACATTGCTCGGGACACAGCTGAGGAGAAATTTGGTTGGGTAGGAAGGACCTCAGACAAACATCTTATTTGAAGGCTGGATAGGAGGAGCAGGTACATTGAATAGTACAGCACAGGAACAGGCCCTCCAGCCCTCCTTGCCTGGTGTCAATTTTAATTAGTACCATCTGCCTGCACATGACCTTCATAGGTTTTAGGAGCAGAATGTGGCCATTTGGTCCATCAATTGTATTCCGTCATTCAATCATAGCTGATCTATCTTTCCTTCTCAACACCATAACCACTGACACCCTTAGATTCATCTGCCTATCTAAATATCCGTTGAATACTATTATCATGCCTGCTTTCACCACTTCCCATCGAAGCAGGTTCCAGGCACTTCTGAATTTAAAAAAAGAATGCTTTGTAAATTTCCTTTGAGAGTCGGTCACTCGACCCCTTGATCCTGCTCTGCCATCCATTAAAATTATGGCGGATCGCATTATAATGTCAAATCTGCATGGAGCCTTTTAACAGAGCAGCACTCCCTCAGTACCGTGTCGGAGTGTCTACAGTGATGATGTACCCAGTTCTGAAGACTGCGTCTTGAACACATTGCATTCTGACCAAGTTATGCGCCTATCAAATGATGCAGATATTATTTTATCAGACTTGAGTTTAAGTTTAGTGTACCGAGGTACAGTGAAAAGCTTTTGTTGCGTGCTAATCAGTCAGTGAAATGACAATACATGACTACAATCGAACCATCACAGTGTACAGATAAATGATAAAGGGACTATGGACTTTATCTTCTACTGAATGTTGTATCTTTTATACAGACACTGTAGACAGCTTGATTGTAATCTTGCTTAGTATTTTCATTGACTGGATAGTACACAAGAAAAGCCATTCACTGTACCTCAGTACACGTGACATTAATAAACTAAACTCCATCAAGCCTCTCTCAGTTTGTTACACCCTTGTGATATTCACATGCCTTTAACCATAGACATTTATGGGAAGGTAGGTGAGAAACATTTTGCATTGGCTTTTGGCCTGGGGGAAGGGCAGTGAAGAATAAATTGACATTATAATGCGATAAATTGAAACTATCCCAACTGCTTGCACTAAGAAATATTGGCATGTAGTATAGGTCATGTCGATATGCTACAACCTCTCAGCTGAGCCTGTCATGGTTGACTGACTGCTGGCTTGCTATTAACATGTGTCCATCTCTAAAAGGCCTGACTGCTTTACAACTCAACCTGACCTTTTGCAGGAAACGTTTGAGCGCCTCAGCTCGGCCCTGTCTCTTCTCTGAGCCTGAATGTTCTTAAAAGAGAAGCAATCAGAGCAGCGTGCAGCTGCCTAATGGGCCTGTCCCACTTTGGCGATTTTTCAGCGGACTGTTGGCGACTGTCAAGTTGCTGGCAATCGTCTGAAAAACCGGGAACTGGAACGGCGACCGTCAGAGTGCAACACACACATAGACATCGCAAGCGGGTGAGCACTGTCGAAAAAATTCTCACAGTGCAAAGCCAAGGTGATACAAACACACACCGCGATGAACAGGAAGGTTGCGCTGTAATTAAGATGGCTAGCACAGTGTACGGTAAGTTCTTTAAGAGAAGGGAGGAGAAGGAGTGGAAAAGGAGTGGAACCAGACAACTTTTAATAAGTCAGAGATAAACAGCTGTGAAATTCAGCGGACATTTAACATTACCAGTCGGTTATCCTTGGTTCTGAAAACTCTTGCTTAAGGGGCTGTCCCACTGCGGAGACCTAATCCGCGAGTTAAGAAGAGTGTCTTCGACCTTCAAGCTCGAGGGCACTCGCCTGGAAAACCTCGAACTGGATCGACCGACTGCGCGCACACACACACACACACACACTCACGCAAACAAACACATCGCAAAGATGGAGGCCAGGGAAAGCGGGGGAGCGCTGTCTGAAATTCACACCCGCGATGAAGAGGAAGGAAAGACAGCTAGGCTGCACAAAGGTAAGTCCTTTAGAGAGCGGGGGGGGGGGGGATAGAAGGGGAGAGAGAGGGGGAGAGAAGTGGGGTAGAAGGGGGGAGAAGGAGTGGAGACACTTTTAAGAAGTATAATAAAGTTTAGCGGGCATTTAACCTACCGGTCGGTTTTCCTTGGTCCTGAAAACTCCAATGAGACAATCAAAAAGCCCGGTCAGCGAAGGAGATTGCCTACGGCTGCCCTTGACTGCCTGTAACTAATTCACAACCCCACTCCACTGCACTACGAGTTAAAAAGAACCATGACGACCAAATTTTAATCGCGGAAATTTTTTCAACATGCTGAAAATGTTTCCGGCGACCTGGCTGAGGCCACGAGTATGCGGGAACTTTCCTCGAGCATGAAGGAGAGTTCCAGTGACCTCATAGGACCTCCTAGGACTTCGTGTCGACCATGCTGCCAGTTTGAGTCGAGGGCAAACTCGTCTAAACTCGCAGATTAGGTCACCGCAGTGGGACAGCCCCTTTCGGTTTTTTTTCCACAATGAGCCAATGAAAATGACCGGTCAGCAAAGGCGATGAACTAAAACTATCTATGACTACTTCGACTGCCCATAACTACATGGCAACCCCACTGCAACTGCACCTACGACTACAGGATTATCCATTATCGACCAATTTTTGGTCGCAGAAACTTTTCCAACATGTTGAAAAATTTGCGGCGACCATACTGAGGCCGTGACTGGTTCCCAGAATGCGGGAACTCCTCACGACCATGAAGGAAACTCACCAGAGACCACCAGAGAACATGTGGCGAGCGCAGAGTCTCCTGCACTCGCCTAAACAGTCGCCTAAGTGGGACAGGTCCATAGGTTTCACAAATCCCCTGATTCTACAGGAGAATGTTAGCAGCAAAAGATTAGACCCTGAGCTGATTGACGCAGCTGCCTCTCCCAGATCCAGGTTCGATCCTGACCTCGCTCCGGATACGTGGGGTTCCTGTGGGTGCTCATCCTGTAGTTTCATCCTGCATTCCAAAGATATTCCGGTTTCTGGGTTAATTGGTCGTTGTAACCTGTAACCTACTGTTGAGAGGTGGCAGAAGATCTAGGAGCTGATGGACATGTGTGAGAGGATTGATCTTTGTACTCTGAGAGCTAGCATAGACTTGATGGACCGAATAGCCTCTGTCTATTTTGTGTGTAAGTATGGAGGTATTAGAGTGGAACATTGAAATCAGTCGAAAGGAGTTTCTTAAAGGAAGAAAGAAAGGTGTATACTGATGGATGCCAGAGGGGAACGAGAGAACTTGGCAGCGAAAAGCTCTTCTAATCCAGTGATTAAACCCAAGGATGAGAAGGCTGGGATTAGAGAAAATGAGATATCCTGGAGGATTATAGAATTGAAGCAGATTGCAGAGATAGGGAGGAATGGTGCTTTAAAATAAGAACAAGAATTTTAGACTGGTGCTTTCGTTAACAAGAAGCCATTGTTGGTTTTCAAGAACAGGGGCAATGGATGAATGGGGTGCGGCATGAGTTAAGATAGAGGCAGGAGAGTTTTACATGTCTGAAGAAGGGTCTCGACCCGGAACATCACCCATTCCTTCTATTCAGAGATGCTGCCCATCCCGCTGAGTTACTCCAGCTTTATGTGTCTATCTTCGAGTTTTAGATGTCCTCAAATTCATGAAATGTAGGTTGAACTGACCTGGAAATAGTCATATTTTGAAGTAACATGTTTAGAGTTTCATCAGATAGATTGTACCGAAAGGGGCTGTCCCACTGCGGCGACCTAATCTGCGAGTTTAGACAAGTTTTCCCTTGCCTCAAACTGGCAGCATGGTCGACACGAGGTCCTGTGAGGTTACTGGAAATCTCCTTCATACTCGAGGGAAGTTCCCGCATACTCGCGGCCTCAGCTAGGTACAGCTGAGTAATGTACCAAGGTACAGTGAAAAACGTTTTCTATTTTTCTTTCAGAAACTTTCTTCAGTCTAATTGTAGTAGGGAAACATCCATGCCTGACATCAGACACTTATATGCCCTCATTCACCTTTCACAACTACATCCTCATCAGCTCACCATCCTCAACCCTTTCCCTTCCAATTCTCTGTCACTCACGTACTAGGGAGAGCTAGCAGTGGCAAATTAACTTAGCAATCTGCAAACTGATGGGTTATGGAAAGGAACCAGAGCACCCGAAACCCAGGTAGTCACGGAAAGAACATGCAAATTCCGCATAGACAGCACTGGAGGTCGTGATCGAACCCGAATCAATGGAGCTGTGAGTTGGCACATTCATACCAAGTTCACAGGGCCACTGAGCCCCTCACACACAGGGCTCAGTCCAGCTGGGATGAGTGGTATTCAAAGGATTAACTCCATATGTTCTTTACAGTCTCGCTCTCTCGCTCTCATTTGGACTGAACAGTCAGAATGGCCACTTCCGTGCTATTGATTAGCAGGCAACAGTGTCAGGGCAAATGGAGCTGCTTGCTCACCACTCCCGAGACCGGGTTTGATCTTGCCCTTACAAACTGATGTTTCCTTTGGGTGCTCAGTTTCCTCATACATTCGAAAGACGTGGAGGTTGGTTTACCTCTGTAAACTGACCCTGGCATACTGATGGGTGTAGCATCTAGACAGAGTTGGTAGCAATGTGCAGAAAATAGAGTAGGATTAGAGTAAACGGGGACTTGCTGGTCAGGTCAGCATGGACTCGGTGGGTCTGTTGCTGATTAGTTTAGTTTATTTTTGAGATACAGCGGGGAAGCGGGACACTCGTCAGCACCTACCCGTGGATAGCATCCGTGGTCAGGATTGAACCCGGGTCTCCGGCGCTGTGAGGCAGCAGCTCTACCAGCTGCGCCACCGTGCCACCCAAGAGCTCCCTTTCATGAAAAAATCTTTAGTATGGCTCTGTTCGTGTTTAAACTATACTTTCCCCATCCGCTTCCATCGCACACAGGTGACACCCAGGACATTTGCCACTTTGGACCTCTTCTCTTTCAGTGTCAAAGAATAACACTGTTACTCCACTGATCTACAGAGACAGGAGTCTATTGAGAACCTAACCCCCTTCCCAATCAACTATCGCCCCTTCCCCCCTCCCCTCTCCCCCCCTCCATCAGCCCACCAAACAAGCCACATCCATTGGACATGTCTGGCAAGAGGGCAGGCTTAAGTTGCAGGATCGAATAGCAGCTGTGTATAAAACCCCCCATCTGTTTTCACTCTGCTTTGTCATTTGGAGCAGCAGCATGTGATCAGGGGAGCTGTGTTAACAGCAGAAAGACAGAGGGAGAGGGAGAGAAGGGGAGGGGGCAGCCCGGAGCTATTCCCCGCCTGCCACCACAAATACACTCACACACAGACAGACACACAAAGCACCACACTAATAGCAACAATGGCCTGCTGTAGACCAGATTACATGATGTTGAGTTATTTACAGTGAAACAACGGGAACAGCACCTTGAGCAGCTCCTCGTAATACTGGACTGGCCTCACTGCTGGAGCAAGTGCAGGGGACGGAGAGAACTGGTTTGATTTTGTGGCTGCTGACATGAAAGGAATTTGTGCTGGAAGATAGGCAGTGGCTCTGGCAGACCTGGTGCTCACTAAGGCACTGGCTCAGCACTGGATCTGACTCTGGTACTGGCAGTGTTCAGATCAGGTATCAGTGTTCGATCTGGCCCTGGCAGTGCCTATGTACTGGCTCCACCATGACTCTGGCACTGTTTCTGTTCTGGCACTGATGGGGCCATTGGTTTGGATTAATTCAGGCTCTGGTGCTGGTTCTTCTCTGGTTTTGGCTCTGTCTGCACCATTGTTTCTGGTGTTCCGTACCACCTAGCCCAGATTCCTCTCTGCACCAATCTTTACAATCATCACAGAGTCAGCAGAATCTTTGGAGTTTACCATCAGAGAAGTGCAGTGAGCATCTTCCACTGCGGGAGATATTGGGAGGAGATGGCGGTGAGATGGTTGTGAGGACACTGTCATTTAGCAGTTGGTGTGACAATGCTAAATGTCGACTGATTCCAGGTAAAAACTCCCAAACTATTGCCTGAGCCATTCATTACCTCCTTACCCACCTAAATCTGGTCCTCATTCATGAGTTAAATGCAAACCTGTGGCTCGTGCTTTATTAAAGAGATATGTTGTAGGCTGCAAGGTCTTGCTGACACGCATGGTGATCCTGATGCTGTTTATTTGACTCAGAGGGTTGAGGGGGTTCAGCTCCGTGTCGGCTGTTACTACGAAGCTGGATTACTGTGCACGCAAGGCTTTTGAGTTACAACTTACCTTCTCTGCAAACTCCTGCATTGAGACGGTCGCTGCTGCTTCTCTCTCTCTGGCCTTCACTCACCCCATCCCCCTGTCCTGCCCTCACCCTTCAACCATGTCAGAGTTTATGCAGTCACAGCGATGTGAAGGTTGCCCACTGTTACGTGGTGTGAAGGTTAGATTTAGCTCTTAAGGCTAACGGAATGAGAGAGTTAGATTTAGCTCCTGGGGCTAACGGAATCAAGGGATATGTGAAGAGCAGGAACGGGGTACTGATTGTGGATGATCAGCCATGACCATATTGAATGGCAGGGCTGGCTCAAAGGGCCGAATGGCCTACTCCTGCACCTATTTACTATGTTTCCATGCTCTCCGGAGTTACAGCTAATAACGTTTCCAAATTTGCAGTCTTAGTTTATTTTAGAGATACAACGTGCAAGCAGGCCCTTCAGCCCACCTAGTCTGTGCCGACCAGAGATCACCCGTGCACCAGTTCTATCCTGGACACTAGGGACAATTTATGGAAGCCAATTAACCTAATTAAATATTAATTAATTTACTAACAAGTTCAAGTTCACATTTATTGCCACATGCACCAATTAGGGTACAGTGGAATTTAACACCATGCAGCCACACAATCAAATAGAGCACAATACACAACAGAATACAACATGAACATCCACCACAGTGGAATTAACATTCTTCACTGTGGTGGAAGACAATAACTTTCAGTCAGTCCTTCTCCTTTGTTCATCTGTGGTCGGGGCCTTGAACCCTCCGCAGTCGCTGCTACGGAAGGCCCGGTGTTCAAGCCCTCTCGTCAGGATGCTCAAAACTCCGACGTCGGGACGGATGGACACTCCGCGGCTTGGAGGTCCCGAATTGGCTGCTTCCTACCGGAGACCGGGGCTTCACGATGTTATAGGCCGCAAGCCGGCGGGCGGAGCTCTTCTCCAGCAATCCCCAGCAAGGGATCCCAGGCTCCGCGATGGAAAGTCCACACAGCGCCTGCGGCTAGAAGCTCCGCAGACCACGGCTTCAGGATGTTATAGGATGATATACCCCATATTTCTTTGGAATATGGGAGGAAACCAGAGCATCTGGAGAAAACCCATGCAGTCACAGGGAGAATGTACAGATAGGACCCAAGGTCAGGATCGAACCCAGGTCTTTGGCACTGTAAACTCTGCTGCTGTACTACTGTCAGTCTTGGTAATCTCATATATATTCATATTAATATATATGTGTCTTGTCCAAGTTTTATAAAAATCTTTGTATTCTTTAATGTGACAATAGACCCTTCCCTAAACCTTTCCACCATTACACCTCCTTACAAACCCCCCGCAGCTATCCAATCCTTTGGACTACTCCTCATATGGTCACATGGCACGGAAACAGGCCCTTCGGCCCATAGTGCCCATGCTGGCCATCAACCACCCGTTTACACTAATTTCATTTTATTCTCCCCATATTCCTATCAACTCCACCCAGTTTTCCACCACTCGCCTACACACCCAGCCTGGCCTACAGTGGCCAAATAATCTAGCAACTTGGTTGTTTTTGAGCTGTAGAAGGAAGCCAGGTGTAACCCACAAGGTGGGAGGAGAACTGCAGCAGTGAAGGTCTTGCTTGAACCTGGCTACGATTGAAAACTGTTTCAGTGTTAAAAATGGTGGATAAATGCAATCTATTGTGGGATCTCAACTAGCATCTGGTATTTACAGAAGTTCAGTGGTTACACTGCCCTTCCTGTTCACCTGGTATTGGTTCATTATTGTCACATGTACTGAGATACAGTGAAAAGGTTTTGTTTGTGTGCGGGCTAATTAAATAAGATAATCCAATCAAGCCATGGTGGGTAGAGTAAAGAGAAAAACACCAGAGTGCAGAACACATCACAGCAAGACATACTGCTGGATTTCCAAATGGAATCGAGATTTAAAAGAGTGGAGCGATTTGTATTGGATGATAGTAGATCTTCCTCTGGGACCAGCACACAATGAGTCACCTCTCTCGGGTGACATCCCTCCAGTTACTTGAAACCGCGCTCACAGTCTGCACAGTGGATAATGTCTTTCAAATGAGACATTAAACTTGTGCCTCAGTCTAAAATGGCAGAAAGCTTATCTTTCCAAACACAATTGAATGGTTGTCACAGAGGTGGTAGGCCAAAGGGCTGCACAGTACGGTGATTCCATAAAGGGGAACATCGTCGAGCCATGTTGAGCAAGTGGCGTTAATCTAGGTGTTAGAGAGCACCTTAATGGAGGAAAGGAAGAGTAGAGTCCTGGAGGTTGGAGGTACATTTTCCAATGGTTGAGTGATGTGGGGCCACAGTGGACAGCGTACACAGGGAGCTGGCATGGTGGCATCAGTGTGGCGGGTGTGTTGTACTACCAGAGCAGAGCGAGGGCAGCAGAATCAGATGCAGGAAAAGGTCAATACTGCCTTTGTGCACACTCTGGCACTCCGTGACTGCTCTTGTATGCTTTCCCACCTGGTTTTCAAACACTGATACCCCTTCTGTTCAAAAGCCTTTAGATCTGAACCTTGGCTTTGCCCAGCAAATGAGCTATCATTGCCACATCCACAGGAAGAGAATTCCAATGATTATAGGAGCAAAGAGGTCCTTCTGCAGTTGTACAGAGCCCTAGTGAGACCACAGCTGGAGTATTGTGTGCAGTTTTGGTCCCCTAATTTGAGGAAGGAAATTCTTGCTATTGAGGGAGTGCAGCGTAGGTTTACAAGGTTAATTCCCGGGATGGCGGGACTGTCATATGCTGAGAGAATGGAGTGGCTGGGCTTGTATGCTCTGGAGTTTAGAAGGATGAGAGGTTATCTTATTGAAACATTTAAGATTATTAAGGGTTTGGACATGCTAGAGGCAGGAAACATGTTTCCGATGTTGGGGGAGTCCAGAACCAGGGGCCACAGTTTAAGAATAAGGGATAAGCCATTTAGAACGGAGACAAGGAAACACTATTTCACGCAGAGAGTTGTGAGTCTGTGGAATTCTCTCCCTCAGAGGGCAGAGGAGGCCAGTTCTCTGGATACTTTCAAGAGAGAGCTAGATAGGGCTCTTAAAAATAGCGGAGTCAGGGGATATGGGGAGAAGGCAGGAGCAGGATACTGATTGGAGATGATCAGCCATGATCACATTGAATGGCGGTGTTGGCTCGAAGGGCCGAATGGCCTACGCCTGCACCTACTGTCTATTGTCTATCGATTTACAACCCTCTACATGAAGACAATGCTCCTCACTGCTGTTTGAAACTGTTGGTACCTTCTCCCTGAGACCATACCTACTTCTTCTAGACTCTCCAACCTGGGGATACAACCTCCTCACCATCCACTCCCTCACTCCCCCCTCATGATCCTGTATGTTTCAATGAAATCTCCCCTCGTTCTTCTCTTCAACAAATAAGTGTTATCTAATGTTGCTCAATGTCTCCTTACAGGGCAACGTGCACCCATAACCCCCCCCCCCCCCCCCCCCCCCTTCAATACACACTCCTTTCCGCAGTAATCGATCCAAAATTCCAAATAGATCCTAAAACTCCAAATTTTACTGGTGTCTTCAGGCACGGAGGTTGGAACTACAGAAAAACCTGGAGATGACGTCAGCCTAAAGCCCGCGGGAATCCCAACAAGACGTTAATTTTGTGCCCCAACCACCTTGTAGCAAAGGCCAGCATACCATTTATCATCCTAATTGCTTGCTGAACCTGTCTGCTTATTTTCTGTGTCTCATAAACCAACATTTGTAGTTTACGAAGATTTCTGTTTTTGCGGGATTTTTTTGTTTTTTTCCCTACCCAAATACACAATCTGTCATAGCCCGACTTCTTTGATTAATGATTAGATTTTATTCTTTTTGGTATTCTGAAACCTCGTTGATTGATGCGTGAATACCAAACCAGGAACACGAGAGATTGACTGTAAACAAGTGTGTAGCAGCATTAGCTTGGTTTCCACCCAAAGAGGTGCATTGAATCATGACGTGTGCGGATCCCAATGGGAGGACTCCCACTTTATCACAGCTGTCTCCAGCTCGCAACCGGGCAGTCTTAGTTTAGTTTTAGATTTAGTTTAGTTTAGTTTAGTTTTAGATTTAGTTTAGTTTAGTTTAGTTTTAGATTTAGTTTAGTTTAGTTTAGTTTTAGATTTAGTTTAGTTTAGTTTAGTTTTGAGATACAACACAGAGTCCGCACCGACTAGCGATCCCCACACACTTTCACTATCCTGCATACATTAGGAACAATTTATATATTTTATACGAAGCCAATTAACCTACAAACCTGTGCGTCTTTGGAGTGTGTGTGGAAACCAAAGATCTCGAAGAAAACATTGCAGGTCACAGGGAGAATGTACAAGCTCCGTTATAGGCAGCACCCGTAGTCAGGATCAAACCCAGGTCTCCAGCACTGTAAGGCAGTAGTGCTACCATATTAGCACCATGCCGCCATGTCACCATGCAGTCAGAGAAAGGTATTAGCTACTTGTCATCAAATAGCACCATTGTACATTGTGGCTGCTATGGAGGGGAGAAGGCCTGGAGAGATCATGAAGAAAGCACTCGGGCTCTTTCAGAGAAACATTGAAGTACTGATTCGGGAAGAGCTCATTTATCATGGAGCAATGCCAGAAAGAAAATCTGGGCATCACCCGAGATGTCAAGTTGACAACTATGGCACTGTAAAGATTGCTCTTCCGTACAGACACGCGCACACAAATGCACACACGCACGTGTGTACATACACATGTGCACACATACATGCATGCATATTCACACCGATGCACACAAATACATGCATGCAGAAGTACAAATGCCCACACACACACACACACACACACACACACACACACACACACACATACACACACACACACACACACACACACACATACATACACACACACACACTCACACACACACACACATACACACACACACACACACACACACACACTCACACACACACACTCTATCTATTGATCTCCATCCGCACTTGGATCAAGACCAGAAATACAAAATGAGATAAGGTTATTTGCTTCATATCCTCTCGAGGCAGACTGCCAGGGGAGGCCGATGTGGGTGTAATTGGAGGCACCACCAAAACACTCTTCAAATGTGTTCCAAGAGGTTCTCCAAAAAGCACGCTCTGATGATTTGTGAACTGTCTCAGCACTTTAGGGAGTGTATTGAACAGACTCCACTGGGCATTGGAGCTATCTTGCAAAATGTCCTGTCATAAGAGGACTGCCATTTTATAAATGGGCCCTCTAACTCTGGGACTGTCAGTTGCTGTTTTGGTATTTACCAAATAACAATCATTTTCTGGGTCTATGATGGGAAGGCTTGGAATTTACAATACTCTAACTGATGTCTCTAGGCATATGTCTGACATTTAACTCTGACTAGAAGCGTCTTCAGCCAGATTTCGCAAATGGTGCGATTTCACCAGGAAATGCTCACAACACATTTTATGCAATTTTGGATCATATGGCACTGAAACAAAAGTGGTATTTGATCCAAATTGTCAGCATGTATATCTTCTTCCATCCTCTTCATTATTCACTCTTCCAGTATGTACTCATTTACAGGTTCTTACTGTTCACATCATAGCTAATTTTCACCAGCAATCTACTGCCATGAGAACAGAGGGATATGGGCCAAATGCAGGCAGGTGGGACTAGTGTAGATGGGACATGTTGGTCAGTGTGGGCAAGTTGGACTGAAGAGTCTGTCTCCATGCTGTATGACTCTATAACATAGGACTCACTAACGATTCGATGGGTCACTGATCAAGATCCCCTGGGGTTGCTGGTTAGGTACTAGCCAATGGCACCGCTTGAGTAAGATGGGGGAATTCCCTTTCGTTCCCAGGCAGAAGGTCACCCTTGCTAGCATCCTCTGTCCCCTCTGCCAATGTCCAGCAGCACTACTGCTGACACCACTTGTATCCTGCATGGCTGGAACTAATGCAGTAAACTAAGTGCGATGACACCTCAGCCAGAGCTGTTCCCCAACAATTCACGGAATAACTTCACCTGTTGCAGC
Organism: Amblyraja radiata; assembly: GCF_010909765.2. Classification (NCBI taxonomy): domain Eukaryota; kingdom Metazoa; phylum Chordata; class Chondrichthyes; order Rajiformes; family Rajidae; genus Amblyraja; species Amblyraja radiata. The sequence continues at coordinate 15,091,716 of NC_045984.1, forward strand.
TAGACCCAAACATTCAGTATGATGAAGATCAAAGAGGGGCATCATGGTCTGATCACCATGCTGGGAGGTTTTCAAATGGTGAAAGAATCAATTTGGGAGTGTAGCAGGGATGAATAAAAGTCTCAATAACTTTAAAACAAAGAGTGATTTAACTCGTCGGGTCTTGTTCAGACAGACCATATCATTTGGATGACCATTTGAAAACCAATTGGAGAAAGAGATGGAGTCAGGAATACCAGCAGACTATGGGCAGAGTCTAAATGGTTCCCTTTTACTTTGTAATTAGGAACAGGAAGGAAAGGTGGCTGGAGTAGAGGGTTGGAGGAATGGATTGGGAAGTCCTTTCGGTCTGAGAAAGGGTTTTGACCCAAAACATCGCCTATCCGTGATCTCCAGAAATGCTGCCTGACCTGCTGTGTACTCGAGCACTTTGTGTCCTTTTGTGTATTAACCAGCATCTGCAGTTTCTTTTTTCTACTTTGGGAAGGGCATGGATTGCACTGGAATCTGGTTACTTCAGCACAGCCCTGTTAGACCAGACTATGTGTATCAGGTCTACAATAGACACAGAATCTTGGAGAAACTCAGCGGGGCTGGCAGCATCTCTGGGGAGAAGGAATGGGTGACATTTCGGGTCGAGACCCTTCTTCAGACTATGTGTAAGGTCTACATTGGATATCGAATAATCAATAACATATTGGGCGCCGATTGGGTTTGCACTGTCAGTGGTTGGCATGGGGTTTTAGCCTTGTATCTATGTTGCCTACTAAATGGCACCCAATTAAACTAGTGGCAAAAAGGCAGGAGGTTTGAGCTGGCTCAAGGCTGCGGCTTTGCCATCTGGTGGACACATTCAGCAAGTGCACTACAAGGTGAAAGATACTTTCCAATGATCAACTAACCATGTTTATTTGTGTTGGAAGAAATTGCAGATGCTGGTTTAAACTGAAGATAGAGACAAAAAGCTGGAGTAACTCAGCATCTCTGGAGAAAATAAATAGGTGACGTTTCGGGTCTGAAGAAGGGTCTTGATCCAAAACGTCACCTATCCCTTTTCTGCAGAGATGCTGTCTGACCCGTTGAGTTACTCCGGCCTGTTGTGTCTAACCATGTTTATTAAGTGCTTTAAACACAAATTCAAAGCCACAAGAATTTTTGTTGTCGCAGGTAATCTGTAACATAAATCTTAAGAGTGAGTTTTCCTCATCAAAGTATTTTAAATGTTGTAAGTGTGCCTTTTGGGCAGAGGGGATGAATTACCCATTGTCAGTTAAACATACCTGGTCTGGGCCAAGTCCTCTGCTTTTGGGATGGAAGTTCCCAGTGATGTGAGCTCAGTGTGTGCCCAGGGTATAAAGGCTGGCTTGTTCCATGCAGAGATATACTGTATATAAAGAAAGCCTTGCATTTATTGTCAACAGTCACAGCCACAGGATATCCTCGGTTCCTTTAAAGCCATTGAGGCCTTTTAAAAAAAAAAAAAGATGAAATTTGACGTCTTTTGAATATGGAAAACGTCACAAGCAAGATGAATAAAACCAGGGCAATGAGATGATGAATATGGTTGAGAGATATCTGTAACTCCTGAAACCTATCCTTTTTCCACTGAAGCACGCTATCATGTTAAAAGAGTTCGCTGATTTCTCACTTTATTCCTATTTTCAGTCTGTTCAGCTCTTGGTGATGTGTGGATATGCAGGTGAGTTAATCGATGTTCATTACCTGAGCAAACTTGGTATCTTTCTAAGCAGTCATCAGCTCATCAATTACCAGTCATGAAGGAGACACAATGTTGGAGCTGGTGCCTCGCAGTGCCAGAGACCCAGATACAATCTTGAGCCCTGTTTGTGTGGAGTTTGCACGTTCTCCCTGTGACTGCCACGCCAGACAGTGGTGGTTTTGTCAGTCTATTAGCCTCTGTAAAATTGCATCCAATGTGTATGGATTGGATGAGACAGTGTGACAAGATGGAACTAGAGTGATGGTGATGGTCTGTGTGGGCTGAAGGGCCTGTTTCCATGCTGCATCTTGAAACAAAACTAAAGCAACCCATGAATGAATTGTTCATCTCTGGGCGCAGTTGCAAAGGGATGTATGAATGGAGCCTTATGTTGACTATGTTCATCCTGGTTAGTGATGCTTGCATGACTATGTTATATGCACACTCTCTACATAAAGGTGGTCCAAGTGTAAACTTCCATGTAGGTGAAACTGTCTTCAAGCCCAGTCCTTGGAGGATGTATACCCAGTGATGGTCTGTACTGCTAGAGTACCAAATGTTTCATGTAAAGGACAGCACATTGGATAAATCAGTAAAGCAGGAGGCATTTAGTGTTTATTCTGAACAAGGTATCTGTAGGTAGAATTGCTGAAGAACAAAATGTACTGATCTGTGAGTGAAAGAAATCCAATCTGTTACTGGAAGTGGGTTTGGACACTGGCTCACGTATTGGCACCACACAGTGCGATTGATGTCCCATTTAATGAGGTTGTTCAGATATCAAAGGCTTGCGTCAACCCAGCACTGTGGGAAATATTTCAAAGCTGCAAGTAGTTTGGTCAATGTGGTAAAACGCCCGAGGGGGCAGTCAGCGATCACATTGAGAGATGTTGCAAACTGGGAACGCCATGGACTGTGTGTCGAGAGATAGATGAAGGTGCTGCCCTGCTCTCTAGTGTAGTCAAGTGTGGCTTCTGTTAACCAGAGCTCATGCTCGCCAGTATTTGGAGGGAATGTGAAGACTCTCGGTCAACAGAGGGCTCTGTGGCACAGAGAATTTCCAATGCCTCAATGGCGACATCTGCATCTTTTGGTCACGTTATTGTTTAGTTCAGAGATACAGCGCGGAAACAGGCCCTTCGGCCCACTGAGACCGTACCAACCAGCGTTCCCCATTAACACTATCCTACATGCACCAAGGACAATTTACATTTTATACCATGCCAATTAACCTACAAACCTGCACGTCTTTGGAGTGTGGGAGTAAACCAAACATCTCAGAGAAAACCCACGCGGTCACGGGGAGAATGTACAAACTCTGTACAGACAACACACATAGTCGGGATCGAACCCAGGTCTCAGGCACTGTAAGTGCTGTAAGGCAGCAACTCTACCGCTGCACCACCGTGCCGCCCTATGGATATGGATCTAATGGGTGGGACAGCCTGCTAATGTTATCAGTGCAAGTGGCGATGTGGTCAAGAAGGCATATATAATTCGCATTCACACAACAATTGCAGCAGGATCTTGATCGGTTGGGCAGGTGAGCCGAGGAATGGTTGATGAAATTTAATGCAATGAAATGTGAGGTGTTGCGTTTTTGGAAGTCCAACATGGGCAGGACTTACACTGTGAATGGCAGGTCTCTAGCGATCATTAATAGGAACCTGAGGGGCAACTTTTTTTACACAAAGGGTGGTGGGTGTATGGAATGAGCTGCCAGAGGAGGTAGTTGATGCGGGTGCTATGGCAACGTTTAAGAAACATTTTGGCAGACAATTGGGCAGGATAGGTTTAGGGGGTAATGGGCCAAACGCAGGCAGGTGGGACTAGTGTCGATGGGACATGTTGGTCGGTGTGGACAAATTGAGCCAATGGGCCTGTTTCCACACTGTATGACTCTATTTAAAGGCTAAATGACAATGACGTATATAACACCGGGTATGGTAAATGGTCTTGAGCTGGAAATTAACATTTATGCAGCAGTGGATTATTCACTAACGGGGAAGGGTGTGGCATCTGCTGAAATTCAGCAAGCTCCTCCGAGCCCCAACATCATAACATTGTACATGGCCCCTAATGAAAACCTTCAGAGAAACAATCTCCATGGTTCTGCATGGTAGCCATAAGAAGAAAGTCAAACAGAATATCGTAGCTAACGAGAACCAACATTCCCCGTAAATACTGACTACGGGTTCTTTGACTTGGCTAGAGGTGAGACTGCCAGCTGAGTTCACGCTGAATAAACTGTTAATGCAGTCCACAGATTTGCTTAATGACTCGTACAGTAGCATCAGTGGGCACCATGCCCGTATCCACTTCTGCCGCAATGCCAAGCCCATCTATTGCCAGCCTGGACCCATGCCCTGTTGTCTCTCAGTACAGATGGAGGAGAAGGTGGGGAAGCTGAAGCAACACAGGGAGCTGGTTGATGACCAGCATTGTGATCAGACAACCCTACCGCTCCAGAGCCTGGATGAGACAGCACAGTTACACTGTGATTAGAAGGTCACGCTGAATGGAAGCCCCAGCAGTGAGCTCCATCCATGAACCACTTCCCAGAGCCTACATACGGAGCCAGGACCAAAGTTTACACCGAGCAGTGTTGCCCCATGCTTGTGCTCAGCTAAATGTCGATCTGGCGAGTCAGTGCTCTCTGACAGTGAACGCACACGTGGGCTTATTTACCTTTACACTGAGCTGCCATATGGGATGAAATCAGCCCTGAAATTGTTTCGAGCAGTAATGGTTGAAATATTGCAAGGGGTTCCTCACTGCCAGCACAATCAGAATGATGTATTAATCGCAGTGAAGATCGAGTAGAAGCCCTTGCAGAAGCATTCGAAAAGCTGCAGCATCCTTGCGTTTGTCTGAAGTGAAGCAAATGTGTCATTGTGCAGAGTCAAATCATGTATGTAGGTCCCACAGGATGGGCTGGCGCCAGTGTAAGGGAAGGTAGTACCGCAAGGTAAACAAGTATGTTGAACAGAGCTCTCATCTTTCTTCTGGGTGCTCTAATACTTGGCTTATTTTTACTGGATTTTGCCGATAGAATGGATGTGGAGCGGATGTTTCCACTCGTGGGAGAGTCTAGGACTAGAGGTCATTAAAGAGGAATTAAAGGATGTTCGGGGTGGAAGATTGCAACCTTCACGTGGTCCGCCCTGTTTCAACGAATCAACCCGGCATGCACAATCACATAAGATCAAATAGAACAAGTTGTCCTACAACTTTAGGCTGTGCATTCCATATGCAAGAAGAAGAAGAAAGGATGTTCCATTAGGAAGGATATGTGGTGGAAATTCTTTAGTCAGAGGGTGGTGAATCTGTGGAATTCTCTGCCGCAGAAGCCGTGGAGGCCAAGTCAGTGGATATTTTTAAGGCAGAGATAGATAGATTCTTGATTGGTATGGGTGTCAGGTGTTATTGGGGAAAGGCAGGAAAATGGGGTTAGGAGGGAGAGATAGATCAGCCATGAGTAGACCTGATGGGTCGAATGGTCCAATTCTGCTCCTAGCACTTATGATCTCATGATCTTATAACCTCTTCATATCTTAGTCCAGATATATGAGCCTTGGAATTGGAGTGAAGAGCATTGATAAAAGGTTCAAGCCCAGTCTGAGCCATGTTTCATTCCTCACTCATTATGATCTCAAACATTCGACATATCCAGCTATGATCAGTGGAGACTTCCTTTCTGCATGTGTTGAGTTCAGACCACCAGCCACCAGTCACATGTTCACCACACACACCCACCTCCAAGGAATGGAGACACGCAAAGACCGAGAAAAAAGGCCATTGTTTTTGAGGTCATCTGATTTTTTTGGAATTCCTTCTTGGGTGGCCTTAATATGGTGTGTAAGATGCCGTTGGCCACCTTTGGCCCATTCGCAGCTGTCCCAATGATGTCAGCCTCCCAACTGCATTGTTGGGCTGTGCTTCTCTCACAATAGAGCGCTGGAGCTCAAGCTGAATGTCACAACAAGTGCTCTGACAGGGTAGTCAGATAAGGAAACAACGAAGCACCTCGAAAGACAAACTTTAATGTTGCCGACTGTTGATTAAGGTTCCTTGGTTCGGGCCAACAAAGTTGCCAGGACACTGCTGGGTCCATGGGTAAATCCTGCCTCAAATGCTGGAAGAAGTGACAGAAACTAACCAAAACGCAAAGCTGCAGGTGTTCAAGTTATTGACTGGGAATTTAGGACTTGCCACAGGGGGCACATCCTCATTCATTCACACCCAGCACTTGGGTAAAGTCCCATGAACGCTGAGCTTTTCATGTTTCTATCATGGACTGACCAAGGTATCGATGGTCAATGCAAACTTTGTGTGTCAGCACTGCTGTACAGAATTGTCCAACCCTGCACATGGGGAAATGGCCAGTACCAACCTACCGCAGGTGCATATTGAATTTTCTTTCCCATTTGCGAGCGGACCATTTTCCATTCCATGGTCAGCCACTTGACATGACTCAAAGTACATCTGATTGGGTATTTTACTACCAAGGAGCCAGGTATTGAGGAATTAGGGTTTATTTTTTAAACCTGGGGCCTTCCAGGAAAGGTGGTCCCAGCTAACTGCCCATAATTCTAGTTGGCACTGTACGCAACTCCATTGATACAGCATTTGGCATAGTCCGTTATCTTCTATCACCCAGTGTCCCATAGTGGGATAGAATATTTAATTTGAAGATGAAGAAAGTATTGAGAAAGCACATGTTTGACAATAGATCCAATTGTTCCATAAGCCAATGGGTTTAGTTATTTCCAGAAGCCAATTTACCTACAAACCTGTGCGTCATTGGAGTGTGGGAGGAAACCTGAGCACCCGGAGAAAACCCACGCTGGTCACGGGGAGAACGTACAAACTCCGTACAGACAGCACCCATCGTCAGGATCGAACCTGGGTCTCTGGCAGTGTAAGGCAACAATTCTACTGCTGTGCCGCCCTGTGGCTTGAAATCTGTGTCTTGTGTTGGCATCACTGCTGCCACTTTATCCAACCTGCGAGTGGGTTTGTACCTTTTTCCATTATCTATCTTTTTTTTCCAGGTGGCTTCAGCATCCCTCAGCAGAATTCCGGGGAATCCCGCCTCTCAACCCACTACTCCTACTCCCCCCCCCCCACCCCCCCCCCCCCCCCCCCCCCCCCCCCCCCCCGTGGGAGCAGTGGGTGAAAACATCTGCGATACACCCTCTGGGGAAGATCCCCATGGTACTTGCTGTTGAATCCCTTGGGCTAGTGATGTAGTGTAGGTAGGGCTGGCTCAGTGGAAACCATCTCCCCAGAGTGGAAGCAACTCCCACAGGAAACGGCAGTGGGAGACGGCAGTGGTTTCATGAAGCAGGGTTGTCACTTGCATATGCTGGAGGAGTTTATTGACGTGTTAATCATAAATTGATAAATGAGAGAGGGACAAGTGCCCCCTGACTAGTAGGTGGAAGGGAAACACAATCCATTAATCACAGACTGACGGGTAACACTGTTGCATCTTTCCCTCTGGTATTGTAATATAAGTGACAGCAAGTGGGCCAGCGTGGTTTCTTTCTGTTTGTTCACCCTGCTCAGGGAACACAGGGGATTTAACTGGTGCTGTCTATAAACGAGACCAAAGTGCACCAGGCACGTTCTCCAGCTGGTTGGCCTCAGGATAATGAGAGTGTGGGATGACACGGAGGCATCAGCCAAGATTCATGCTCTGATTGGTGACGCAAGGAACTGCAGATGCTGGTTTACAAAAAGAAGACACAAATTGCTGGAGTAATTCAGCAGGTCAGGCAGCATCTCTGGAGAACATGGATTGGTGATGTTTTGGGTCGGAAGGAAGGCTGAGGAAGTCCTGACACAAAACATCACTTATCCATGATCTCCAGAGATGCTGCCTGACCTGCTGAGAGTTTAGTTTAAAGATACAGCGTGGAAATAGACCCTTCAGCCCATCGAGTCCACGCCGACCAGTGATCCCCGCACATTAACGCTATCCACACACAGTAGGGGCAATTTACAATTTTATCAAGCCAATTAATCTAAAAACATGTACGTCTTTGGAGTGTGGGAGGTAACTGGAGATCCCGGAAAAACCCCATGTTGGTCACGGGGAGAATGTACAAACTCCATACATCACTGTACAGTTACTCCAGCACTTTGTGTCTTTTCATGCTCTTTGGTATCCCCCTCACGTATATGAAATGGTGAGTGACTCCCGCATGTGGGATAGTGACTAACTCACACATGCGTATGGCATGGGGAATATCTCCCAAAAGTAGTGAGGATGCATCCTTATCCCATGCCCCAACTATGGACCAGCATGGAGGCAGAATATGCACTCGTCTCAAGCTTCTCGCTGAGGACTAGGTCAAGATGAAGGCCCCCTCATGTCCATTTAGATGAATAGGGCTTATGTGAGTGCTCCTAAGGCCTCCAATAAATCATCCCCACACAACCACCATTCAGTACTGTTAGGACTGCAGTATGAAATGAAGTTTAGAATGGAGGTGACAGTTCCTAGACTTAGCCCAAGGCTTGCTACTGCATAAAACCACTAAGACACCACAAATATTTACATTATTTATATTGCACCTTTTCACATCCTCAGGAGAACACCACCCACTGTCCTCATTCCTTCCCACACCACCTGAGCTGGACAGACACTTCTGAAGCACAGTGCTAGTTATTAGTATCCAAACATCGGAGCCAATTCAAGGCACAGCAAGATCCCAGAAACAGAAAATCAGGCAACCCGACCGATCAGCCTGTTTTTGCTGAGGTGCTTTTTGAGATGACTATGGACTTGCTTTTCTTAAAGGTGTGTACTGAGTTATTCTCATTTGCCAGAACAATTAGGTGAGTCCACGGATGGATGGGTCCACGGATGGATGGATAGCACCTTGTATCCTGATTACATCTATGCATTGGGCCCCGGACATTAATGACTAGGAATTTGAAGCCGCTTCCCCTCTCCAGCACTGACCCACCACTGAAAACTGGCATGTGGTCTCTCAATTTCCCTAAACTTGGAGCCTGTAGACAGAAGGGATGGCAGATGCTGGAATCTGGAGCCAAAAAAATGAGCTGCCTGAGGAATTTAGCATCGAATTTAGATCTCGAAAGCCAACAGGACTGTAACCAAGGAAGAGAACAAAGTGGATGAGGTGCAGAGGAGTCCCATCAGGAGAAATGAGCAAATTGGAAAGAGAAGATATTGACTACCAGGCACAACAGTGATCTAGTGACAGACACAAAGTGGTGGTGTAACTCAGCGGGTCAGGCAGCAGATCTGGAAAAAAAAGGATGGGTGACGTTTCGGGTAGGGACTGATGGTGTGGTGACAGTGTCATCACCTGCCAACAGGTAGTCCTTGACTCAGCGATGCTCTCCTGAACTAGCCAGAGCATGCAGTGGGGGCTCTGCGGGCGCATTATGTTCTGATGTCAGGTTAATTACCTCTTCTTCCAGTCCAGGAAGCAAACTGTTGCACGTTGCAAGGATGTTCTCTTGTACCTTCCTCTTCCCGAGTGTGCCTTCGTTATCCAGATCTGCCTCCGGCCGATAGACGGATGCCAGATGAAAAGAGAAATGCGGGAGCTGGTGCACGGAGCTCACATTAGCTTCGCTGTCCTGGGATCCAATTTATACAGCAGACGCGGGACGTGAACAAAGAGACTGAAGCAATATGTTGTCTATTTGTCACCAACGCACAAGGAAATGAACAACTTCAGCACTGATTGAATACCGTAGCTTCAGGCCAAGGTGATTAATCAGAATGAGAGAGTCTGTTTTTTTTTTTAAAAGTCACTTTTACTTCATTGTTGTGGAGATGTTTTACACTCCTTTGGTTTAAGGGCCTGTCCCACTTGGCGACTGCCGGCATCATTGACTGACGTATCAGGTCACCGAAAATTCTGCGGCGTGATGCGGCGGTGATGTGGCGTGATGACATTTGACGTACAATGTTTTTTCAAGTTTCGCATCATTTTATTTTGTCACCGCTGGAATTTGAAATGTTCAAAATCTTTTGGCGACACTGATATAACGCCGGCAGTCGCCGAAAAAATCGCCAATTGGGACAGGCCCTTTATATTCCTTCCCTGACTTTAAAAGTGGTAAACATTGGAGGCTCCCACATGGGATATGAGCGGTATGTGTCAATTTATGCTGAAATGCTCTAGTTTGCTCAAGCCACTGATGTACCAGGAGATTTGGAGAAACAACTTATTTGTTCATTTAATTAAACAATGTAATGAAATCTCCATCTCCTCAAGAATAGAATAAAGCGGACCTGGTGTTTAAGAAATTTGAAGGGCTAGATTTTAAAAACTATCTGAGGGGTCTTGATCCTGTATCAACGACCTAACATAGGAACCAAGGTACAAAAGAGGACTTCATCTGGACAATGTGACAAGGGGAAAATGTGCTTTGGGCTTCACCAGACCAATGAATCAGTCCGAAGAAGGTCCTGACCCAAAATGCACCTATCCTTTTTCTCTAGTGATGCTACCTGGCCCGCTGAGTTATTCCAGTAATTTGTGAATATCTTTGGTATAAACCAGCATCTGCAGTTCTTGGTTTCTACAGTGAATCTAGTCCTTGTTCTTCAAGTGTAAAAGTGAGGCTGTGCTATGACGCCCATATAGTATCAATGTTCTGTGAATCAGACTTCAAAAGAATTCATTCACAATGAGCCGCTCCGTATCTCCTGAGGCAATGAAGAGAATCCAGATCTTTAAAATAAAAATAAAATTGTACTCACACTTTCATTTCCTGTGTGCTCACATGGTAATTGGGAGCGAAGTGTAAGGAAGAGTTTTGGGCTGAGAGGTGGGATGATTTAATATATTTCCTCCTCCTCCTTACTTCGGCAATAAGAAGTGTCTGTTCTTTGATGAAGTCAACAATTTGCACCAAGTTTTCCGAACCCCACCCTCAATGTTAGAGAGAATCATGAGCAGAAATCCTGTTTTAAAGACATTTTTCTTTGTGTTCAACAGTGGAGGGGAATCCCCAGCTAATGACTTTTAACATGTAAGGTGTTGTCCCACCTGGACGTCATTTGCGCGACATCGTTTACGCGTCACGTTGCGCGCATGGTGCGCATTACGCGCGCATGGTGCGTGGTGACGTAGGCAGTGACGCGCGGTCGCGCACGTCGCCCCAGAATTTTGGGATGTACGAAATCTTCGCGCTCCATCTGCGTGACGCGCAAATGACGCCCAAGTGGAGTTTGTATGTTCTCCCCGGGACCTGCGTGGCTTTTCCCTGGGTGTTCCGGTTTCCTCTCATACTCCAAAGATGTACAGGTTTGTAGGTTAACTGGCTTGGTATAATTGTAAATCGTCCCTCGTGTAGGATAGTGTTCGTGTCAGGGGATCGCTGGTCAGCACGGACTCGGTGGGACGAAGGGCCTGTTTCCACGCTGTGTCTCTAAACTAAACTAAACTAAACTAAAAAAAAACGGGTTAATACACACAAGGACACAAAATGCTGGAGTAACTCAGCAGGTCAGCAGCATCTCTGGAGAACATGGATAGGTGACGTTTTCACTCAGGACCCTTCTTTTAACCTGTGTCTTACTGATAATGACAGCAGGTAATTTTAACATGGCACAGTGTATATCCACCTTTGCCTCGTATAGTTGAATACTTCATAAAAGTCTAATATTCCCAGTTATAAAATGAACAATTGAACGAGCACCAATTTGCTGTTTGCAGAGCAGATTTGATGTCAGAGATTTACTGCAGACATTCTTTACACTGTGAATTGTGTGGCTGTGGATCAAGCGGACAGGGGGATAGTGAAGAGGAAGAACATAGGAAGCAGCTGGAAGATACTGCTCGGGTGAAGGATAACTGACAACACTAGGCGGTTGCTTCATAAAGCCTCTGCCTCCATTGTAATTTTGTGTGATAAATCATCACTTTACCCTAGTATGCAACAAAGTGGAAGCAGCTGGGGACTGGGGAACTAAACAGTTGGGCGAACAGATGTAGACCGTGTAGAGAAAATGTGCTGTCTACAGCAGCAGAACTCCAGCATTAACTAGGATTTCCATGCTATATTGAGACAAATAAAATTATTGTATCCTGCTCATGCATCAAAGATGCCTTCCGCCTATTATAGACACAAAAAGCTGGAGTAACTCGGCGGGTCAGGCTGCATTTCTGGAGATAAGGAATAAGTGACGTTTCAGGTCGAGACCCTATACTTCATCCCCACTACCCTTACTGATGTCTAACACTGAAGGATAGGAGCCAAACGCACAGAACTTCAATGTGATCCCTGGGCCGTATTCACATGGTTTAATTCACTGACTGCATGAACATCTGTGGGTCAGAGTGAGGAAACGGCAGGAGGAACACTGACCATTGTTGGGTGGATGTTCCTCTGTGACTGAATTGGTTTCACCGGCTGGGCAATGTAACATGGGGCTGGATGAAACCAACTAATCTGGTCTTTGTATTTAAAAGTTAGACACGAGGCTGTGGTATTGATTGAAAGCACCGTCCATGACCTGTGACTTGGAGGACAGCGTATCTACTCTGAATCTACCATGACTTTATAGAGTGAAGGCAGGAGAATGGGGTTGAGAGGGAAAGGTAGATCAGCCGTGATTGACTTGATGGGCTGAATGGCCTTATTCTGCTCCTGAATCAGATGGTTGTTGTATTGAGCCTCTCCCGAGTGTGGTTTATACCATCCCATTTTCTTGCAACAATGAGTTTGCTCTATTTTCCCATTCCTCCCCTCTCTGTTGAGTCATTGAATCCCACTCTCAAGTCATGAACCCAGTACAGTAATTCACAATCAGAGTAGCTACCCCTCTGTCAAAGTCAGGCTGAGGCTCCTTTAGTTTAGTTTAGTTTAGAGATACAGACCCTTCGGCCCACCGAGTCCGTGCCGACCAGCGATCCCCCGCAAACTAGCACTATCCTACACACGGACAATTTACAATTTTTACCGAAGCCAATTAACCTACAAATCTGTATGTCTTTGTAGTGTGGGAAGAAACCGGAGCACTTTGCACACGTTAGAATTCATGCACCTGAGATGATGATAGTCGAAAATAAACCCATCAATTTTTGAACTCAGGAATCGTTCCTCATCAGGGAGAGCCATTTAACAGGCTTCATAAAGCCCCGTACCTGACCCAGAAATCGGCCTCATCCTGATGGCATTCAGCGGACCCAGCTGCTCTGGGGAGAGATCGGGATTTGGGTGATGAGCAATACAGGAAGCTCTCAGCGGCATTTCCTGATAGGATTAAGTCACAAAATACTTGGAGTAATTTTCAGGTCAAGGGTTTGAAAGGCCTTGGGTTTCAATTACTTCCTATCTGACTTGCATTATTCCAGAGAGGAGCAGGGAGCCAGGGAGGGAACACGAGGCACCAGGCCAGATTGACTGTCAGGGAGTGGACGCACTTCAGCAATCATTGGATCTCATCACTGTCCAGGATAAAGAACGTATAAATCCTAGGGGAAGATATAGTGCAGGCACCTGTCTGAATTTAAGAGGTAAGCTCCTAGTTGCCAGCAGAAGCTAGATTGTGTTATGAATCAGCGGCCTTTTATTTGATCAATGAAAACTAACTTGCAAGGACAAAACAGATAACATGTCGATATTCTGGAACTGATTTCAGCTTGAAATTCTTCTCTTGGCTGAAGTTCAACGGTGGCCCTAGACAATTCTTGACTTTGTGTTGATGGATGGGGTCACAATGTTTGGAGATTGTACCTTGCTTAGGGATGGCCTTCACAGACTTCTTGTTGAAATGAGACGCCCACTATTTGTTTTAATTGTGGCTATCGAGGTTTCCCTATTTTGCTGGGGGCTGGGAGCCTGAAGAAAGCAAAGGAATGCGGTTTGTTTGTGCCTCTGTAACATTGAAAAGGAGTCACGTTGTTGGTAGTGGATAAACAAGGAGGGAGCCCTCATCCATCCTGGCCAAGCCCTCACATCAAATTAGTGCCAGTGAATATATTATCTATATAATCTATCCATCTGCCTATCCCTCTCCATGTGCCTGTCTGTCTTCATCTACCTAATCTATCCATCTGTCCATTCCTCCCTCAGCATGCCTGTCTATTTATACCTGTCTAAACTATCAGTCTATCTCTTCCTTCAACATGTCTGTCTCTCTGTATCCATCTAATTTTTCTCCTCTATGAATCAGACAAAAAATTCTATATAACTGTCTATGTATGTGCCTATCTAGGCCTAAATTCTGTCGCTCGGCCTACCCAGCTATCTTACACTTGCTTTGTTAATATACCTGCCATTTTTATTCATCTGCTTGTTTTGGTGCCAACTTTTGAATAACAATTTTGAAGGCACTTATTACATTCCAGGGAGCCCTGTGTAATAAATGAGAAAGAGTGTAATGGTGGTTTTAGATCCTGCCCTATCAGAAATGTTCAGTAAACTTCCATTACTCATCAAAAGGAATGCAAACCTATTTACTCTACTCACAGACAAAGATGTAACCACTGGGCTTCAAGTGGCACCTCACAAGAGCTGGACACACCAACTGTGCTCTAGTCCCAATTGAACAGCATGACTGGTTAGTCATTGTGTGTAGGACATGTTGCCTGGAGCTTGCTGTGCCCTTCAACCTTCAAGTATCACACTCTCACATAAATTTCCATTCAGGTGGAGACCCTAACGCAGAAGCCCTTGGTTATAAATATTGAATAGCTTTAAAAAGCTCATTTTCAACTGTTATAATTTTAGACATTTTGAAGATGTGCACATTCACAATTCCAATTTGTTTGGCAGATTATATTTAACCAGGAAAAGTAAGTCCTACAGATGAGTTTATATCTGTTTTTAAGAGTTTAAGAAGGAACTGCAGATGCTGGAAAATCGAAGGTACACAAAAATGCTGGAGAAACTCAGCGGGTGCAGCAGCATCTATGGAGCAAAGGAAATAGACAACGTTTCGGGCCGAAACCCTTCTTCAGTTTATCTCTGTTGTTGCTTAAGTATTACAAAAAAGTTTCTTGAAAATCCTGTCACCCTGCTTGGTTCTCTTGATGCTGAGGTCTCGTTGTGTAACTGAGGTCCAGCAGGATGGATCTGCAATGACAGAGGAGCTTTAGGTAGCAAAACCTCCAGTGCATTTGTAATTTTGCACAACCACTATCTTCCCCATCTCACCGCCTGATAGCGCCCCCTCTTACATCCTGTTACCTGCCCATCTCACCATCTATTATCTCCCTGTCTCACCTCCTGTTAGTATACAAGAGCTCCTAATTTTCTCGGTTCTTGTGCCTCTTGCGATCTCTCTTTATAAAGCCTGGAAACCTGTATGCTTTTGAACTACTTTCTCAAACCTCTGTCAATGAACTGTGCACCCCAGATCTCTCTGTTCCTGTATTGTTTTAGAATTGTGTACTCTAGTTTATATTGCTCTATCTATTTTTTCTTGCAAAAGGTAACATTTTAGGTTCCTCAACATTGAATTGTATTGGCCCTTTATTCAACCATTCCAAGAGGCTGCTTCATCTCCCTGAACTCCATTGGTGTCTTCCAAGCAATGTTCATTGTTCCCGCAAGGTTTGTGACATCTGCAAATCAACCACCTTCTCCATTCCAATCTCCCAACTAATTCCTACACCCTGTTAATGTGCAGGGAGAAAGATTGAAGATGTTCTCTCGGCAGTGATCACAGCTTTTGGTCAGAGGAGGAGATATCAAGAGAAGTCTGGGAGCTATACAACAAGCAGTGTTGATGTGTCGGGTCAAGAGTCATTCATTTAGTACCAAGAGAGTTAGGGTTAGGCAAGTAGAAATTCCTTTGAACAGAGGATTGTAAATCTTTGCTTTTCTCTATGTTTGAGGTCTTGGATACTTGGAGGTCTTAGATACTCAACATTAAATATATTCAAGGCAGAGGGCAGGAGATATATGGCAATCATTGGATGAAGTTATTGTACAGTTAGCTGGACCTGTGGTGTTGAATCGGTTTGTACTGAATTACAGAAAATTCACCCAGAACCATATGGTTGAAACATGCTCCTAGTTTTCAATGTCTTAACATTTGGGATAAGCCACGGTTTAAACCACAGTTTAAACAAGTCTGACAACTTGTTCCAGATGAAGTCTTCAACTTCATCTGGTACAAGATTCCTTCTCTTTCCTGTTCTGTTCCACGTTGATCAGTTTCACCACAAAATCTTGATGAGTTATAGATCATAACTAACCCAAACGATTAATGCCAATCTTGATCTCACAGCCTCCATCACAGTGGTGTTCGTTTATTCTTATCATCTACCAAGATGTATAAAGCTGTGTGTACTATCCAGGTCTAATCATACCATGCATGAGTACAATCAAACCATACATAAATACAACAGGTAGTGCAAGCAGAAACAATATAGTGCTATTTCGGGCGTGGTGGCGTGACACTGTTGCAGCGGCCTCTTAAGCCTGTCTGTCTTTTTTAATTTTTTTATCTAGTTAAATGTAGTTGTTCGTGTTTTTTAATAGTGTTTTTAACTGTGTATATGTGGGAGGGGGGGAGGGGGAAACTTTAAAAAATCTCTTCCCTGCACGGGAGACCCGACCTTTTTCCTGTCGGGTCTCCGTTGTCGTTGGGGCCGAGCACCGTCGAGCGGCCTCCAGTTGGAACGACCTGGGGGCTCCAGTCCCGGAGCCTACGGAGCTGCGGACTTACCATCGTGGGGCTGGCCGGCCTCGGAGCGTGGGGAGCGGTGGTGGCTCGCTGCTGCGGCTCGACCCCGGAGTTCGGAAGCTCCAGCTGCAGCCGCAGGTCCGGTGGACTGGGATATCGGGAGCTCGCTGGTCCGGGTGAGAGACCGCTTTCCAGAGTTCCCGCAACGCGACTTCTCTAGCCCGTGTCGCGGGGTTGGAACGACCCGGAGCGGGGCCGTACATCGCCCAGCGGGGCCTAAAATGGCCGTGGAACTTACCATCACCCGCCTGGGGCTTCAACATCGGGAGAAAAATGGTGCTGGGGAGAGACAAGGCTTTGCCTTCCATCACAGTGAGGAGGAGATTCACTGTGATGGATGTTTGTGTAACTTGAATTGTGTGTGTGGCTTGTAGGAATTGTCTCTGTTTGTATGGCTGTGGAAACTAACTTTCGTTTGAGCCTCACTGAGGTTCAAATGACATGTAATAAATATTCAATTCAATTATTGTTTTTCATACACATGCTGAGCTTTTTTGTTGGGTACATGGTGTTTACAGACCACTATGTCTCGATATCTGTTGTGTTGCTGCAAGTAAGAATTGTTCCATTTCGGGACATATGACAATAAAATACTCTTGACTTGTTGGAGAAAATTCAGATAAAAACATAGCTGCAAGGACTGCAAAGAGGTATATTGGAAAATCAGGACTACACCCATAAGTTAATGAGAGGTAATTCAATAGACTGATAACAGTGGTTAAAAAGCTGTTGCTGACTCTGGTAGTTTGCAGTTTCAAGCTTTTGTGTCATTTGTAAAGATTCAGGAGGCCGCAGAACATTTAGGATTGGGGATCAGTGGAAATGTGTTAACTCATCTGGACACAGCTCTGTTGTTTTGATGATGTGCTTAATTTATCTCTCCTCACAAACCCCTTCACCCCGTAACTCTGAGCAAACCTCTCTCTAACCCATAAAAACCCGAGGAACATGTAATCTTGAGGACAGGAATAGCCCTAGGTGGTGTCCGTGCACCGCTGGGTCAGTGTGACATCTCCGAGCACTTGCCAGGAGTTGGCTGAGCATAAAACCAACAGCGAGCAATCCGTCGAAGGGGATGCATTCACTTTGCTTGCGCTTTGTTTACTCCCTTCCTATTCCGTCTTCTGCTGTCTTTCCATGAGGTCATGCCTCGCGTGAGAGCTGCTTCCTTTCAAAGAGCTGCTGCTATCAAGGTTATGCCCAAGGGCTCAATCTTAACACATCCCCTGCTCGCCAGAGCAATCGCGGAGATCAGCCGTGCCCTTTATCAGGAATTCGAAGAGCCACTAGAGTGCAAAATCCCATTAGCACGCGGCAGGTGCAGCCGGAAAACAGAACTCCCTCGTGAGGAGAGTTAATGATTTGCCGTGTGCCTCCTCCCTCTGCATGAAGACACAGGTATGGCACCAGATAGCAGGGTCCTCACTTTCATGCACTGATTTAACCAGAGTACTTTGTGATAAAACGTAACCAAGACAAAAGTCTTTTTTTCCGTCTCCCATCTTACAGCTGGAATATTTCAGGATTCCTCTTAATTGACCTGATTTTCAAATTAAAGCAACAATTCCGCCACTCAGACCCATTGGTTTATGACGACTTCAATTTTTAAAATGTAATTATACCTTTTATGATTATTTAATTATAAACCCAGCTTGCTGGTTTCTCAGACGTCACGAATAAGATGTAGCCCACAAGGTGAAAGGTATGGGAAATTGTTGCCTGATGGTTAAGAAGGTTGCCTGATGTTCAAACAGCTGTATTATTGAACTGGAGACATCATTTTGAAACTTTCCACAATAAATCAGGTGTACTAATTAAACGTGGATAACAAAGCTTGTGCTAGCAATAGCACACATGTAAACTATTGGATTAGAGTTGTTGAATCATATAGCACAGAAACAGGCCCTTCAGCCTCACTCCAACCTCCCTGCCCGATTCTACCACACACATTGGACAATTAACCTACCAACCCGCATATCTTTGGGATATGCGAGGACACCAGACTACCTAGAGGAAACCCTTGTGTAACTATATTTTTTGGTCACTACCTGGTCGGTGTGGCAGCCTTTTCTCCGGGCTGCCCGTCGACCCGTCCTCGTGGCCTACCAGCGGGCTTGAAGCGCCGTTTCCTGGCGGGGACCGCCCAGCACCTCGGCCTTGGCGGCGGCACAGCGTTGGAGCGCTGGAGCGGAGCGGAGTGGAGCGGGCGATGCCTTGCCTGGGTCGCCGCGCTGGAGCGACGCGCTGGAGCTCTGGCGAGCTGGACCGCCGAGAGCAACATCTCCGGGCTGCAGGTCTGCGGAGCGGAGAGGCGGCAGTGCGGCGAGGCGGCGCCGACTTTTTCATCGGGAGCCTGGGAGCTCCAAACCGGCGCGGCCTTGTCGGCTTCGGCAGCCGCGGGCTCCAACCAGGAAGCGGCCGTTCCAGGTGGCCCAGCCGCCGAAAGGACTCTCCCGACGCCGGGGCAAGACCACCCGGTGAGAACGGCCAGGGACATCGGGCCTCCATAGAGGCAATTGCGGTGGCCTCAATAGGCCTGACTTTGGGGTGAACATGGGATGGGGACTGGACATTGTGCCTTCCCCCACAGTGCTATCCACTGTGGGGGGATGATTTTTTTGTCTAATTGTAGTCCTGTAGGTCTGTGTCCAAGATGGCTGCCGTGAAGAGAGAGTGGACGCTGGCGCGCTTTGGCTGCCGCTGCTCTCTCTTCACACTGTGTTTTTGATTTTCTGTTTTTGGATTGAATTCTGTTTTTAATTTGTATCTCTGTGATGTCTTTATTACTTGTTATATTCCGATTATATGTTTTTATTCCGATTACTATGTAAGGTGTCCTTGAGATGTCTGAAAGGTGCCCATTAAATAAAATTTATTATTATTATTATTATAGGGAAAACGTGCAGACTCCACACAGGCTACACCCGAGGTCAGGATTGAACCTGGGTTGTTGGTGCCGTGAGGCAGCGATTCTACTAGCTGCGCCACTGTTTCACCCATTGAGCTGAAAGTCACTCTGATTTCCTTCAGAGAAGGAAACTGGCATCCTTATCTAATTTGGCCTGTGCTTAACTCCAGATTCCACAGCATTGTCTTTAACCTTTAACTCCCGTTTGAAATGGTAAACCATGTGGTTACGCAGTATCTTAGGATGGTCAACAAACACCACTCTAGCCAACACTATCTTGTTGACAAATACATAGGATGGATTCCTGGGCAAATCTTACTCCTAGTCCCATGGCCCAGGATTCTCCCAGGTCAAGGCCCCTCTATTATTGGGCAAGTGGAAACCATTCTAGGGAATGTTTCCAACAGAAGGGAGCAAATTACCATTGAGGCAAGGCAAGCATCAATTGGGTATGGGTGTGCAGACCCAAGTTCAAAAGGCCCATTACTTACTCCAGAAACTCTGTGATTTGCATTAATTACTTGAGGTTACAGTTTCCAAGCTCTACTCCAAAGACTTAATTCTCTTGATCTATCATCTTCCTGAGTCTACAGTTGACATTAGGCTTCATAAGGGGCACGTGTTGTAGAAAGGAATTGCAGATGCTGGTATATGCCCAAGATAGACGCCAAGTGCAAACGTAACTCAGTGGGTCAGGCAACATCTCTGGAGAAAAAGGATGGGATGGCTGAAGAAGGGTCCAGATCCATTTCTTTCCTCCAGACATGCTGCCTGACCCGCTGATCTTATCATGTACTCCAGCACTTTGTGTCTATATAAGGAACGCATGACAGCTCTGTGCACGAGTGCGTAAAGTGCCGGTTTAATATTTCTATCCGGGCTCTTAAACTGTTGAATGTGAATTGGTCTGCGGTTGCCTACCATAAACACATAGAAGGAACTAACCACCTCTGAAGATGCCCATCGAGCACATCCCTCCCCACTTGGGTGTCGTGTCAGTCTCATCAGTCATTTCAACGCACGAAGTGGAAACCAGTCATTCTCAATCCCAAACCCCTGCCTAGGGGGAAAGAGGAAAGAGTAGAGAGCAAAATTTCAGATGGGCATTCAATGACGTCATGATGGAATTTCGGAGGAAATATATGCACCAGGTCCATTTCTCAAGTGAAGCTGTCAGGAGTTATGGATGGTGGAGGGACGGAAATTATCTATTTTTTCAGCAGTCTCTTGTTTTCTCACTGTGGAACCTACACTCTCTCTAAACAAGCCGACTTACCACTCGAATTTATTTGCACAGTGAACTTCAGTGCTTACTTTCTCATAACCTTGGTGAGACACTGCAGAATATCTCTTCTTAACCCAAACACTGAGATGATGTCTGCTGGCATATTTTTTGGACTAACGTACCTTTCTTGGGCCCTTCTACAGTAGCGAAAATCTGACGAAGTGAGGCTAAATTCTTAGCACTTCATTGACTGCTGTAGAGTTATAGTCATACAGCAAGGAAACAGGCCTTTCGGCAAAACATGCCCACGCCGGCCAACGTGCCCAAATCTACACTAGTCCCACCTTGGCCCCTCTAAAACACAGTTTCTGCGACCTCTGGCAAAAAAGAATCTTCCTAGAATTGTAAATACTCATGACGTTGCTACTTAGCAGTAATGAGCAACTGGATCCCAAGTCAACGGAGTGGGATAGACAAAACCGCATTCTGTCCGTAGCAGGGCGCCAATCCCATGATACAATCCACCAGGAATTTTTATTAATACTTATATCAAAGGATTAAAATTGTCAAGATAACTAGAAAACAGATGAACAAATAGGTCTTTGTGAGCCTGGGGCATTGCCATATTATGGAGTAAAAGCGATGTTTGTATGGCTGAGAAATATGCTGGAAGGCTTCAGCAGATGCCTTGTGAGTGTGCCTGTCTCTGAAAACTGTTTTCTCCAAAATGTAATTCATTTAATCTCTCTTTCCCATGCCCATACCACTGATCTGCCTCTCTCTCCGGCTATCTCGTCTGGAGCTGGTCACAAATGGTGGGTAGATCTTCCACCTGGATCAGAAGTTTATTTTATTTTAAAGATACAGTGTGAAAACAGGCCCTTTGGCCCACCAAGTCGATTCCCGCACACTAACGCCATCCTACACACACTCGGGACAATTTACAATTTTACCGCAGCCAATTAATCTGCAAACATGTACGACTTTGGAGTGTGGGAGGAAACCGGAGCGCCTGGAGAAAGCCCATGCAGGTCACAGGGAGAACGTACAAACTCCATACAGACAGCAACCAGTATCCAGTTCAGCACAGACAGCTCAATACAGAAGGTAGTGGCTTCAAAACTCACTCCAAGGCCAGGGCACGTAAACAAGCAAACACTCCAGTGCAGTAAACTAAAGGCCTGCTTACGTATCTTCTCAGATAGTCAAATAAGATACCACAGCAACCTTTTGGTGAAGATCTGGGAAGATTTTGTTGGTGTCCACGCAAATACATGTTTCCCAACCAGCAATTATTGGATGCATTATCTAGTGTTATTTCCCTTGCTGTGACTAAATTATCTGTCACATCTTCTAATGCTATGTGACCAGTTTTGGTCCCCTTCCCTCTCTCTATCACCCTCACTGATGCATTCCTTGGAATGATCATTCAACATGGTAAGGATATTGGTTCCTCGTGGATGAATGGGTCCGAATGAATCGCATGAGAGAGCTAACTAAGCACAGCAGATCAGAGCTCGCACTTGCACAATTGCCACGTTATTCAATTTAATTTAAATCAAAGGTGAATTTTGGAACTCAACCTATTGCACAATCCCAGCACTCACGTGAAGGGGGGGTGAGTTTTTGGTGGTTATTTCTGTTTTCAGTCTTCTTACACACCTAATCTTTTTCACCCCACCGATAATGACCTGTCTTCAGCTGCCGAGATCCAAACTCTGGAATTCCATCTCTGCCACTCTCTTATCCTCTCTTAGACATTCGGGCAGCATGGTGACACAGCGGGAGAGTTGCTGCCTTACCCGGAGTCCCTTACGCCAAAGACACAGGTTCGAACCTGAATACGTATGCTTGTCTGAACAGTTTTGTACGTTTTCCCCATGATCTGCATGACATGATCCCAGTTTTCTCTGGGACCTCCGGTTTCTTCCCACATTCCAAAGACGTACAGGTTTGCAGGTTAATTGGCTTGTTATAATTGTAAATTGCTTCTAGTGTGTGTAGGATGGTGTTAATGTGTTGGTCGGTTCTGTATCTCTAAACTAAACTAAACTAAACTAAACTAAACTAAACTAAAACAACCCTTAAAACATATCGCATCAGCCAAGCTCATGGTGTTTGTCCTAACTCCTGTGTTTTGTAGCCAAGTAACTTACCAATGTGCATGTCTTAGAGATGCGGGGCAACCTGCAGAGTCAAGGGGAGAACTTGCAAGCACCACAGGCGTAGCTCCAGAGGTCAGGATCGACCCTCAACCACTGGAGATATGGGGCAGCCATTGTGCCATTCAATTACGGCACGTGTTGTTCCGCCAGACTTCTCCTAACCCATGACTGACCAACATTATTCATGATATGCAGTAGATAGTGTTCGATTCTCAAGACTGCACACAGCATTGGTGCTGCAGACATTCTGTAACAGCCACACTGTCTAGCGTTGGCAGACTGAAAACAAATAACTTTTTTTGTGTTGGATTTTCTGCTTCGGTATTTTTCAATATTTGTGGCATGTTTAATGTTGCACATTATGGAAAAAAAATCGCAGGCAATTAATCTAATACAGGCCACACCAAACCTACGATTGCCTTTACTTTAAGATTTAAAATGTCTAGCATTACTGCCAGACCACACTGTGCTGGATAATTATCCTTAATTGGGATCACGATAGATTAAACTCCCACTGTCTCTCTGTTCTGCCTGCTTAATTCGAGTGACGGTTTGGTTTGTTTGGATTCTCTCTCAGGCCTGTGCTAGGAGTCCAACCACAGTCTGCACTCTGACATTCAACAGGGATTTTCCTGATTGCTGCTACAGTGCATCGGCACGGGATGAGGCCTGTGGAACTGCCCTAATCACAAGGATACGCCAGTGGCCTTTGTTGGGGAAACTTTCAGGAGAGCTTGAGGGTGGTTTCTGTGGTGGGATATGGTACCATGTTGGAGATCAGACTAATCCACAATAAAATATTGGGGTTTCATCTGTCCATTGCAACAATATACACAGTTCATGGTTGTTTTTACAAGTAACTTGAGACATATTGCGTTGTGAATGCTGCTGTGTACAAAATGAAACCTTCCCTTGCAATCAAGGGCTATTGGACCAGGTATTCTCAAGACACAGCAGGAGACATGCAGTCCAGGGAGAAACCCCACACGGTCACGGGGAGGACATACAAACTCCATGCAGACGGCACCCGTCGTCAGCATCGAACCCGGGTCTCTGGCTCTGTCAGGCAGCAACTCTACCGCTGCTCCACGGCGCCGCAGTAATTTTGTGGAAGTATTTGTGACATTTCTGATTCACATGGCAATTTTACATGATGCATGGTTCTAGGTTTTATATTCTCCCTGTAACCCGTGTTGATATCAAAACTAAGCTCCATTGGACAGCTCAGTGGCATGGCGATCCATGTTCAATGGTGACCTCTTCTCCTATCTGTGTGGAGTTTGCACGGTCCCGCCTGTGACTGCATAGGTTTATCCCAGGTGTCCCGGTTTCCACCTACATCCTGAGTCCACGCGGGTTGGTGGGTTAATTACCCACGGCTACTTATCAGTGAAGTGGGGCTCCAACAAAATCAGGGATGGGGGCAGCAAGTGATAGCAAGTAGGATGTAGGGAAATCAGTCGGGGAATAGCATTGATCAGATTAATTTGTAAGCAATCATAGGTCTAAATGACCTCCTCATAATAAATATGTAGGAGATTGAATGAATTGGAAGGATTTTCTCTTGCCCGTGATCGTGTTGCTCTCCCTGTGCAGACAGAACTTTGATCGCACTCCTGCATTGTTTCTTCCAATTCCTTGGTACACATGAAAGCTCGAGTTCCGACCAACGGCCACCTCCTTCTATAATGAACTTGACCTCTGTGACGGCCGAATGTCTTTGTTCAGAGCTCAATGGAATCCCCCTCCCGCCTGCCACCCTGAACCTTGCTGGAACTCTCACTCAGCTATTCTGCAAGAGTCATTCAATGTTTACTTCAGCTGGTGGCCATTTTGGTTTTCTTGCAAACAAATGAATGAAAACCTTTACTATTAAAATAACAGCCACAGAGTATAGCATGGTAAGCCTACAGCAGGTTGGTAGTTTGTGAATGAAACCTTAATCAGCACTAGCTCCATCATCCATTATATGCTTGTCAGCAACATTTTTCTTTGTCATTCCTGACCTGTTTTGTGCAGTGAGATAATAGAAAGGAGGGAGCTCAGTGGCTTAGAAGTGACACGTTCTATCTCTGCATCATTTCTCCCCTGACTGCACCCATTCTTTTCTATTCATCGTGTTATTGTGCCAACTGTACTGACTACATTGGGTAAATGTGGGAGGACATCTTTGGTTTGGAGTTGGATCTCTGTTGTTTTGATGCATGTTGCTTTTTGGGCAAGGGGGAGAGGGCACAGAACAAGTGTATGGATCAGCATGGACTTGGTGGGCCGAAGGGCTTGTTTCCACACCATATCATAAGATCATTAGTGATAGGAGTAGAATTAGGCCATTCGGCCAATCAAGTCTTCTCCGCTTTTCAATCATGGCTGATCTACCTTTCCCTCCTAACCCCATTCTCCTGCCTTCTCCCCATAACCTCTGACACCCGTACTAATCAAGAATCTCTGCCTTAAATATATCCACTGACTTTGCCTCCACATCCTTCAGTGGAAAAGAATTCCACAGATTCACCACCCTCTGACTAAAGAACTCCAAACTAAACTAAACCAATAGCCAGCCTTTCTTCGTTGTGCCTTGATATCACAGATGTACCACTCATTGAATTAATACTTTTAATTGAACCACCAGAGGAAATACATTTGCTGCATCTGCACTGTTGAACCTTAACATTTTGGGCCGCTTGATCTGATCATCCTTCAGCTTTTTACAAGAGAAGACCAGGAACCACATTATCCTCACTTAAGCGAATCTCGACAGGAATTGAACACTAGAGAGACCAAAGATGGGAATCTGCAACAAAGAGCACATTTCTGGATGAACTGGGCAGAGGGAATTGTCGACGTTTTGGGTCCTGATGCAGGGTTTTGACCTGAATCATCGGCAATTCCTTTCCTCCCACGGCTGTTGCTCAACCTGCTGCGTTCCTCCAGTTTTGCTGCTTTTCACCCACAGAAATTGAAAATGAATTAGCATTAACATGACAAGTTTATGCATTTCTCAGACACAGCCCACAGCAAACAGTGAACTGGCACTCTGAAGTGTAATGAGTGATTTTTCTTTACTAAAGTGTGTCATTACCAGCTGGGATGTTTGACCAATTAAGCAGCATTTACATCACAACTGGGGTGTATCGGAAACTGGTTTTAACTATTCTCCAGCCAGAGGGGTTTGATATCTCTTGACAGCATGGTGAGACTTCTGGAAAGGGGGAACATCACCTCACCTAGCCTAAGGTCAATTCCATGACCCCTGAGTACCAAGTTCATAATATTTTGGTGTAAACTACTTTTTACCCCTTAACAAATATCACTGAGACAGACCGATTTCCAGTTTGAGATTTTGCTGTGTACACACCATTTCCATATTCCAGACAAAGCAAGAATGATTGCACTTCAAAAGAACATGAATCAGCTGTAGGTTTTGGTAGGTGTTATATAAATGTACGTTGCCCTTTAATCAAGGAAGTTTGAATGTGCCTTCAATTCTACTCAGTGGCATTGGTTGCAAGAAAAATGTTGACTCTAAAACCAGCTCTATTTCCGTTGCACTGCGATATCCTTTGTACCCATTTGTCTTCAGTAGCACTGACAACAGCTTGTATTATACAGCACCCTTAAGACAGCTTTATTTTAGACGCGTGATCGAACAGGATTTGACACCAAGCCTCAGGACTACACGCCATGTGAAAAAGATAGGAGCAAATGTCTTGAAGGAAGAAAGAGAAGTAGAGAAATTGGGAGGTCCAGCGAGGGTACCCCAGAGGTTACAGCATTGGCAGCTGAAGATGTATCCACCAGCGGTGAAGCTAGTAGGAAATAGTGAGAGGTCAGGATGGGAAGAGCGGAAGAGAAATGGCAACAGGGAGCAGATGGAGTGTGGAGACATTCAGATACAAGGGGATGGATTTTAAAATTGAGTTGAAAACAAAAAAAAACTATAGATGTTCAATGTGAAGCAGAAACCAGGAACTGCTGGAAACACTCAGCAGCTCAGGCAGCATCTGCGGAAAGAGAAACCATTAATGTTTCAGGTTGGAGACTCGGTGTCAGAATGAGGTTTAGGTTGACATGAGTTAATGTGCGTCAGCATGCATAGGAAAAGTGAACGAGATTCATGTGGCATGGAGTAGACTTCTGAATGTCCTTAAGGGCATCACAGTGGCACAACGGGGGCATCAAAGTGGCGCAGTGGTAGAGTTGCTGCCTTGCAGCGCCAGAGACAGGGTTCGATCCTGACCACGAGTGCTGTCTGTACGGAATTTGTACGTTCTTCCCGTGATCACGTGGGTTTTCTCCTGGTGCTCTGGTTTTCCCCCACACGCCAAAGACAAAGAGATTTGTAGGTTAATTTGCTTTGCTAAAATTGTAAATTGTGCCTAGTGCATGTAGGATAGTGCTAGTGATCACTTGTCCGTGCGGACTCAGTGGGACGATGGGGCTGTTTCCATTCTGTATCTCTGAGGTCTCAATAACGGCATTTGAGGTGCTGTGGAGGTCTGGATATCCTTAAGGTTAAGGAGGGTGCACTAAGGAAAGCCAGGCAGGGGTGCGCTGGAATAGTCATGTCCAGGGGTAACTAGAACATGACTAATGCTATCATCATCAGGTGAGCTGAGAGAGAGGCAGAACCCCTGGCTACAACCAGATAAGTGTGGTCCCGCCCAGCTGGTCGATAGTGGGTGACGATGGCTCGGTCACCCACAAGAACTCTTCAAACAGGTCAGGTTGGGCAAAGATGAATCACTCCCAGTGACATGAGCCACTTTGGTGCTACATGAGATCGACAGGGTATTTGGAGGGATTCAGATCTTGAGCCTTGGGAAGAATGAGCACAAGCATTTGAAGCTCCAATGAGGAGCGTGTGCTTGAAGAATAGGCCGATAGGTGGTCTTGTATTAACAAGGATAACAACCGCTAACAGGTCAGAGTTATCCTCTGTGTAGTGTACAAGTACACATCTATTGAAGATAGACACAAAGGGCTGGAGGAACTCAGCGGGATAGGCAGCTTCACCGGAGTCAAAAGATGGTTGACGTTTTGAAATAGGACCCTTCTTCAGACTGGGTCCTGGCCCGAAACGTCACCCATCCTTTTTCTCCAGAGATGCTGCCTGACCCGCTGAGTTACTCCAGCACTTTGTGCTTATCTTCGGTATAAACCAGCATCCGCAGTTCCTTTCCACACAGCACACGTCAATTGTTGAGTGTGAACCCACAAGCCTCAGTCTCTGAGCGAGCGTTAACGACTGACCCTGGCAGTCTGCAGAATGAAATTACTTCAAAGCCTGGGCTGTCCCCCTTGTCAGTAAATTCTCAAAAGTGCCCACCGTCTTCCGACAATCCCAATTTCATTATGGGAAATGGAGACTTTAGTGGAATAAAGAATCATCTCTTTAAAGCAGATCATCCCGGATATTAATACTGACTGGCGTGGCTACTAATGCATTTAACTATCATTAATCTGATGAATGTCGGCGATGAGATCAGATCCATCGCATATTGCAGTTCAGCTCATTTGAATGATTGGCTGTGAATGCTCAGTTTACCTCCCCTCCCCCTTCCCGGATATTGGAATGGTGGGGGAGGGAGAGCCGTCCACATACGTCCTGTCTCCTTGATGTTCCTACTGTGCTATGCAACGCGCAAGGTGGAGGGGGTGAGTAGTGGGCTGCAGCCCTACCAGTGTGTCCATCTGGGAAATGGCACATGGGAAACGAGTTTAAAGATTGAGACCTCTCTATCTGAAAGTCATTGTTAACCACAGAAAAAGCAGGAAACCCTCAGCAGGTCAGGCAGCAACTGTGGAATGCAAACAGAACTCGAGCCCTTCGTCGGAGCCTGCATCCTGGTCCCAGAACTGACACGCTATCTGTTTCTCTTTCCACAGTTGCTACCGGATCTACTGAGTGTTTCCAACACGTTCTGTTTTTTTTTTCATTTTAGATCTCCAGCATCTACACTTTTCTCGTTTGATTTTTATTGCTAATCATCTCCGGCTTTACCACTCTCCTAGGCTTAAGTATGAGAACCCCTGGAGATAGAGATGAAGCTAGTCTCTCTTAACCTGAGTCTCACCTGCTCCCTCAGAATTACCTTTACCACCGGTGTCAGTGCTTTTTATGCTCCAACAGTTAGTGGACACAAATACGCACAGGCCTGATGTACCAGGACAGCAGAACAGGACAGGACAGGATAAAGGGCTTGTCCCACTTTCACAACCTAATTCACGACCTTTTTTTTTCGTGGACATTTTTCATCATGCTAGAAAAACGCCCCGACCTAGATGCCACGAGTACCTACGACTAGCATCACGGCCTGCTACGACCTCCTACGATATCCAACGACCTTATGACGACCATGCTGCGAGTATGAGTTGAAGGCAAACTCGGCAGAGGGCATGAATTAGGTCGTGAAAGTGGGACAGGCATTTAAGGGGCTCTTTGAGGACTGCAATAAGAAATGTTTTCATTCATGAAATACAACACTTTGGTATTGGTGGGTTTATTATTGTCATGTGTACCGAGGAACAGTGAAAATTGTTTTGCACACTGTCCAGGCATATCATACTATACATGAAGCACCATCAACCCACATACAAGTACAACAGGTAGTGCAAACAGAAAATATACAGATTGTAGAAGGTGTTACATCTACAGTGAAAGTGCAGATTGAAATGTACAAGGTCCACAACAAGGTTGGTTGGGGGATTGTGAATTTATCCTTGGCATATATATGGGACATGTGTAGCTGGGACATGTTAGCCGGTGTGGGCCAACTTAGAGCCATAGACTCTATGACTCTAAATGCCAACACCCAGGTTAATGAAAGGTGGTTAATGTACTTCTCTGGGATTGTCAGTCCTCCAAACTTGTCCTAAAATTGCAGAGATTAGCAATTTGCCAACCTGACACTACTTCCTGAAGTCCTCGAGAAGATTCATTCAATGATCAACTGATGATCAGATTTAGTTGCCTTGTTCTGTTTATTTCTAAGCTAAGCCACTGAAAATTACCTTCATTAAAGGCCTTTCCTAGCTTGCTGTGGTTCACCTTGGAAACTTGACTACCTTTCCTGGTGTGAGCCACTCTCCCACATTCTAAACTCAGGCTCATGAAATTATTTGATTTTGGAGCATTGGAACTTATCCTGAGGTATCTCGGGTCCGCCTAAATTCGTCACTCTTGAATATGTTTTCAGATATGTTTTCTGCACACTGCAGTGTTGCGATCAAAGTAATTTAAAGCATAACACTGGAGGTGCTGGAAATTTGAACTCTTAAAAAGAATGGTGGAAAATTTCAGCAAGTCCAACAACATCTGTAGAGAAAGAAACACATCGACCTAAACTGTTAACCCTGTTTCACTCTCCACAGATATTCCCAAACGTGTTGAGGAGCTTCCTTTGTTACTCCCAATTAATTATTTACTATCTTTAACTTTCCCCCACCACAACCATGTTACCAATGTCATCCAATTGTCCTAACGTCTGACCGTCCATGGCCTCTACTACTGATTCATCCTGCCCACAACTCCCTATTTGTCATATCCCTCCCACAAACGCTGCAATGAGACCCTAATCTACATCCCACTCACCCCAACATCCATGGCGCCAATCTCCATCTAACCAGAAATGACCCCATATCCTGCACCCACCCCAACCCAGCCTCAAGGTCCCATTCCTCCAGTGGCTATTTTCATTGACCCTGACTGCCTGGCCTGTTGAGCATTTTCAGCAATTTCTCATTTTATGTCAGATTTTCAGCATTTTTTTTTATGTCTGAGCATGTTGTGCGTTGAATTTCTGGTAAATTTGCAGCCAGTAAATATGAAGAACCGTTCAATGTTGTACCAATGGCCTGATGGAAAGCAGTTAAGGAAACACACATCTGTTGCAAAATAGGCTTTTGTGATGAGTAATATGTAGAATCGTGAGATGACCTTGAGGTTGTTGACCACAGCCTCTCATTCTCATCACGTCTCAGCCCCCTTTTGCCAATGCGTTTGCCCAGGTTAAGGACATGACTGTTACCATGGAAACCCGGGCGTTATCTGGGCAAATGCCGACTGAACATTGGACCTCAGTTTTATGAATTCAAAGAACTTAATGTCTTGGAGGTTAAGTGGAAATTATTGATGGCATTCCCAAGGATCTAAGACTCATTGGAAAGTAATGACATTTTCATAATGCCTGCTAATGAAAGTTTAATCGAGTCAACATTGACTCTGGCGTGGGAGCAAGGTCTGCCTGACATTTTGGGGTGACTCAAGTCAGTCGGGGAATTGAGTAAAGAAAATAGACAGAAAATGCTGGAGTAACTCAGCAGGACAGGCAGCATCTCTGGAGAGAAAGAATGCGTAATGTTTCGGATCGAGAACCTTCTTCAGAAACGTCTCCAGAGATGCTGCCTGTCCTGCTGAATTGCTCCAGCAATTTGTGTCTACCTTCGATTTTGACCAGCAGATGCAGTTCCTTGCTACACAACTGAGTATAGAAGTTAGGATGTTATGTTACGGTTGTACAAGATGTTGGCGAACCCACTCTTGAAGCATTCCGTTTCATTTTGGTCGTAAGAAAGATGCCATTAAACTTGAAAGAGTGCAGAGAAGATTTAAAAGAAGATTGCCAGGACACCTGGCATCCCTGCATCTAAGAAATTTGAGTTCAAGGTTGCAACACAGGAAAGAGGTCCTCTTTCTTGCAAAATGAAAGCTAACAGAAACTTTCCAATTTATGAAAGGTCTAGGCAAGAGAGACACAGAGAGTGAATTTCCACGTATGGAGAAGAACAAAACCAGGGGCCGTCAGTAATAGTTGCCTATCAATCAGTCTAGCAGTAAATCTCCCTGGATGGAGAGAGAATGGAATTCATGAGCAAGTGGAATAGTTGAGACAAATTGTGGAGATGCATGCTGAGGAAGCTCGATTAGCACAAGAGATGGAAGCGGATAGAGGGCTAAGAGGAAGAATTAAAGAGGTTTAGTTTAGTTTAGAGATACAGCGCGGAAACAGGCCCTTCGCCCACCGTGTCTGCACCGACCAGCGATCCCCGCACATTAACACTATCCTGCACACTTTAGGAACAATTTACACATACACCAAGCCAATTAACCTACAAACCTGTATGTCTTTGGAGTGGGAGGAAAACGAAGATCTCGGAGAAAACCCACGCGGTCACGGGGAGGATGTACAAACTCTGTACAGACAGCACCCGTAGTCAGGATCGAACCCAGGTTTCCGGCGTTGCAAGCGCTGTAAGGTAGCAATTCTACCACTGCGCCACCATGCCACCTGATAAGGTTATAAGGGAAATATATTTTAGATAATTTGGGTTGAGTTTTCTGTTTTGGATACAAATCTCTAAAATACATGATTTTGAATCAATTTTCTCTGAAGAGAGAATCATGAGGATACATTGATAATTTCATTGAGAATTCAGGGACCCTCTTATCTTGCAATAAGTAGCAGAAGTTTGGATTTCCCTGCTCCAAGAAGCTGTGAATGTCCAGGAGGATTGGAGCTAGCAATGGGATTCTGTTGGATATGGGGAGATTGAATGGATTGCCATGATCTAATTGAACAGCAGATTGGACTTGACAAAATGAATGTCCTGCTGCAGTGTCCACATCAAATCTGAGATGGGCTGAAGACTTGCCTGATACAATATTTTTCACTTAGTGGGTATATGGACGAGCTGCCAGAGGAGATAATGGAGGCAGGTATTAGAACAGCATTTAAAAGACACTTGGACAGGTACATGAATAGAAAAGATTTGGAGGGATATGGTCCAAACGCGGGAAAATGAGGCGAGCTTAGATGGAGCATCTGGGACCAGTTGGGCCATAGGGCCTGTTTCCATGCTGTATGCCTCTATGTATTCTCACTTGAAGGTTTGCATATCTGCTATTTAAATATGGGTTCCAGCTTTCTGGAATGCGCTGCTGTTAAACAAGATCACGCCAGCTTCATTAGCCCGGGTCTTGTATATTGATGAACTGACTGCAGCAGCCTGAATAGTCTTCTTTTTTTGGAGTGCTATTAGATTTTAGCTATTATTGCGGTGGGCGGTTCGATGATAATGAATGATCCTAGGTCAGGTGCCAAATGCTAAATCAGCCAGGTTATTTATCTCCCTGAGCGTTATCAGACAATTCACTGAATGGATGTGAATCTTCACCTTGACCTCACGTGTAACCTGAAAGGAGAGAGCTGGCATGCTGCGCTTAGTGCTTTTTTATTCATGAGCCTCTGACTAACCCATTCAGCAGCCTTCATTCCCTGATGGATTTTATTCAAAGAGGTGTGCTCTGCATATGAGCTGGCGGCCTCTCACCGCCTGTGATGAAAAATCATTCGAAATTAAACCTCGCAATTAAATTGCAGGAAAGGATGTATAAAACTGAGTAATTTTAAAAACCATGCCCCTTCTCATTTTGGTGACAATCTTAGCCTGTGATTTCCATCGATCCTGACATCCAGCTTTTGCCCATTGGATATTAATAAGGCTGCTTTCAAAGGCAAGGGCATTGCAGTTTTGTTCATCCATCTCCTTCACACATTAACATTTGCTGATTCACTGCATTATATGCTGAGATGGATACTTGGTCCATCGATGAGCTGAGCTAACCAGTGGAGGGGCATGTGGACATGCTGAAGTATTTTCCTTTGAAGGGAAGGGTGACCTTCCTCAGAAAGGGAACGGCTAACATGTACTTTGCTTTAACATGCACCGGGAGTCCTGCCCAGACTCCCAACCCTTGTCCTACATTCCAGACCCTGCTCAGACTTCAGACCCTTGCCCAGTCTCCAACCTCCTTGCGCCCCCCCCCCCCCCCCCCCCCCCACCCAAAATTCCAAGCCCTATGTTGAAATTTGAAACACCTACCTAGGTTCCCAGCCCTTGCCCTGGACTCCAAGCCCCTGCCCAGGTTCCAAACACATCTACCGCCCACAATCAGTGATGATTTGTACCGTACCCACAAAAAAAACAGTTCATTAACAATTTAATACAGACGTATGTAGAAGAGATACTAACGTATATGGAAAAGCGCTGAAATCCCATTATCCAACATCAAGCAATAATTCAAATCCAGCCATGTAGCTCTCCCAGTTGACAAACATTTTAACTCTCCTTCACACTCCCATAGTCACCTTCTTGATTAGCACTAGTATCAGAGGTTATGGGGAGAAGGCAGGAGAATGGGGTTAGGGGAGGGGGAGAGAGAGAGAGATGTCAACCATGATTGAATGGTGGGGTAGACTTGATGGGCCGAGTGGCCTAATTCTACTCCTATACCTTATGACCTTTCTGTCCTGGGCCTCCTTCACTATCAGGGTGAACAAATTGGAGGAATAGCACCTCATATTTTGCACGGGCAGCGTTCAACCCAGCAGCATGATTTTTGATTTCTCTAACTTCAAGTACTCCTTGCATTCCCTCTCTCTCTCTGTCCCTCCCCCACCCTTGTCCTCTTGCTAATTTCACCGTTTGTTTTCCTTCGTTATCACCTCATCGCCAGCGAACAATGGACCATTGTGGGATCCACCTTTCCTGAGCCATCGATGCGCACTCTACTTTGTTCTGTACCGTCCCATACCTCTAGTTTCCCCCTCACTGACTCTAAGTCTGATGAAGAGTCTCGACCCGAAACGTCACCAATTCCTTTTCTCCAGAGATGCTGCCTGATCTGTTGAGTTTCTCCTGCATTTTGTGTCTTATCAATCACGGAGCAACACAAATTCTAACAATTCAATAAATAATTTGTCTGAAAACGCTACCAAATATGAAACTGAAGGATTGCAATAAAATGATCATCCTTCAGGGAAGCAGATGTGTCAACCCTACCTAGTCTGGGTGTACATGATGTCAGACCCACCTTATGTGGTTGAATCTCCACTTCTTTCTTAATTCAAAAACAATTCATGGGTGGAGAATAAGTGTCAATTTTGCCAGTGATGACTTTCAATAATGAGAAAAATAAAAGTTTAAATTTATAGCTTAGAAAATGGAAAATGCTTTCTGGTGGGACAGTTTTGTTTTATGCTTGGAACAGCAGGCCCAATTTGGTCGGTACAAAGGACAACGCCAATGTACTTCCTAGTTGTAGAATATCTTATTATTTTCTGGAGCACTGTTTAGTAATTGAATTTCCAGACTTGGATCTGAGCTTCACAAAGTGTTTATTTTTCTGGACTCCCCTGCATAGCTGACTGATACAACGTGCACGGAATATAATGCATCAGTGATATAAGCAAAAATCGGCGTACGTACACCAAGTAATATAGTTCCGTGCTCAAATGGACAGTCATACTCAACACTAATCACAGAGATTGGTGTCCCTCGAGACCTTGCCCATTCAGAAATGGTGGACTCTGCCAGAATTCCTTTCACTTGCAACTTTTGCATTTAGGAGAATAAGAGCCATCATTAAGGCTGGATCGTGTTCCTGGTCTGAAGCCAACACCTGAGTGCTTGGGCTCTTCAATTCCACTCGTCATATATTTGAAAGCAATATTCCACCGGGGCTTTCAAGGGGTACTTCTTTTTAAAAATGCTCAGAGTTTTAACCTTGTATATTTTGTCTTCTGTCTCCAGACTTGAATCCAATCTGAAGACGCATAGTTACTCTGGGACGGGCTTCGGCTTCCAGGCCAGCATTAAATGTCATTGCCAAGGATGCTGTTACCTACTCACTTGATGATGCCAGCTTTAGTCTTCTTCATGGCTTTGCTGTCCTCGGCCGTGTCTGACACCATGATTGAAGGTAAGACTTCCCAACTTGACCAACCTTGTGATGACAGTGTGACAAATGTTAGACATACCCCTATTGGTGTTAATCGCCCAGCTGTCCACTGGTAGACCAATGACCCTGTTCTTCATTTATTCATTCCAATTCCAATTGAGAATCTGAATTCTCCTGCTGTTAAAACCATAGAAACATACAAACATACCACACATCTATCTATGCTAATCCCATTAGGCCCACACCGCCCTATACCTAAGACACAAAAAGCTGGAGTAACTCAGCGGGACAGGCAGAAGGAATGGGTGACGATTTGGGTCGAGACCCTTCTTGCCCCTACACCTTCCCTATTCGTGTCCCTATCCAAGCATCTTTAAGCATAATCATTGCATCTGCCTCCAACAACTACTCTGGCAGCTCATTCCTGTTAACCACCCTCTGTGTGAGAAATATAACCTTCAGAACTCCTTTAATTTACTCCCACTCACCTTAAACCCGTGCCTTCTAGTTCCAGACTTTCTTGTCCAGGGATAAAAAGATCCTGAACATTATCCGAACTAGGAGTGAATAATGTGTTAATCATGTAAACGTGACCTTCACCCTTCTCCATTCTTATTGTTTTATATTTCTTGATACCATGGATGTTGATAACATTTGCCATTTGACTGGAGGGAATCCTAAGGATTACCAACAGCCCAGGATCCAAGAAGCTTAGCTGCCTGCATACATTTTAGGGCCTGTGTCAGAATTATCAGTCTGCATTCATGCTTCCGTGCATTATTGAACTACAACATGAGATTCCGCCTATATTTTAGTAAACATCCCCTTGAGCTTTGCTTGATTACTTTCGGAAGGTGGAGAGGCGTTTCCCGATATCCTTAAATGACCACAAATTCTACTTCTCTGTTTTATGGTTTTCCCAAGATAGTATGTGGTTAAGGGATTGGTTAAATGATGCCTGTTGCTATACTGGTGTCTAGCGATGGCAAGCTAGATATGGATAATTGCCTGTGCTTGTCATTATTGAGTCCGTGTGTAACTGATAGGTGGTCTCTATTCAGATTTGATGTACAGACTGTGAGAGGAACCGCAAACAATTTTTATACACAGGAGTATTGCAGCCTTCATTAGTCTGCTTTATTCCCATTTAGGATAGACACAAAATGCTGGAGTAACTCAGCGGGCAGTCAGTGGAAAGATAATACTTGATTACAATCAAGCTATTTAAGGTGTATAGATACATGATAAAGGAATAACGTTTTTACAGTCCAATTAACCTACAAACCCACACATCCTTGGAATGTGGGAGGAAACCGAAGCACCCAGAGAAAACCCACGTGGTCACAGGGAGAACATGCAAACTCCACACAGGCAGCACCCGAGGTCAGGATCAAACTTAGGTCTCTGGCGCTGTGAGGCAGCAACTCTACCAGCTGCACTATTGTGCTGCCTGGTTGTTGCAGTAGATTTTGTAGATGGTGCACACACAACACAGTGATATCCCTTTTTCTGTGTTGCAGAGATACCTGCACAGAAAACACTGATATCCCTTCAGGTTACAGGGGAGTTCCATTGTTAGGCTGTCCAGGTTTTTCCCAATATATGTAGGGTAATATGAGTTAGGCACATAACACTTGCATCACAAGAGATATTCAGATGCCACTGGATCAAGGTGATAACTCCAACAGATATAGAATAATAAAACCATCTTTTACACAATTGGGCGTTCTGAGACACCACACTGAGTAAAGAGACAGTTTAAATAATTTGTAGAATTGTAAATTTGCAGAGGCAGTCTGTATAATTTGGAGAGATGCCAGCAGTATTGTAAGCAAGATGTGTTTTCAGGAATTTCTTAATGGCAGTACTGAAAGTAAATTTATTTTTGTAAAACTATATCAGCGTCGTTGTACCAGGGAAAATGTGGAGTTTCATCATACTCGTGGATTGAGCATGAGGAGCAGAATTGCTAGTTCATCTTGCCTTCCCTAACCCACAGAGTGGCAGCCATATTTGTTGAGGTCACATGACTCTGCAAAGGGCCAGATATCAAACTGCGCTCTTCCTGGTTGCCATTGGCAACTGAATGGCGACCATTCCTCTCAGCCTTTGTTGCTGCTGTTGAACTTCAAACAGAAATGCCGGAAGTCAGCAAGCTGTGAAATATTTCACCTATTCACCTCTCATCAAAATCTTGCCTCTGACACAAAGATGAAAAAGGTGATGAAGCAAACTGGTGGTAAGACTATTAGTTCAGCCAGGAGCTGTTGGACAGTGAGGGAAGATCATTTGACACATCATGCCTGATACAGTGAATGAATTATCCAATTTCCAGTCCTCTCTCCCCATATTGCTGCAATATCCTCCTTCCAACAAAATAGTCAATCCTCTATTTGTGTGGATCCTGTTTTTCATCAGCTTTACAGGCAGCACACTAGGGGCATCATAATACAATTTCCACAGCAGCCTGTAATTCTTTCTCTGACTGCTTTAAATCACTGTCATCGGTTACCCACTGGATTGCCTTTGCAGCATCTTTATCAAATACTAATACTTTTGATCACCTTCACGCAACCCCACCTCCCCCTCCTTTAAGGAAGCCGACCTTGCTCCTTTTGCTTTGTTTTGTTATTTTCAAAATATTGTTTTCTTTATTTATTGAACTTTTTTTAATGTTCGTTTATTATATTACCTATTGAGTACTGTGCTTACAAAGCTGTCGTGCTGCTGTAAGTAAGTAAAGATTTCATAGTTCCGTTACCGTTACATATGACAATAAAAGACTCTTGACCCATGACTACATCTGAAGTTCTATTTGATAAATCTCTTCTGCATTCCAAAATGCCATTATCGTTATTAAACTGTGATGAGGAGAAAAATGTTGCACTGCAGCTGATAAATACCGATTAATATGCGTGAAGGGTTTAGGAAAGAACCCTGTCTCCTTCCTCAATAACCTTCTCGATTTGTCACTTTCAGAGATAGGTGTCCATACACCTCTATGTTCCTGCCTCCTCTTTTAGTTTATATTGCTTCTCTTTAAAATGTATCAGTTCACGCACCTCGGCAATCAGTTCACGCACCTTGGCATTAAATATATCACCTGCCATCTGAGCCGTCTTCACCCGTCTGTGCCCTCTCTGCGTCTGCTGGTAGCCTGCCGAGTTGTTGCAGAACTCAGCTAGAAATTGTCAGAAACTGATTTGTCACACCGTGCAAATATAAGAATTAATCATGGCATTAGGAATGCAGTAAGGAATTAATTACTGTCATCCAGCAATTTTTAACACTTTAAAATTCCCTACTGGAATTATCTGGGGATGTTCAATATAGTTGGTGCCAAGGATATGTCTATACACAGCAAGGCCCCACACACAGTGACGAGAGAAAATAATGAAAACAGCAAGTGCTGGGAAAACCCAGTAGGTCAAGCAGCATCCATGAAAAGAGATAAAAATCACCAGCTATTGTCTGAGACCCTTTGGACACTGAAGTATTGGCTTTGTTTCTGTCCATGTGCTGCCTGGTTTGCTGAGTTTTTCTGCAAGGGATCTTTAGCACCGAAGTCCTGGATGTGTAGCGAGCTCTGGTAGAATCATCAGACGTTGCTGCAAGGGGGAGAGATCCAGTTTGTGTTACATCTTCCACCACCTAATTAATCGAGACCAATGTAAAATGATGCCAGTCATTCTGTAAGTTCCTCAAAGAGTATTTTATTTTTGTGTTTTCCATTGCATCAATGAATATACCCTAAAAAAATGGACAAGAGACGAATTTGGGATACATTGAGGTTGTGAAAGATATTGCTAATCTGTTCTTTCTTATTACCATCAAGTGTGAATGTAGTTTTTTAAATGTTGAGCAACAAGGCATATCTTTGCTCTGTAAATTGGTCTGATTATAATCTTCTCAAGTCCCTTTTGTCAGCCAATTGGCCATGGAACCAATTAGTGAAGGTTTGTGGGTGTTTTCCCAGTGCAGTTCAGGTAATGATGAAGTAAGGGGGTGAGGGGAAGCTGGTGATGGAGGGGTGCCAAAAGAGGAGATATACGGTAAGCACATGGTGATGTAGGCATCTGGCAAAGATCTTTTTAACTGTTCTCTGGATGTGTGCACTACCAGCAACTCTGTCCATCTCTGGCAGGCTTTGGGATGGTGGTGAGGAGCCATTCTGAAGTACAACAGCCGCTGTGGTGATGGTGTTTCCATGCAGCCCTTGATTCAGGACCAAGTATTTATAGCTAATGGATCCATGAAGAGACAGTGATCCACTACCAAGCCAGGGGATTGTTTGATGTAGGGTAAAAACTTGCAAAACTGCATTGTTTCTGTGTATTAGTAGACCTCGCCTCTCAAGGTGGTGGAAGGCACAGCCCTGAAGGTACTGACGAAGGAAGCACTCTTGATGTGTTTGTGGCACTGTTTCATATACACAACACAATGAAGGCCATGGTTTGCCAGTGAGGGCAATTATTAAACTGTGCGAACACCAGGCCAGCAAGCTCAGGAAGTCACTCTTCAAAGGAGATCATGGGGAAGCTGTTAGCACAGGGTGAGTTTTCGCTG
Organism: Amblyraja radiata; assembly: GCF_010909765.2. Lineage (NCBI taxonomy): Eukaryota > Metazoa > Chordata > Chondrichthyes > Rajiformes > Rajidae > Amblyraja > Amblyraja radiata. The sequence continues at coordinate 15,131,734 of NC_045984.1, forward strand.
GCATGTGTTCGAACCAGCTTCGACTGAATTAATTAGATGACAGAGAAACGTTAAACCAAAGTGTTCCTGTGTCCCAGGGAGCCGTACGTCTGCGGATAAATATACTAACTATAACTCAACTTCTTGAAACAACGGTTTTTGGCATGAGCTGTAGTGTAAGTCTCACCATCCATCTGCACAGCCGGTGTTGTGCTATAGATTGCCTCAGAATAGCAGTCAGTCTGTGTGGCGGATTTATGAGGGGATGTGACTTAGTTTGAGGTTGACGCGGTATCTATGAGTGTAAAACCTTGTGCAGATTAGTTACAAGTTGGAGACAAACCAACATGGAGCTTTGAAATAAAAAGCTATTGCCAATAGCCAGGAGCAGAGAAGGGGATAAACCACAGATGGTGTTGCCAGCAGATGTGACTGAAAACCCTGGTAAGAATGAGTGGCTTTAGAAAGACTTTTAAAGGATGAGAGACAGATGGAAAGGGTTTCAGGGGGTCGATCTGGAGAACTGGGTCAGCTAGATGAATGTTGTACAGTACAGGAACAGGCTCTTCGGCCCACCAAGTCCAAACCGACCAGTGATCCCCACACATTAACACTATCCTACACATACTAGGGAGAAGTTTACATTTGCCTGTATGCCTTTGGAATGTGGGTGGAAGCCGAAGATCTCGGAGAAAACCCTAGCAGGACACAGGGAGAACGTACAAACTCCGTACAGACAAGCACCCATTGTCAGGATCGAACCCGGGCTCTGGCGCTGTAAGGCAGTAGCTCTACCGCTACGCCACCATACCGTGGTGGGGTAAACTGGAGGTAGAGTATTCACATAACCCAGGTGAGATTATTAAAAGTATTCATGTTGCAAGGCACAGTAGCAAATTGGTGAGAACACAAGGCAGATGGAGTTATAATTCAGCTTTAGTAACCGAACAATACATAACACATGTGGATTACACTCTGCTTGTAACATCCTGTTTTAGTGACTTCAGCCCATGGATATTATCACACCACATGTTTAATACTTACAACGGCAGATGAATTTCTTCTCCAATATGTTACAAATGACCCCTTACAGAAATCCAAATTTACACAAACTCCCATGTATTTTTAAAACCATGATTCAACATAGCAATAATAACAATAACAATGCATTTCGTTGTCTCTGTACTGTACACTGACAATGACAATTAAAATTGAATCTGAATCTGAATAAACTGTTTTGTAATATTAATTAATGACTGGACACCGTATATATTCCATTAGTGTAATTGTGGGCATTGTTAGGGAGAATATTCGGTGAACTAAAAGAATTATAGCAAGTGTATGCAGAGCAATACGATATAGGTAGCTGTAGGTAATGGACGTTTCAGACTTAAGGAGAACTTGGTTTAGGGACAGTTCACAGTCAGGAGCAGAACTCTTTCATTATCCAGGGACTGCCTGTACTGGGAAGCTACAAGTTTCAGTGGGTTACGGAGGGGTCAAGTCAGCCAGCACTACACTTTCGATTGCCCTCTCCCTCTGGAAAGTGGCAGTGTGTGGATATGGGGTGAAGACGGTGTGGGCCTGGGGTTAAATGGCTCGCTGGCGTTCAATCCTTGAGATGTTCTTGTACCAGATGGCTGATATCCCAACTAGAGTCAGTGAGTCAGTGTCCAGACAATGCAATGAAAGGGAAATAATTTCAAGTGAAATAAACATCAAGCCTTGTGATTTATGCTTGGTGCATTCCTGTGGATGTGTTGATGTTTTGTTGGCTGGTTAGGCAGAGGAGGAGTTAGGTTTTGAACATCGCTGGAAGATTTCAGGATCTCCAAAGATAAAATTGGTAACAGGAGCCGACCAGGAATAGGGTTCGTGGAAGTTCATCTCAAACATTGCCTGAAACTTGGGCCGTTGACATACCAGGCCACAGATGTTAGCTCAGCCAAACCCAACTGAGTCCGGCATTAATGGATGCCATCACCATAACAACCACATGGGAATCCCATTCTCGAGAAAACAGAGGGAGAAAATAAGCCAATCCCAGGGGTGGGTTGGCCCATCTGTGTTGTCTTAAGAGATGCCTGCTATTGCCAAATTGTTAATCCGGGCATTGTGAAAGGTCTTTGTTCAGACAGAGTGTTGTGGGTACTGAATGCTAGCAAGTTTGATGTAGGCCAGGCTTCTGGAGCTATCTATTTTAGTGCCTCACTGTGAACAGATTTTTATGAGAAAGGGCTTTGAGTATACAGTATGAGTAACCAGATGCTAGTTTATACCAAAGTGCTGGAGTAACTCAACGGGTTAGACAGCATCTCTATTGAAAAAGGATGGGTGACATTTCAGGTCGGAACCTTCCGACCCGAAATGTCACCCATCCTTTTCCTCCAGAGTAGCTGCCTGACCAGTTAAATTACTCCAGCACTTTGTGTCTATCAAAGGTTCAACCAGTTATATTCTGATGATTGAGCTAATGCAGTCTGTGATAGACAAAGAGTGTGGAGGACTCAAGTCAGAGGGTATCTTCAGATGAGTATGTGGATAGTCCTACTCAAGGAGGGACCATACTGGGCCTTGTATTGGGAAACAAAGCTGACCAGATGACTGGTTTTAAGATAGTTATGAATAAGTTTATGTCTAGACCTTAGGGGAAAGTACTAAATTGGGACAAGGCACATAATAACATTATTAGTAAGGATTGAGGGAAAGTAAAATTGGCACCGGTAGAAGGACCTCCACAAACTGGGAACAAGGATGATGGCTTTAATTGTATTTGGTCTATTAAACCCAGTGTGATTGGCTTGTAATTCAGAATGAGAATAAACAAAAATATCCTTCAGAGGCTGCCTGAATAATGCCGATAGTTCTGGGAGTCTCCGCCATTGTGCAGATGGAGCTCTGAATGTCATTTCCACTTAACTCGGTCTAACATTGTGAGCGAGGCATCAACTCAAAGCAAAGAACCGGTTTGCTACAACCTGGGGCCAACCATCTGTCGTGTTAACACTTTGGTGCCAGCAAAAGACAGCTCGCCAGGTTCAACATCAATCTCCACTCACCCACAGCCTGCTCTTCATTACCCCCATGGCTCAAATTACTTGACCCATATGGCCTTCAAGAAATTGACACTGTGTCGGCCTGATTTGAATAGAGTCATGGAGGCATAGTCATACAGCTCAGAAACGGGCCATTTGGCCCAACTCCTCCATGCTGACCACTGTGCCCCATCAAAGCTAGTCCCATTTGCCCATGTTTGACCCATATCCTTCTAAACCTTTCTTATCCATGACCTTGTTCAAGTGTCTTTTAACTGCTGTTTTAGTAGCTACCTCGCTACCCCCCTCGGGCAGCCAGTTCCATAAACCCACTGTCCTCTGAGCAAAAATGTTGGCCCTCAGGTTTGTATTAAATCTTGTCTCACTACCCTTAAACATTTGTCCTCTTGTTTTTGATCCCCCTGCCCTCTGTGCATTCTCCCTACCTGTTCCCCACATTACCTTATCCACCTCTACAAAATCATACCTCAGTCTCTTGCTCTCCAAGGAATAAAGTCATATGTAACTCTTAATCTCAGGATATTATCAAGGACTGATAAAGGTGAAAGTAGAAACATCCATGGGGATCTGTTTTTACCCGTATGATTGAACCAATATAGCAAGTCCATTACCACACCATTGAAGTTGGGTTAAAGTTCTGTGACTCAAGCAATCTTCTCACAGCATTGACTCAAAGCTGCAGAATTTGATGGAGAGGGAAGTAAAAGAGGTGGAAGAGTTGCAATACCAATCAGGGAGAAAGTCGCAGCAGCACTTGAGGGTTCATTCACTGAGGCAAAATGAGTCGAGTTCAAAAATGTGAAAGGTGCAATCAATCTAATAGGATTTACTATAGGCCTCTAAATGACCAGCTGGAGATAGAGGAACAGGGATGAAGATATGGTGCAAAATTTGTCAGATGTACTCAAGATGGTTTCTTGAAAGAGTATGTGGATAGTTTAACTCAGAGAGGGACCATACGTTTGAAAGTTCATAAGTGATTGGATCAGAATTAGGCCAATCGGCCCATCAAATCTACTACGCCATTCAATCATGGCTGATCCATCTCTCCCATGACCCCATTCTCCTGCCTTCTCCCCATAACCCCCTGACACCGTACTCATACTGGGCTGTCCATACTGGACTGTATTCACATGAGGGGTAACTTTTTCGCACAAAGGGTGGCGAGTGTATGGAACGAGCTGCCAGCGGAGACAGTTGAGGCAGGGACTATCAGAAGGTTTACAAAATATTTAGACAGGTAGATGAATAGGACAGGTTTAGAGGGATATGGGCCTGATGCAGGCAGGTAGGACAAGTGTAGGTGGGACATGATGGTAATGTGGGCAAGTTTCAGAGTTCCAGCATCTGCAGTTTTTATTTTCATACTGGTTGTGTAATTAGGCTCATTTATACCTTGCCGAATAGTTTAAGTATTAAGAAAACAGGTTTATCAATTGAATGATTTTTTGGAGTAAGGAAGGATATTGCACCAGACATTATCCAGAACACTGGCTTGGTCCCAGTCACAGGTATATCTGCCCTTCACGTATTCCATATTAATGGCTCCATAAAACCATCATTAGTAGTGGGAATTACAAACCACTCCCCTATCCAGCTACGTTACAGGATGGACCAGTTTGTAATGAACAGGATCCGGATCTTGTTCTCACTACCCCCAGGAACCAACTAAAGCAACTTCAACAAAAATGTATTGATGTTAATGTGTCTTTGGTGCAGAAGCTATCATTGAACCTGGGAACCTGTTGGTGTGCAACAATTCCCATCACAATAGGCCTTCATAGTGGCCATTGTAACTTTCAATCCCACTCTTGAGAAGTTTGCAATCCTTGTATTTGCAGTGTTTATGATGTCCTTGTGCTACCTAAAGCTTCATCCTTGACTTTGTTAACTACAGAAGTGAAAATTACTTCTTGGTTATTTGCCACAATATCTTTCAATCTTTCTTTGTCTGTTTGATGACTCTCTTAGATGAAGTTGATGTGTTAAAGGAACCACACAATTGTATGGTGTTGTTCTCAGCTCTGTCAGTAGAGGATATTTTCCATTCAGTTCCTTCCCTGTCACTTTCCCCGTCCCCCCACTCCCCCATGATGTTCCATAGGAGCAACAAAGAACTGACAGTGACTTTCATATTATTTTTGTTTATTTTTACTCCCTGGAATATTTTTTGATTAATCGTCAGTGGCAATGACCTCATCAGGGTAACTGCCAGTCTCAGAGGGGTGGTCGATGCACGGGAGCTGAATTAACATCTGATGAGGTCCTCATTAACCCAGGGTTGTGTTATCTGAGCTGTGCAAGTTAATTAAGCTCCTTCGAGCCTGCTGAACGCTGATGTCATCATCAAAAAATATATTGCTGAAAGTAAATCAACAGAAACGAGTAATTGGCACTGCTTTCCTATTAATGAGGAGGAGAGAGGATAAGATGGGAGTAGATGTTCCTTGCATTTCTCCTCTTTCAGGTGCACACAAAATGCAATATTTAAATTGCAGGATTCAACAGAGCTGCATAGGATGATGTCATTGCTCATGCCTTGTTGGGTTGACTCTGTCCCTGTATAACTGCACCACGTTCAGTGTGTTCCACCCACAGGAAACTGAGGCTGAGAAGTGATACGATCACTCCACCCAGAGATCACCATCCACCGTACAGCTGTGTAGGAAGGAACTGCAAATGCTGGTTTAAACCAAAGACGGATACAAAATGCTGGAGTAACTCAGCAGGACAGGCAGCATCTCTGGATAGAAGGAATGGGTGACGTTTCGGGTCGACACCCTTCTTCAGACCCAAATTGACCCGAAGTGTCACCAATTCCTTCTATCCATAGAGATGCTGCCTGTCCTGCTGAGTTACTCCAGCATTTTGTGTCTATCCACTTACAACTTTTGTGTGACTGGTGCTGAAGATGTAATTTCTCTGAGGTTGGCAGAGTGGCACAGCTGGTGGAGCTGATGCCTCAAGGATCCAGAGATCCGGTTTCAATCCTGATCCAGAGTGCTGTTTGTATGGAGTTTACACGTTCTCCCCGTGACCGCGTGGGCTTCCTCTTGGTGCTCCGGTTTCCTCCCTCATCTCAAAGACATACAAGTTCTTAGGTTAACTGGCGTCTGAAAAAAAATTGTCCATAATGAATGAAAAAAGTGTTTAACATAGAACTAGTTTGAAATGGTTGATTGATGGACTTGGTGGGCTGAAGGGCCTATTTCTATGCTGTATCTCTAAACTAAACTAAACAAAGCTGCCTGACCCGCTGAGTTGCTCCAGCCCTTTGCATCATTTTTTTGTAAACCACCATCCGCAGTTCCATGTTTTTAAACGAAGCCTTCTACTTGATCACCACCCCCATCTACCACACTCAACACTCACAGCTGTCCGCCAGTGATGCACAGAAACTGCAGGGTGCACCATCTGCACAACATATGACTGCACCAGCAATGTGGATGGAGCAGGAGGGAGCCTTCTTCAGCAGCCCTTACCTAGGTCCTGGAATTGATAGAAGTGTTTTGCAAAGCCACATCATGAGTTCCTCGCTGCAGAACATTGAAGATGCAGCCAAATATTTTAACACCCAGTTAAAAACCAGCAGTATTATCACTGGCTCATGTGACTGCCTTCCCATCCCTTTCCCTGTGGTACTGCTTTGCATTCCTGGGTCAGCTGTAGCCAGGCTGGTGGAGACAGTGGGGACTGTTGATGGCTAGAGGGAACACATGGTCTCGCCAGGAGTTGGAGCAGTCGGGACTAACAGGATAGCAGGGGAGAGCAGTGGTGCTGTCAGAGTAACAGTGAGGGGAGCACAGATGTTGTCTCAGGGAGAGAAGTCAACAGAGTTGCACGGCTTGGAGCACAGCCATCTCCCCAGGATTGTAACACAGCGGTTCCAGTAATCAGTTGGGTTGCTGTAACATCCTTAGATGTTTAGATCCGGAGTCATCTTGGCCACAGTTGGAGCTTCAGTGGAAATAGTATGAGGGTGCTTTAATTAGGTATAGTCGTAGAGTCATACAGCGTTGAAACAGGCCCTTCGGCCCAACTTGCCCACACCCACCAACATCTCCCATCTACACTAGTCCCACCTTCCTGCTGGATAAAGCTATTCTATCCATGTACCTGTCTAAATGTTTCTTAAATTTGCTGAATTTGCAGTGCAAAGGCCTCAAAGGCCTCAAATTCCAGCTAAACAAATATATTTGAAAGAAGCTTTCAGGAGTAATGGAGAACAGGAGAGCACTGGCACAGCAAAAGCATAGAGGTCTATGGACCCGATGTGAGTAGATTAGGTTAGATAGGTACAAGAGGAGTAACATGTGCACATAGAGTATTACAGGGACACAGCTCGTTGAGCTGTTCCTCACCATGCCAGAGATCTGGGTTAAATCCTCACCTGTGGAGTTTGCATGTTCTTCCAGGGACCACATGGGTTTCCTCAAGGTGCTTTGGTTTTCTCCCACATCTGAAATATTTGCAGGGTAGTAGGTCAATTGGCTGTTGTAAAGTGCTCCAAGTATTTATATGAGTGATTGAAGCTGTGTGATTGAGGTTGATAGAAGTTGATGAATTGTTGGAAGATTTTCTTTTAAATGGATTAATGTAAGATTAGTATCTGGGCGGGTGATAATCAACATGGTGGACTGAAGGACCTGTTTCCTTTATACTCTGAGACTCTGGTCTGATTACAGAAGAGGCCTTCAGAGCTTCTTGATGTGGTATGGAAAGAGTTGAGGGATTGTATGATCATGGTGAATATGGATCAGTTATAGAGTCATGCAGCATGGAAACTCGGTCCAACTTGTCCATATCAATCAAGATGCCCCATCTAAGCTCGTCCCATTTATTTACATTTGGCCCATATCCCCCAAAACCTCTCCTAACCACGTGCCTGTACAACTGTCTTTTAAATGTTGCTATAGTACCTGCCTCCTATGGCATCTTATTCCATATCACCATCCGAGTGAAAACATTGCCTGCCAGGTTTGTTTTAAATCTTACCTCCCTCACTTCAAACCTATTCCTCGAGTTTTTGATTTCCCTACCCTATGTAATAGTCTGCGTTCATCCACCCTATCTATTCTCCTCATGATATTATACACCTCTATCTGATCACCCCTCAGCCTCCTGCTCTCCATGGAAAAGGTGAACCAGGAAATTGGAAACGATCAAAATGGCAGAGGGCACACAAAGTATGAAAGATACAATTAGGAAGAGACAGGACCTGAAGGTTGGATTCAAGATCCACAGAGAGATATGTTGCGGGAAGCATATTGTGGCTCGAGAAGAATTAAATAACTGTATAGTGGGAGATGCAAAAGTATTTTCATGAACAGGGAAAATAATATTGTAGAGGGTTTCTGAGTTTGACCTTACTCGCTTAGATTGCAAGAAACCTGTGGTTGTCCTCCAGAATGAGAAAATAAGCTGCCTTCCCCCAACACCATGGACCGCTGTCAGAGAATCAGAGAAAGACCAAGAGTTGAGGGGATAAGTGGGAAATTCAGGCAGAAGAACTGGAAGCAGAGTTGATGCTCCAGGTAAAATAAATCTGAGAGTGATGCGATGCACATTAGTCTGACTCCCGTTCCTGCAGAAGATAAAGATGAATTGGAGATAGAGGTACGGACAGTTGCGCACCAAGAAATTGGTTCATAGCGAGACTAAGTGAGAAGGCTGCACACACTGTCGGTGGTGAGGCAAAGATGCAGGAATGCACCATGTTATTGGAGTGTATCAGAGCCAGTTTGTTCAGGGGTGGTTGATAGAGATTGATGGGGCGTGAGGCAGAAAATTAACAAGTCTGAAGTTAAAGTGGAATTATTTTTTCCCTCAGACCTTGTTGCCTGGAGATTATAACTTGGTTTGTTTTTGCTGAAATTACCATGACCACTGAACTATAACAGAGTTTTCCAAGAAGATGCTTTGGGTGATTTCACGATCTAGTGCCTTGGAACATTTTATTTCTTCGCTCGTTGATTAAATAGGAAAACAAATTTTAGTCTCTGTTACATTTAGCAGGGTGACACGCTTGGCGATGTATCAGTGTGTACATTTCTGCAGGTTTACAGGTTCATTTTCAGCAGCAGAGAACGATTTTTCAAGAGAAGGGATTAGGCATTTGGCCCATGGCTGCCACAGTGCCAGAGATATTGCAATGTATCTGTGTGCAAGAGCCTTCTCTCTACTGACAGCAGCCTCTCACCAAATCTGTCAGCTCCAGCTCGGCTGGCAAGTCTCTCCTGAGACTGTCGGTGGAGCCCACACCCAGGGAGGTAGTCACACTGTTGAAGGTACAACAAGTTTAAACAAAGGTTCGGGGAGTCCTATAATCCATCTCCTGTATGGTCATTCATTCTGCCCACCACAGTAATGTGGCTCAACCAACACTGGGTACCTTACTCAGATGTATAGGAAGGAACTGCAGATGTTGGTTTGCACCGAAAATAGACACAAAATGCTGGAGTGACTCAGCGGGACCAGCCGCATCTCTGGATGGAAGGAATGGGTGACGTCACCCATTCTTTCTATCCAGAGATGCTGCTCAGGGAAGAGAGTTATATAATCTTGAAGAGAAAAAACGAGGACCTACTATCTATCTGAGTAACGTAGATAGACACAAAATGTTGTAGCAACTCAGCGGGACCAAAGGGAATCCTGTTTATTTCCCTTCTTTCCTCTCATATATATTCATATTTCCTTACAATGTAGACAGCCATTTCACCCCTTTGTGTCACTGCCAGAACTTAGAGCAAACTCGCCCCTTCACTAATTTTCCTTGTAACCTGTTCTGCCAAATTTTTATCAACTTCCCCCCGACTCTACGCCTCAGTAGCAAAAGAAGCAATTTACAGTGGATAATTTGCCAGCTAATCCAAAGTTTAGTGATAATATGTGTATCAGGAAAGCAGAGAGGTCATCGATACACTTCTAGTACCATGCACATGTAGTCGTGACCCAGGAAGTCCCATAGACAGTAGGTGTCTACTGGTTAATTGACCATCAAGTCAGCTGCACCTCATTTGGTAACCTATATGTGAATGTTCTCGTGAGGTCAAGTCTCTATGAGCAGCAGAGAGGACTCTGCTAATGGTTTACACTCTGCTTTAAGTTCAGTATATGGGAAGAAGAGTGGGAGCAGGCTCAGGTTTGGTTAAGATACTCCTCGTTTTAAATAGTCCACCAAAGGCTCAGTTAGCTAAGCCCACTGCTGAATTGGGCTCATTGGACAAAGGCACAGTGGAGCAGCTGGTAGAGCTGCTGCCTCACAGCTCCAGCAGCCAAGGTTCAATCCCAACCTCCGGTACTCTCTGTATGGAGTTTGCACGTTTCTCCTGCAATTGTGTGGGTTTGCCCTCAGTGCTCTGGTTTCCTCCCACATGTGGATTGATGGGTTAGCTTGCAAATGTAAATTGCTCATATTGTGTAGGTGGACGGTAGAATCTACCAGGTGGGCGGCACGATGGCGCAGCGGGAGAGTTGCTGTCTTACAATGCTTGCAGCGCCGGAGTCCCGAGATCGATCCCGACTACGGGTGCTGCCTGAACGGAGTTTGTACGTTCTTCCCGTGACCGTGTGGGTTTTCTCCGAGATCTTCGGTTTCCTCCCACACTCCGATGATGTACGGGTTTGTAGGTTAATTGGCTTGATATAAATGTAAATTGTCCCTAGTGTGTATAGGCTAGTGTTAATGTGTGGGGATCGTTGGTCGGTGTGGACTCAATGGGCCAAAGAGCGCTAAAACGACATCTTTATCTCTAAAATCAAAAAACTAAGCCTAAAATCTGGAGGGAGATTGATGGTGGTGTGTGGACAATAAAATAAGATTAGTGTAGATGGTGCTTTAAGGTCAGCATGGACTCAAATGGCCAAAGAGCCTGTTTCTCTACTGCATGAATCGACATCTACAGCAGTGTAGGAGTGTGGTTACTACACTTTACAGTGAACTGGTGCTTTCAAAGGAAGCATTGTATGATGCTTCACCTTGCTGTTATGGTGAATGTCTGATGAGAGTTACCTCAGCGCTCACCTCCATCCAGCAAGATTCAGGAAGCATTCATAACTTATACCTTTGGAAACAAGGCAAATTTCCGCACTCCCTATTGCAGAGTTTTATCCACATTACAAATCCCCTACAAACTATTGTGTTTCGGTGATCCTCACGAGGGTATTATTCACCTCCTCACCGTCAAACTCCGGCTTGTACTCATTTGAAAAGGTTGCACAGGTGAGTGAAGGGTCTCTGAGGGATGAACCTCACTGTCCACGTTCCAGATATATGGAAAAAGATTTGACTTGCAGGCATTGACTTCCAGGAGATGAAACCAGATCTGGGAAGAACTCGGGGAAGGTAAGCTTCCAATTAAAACAGCAATAAGGTGCCCTGCAGCGAAGATTTGGAGTCAGTCTAATTGCGATAGCCATGCCGAGCAGTCTTAAGCTGTCGCCATAGCAACAGTAGCAGCTTGGGACAGGCCAAGCCACGGATGAAAATGTGTATGTCAGAAATGGCCATTTTAATTTTCTACAGACAATCCGAGGTCAAAACCACATACAGCAGTTTCCACTTTCCTTTTGGTGATAAGAGAGAGGGGGGGGGGAATCAAATAAAAACTGAAAATGCAGGAATCTGAAAGCATCTCTAGAATGTGAAACTTGTCGAGCTTCAATGAGTCTCCCTCAGAAGTAGGGGAAGAGTGGAGAGATGACAGTTTTGCAATGTAGAGCTAGAGAGAGGAGCGAGGTGTGAGACAAAATACTGCATGGAGTCACAGGGAACTGCAGATTCAAGAATCTTGAGCAAAACACATAGTGCTGGAGAAACTCAGTGGGTTAGGAAGCATCTCTGGGGGGAATGGATTATACGGAGATTGGTTAAGACTGATCATATGGTAAGCAGCATGAGTCCGGATAGTTAGTGCGGCATTTTATAAAAACCTGGTGAGAAGTGGGATGTAATGAGAGATGCTGCTTGCTTAGTGTAGTTCTTCCAGCATCTTTGATTTTGTTTGAAAAAAAGTGTGCATAATACAGTACATTGATATCAAAATAAGTTTCCCCAAAATGCACAGCCTGGGGATTGTGTACTATTGCACAATGGAAAATTCATAAATAACTCCCACGGCTCCTGTTTTGATAGTTGGCAGAAGAAATTGCAGAGATTTTCAGGAACAGTTTACCCAGAATCTGACTTTTGGAGCTTTCATTGTTATACTTGGAAACAGTGAAATTAAGTGAAACTTTTAAATTATCCCACTTCCCCCTCCCATTCCCCGAGTGTCAACTTCGGGAAGCGGTCACTAAAGCGAGAGAGGGTACTTGGAATGGAAAGTGCGACGGGTGCTGGAGAGTAGGAGGGAGAACAGTAAGAGGGTGGAGACGGCAATGTATGGTTAGAGTGTAGAGGGGAGGGAGGATGAAAATGGAGAGCACAGGGAGCAGATTGTGGAGGGAGATAAGAGGAGGATTGGAGGGTAGAGAGGGAAAGAGAAAAAAGAGGGAGGGAAGGCAGAAAATAGAGAGGACAGAGGGATGTAGGCAAATGTGGAGAGAATGGAAACTGGGCTTGCAGGATAGAGGATAGACTCTGGAGAATGGGTACATCAGAGAACAGAAGCAGAACTGAGAGAGATTAAAGAAAATAGACACAAAGTGCTGGAGCAACTCAATAGAGAAATTCAATTTCTAATTTCAAGTAATCCTTCCACTCCCTCTCTTTCCATTCCTCCCCCACCCTGGTGGTCCTGCTAGTTTCATTGTTTGTATCCCTTCCTTATCATCTCCTCCACAGCCAACAATGGACCATTGTGGGCTCCTTGGCTCTGATTTGTTCCATTCCTTCTCAATCCCCTAGTTTCCCTCTTCCCCCAGTCTGAAGAAGGGCCTTGATACAAAACATCACCTGGTCCTTTGCTCCAGAGATGCTGCCTGGACCCACTGAGTTACTCCAGCATTTTGTGTCTATCTTCAGTATAAACCAGCAGCTGCAGTTCCTTCCTAGAGATTAAAGAGGGGCAGATGGTAAATGGACAGCAGCAGACAGAGGATGAAAAGTGGAGGGAGGGGTAAATTGGGGAGAGTAAAATGCCAGAGAAAAGAGGAAGGACTTGGGATCGGGGAGCAGGATAGGCAAATGCTGAGCAATAATTGTAAGTAACAGATATTTAAACAGTTCTTGAAATGTCTGTGAAACCTTGCAGTCTATTTCCCAGCAATGCCTATCAAAGTTGATAAGACAGTGGATAGAAATTCCCCACTGATCAAATGCGAATGTCTGTATTCAAGGCGTTCAGTGAAAATGAATGAAAAATTGATGGGCTTTGAAGAATTTTCATTCATCAAACCAAACTGGGGTTTCCTATTTTATTTAACATCCCCAAATTATCTCAGCCAAAAACAGGTTGCCCAATTTCACAAATACGCGAATCAAATCGGTTTAAGTACCCAATGTGCAGCTTCAACCCAGTCTTTCATCGCTGATGTGAAACTAATTATTGAATCGATTGCAAGTTTGGGACACAGCTATCTCGCGGTTGCAGTGAGAATGCACCAGGGAGATCAACCAACATGAACACATTCTCCTCTGCACAGCTCCCACTGAACAAATCAATCTGCCTGATCTCGGCACAGAAACATTTTGGAATGAGATCAACCTTAGAAACAGGGGAACTGAATGAGATTTGCAAATCCTATATTGGCACTTTTTTTTCCAAAAATGGAGTGCATCAAAATAAAGTCTGAAGAAGGGTCTCGACCCGAAACGTCACCCATTCCTTCTCTCCAGCCTGTCCCGCTGAGCTACTAGAGCATTTTATGTCTATCTTCGATTTAAACCAGCATCTGCAGTTCTGTCCTACACATAAAGAACATAGAACTGTACAACGTAGGAACAGGGCCCTACGACCCACAATGTCCCCACCGAGCATGATGCCAAGTTAAACTAATCTCCTCTGCCTGCATCTGATCTCTTTCCCTCCATTCCCTGCATTGTCATGTACTTATTCAAAAGATACTTAAATGCTGTGATCAACTCTGCCCCCGCCACCACCCCTGGCAGTGTGTTCCTGGCACCCACCACTCTCTCTGTAAAATCCCGCACATCTCCTTTAAACTTTCCCCCTCTCACTTTAAACCTCTGTCCTTTAGTCTTTGGCATTTCCACACTGGGGAAAAAAGTTCCGACTACCTAACCTAGCCATATTTTATATACTTCTGTATGGTTTACCCGCTCAGCCTCTGATGCTCCAGAGAAAGTAATCCAAGTTTTCCAGTTTTTCCTCATTGAATGAGACATAAAAGCAAAGAACTGCCGTTCATAAAGAACCTTCTAGAGCCTGTTGCCCCTGTGACCACATGGGTTTTCATGCGTGTCTGGGTTTCCTCCCACTTGGGAAAGACATGGGGGTTGGTAGGTTAGTCAGCAATTGTAAATGCAACCTAGTCTTCGTAAATTACAGAAGAATTGGGGGAAGGTGGGGAAGTCAATGGGGATGAGGAAAGGAATTGAATTAGTGTTGATTGGTATTTGATAGTCAGCACAGACATGATGGACCAAACAACCTACTTCCCTGCTGGGTGATTTTACAACTCCATGACTCAGTGACATCGTAACATGCCTGATACTTCCCCAGTTGCTCACAAGATGATTCCATCCCTCAATCAATGCTTCCTTTGCTCTCCCAACTACCCCCCATCAATGCACCACAACAAAACATGCAGCCAATCCCTGATCGCAAACCTGAACCTAAAGGCCCAGGCCATGAAACCCCCCCTATTTTCCCATCAGAGCCCCATTCCATCTTCATTGCCCTTATCCCCTGTTGTGGTCCCAGCCGCATGTCTTACACCCATGGTATTTGTTGCAGTCTCCATAGAACTTGCTCGACAGCCCCGATCTTCAGCCTAGGTTTGCCACTGCTTTCTCCCACGCACTTCCGTCCACTCCTCCCATCTCTTGGAGCTGGTCACAAACCTAGGTGGCACGTTTACTACAACAGATCTAAATAACTTCTACTGCAGGAAGACCACTGGTGCTACTGTAGCCACACACGCTCACAAGCACCTGGAGCACGGACCACGTGAAAGCACACACCACCAGACTCGGGAATGGCTTCTTCCCCTCCATCAGCAGGCTTCCAAATGGTCCTTCCATAAGCTTAGGGTACAGTCCAATTCTCCTCTACCTCATTGCAGACATTGGAACTGTTGCGCTATAATGCTATGAACTATATTTTGCATTCTGTATCTTTCCCTTCGCTCTACTTATTCTACTTCAGTTCGGCTTGATTGCAATTATGTACAGTATTATCTGATCTGATAGGATAGCATGCAGAACAACGTTTTTCACAGTCCCTTGGTACATACGACAATCATAGACCTAAGCCTAAATACCCAAATTACCAAGCCTACAAATACAGCATTGTGGAGAAGAATATAAGCTAATGACATGGGATCTGAATTTTAACAGGCAGAGGTGAGCAGACAGGGTGAGTGCACTGGACGGTGCAGCTTTGGAAAATTAATAAGAAATATTTTCAAAGCAATAGCCTCAGGTGAGTCAACTTGAGTAGCCTGAAATATGAGCTTGCCTTTTGATTGTGCGAGGCACTGTATCATTCCTGTTGCGCCTCATATTCTTTCTTCTGTTGTGGCACCAACTGTCAAACAGATTAAAAGGGAGCTAATTAAAAAATAATGGCACTTGCAAATGTGAAATAACAGTGGAAGTGATTCTAAACTAGTTTGGGTCTGTCAGCAAGTGAAGACTGAGAGTTGGTGAATGTTTCTTCTGATCTGAGTCAGCGGGGAAACTGGGTGATTAATGATTCCCTTTCATGGAACAAAAGCAGGCAGGAGAGTGGGCCCTCGATGATGAGGGACCCCTTGCCTTCACGTTTTGGCGAACAGCCTCCCACCATCACATAGCGATGTTCAACCCAAACTATCACCTTCTGTTGAACTTCAGAGGTGGTCATTGCTGCTGGACGTCAGAGTGATGCAGCTTGTAGAGCTGCTGCCTCATAGCGCCAGCTATGGAACGAGCTGCCGGAAGAGATAGCAGAGATGGAATTAGACAGGTACATGGATAGGACAGGTTTAGCGGGATATGGGCTAAATGCAGGAAGGTGGCACTATTGTATATGGGACATGTTGGTCATTGTGGGTAAGTTGGACTGACGGGCCTGTTTCCATGCTGTATGACTTGATGGCCAGCAACCAAGCTTCAATCTTAATGTCTGGTTCTGTCTTTGTGGAGTTTGGATGTTCTTCTTGTGACATTGTGGGTTTCTTCTGGGTAATGCGGTTTCCTTCCATGTCTCCATGATGCGCAGATTACAGTAGATGGTTAATTGTCCTCTATAAATTGCTCTCGGTCTATAGGTGAGTGGTAACATTTGGGGAGAGTGAAATAGATTATGGTGGAATTGGTGATAAATGGGTTTTTGATGGTTAGCATGAACTCAGTGGGCTGAAGGGCCCATTTCCAATAACTCACGAATAGACATTGCAGCAAGTATCCACCATGATCATTTTTCTTCCCTTGACCTTTGAGATGCATTCACTCATTCTTCCACTGCCATAGTTCCATCTTCCAACTACTTCTTTCTTTCTTTCTTGTGCAATGATGGCAGTTATCATTGTCGACTCACCCACTCTAAGCCCAGGTCTCTGATCAACCTCTTCCCCAGTAACCTGTGAGTAACTGCCTCCTTCGTTGAATGGCCCCACAGTTTCATTCTATTTTTACTGGGCAAATCAAATGCTCATCAGCCAATCACTTTGCCAGCTCCTCCTCGTTTGTTGTGAGTGCTGGCCTTTTCACCCTTTTTATTTCCTCCTCCCTGGTTCCATTGTGCCTCAGTTTGAACCTCCACCTTTCTCATGGACAAAGAGTCTCAGCTTCCAGTGTCTGGAGATGAGAGGATGGAACTGTGGGACATTGCCATGGTTACAACACCCTGTATGGGCTAACATGCCAAATATTTATTCCGCTTTTCATTTTCCAGATGTGAGCAACTTTTCCAGAATTTTATTTTGACTGGATTTCATTTCTGTGCGCAGCTGTATTTATTGATTTTTGTTTGTGTTGCACTCTTATTTCAATCCCATCAGAATTCACCTCTTCCTGATTTTGACCCAAAACGTTTCCTCAACCTCCTCTTGAATTGTTTCCCAGCAATGGGTGACTATACGTGTTAACCTGAATTTTCTCTCTATAAGCTACCTCCCCCTACACCACCCACCCCTCCAGCCCCCACCACACCAACCCTTGGTGGCTGTGGATATGCAATACCTGATCTGTTACAGCCCCAGGTGTAGGCAAGTAATAATCTGGCACAAGTCCTTTGCACATACTTGATGTTCAAACCAGGTAATGACAGGATGAATGAATAAAACCTGCCAAGCATGCAAAGTATTTCAACTAAACTCACTGGCAATCCTAATATTTTGCAATAGGTGGGAAATAGGCAATAAAAATGTAAGTAGGATTGTTCCAGGAGGATTTCCTTTTTATATTAAATTATCTGTAAAGCTTGTTTACAGGTGTAAAACAGATCACGCTCGCTTGGTTGCTGTAGATTCTTGCATATGTATTCCTTTATTCATTTCTCCCCTGTTTTCTATCAGGCTCTGAGAGTACGTTTTAGTGTCAACAGCGTTTCTACTGCAAAGAGTCACCAACACAGCCCCTTTTGTCAGTTGACTGAACTCAATAGTCCAAATAATCTTTGGTCTACGCAAAGGATTCATAAAACCTAATACATTTTTTGCAGGCATTGCACCCAATTAACTAAAATAATTGAAGAAGGATCTCGATCCGAAACATCACCCATTCCTTCTCTCCAGAGATGCTGCCTGCCCCGCTGAATTACTCCAGCATTTTGTGTCTACCTTTAACTAAAATAAAAGTTCAAAACAAGACAAAGATTGGAGCAAGCTCTGTGGCATTTAAACAGTGTCTTTCCTGGGTTCAAAGCTCTGTAACAATAGCAGAAGTAGCTTTGAAATGAAATAACTGCGGCAGTATAGGAAACATAGCTACTAATTTACATGAAGCCGTATCCATTAAAGCAGAAGTTGGAATACTGGACTGATAATTTATTTAGGTCGAGCAAAACTATTGTGCAGGGGGTACTAGAGAACACATTTTTTTTTACATAGTCCCATGGATCTCTTACACCCATGGATCTCTTTCAGTGTCCCACCATAATTTCTCACTTATCGGGAAACAAGCTCCCTTAAAGTGGCACCAAATGCCGAGCTAGATCTCGTATCTGTCTTAAGGGGCTGTCCCACTTGGGCGACCTAATTGGCGAGTTTAGAAGAGTTTGAAAAAATGTCATGTTGAAGACCTCCTTCGACTATGTTGAAGACTAGCTTCGACTAGCTACAACGAGCTATGACTAACTTCGGGAAAATTGGACACCGAATAGTGAAGAGTGAAGACAACCTCCTTCGATCTCCTTCGACCTCCCTTCGACCTCCCTTCGACTATGATGAGGACTATCTACGACTACCTTTGACTACCTTTGATTACCTTTGACTACCATTGATTACCTACGACTAACATGATGACCTACTACGACCTACTACGACTAAACCTATGAGTAAATATAGGATCGATTTTTTCCATGGCAACCTTTTTTTACAACGCCGCGACCTAGTTGAGGCTTCAAGTACACGGGGACTACTCTCGAGCATGAAGGAGAGTTACAAAGACCTCCTAGGACCTTGTGTCGACCATGCTGCGAGTATGAGTCGAGGGCAAACTCACCAGAATTCGCGGATTAGGTCGCCCAAGTGGGACAGCCCCTTTATGCTCCCCCAATGTATTCCCAGTTAACCACCATTGCTATCATATTCCAGTTCAGAGGCTTTGCAGCTGGCAGCTTTTTGCTGTGTTTCTCTGCTGTTGCAGAAAGCAGTGGACTTCACAGTGTGATCAATAGAAATCTATTGATGTCCTTGGAAACAAAGTATTGATAGGCTGCAATGAAATCTCTTACATTACATTATACATTGTTAATTATCTGTCTTTATAATTTATTAAGGTTCTTGTGTAGAGTTTGCAATTCCTCTGTTATGCCTACAGACATTCCTCTTGGAGATACCCCATTGTTACAATGCAGTGTATCCTTCAATTCACGATCAATTTGGATACTTGTATGTACAATGAGAAACAATATGTACAATATTTGAAGTAGCACTGTATCAAATGGTTCAAATGTCCTGTCTCACAATTCCTGGAAGATAGTACAGGTAGTAAGAAACTATGATATGAATGTGGATTATATATATATAGGCTGAGTGTAGACTCCAGCCAAAATATGACTTAACCAGAAGTCTTGAAATGAACTTGTATAAACTAACCCACATTTACATCATATTGAGTAAATGTTAATGCCTATTGATACACAAGAGGTATGGTCCTAAAAACACCAAGTTGAAACTCTTAAGACATTAAGTTAATGGAAAATAGGGAGAAAAAGGGTAGAGGGATCTGGTAACAAAATCTGATCAGCTTTAAAAAATATATATATATATATTTATACCGCATTGAAATGAT
This sequence comes from Amblyraja radiata, assembly GCF_010909765.2. NCBI lineage: Eukaryota > Metazoa > Chordata > Chondrichthyes > Rajiformes > Rajidae > Amblyraja > Amblyraja radiata. The sequence goes on from NC_045984.1 coordinate 15,151,330, forward strand.
AGACTTATTAAAACCTTTACACATAAATTAAAATGATACATTTAATCAGTGTGATGCTAGAAGATTGTGGTTCTCTTCAACTTTGCTTTCTAATTAGTTTCATGTGGAGCTCTTTGTAACTTTGAAAGCCCTTCTTGAAGTCAAGATTTCTTCTCATGATAGCACAATCTGTGGTTTCATTATCAATGGTGAAGAGAAACAAAATCAACTGGAGATGCAGATGGGTGTGCAACATTTGTGGTGGGAATGAAATGTTGGTATTTTTTATAGACTCAGGACAGAGAGTGGAGAGGGAAGGTATTTAGAGGGGAGGGGGAGGTAAGGCAGGAACCAGGTGATGATAGATGGAATCCAATGGAGGGGGTGGACTGAGAGAGGATATCACCTAAGTCACAGAGAAGAGAGGGCAACAACCTCTTCAAAGTCAGAATACAATGGAGCAGAAAAATGGAGACGCTAGAGGCAGCAATCTGAAGCAAAATGCTGGAGGAACTCAGTGGGTCAAGCTGTATCTATGGAAGTATACAAATTGTTGATGTTTCAGGTCCACACCCTGTAAACATCGACAATTCCTTTCCCCACATATGCTGCGTATATGCCCGGTTGCCCCAGTATTTTATTGCTCCAGACGCCACCATCTACAGGCTCTTGTATCTCAATGGTGGAGAACCCTCTGAAGACACTGACGTCTCAGGCCAGAGTTTGTGAATTCAAAAATTGATACCTGTAATTTCCCATAGGAATGGCGCAGTAATCCCGAGTTTAAAAGTTAATACTACAGACAGTGCGGTTTTACATTTTATTTTTTTATTTCCTGTTTCAGCTTGGGACATGGTTGTCATTTGTATGGCGGCATTTACCTCCCCTCTTTAGTTGTTGTACAGCCAAACAGTACAGAGTATGGTCCATCAACCTGCTGTTTGCATGCTGGTCACCCAACCCTTCATTTCACATGCCCAATTCTCCTTTCACACCAATGAACTATAATCCAACAGAGTACACGAGAAGTCCTATGCACTCACAGATAGATGGTGCAAATTCTACACAGACAGCACCTGAGGTCAGGATTGATCCCGGTCACTGAAGCTATGAGGCAGCAGCACTAACTGCTGCACCACTATGCCGCTTGTCTTAAGGGCCAATGATGAGCTAAACTTAAGCTGCTGCAGGTCTTTCTCTGATGACTCCTTCACAATGGGTGTCATCTATTGACCAGGAAGGTACCTCTCATGTCTGTGACCTCTCCCAATGATAAGAACTGTGAACCTGTCGGCCCAATGCTATAAGCAGTATGGGATTGTGCTGGGGAGAATGTAGAGGCAATTCGGGAGAATGGAGAACTTTAGTTATGGGACGAGATTAGAAAGGTTGGCTTCTTTTCCCTCGAGTAAACGAGGTTGAGGGGTGAGCAAATAAGGTTATGAGAGGCAAAATTATTTTCCCCGCGTAAGTGTTTCAAAAACAAGGGCCAAAGGTTTAAGATGAGAGGAAGGAGACTCAAAGGGGAGTTGAGGTATAATTATTTTTAGACAGACAATAATAATAATAATAAATTTTATATTTAATGGGCGCCTTTCACACAAAATCTCAAGGACACCTTACATAGCAATCGGAATAAAAACATATAATCGGAGTAAAACAAGTAATTAAAGACATCACAATGACACAAATTAAAAACAGAATTCAATCCAAAAACAGAAAATCAAAAACACAGTGTGAAGAGAGAGCAGCGGCAACCAATTCGTGCCAGCGTCCACTCTCCCTTCACGGCAGCCATCTTGGACACAGACCTACAAGACTACAGTTAGACAAAAAAAAAAAAATGAATGACGTCTGGAACACGTTGCCTCAAGAGGAGGTGCAATCACACACAATTACTACTTTTGAGACATGCATGAACAGGCAAGGCACAGAAGGATACAATCCGAATGTGGGCAGGCAAATAGGATGTGTATTGATGGATTAAAAGATTGGCATTGACATGGTTGGCCAAAGGCTGTACCACTTCATGACTTAAGACTATATAACTGGGGCAGTAGGCACATGGAAACTCAGTACAGGTACACAACCTTTTATCCGAAAGCCTTGGGACCAGACACTTCTCGGATTTCAGAATTTTTCGGATTTCGGAATGGAAGATTTTTAGCGTAGATTAGGTAGGTAGCGCGGGCGGCTTGAAAAGTCTGGAGCGGCTGCCTCCTCCCCGGAGACCGGGGAATCATTGTAAATCATTGCTTAAATGTTAGTCAGTTAGTTTGGAGGGATTTTATGTGGTGGGGGGGGGGGGTGAAGGGGGAAACTTTAATTCTTCGTCCCCTACCTGGTCGGAGAGGCGGGGAGCGGGCAATGCCTTACCGGGTCGCCGTGCAGTAAGCTCCGGAGCGCTGTGGCCGCCGACTCCCAACATCGCGGAGCTGGGGCTGCGGGCGTTCGGCCGCGGGCGGCGCTGGATTTGGAGCGCCGCGCAGCCAGGGGTAGAGTTGCCGGGGTCGGAGCTACAACCGGCGCCGCCCGCGGCCGGACGCCCGCAGCCCCAGCTCCGCGATGTTGGGAGTCGGCGGCCACAGCGCTCCGGAGCTTACTGCACGGCGACCCGGTAAGGCATTGCCCGTTCCCCGCCTCTCCGACCAGGTAGGGGACTAAGAATTAAAGTTTCCCTCTTCACCCCCCCCCCCCCCCCCCTCACATAAAAGCCCTCCAAACTAACTGACTAACATTTAAGCAATGATTTACAGATGTTTAAGTGTCTCCCCGGTCTCCGGGGAGGAGGCAGCCGCTACAGTAGTACAGACCTGGGTTGACCGTGGGTCGTTTCGGGTCAGGTTTGGCACCAAACGCGAGCTTTGGTGTGCAGACGACATCCTGGAAAAAATGTCCGGTTTTCGGAGCTTTTCGGTTTCCGGAACTCCGGATAAAAGGTTGTGCACCTGTACTAGCAGGGTCTTCTCCAAGTCATACATCACCTCAGCTAGGAAATGTTATTATTGCTTCTTGATTTTAGTTTAGTTTAGTTTAGAGATACAGTATATAAACAAGCTCTTGTCCCTGCCGACCAGTGATCACACTAGTTCTATCCTACACACTGGGGACAATTTACAGAAGCCAATTGACCTATAAGCCTATGATACAGTGCTACATCAAATATTGTACAAGGAACCTAACAGCGTTCCTTGGTCCTGAAGTCAGAAAATTACCTGTGATTGTTAATCAAATATTGGCACTTGAGCCCACTGCCTACCCTGTCTGAATGAGCAGCAGTCTATGCAATGTGGGAGGAAACCAGAGCACCTGGAAAAACCCACACGGTCACAGGGAGAATGTACAAACTCCGTGCAGGCAGTACCCATAGTCAGGATCGAACCCGGGTCTCTGGCGCTGTGAGGCAGCAACTCTACCGCTGCGCCCACATGGTCTTGCGGTTTTGGTGTGGTCTCAATCTAGGAACTTCCAACCCAACAAATGAAAAACCTCATTCCTCTCACAGGATGAACACCTTCACCAGAAGGTTAAAAACGGACTTGCTAACACCTCCTGCAGCACCACTGGGGAAAGGCAATAAATGCTGGACCTGCCTGCAACCTGTGCATGAATGAGAAATTCTTTATATACACGTTAGCAGATTTTATGGACTATGAGGTGAGGGCAGTCCACTGGTCTCTGCTGCACATGTAGAAGGTGCCAATTCACCCAAAATACATTTGTCTCAATGAGTCCCTTGCTGTGGGTTACGTAACATCAATCTGCACATTAAGATCTGCGGCAGGAGACACTTCATTTCTCCACTTGGCGTTGCAGGAGACCATCGACATTCAATCCAAGTTGATGGGTTTTCTAGGCTAGTCCATGTTAATCCTCCAATCCATTACCTGGCACTGCTGCTGCCTTCCATTTGTCTGGCTGAGCCGGGACATACCCACAAAGTGCTGGAGTAACTCAGCGGGTCAGGTACCATCTGCTGAGATATTTAGAAAAGATCTGCTGACCGTTGAGTTACTCCAGCATTTTGATTTTTCCTCACGATTCCAGCATCTGCAGTTCCTTGTATCTCTGGTCATATCCATATTGTGCTAATTACTGCTAGGGTAACTTACAACCCATTGATATGCACATAGAATTCTCCAATTTTAGGGAATGCCTCACTAAATCACCCCCCCCCCCCCCTTCCCTTTCTCCTACCCCCCCCCCCCCCCCCCCCCCCCTCTCTTCCCACCATCCTCCTCCACCCCCAACCCCCATCTCTTCCCTGTGCTCCACCTGGATTCCCACCTATTTCTCCTCTTCCCCTTACCCCCCCCCCCCCCCCCCCTTCCACCCCCTCCCGCCACGTTCCTCCCTCTGGCGTTACAATTTGCAATTCTTCAAACCTGCTCACATCTTCCTTTCTTATCTTCTGTGGCCTTTGTTCCAACTATCTCTCTATCAAAACTCCCCTTTGCCTGTCCATTTATTTTTTGCCACACTCTGTTCTGCCTCTCCCTTTTCCAGCTTTCTTCTCCCCTCTTACAATCAGTCTGAAGAAGGGTCTCGACCCGTAACGTCACCGATCCATGTTCTCCAAGGATGCTACCTGACCCGCTGAGTTGCTCCAGCACTTTGTCTCCTTTTGTGCTGATTTATTGTCAGAGGTGCTACTAATGGAACTAAACTTAATGGGAGCATGAGTGAGTATTTCCCTTTTTGCCTTAGGACAGAGGGTGAAACGTTATGTTTATTCAGTGTGCGTGCTCTTTGACAGAGAGAATCAATGATTTAATCAGCGTTCCTTAGTCCTGAAGTCAGAAAATTACCTGTGAATGTTAATCAAATATTGCCACTTGAGCCCACTGCCTACCCTGTCTGAATGAGCAGCAGCGTTAAAGCAAGGGGCCACCGATTTCAGTGTCTGCTGTCTCTTTTGACTGTTTTCCAAAAATCTGTATTGCTAGAGAGTTAAGAAATGCAACAATGCAGGAAAACCTGCATCGTTGCAGTGTTGCGCACATAGCAACATTGGACAAGATTCAAAGCTCAGACACCCTGCCAAGCACAAGGGGTCATGCATAGCAGGATAGGCCTTACACTCGCAAGAATCATCCTTTCACTTTAGATTGAGAGTCATAGAGCATGGAAACAGGCCCTTCGGCCCAACTTGCCCATGCCAACCATGATGCCTCATCTACACTAGTTCCACCTGCCCATGTTTGGCCCACTCCCTTCAAACCTTTCCTGTCCATGTACTTGTCCAATTGTCTTTTAAATGTCATACTGAATGGTGCTGGTATGTTTGGCAACCGTGAGCCAGCTGAGTGAGTCCAATTGTCATAGTACTTACCTCAACTACCTCCTCTGGCAGCTCGTTCCTTACACCCACCACTCCCTGTGTGAAAAAGGTGTCCCTGAGGTTCCTATTAAATCTTTCCCTATTCACCTTAAACCTGTTTTCTCTGGTTCTTGATTCCCCTAGCTTGGGTAAAAGACTCTGTGCATTCAAACTTCTTTCATGCCGACCCTGAGCTTGCAACACATGATGGCGATTTCCCCAAGTGATGTTACCGGTTGTGGCCACAGTAACCAGTGGCCACACTCTTCACACAGAGGACCCTGATCACATATTCATGGGAGCGCAACCACCCGGTGATCAGATATTTGATTAGACTCACACAGAAAGCACGTGTTATGCTTCACAAGTAAGCTCCAGAACCTAGTTAAACTGAACATTTCAACACGTGTATTTGTTAATAAATTATTCAAGATTTTTATCAATGAATTATTAAAGATAGTGTAACCATGGTGGAATTCACATCCATCTGAATGGTGGAAACAGCTAGTATCTGAATGCCCTGCTCCAGCCCCTAAGCTTAAACTGGTCGTAGGATTCAAACGTGAGGACAAATCCGCACAGCCAACGCCTCTGTTCTGTGAAGAAAGTGATGTGCGATGCCTTACAACATTCTTCCATCTGCTACAGTACTCCTCTGACTGAGGGAAGGAAATTGAAGTAACCTAACGTAGAAAAGATGAGTGGTCGTAGCAGAGTCATTGCGAATAGTGCCTTAGCAAAATGGGATTGAGAGGCATAATGGCTTTTCCACGCAACGGATTTTCTGAGGTTCTCTGAGCCAGGCTCAGTGACACACACATTAGAAGATTCACCTTCCTGCAGCAGCTCAGTTGCCATTATGTTTGCATGCAGTTTTATCCTTCTGCGTAATTTTCACATTAATTTTTGATGATTTCTTGCTGCCTGCCTAAAAATAGCAGAGAAGTTGTACACTAATGCACGAGCCAACGGGGCATTAGTGGAAATTAACTCCTCTGTGGGCTTTTCAAGTAACGATGCCAAAACCACATCCTAACATTCCAAGTATATGCCAGTATCTCCAGAAGCAGGCATGTTTGAGGTTTTTTCCAAAGGAGCGTTTTAATTGTCGCTGTGGCGGCAGTTCATGATATTCCTTTCCCACTTTTGGCGACTGACAGAACCAACGGCATCATTCGTTCTGCCGGCTATTTAGAGGAAGCCATCTTATTATCCGGATGTGGAGCCACTAAGCCCCTTGGATCAGCATCCATCAGATTGCTGGCAGGCCGGTTAAAGCAGCATTTCATAGCCGCACTCAATCTGCTCGTGGTTAACTAGGCCAAGCTTTTTGGTATTTATTGCTGAGAGTGGACAGGCAGCTGCGCTAGGGAAAGACTGATTGAATGGCTTTGCTGAGAATCGGCTGCTCAATATCCATCTGCATCTGTGAGGGAGCTCTAATGGGGAACTAACTGCCTGCAAATGGGAGGCAACGGATGCAGAAAGTTTATTCTGCTCCAATGTGGAGCAGTCCGTGTTTAAGAAGGAACTGCAGATGCTGGAAAATCGAAGGTACACAAAAATGCTGGAGAAACTCAGCGGGTGCAACAGCATCTGTGGAGCGAAGGAAATAGGCAACGTTTCAGGCCGAAACCCGGAAGGGTTTCGGCCCGAAACGTTGCCTATTTCCTTCCCGGAAGGATTTCGGCCCGAAAACGTTGCCTATTTCCTTCGCTCCATAGATGCTGCTACACCCGCTGAGTTTCTCCAGCATTTTTGTGTACCTTGGAGCAGTCTGTGTCAGTTTGCAAGTGGGAAGAGGATCCACTGTGCAGTGATCTGCCATTGTGTCACCAGGAGAAAAATGTTCCACACTCTCCTGCCCTTCACAATCTGGTTGTTTTTTTAGTTTTGTGTCGCTCAGAGATACAGCGCGGAAACAGGCCCTTTGGCTCACCGGGTCCGCACCGACCAGCAATCCCTGCACATTAACACTATCCTCAACACACTAGGGACAATTTACACTTATACCAAGCCAATTAACCTACAAACTTGTACGTCTTTGGAGTGTGGGGAGAAACCGAAGATCTCAGAGAAAACCCACGCGGTCACGGGGAGAAGGTACAAACTCTGTACCAACAGCACCTGTAGTCAGGATCGAACCTGGGTCTCTGGCATTTCAAGCGCTGTAAGGCAGCAACTCTACCGCTGTGCCACCGTGCTGCCCCTATTATTTACTTACTGTTTAGATTTAGATGAGGTAAATCTCCTGCCGCTCAAGATCCAGCTGGAAATGGTTTGGCTCAGCTCCCTCTTTCTTCTCACCCATCCCCATCTTTGTTGCATTCATTGCCTTCACTTCATGTCATGAAAGCTTGATTTCCAGTTATAGAGTCATAGGGTAATACAGCATGGAAACAGGTCCTTCGGCCCAACCTGCCCACACCGACCAACATGTCCCATCAACACTAGTCCCACCTGCATGCGTTTGGCCCATATCTAAACCTGTCTTCTCCATGTAATCTATGCTTCTATTTTTACCTAGATTGGGAGGGTTGTCCTGTGCAGGAAGGGCGGACAGGGCAAGGCTTGTATCTGCTGGGGTTGAGAAGAATAAGAGGGTCATTGATTGAGATTCATTTGGTCATCACGTGGGAACAAAGAGCATCCTGAGACCCAAATATGTACAAACCTTAGCGGCACACTCCGATCATCAAAATTAGTTGCTTCTGGAAACACTGGCACAACAAAGTACAGCCAGGAATGTTGGAAAATGTAGGGCAGTGGGAAGACTGGAAAGGTGGGGTGAGGATTGGGAGATGAAGGCTGAAGGATGAGGAGATTTAACCAGATCAAGCATGCCCATGGGAGCGAAGGCAAGGTCCTCACATCAAGGGATTGTCGCAAAAAGTTCAGTTGACTCCAACCGGAGATAAAAACAAGCACCCTGGCTAAATATTACCATTGTAACTCGGGCTGCTTAATAAACGAACCAATGTAATTATAATGCAATCTTAGTTCACTCTACAAAAACTGAGTATTTATCAGGAGAATACCCTCCTGGTGACCCTAGCTAAAGGCCTCACTGTGGTAGAGTGGGAAGACCTGTGTAATATCCCTTCCCTCATGTATAGTAAGACCCGTCCATTTATCCTGTAGGTAGAACCCACATCTCCAGCAGCTGAACAAAGATATAAAGGCCCAAATAACAGGCTGTGTAGCTCATTCACTAGCTGGAAAAGGTCCAAGTGACAAACACCATTATTGACCTAAGAAAAGCCATTCCAGGCCAGATAATTGTGACTTTGCCCTCTGCTGGACATGGAGGTGCTGAGAAAAATGGCTCCTCTGTGATCGACTACTACTTTGGGATGTATTAACAATGTCTCCCATTATCTAGAGCTGTCATGTGGGCTGGTGATATTGACCAGATGGTGAATTACATCAGGCCCTTTGGCCAACAAATTCCATGCTGACCATCGATCACCCGTTCACAGTACTTCTATGTTATCCCACTTTTGCATCCACTCCCCACACTAGGGACAACTTAGAAAGCCTAATTAACCTGAAAACCAGCACGACTTAGTGATGTGAGAGGAAACCGGAGCACCAGGAGGAATCTGCACAGTTATAGGGAGACCGTGCAAATTCCACACCGACAGCTCCCGAGGTCAGGATGCAACCTGGGTCTCTGCCAATGTGAGCCAACAACTCTGCCAGCTGCACCACTGTTCTGCCTGTATAAACTCCTTTTATAGACTCTTTTTACAGGCTCCTGAGATGTTTAATCCTTTTGAATATTGACCATGTTCTCTTGTTCTTTCCAGCCCCTCCAAGATTCATGAAAGTACCCAGTGACCAGATTGGTGTTTCAGGAGGAGTGGCTTCATTCATCTGCCAGGCAACAGGAAGCCCAAAGCCACGGGTTACCTGGAACAAAAAGGGAAAGCGAGTCAGCTCGCAGCGTTTTGAGGTACGTTGCCTGCTCTGGCTGGAAGCTGGGTCTCGAGACTGCTGTAGAATCTATGACACAATTAACAATGGTGCCAGGATATGGTATTTGTTCGGGCCATGTTTCAGCACCATCACATCAAACCACCTTCCGCCCAATTTGCTCACACCAGCCAATATGTTCCATCTACACTAATTCCACCTCCCTGCCCATATATCACTCTAAACCTGTCCTATCCATGTACCTGTCAAAATGTTTCTTAAACGTTGCAATAGTCCCTGCCACAACTACCTCCTCTGGCAGCTCGTTCCGTACACCAACTACCCTTTGTGCAAAAAAGTTACTCCTCAGGACCGTGTCCGTCCCCGCCTCACCCGTCCTGACATAGTGCAGCCCATGGAGTGCAGCAGCAGCGCTTTGCCCGTGGCCCCGCCGTCCAGCTGTCCGACCTTCGAACCTTCGCTTATCGTTGACACCACCACCCCTCCTTCTCATGGCCGATCGTCGGTTCATGAGTTGGATGGGGTGCCGGGCCAAAACTTCTCAGCTGGCCCACCGGCTGGGCTTTGTGTGCAGCCCAGCAGCCGGGCCAACTCATCATTCACCCAGCCACGGCCGAGTCGGTCCACGAATTTCCGTCGGGAATTTGTCCCTTATTTTGATCTTTTGTCCCTTATTTGGGAGTGAGAAAGTTGGCAACCCTAGTCAAGGACAATTGGACGTGCCATGCGCCTCTTCGAGATCAAGTAACTTCCCAGGCTGACTGTCACTGTTCACAGAATAGTTACTGGGGAACAGAACCCAGCTAATGCCAGCACAAAGTGGCAAACTCAGTGTTGGGATGGGAGCATGGGTCAACAAAAATAAACACAATCACCAGCACCCTGGTTAAATTTGAAATTCAACAGAGACTACAGGAGTACAATGACCTCAGCAATAAAATGCCCCCTGACTCAGGAAATGCACCCTGACTCAGCGAGATAACCGCTAAAGCTCATGCATTCCTTGGGCTGGTTCTGTCTGGGTAACGATAGTTAAACAGAGAAGCTAGAAAGTGACTTTGATGGACTGGTGAGCTCAGACCTCTATCAGCAGGTTTAGTTTAGAGATACAGCGCAGAAACAGGCCCTTCGGCCCACCGCATCCGCTCCAACAAGCGATCCCCGTACACTTGCACTATCCTATACACACTAGGGGTAATTTACAATTTTTACTGAATCAAAATAACCTACACATCTGTATGTCTTTGGAATGTCGGAGGAAATCATGGCTCACAAAGAAAACCCACGCAGTCACGGGGAGAACATATAAAGTCCATATAAACATAACCTGTAGTCAAGATATCCCAAGTATCTGCCTCTGTAAAGGGCCAGTCCCACTTACGCGATTTTTTTGGCGACTGCTGGCACCCGTCATAGTCACAGAAACCAGAAAAAGGTACGACATGTCGCGGGGTCACGCATGTATGGTTGTGAGTAGTCGCCCGAAGAGTCGTACCTTATTCTAGTCACCGCTGGATTTTCAACATGTTGAACATTTTCGGCGATCTGCTGGGACTATGACGGGTGCCGGCAGTCGCCGAAAAAATTGTGTATGCGGTACAGGCCCTTAAGGCAGCAACTCTACAGTTGCTCCACCATGCCGCACAGGTCTTAGATATCATTTGCCTCCGAATTTATTAACAAAGATGATTCCAGGAGATGCATGTACTTTCCTAATGGGGCTGTCCCACTGTATGAGCTAATTCAAGACTTCTCCCGAGTTTCCCCTGATTCGAACTCGGAGAATTACGGTAATAGCCGCTCGTAGGTACTCGGGGCTCTCGTGGACATTTTTCAACATTTGGAAAATTTTTTCACAATTCTTCACGAGCTTACCGCATTTCCCGAGTACCTGCCGTTAGCGTTACGAGCCGCTAAGAGACGCCCCGAACTCCGATGTACCCGCGACGTACATTCTACATGCTTACCACGAGTTTGAATTTTTTTTAAACTCGGGAGAGCTCTTGAATTACCTCGTACGGTGGGACAGGCCCTTAAGTCTTTCTTCCTAGCTTTTAATTGAAGAGGAAACATAGGTCCAAGAGTGTTCTCTTTTTATTTAAAAAGCCTTGATTTATCTCACTGCAGCTGGAGTGTTGGTCTGTTCAGTAGCACCAGTAGTTTAGCATTTGAGCTCCCCCAAAATCAATTTTATCTTATAGTTGAAAAACATTATTTGCAGAAACAACTTATTTAATTTGTGAATGAAAGAATGTGGGACTATACAAGTTTTGTTACTCTATTTCCCTCTGGATTGAATTTTAGATTGATGTTGACTGGGTTTTACTGTGATCTTGTTCATCTTTCAGTGTTTCTGTTCCATTGATTGATGCTAAATTTAGTCAGGTTGTATCTTGGAGCCAAACTGGAATCAACATAGCCGTAACGTAGAAACTATCGCAGGGTCATTCATAGTTCAAGGCGGTAGTAACAAGGGGAGAGCTGGGTAGAAGCTGCAGTGGGTCAAGCAGCACATTAATCTTACTAATCATAGAGTAATACAGTGGGAACAGGCCCTTCAGCCCAACTTGCTCACACTGACCAACATGCCCCATCTACACTAGTCCCACCTGGACTATATCCCTCGAAACCTGTCCTATCCATGTACCTGTTCAAACGTTGCAATACTACCTGCGTCAACTACCTCATCTGGAAGCTCATTCTATACACCCACCACCATCTGTGTGAAAAATTCACCCCTCGTGTTTCTATTAAATCTTCCCCCTCTCACCTTAAACCTGTGTCCTCTGGTTCTCAATTCCCCTACTCTGGGCAAGAGATCCTGTGTGTCTACCGAACTATTTCTCTCATGATTTTGTACACATCTATAAGATCACCCCTCATCCTCCTGCACCCCGAGGAATAGAGTCCTAGCCTGCTCAGCCTCTCCCCATAGCTCAGGCCCTCGAGTCCTGGCAACAAGAGAGAGTAATGGGCCTGTCCCACTTACGCAACTTTTTCGGCGACTGCCGGCACCCGTCATAGGTAGTTGCAGGTCACCGAAACTTTTCAACATGTTGAAAATCCAGTGGCGACCAGAAAGACGCTACAACTCTTTGGGCGACTGAGGAGACGACTCACGATCATACAGGTGACACTCCGGCGACATGTCACGGGGTGAAGCCTGTATGGTCATGAGTAGTCGGCCATGTTGAACATTTTCAGCAACCTGCAACGACCTATGACCGGTGCCGGCAGTCGCCGAAAACGTTGCGTAAATGGGACATGCCCATTAGATATTGTCAAGAGAGAGTTAGATGTTTTCAAGGGAGAGTTAGATTTAGTTCTTAGGGCTAAGGGGATCAAGAGATATGGGGGAAAAGCCGGAACGAGGTACTGATTTTGGATGTCAGCCATGATCATATTGAATGGCGGTGCTGGCTCGAAAGGCCGAACGGCATACTCCTGCACCTATTTTCCATGTTTCTATGCCTAACATCCATGTAAATCTTCTCTGCGCCCAGCTTGTTGTCCAGCACGATAACATCTTTTTCACATCTTCCATTTACTCCATCAGGTGATTGAGTTTGATGAAGGCGCTGGAGCGGTCCTAAGAATACAGCCCTTGCGGACTCCCAGGGATGAGGCAGTTTACGAGTGTCAAGCAACCAACGCAATTGACGATGTGACCGTCACGGCAAAGCTCACTGTGCTAAGAGGTACAGTTTCCTTCTTGTTACTGAGGCTGGTACTGTGGATACCTACCAGTGCAATATCCAGGAAGAAAAACAATGCAAAATCCGGATGTTACTAGACTAGACACTGTAGATTACTGAAAACAGTATACAACCAAAGTTAATGTTCCAACTTGAAGATCCTTTGACAGAACTGACAGAGGATTTTCAACCCAAAATGTTAACCTTGTTTCTTCTTTCCACAGAGGATGTCTGACCTGTTGAGTGTTTGAAGCATCATTTGTTAGTTTTAGATTTCCAGATTCTGTAGTTTAAAATATATATATATAATTAACTCTATTTTGTTATATTATTCCACAATTCCCATCTAGTGTATGAACATTGTTCAAATCATAACATGCTTAATATATGGTTCATAGTAGATTAACAAAGTTGATGTTCAGGAAATGGAAGAGAAAATTGTATCATCTCAAGGTCAGATTGTTGTGTTGCAGAGAGTAAAGCGGCTGGGAATCTTTGGTTGACCCTGATGTGTTGTGCTAATATGCCCACTCTCAGCTCTGGCATATGTCAAAGTTAATGCCAGATTGAGCATAGACAGGAGTCATTAAACAAGATGAAAAGTTCTGTAAAAAAACAGGGTCAGGCAAACAGTTGGATACCACAGCGGTGACCTTCCTCCCTGCACTCACACGGCAAGTTGAATAAGAGGGTGTCAACGCATGTTAATAATGTTTGCAACATTTCTCCGAGACAATGAACAGGGAGGGAATTGGCATTAATATTAGATAAATTATGAGGATGTCAATAGAATAAATTGGTTTAGGAAAAGAGGTTTTGAGGAGCTATAAGGAGTGAACATTTTACCGAAAGAGGGTTTGGAAAGTTGAACTGCCCGCTTAAGATGGTGTTGAAGATAGATACCCTCACAACACTTAAGAGGTGTTTAGACGAAAACCTAAATTGCCAAAACATTGTGGACGATAGACCAATACTAGTAAAGGGGATTAGTATAGTTGAATAATTGATGGCCAGTATAGCCATGATGGGCCAAAGAACTTGCTTATGTGCTATATATCTCTATTACTCCATGATTCTAACACCGTAGATTTATGAGAACTGTATGTATTTGAAGTGGGGGGACTGAACAATACAAAATAGTAAGATTAAACGAGAACTTACCAGTTTGAAGTTTGATCTGTATTTTATGAGGAGTTACGATGAGGGATTACGTGAAGAACCCGCTCAGTGCGCAGGTGCGGCATACTTCCAAGCAGCGGTGTGGAATCACAGATAGACACAGTTATTTTGAAGTAAACATAGTAAAGTTAAGGAGACATCAATTTATTAGTTTGATCCATATAATGAGGGTGGGAGCGGAGGGCACGTAATCCCTCATCGTAACTCCTCATAAAATACAGATCAAACTTCAAACTGGTAAGTTCTCGTTTAATCTTACTATTTTACTTCGGAGTCACGTGAGTGACTACGTGAAGATTTCAAAGCTCTGTGATTTCAAACCGTGTAACAGTTTCATTTCACTCACTGCCGAAGTTCTTGAGGGAGGAAGTGTTATCGTAATGAACCAATGAGTCTATTTGTAGAAAAACACAATGGTATTTTTTAAACAATAACAACAAAGAATTAAGTTGCTCCCCTGGGCTTAAATTAAATATTTGCAGTTCGTAAATCTTTACTGCAAATAAACCAGGTTTTGCCAACGGCTTATTATAAAATTTCTGAACGGTCTTTTCCCTTCCCACCATCCTGCTGTAGCCAGGATGTGGTGTATAGGCATGTCCATTCTTTAGCCGTCGACATGGATGCTGCCCAGGTGGAATAAAATTTGTACATGTTAGTGTTTATCCCAGCAGTTTCTAGCACCTGCTTGAGCCATCTCGCAATGGTTTGGCTCGTACCCCACCATAAGGTTTTTGTGACTGACCCACAAGGCTTTTCATCTCCCTCGAATATTCTGGTTGTGTCTATGTAGGATAGTAGGTAGGTCATGGCACATAACCGTGGTTCTGGTGGGTAAGCCACGACTGGATTAGGTGTTCCTGGTCTGCTCTGTTTGACCAGTCGCTGGATAACGACAGATCTGGTCTGGAGCTGTGATCATGTTGTCCAGTCGCAATAGGTGTAGTGACTGGACCCTCTGAGCGGATACAAGTGCCATCAACCTAAGCGTCTTTAGTGTAGCTTGCTCGAGGCCGGGGGATCTGGCTGGTGGCCATTCCCTGAGATATGTCAGGACCACACTGATATCCCAAATATGGGTATACCTGGGCTTAGGGCTTGATATTGTAAATGCCCTTCATCAGTTTTACCACCAGTGGATGGGATCCCATCGCCTGTTGTCCTGCCGCTGGTTTGAGATAAGCAGAAAGAGCACTCTGCGCTGTGTTGATGGCACTGTAGCTGATCCCTACATCGTGGTGTAGATGGCCAGGAACTCCAGTATGTTGGTGGCTGTAGCTGTTGCGTATGTTGTCCATGTTTCCTGGCAGTACTTCTCCCTTTTTTGATGCTGGTTAAGTACTGCCTCTTGGTGGATGTTCGAAGGGATGCCGACATGGTGGTGATGGTTTGTTTGGACAATCCCAGTTCCAGGTAAGGTCTGTTCAAACTTGCAACCCTGGCGTTTAATTTTCTCATGGCATGGGTGTTTAGCTTACCTGGTAGGTAAGTAGCTGATAGCCAAATATGTCTTTCGACATACCATTGCCAAATCATGTTGACCAATTTGTCGCATGATAATGATTTTATGCCACCCATATGGTTAATATAAGCCATCACCGTAGTATTTATCAATTTGTAACCGAAATGCAAGTGCTGCATATTAGATACATATGCTATTAAACCATAAAAGGCGCCCAACATCTCTAGATAGTTAATGCCCAGTGTAAGTAGTAATGATGACTCTAGTTTAGTCCATCTACCACTTGTGCTGGATATGGAGTTAGTCGCTCCCCAGCCTTGAGCACTGGCATCTGTTTGAATAACTAAAGTAGGGTTAGTGATAAAGATAGGGCTGAAACTATGCCAAACGTTTTCTGCCCACCACTGTAGCTCTGATATTGCTTCAGTGGGTAAGTTCATGACACGATCATAGTGACCTGTATGTCGTTTTATTGCCCGTACCTTTGCTCTCTGTAAAATGTTTTGATAGTGCAAAGGTCCGAATTGTGTAGCCGGAAATGCTGCTACCATTTCCCCAATTACTCTTGCTACTTGTCGAATAGTTGGTCGCTCGTTGACCATTAATTTGTTGCATGATTGTGCTAATTCAACCATTTTTGCCTTTGGCAAGGTAACAGTCATATGGACTGAGTTAATTGTGAAGCCCAGGTAGTCCATGATAGTGGATGGCTTCAACTTAGATTTATCTGGATGTAGGACGAACCCCAGAGTTTCGAGGAGCTGTTTTGTAGCTGATACTGCTGCCACAGCCAATTCCATCGTTTTCCCTACTATGAGAATATCCTCCAGATATGCCATGACAATATGTTTTTGTTTTCTTAGTATTGCCATGGCTGGGTTCAATATTTTGGTGAATAATCTTGGGCTGTTGATGCTTTGTACCATCCAGATAAATTTTAGGTATCTGCGATGATCCTTGTATATGGGTACTAGATAGTAAGCATCTTTAAGATAAATGCTTGCCATGAAGTGTCCTTTGGAATTCAGTTGTTTGGCAGTAACATATGTCTCCATTTTGAAATGTATATACTTAACAAATTTGTTTAGTGATGTTAAGTCAATGATGATGCGACAGACACCATCTTTTTTGGTTTTAGTGAATATATTCGATACAATTTCCAAAGGTTCATGTTTGGTCTTTTCGATGACCCCCTTTGTGATAAGTCTCACCAGTTCAGCTTGTCCCTCACGTTTCTCTTTGACGGAGGGAGAAATACCCTTTGGGCCCATTGTTGAACTGGCGGCGTTTTTTCTGACATGAATTGTATTTTATATCCTGTAATGTTGTTGAGTATATACTTGTCACTCGTGACCATACCCCATGCTTCTTTAAACAAGTGTAATCTCCCCCCTGTTAATAAAGCACCCTTATTCTCTATATGCTGGTAGGGACCAGACCCACCTACCTCCATGGTTATTGGCGATTCTGTTTCTTCATTTTCCTGAAGATTTTGTTCTGACGTGCTGGCGATGTTGGGGGGAGGCGCATTTTCCAGAGGGTCCGCTGCGGGCCCTGATCTGAAAGATCTTTGGGGATAATGTGCGGACCCCAAGCGTTCACCAGTCCCATATTGCGGACGTCGACTGGTGGATGCCGTGGGGTGCTGCCACTTGGGTATCGGAGGTCTTGGTTTGCTCGTCCCGGGGCCTGCCCTCATTAGGCCGAAGGTTTTTGATGCTTCCTGCATCTCCTTCAGTTTTTATTGAAATCTTTCCCAAATGGCAGCGCGTCCGTCTCCGCAGCTGGGGCTTTACACAAGCCAGCAAATTTGGGATTGAGGGCAGGTCTTATGTTTCCCTCCGGAGATTGTTGATCTCAAATTGTGTGGTACACATTAATGCCAGCACATCCTGCTGGCAGGTATCCATCTCCGTGGTCTCCACGGAACGAGCAAAGGCTGTGATGGCTGACGTCAGGAGCCTTAGGATCCGCTGTAGCTTGAGTTCTTGGGTCTGGATGTGTGACCCACATGCCCCCAGATTTGGCTGTTGACACTTTTTACTTTGAGGGCCTCACCGTTTTCTGGTGCTGTGTTGTTTCAGCACCTCAGCGAGCACCTTTTCCAGTAATGGTTGATGCTGGCCGCCATTCTTGGTTCCAGCGGTGCTCCAGCCCATGGGGTTGCTACAAGCGGTCCATCACACCCAACAGCTCTTCATGTTCCTGCACCCCTGGCATACTCCCAAATTCGTCCGCCTGCCCCTGTTCCAGACCAGCCCAGCCCTGGTCACCAATGCTAGCCTCCAGTAATGAGGGAGCAGAGGGCAGTGCATGAGGCACTGTGGAGGGGGTGCCTGACCTCCCTCCGCGAGAGCGCTCTTTCTGCGCATCTCGCTGGAGCTGCTCCAATTGCTGTTGGATGCAGCTCAGGCGGCTGTCTCTCCTCCATTTAGGTGGAGACATGTCCCCGTCCGACGAATCGGACGCCACCGGCCGGATGCCTGTTCGGATGGCTAGACATCCAGCCCGCAGTTCAGGCACTAGCGGGACTGGGCTCGGCGCGGTGATGGGGATAACGGGGCGACCGGTAATTGTTCCTACCGCCTGTTGCTGCCCCCCCTGCAATGGAACGCTCCTCCGCTGGAGTCGAGCGGGGGACAGGTTCTTCTGGAGCTTTTGCCTTGTAGATGCGAGAGCGCCCCTCAAGCAGCGCGTCTCGCAGGCACTTGCTCCGTGAGCCGCTCCAGCGGCTCAGGCGGCTCTCTCTCCCCCCGTGCGGGTGGAGAGACGTCCCGTCCGACATCGGGAACACCTGCCGGATGCCTCTCGAGTGGCTATGCGTCCAGCCCGCTGCTTCAGGTACTAGCGGGCTGGCCTCGGCATGGTGTCGGGGAATTACGGAACACCGGGTCGCTCCTACCGCCTGTTGCTGCCCCCCTCCCCGACGGGAAAACGGGGGACAGTTTTGTTCCAGAGCCTTTTTCTCTGCCTGTAAAAAACACAAGCAGAAAAAGGCTCACCTGTAAAAGAAAACCCGACCTCAGGGTACTCACCTGACGGTCCGGTTCATGCTGTAACGGGAAAGCCTAACTCCCGTTGCAAGCCGCTGTTGCACTGCTGGCGTAATGCCGCGCCTGCGCACTGAGCGGGTTCTTCACGTAGTCCCTCACGTGACTCCGAAGTAAAATTGCACTGCAGGCATTTACAAGGGTATAATTTGGTGATTCATTCATTCCTAATGTGGGATAGAAGCTTGCTGTCTAATGTTTTTATCCCATACAACAGCTCTACTCTTTTCCTCTCACTATTAAAGGACAATAACATTTTACCCACTGTGGCACATTTCAAAATACTTTGTAAGTACTACCATGGTGCACAGCAAAGTCACCTCAAACCAAACTCACACCACACAACAGCCCCAGTTCATCAGCCACCCCCGTCCCATCTGTCCAGGAGACTGCGGCTCCCACACTGGCCTCATTGCCCACTCGGAGTTTACAAAAGCAGAGTGTAAATCGGTCATTATCGATTCCAGGGAACTGTCTCAGAAGATGTAGGAGAAATATTCAGGTAGCAGAATACCAGCTGGTTGCACCCAACTGCCCTTATATTGATTGGCAGTTGTATTGTCCGACCAGCTATGCCTCCCGTATGTTCAGGTTGATGGTCAGGCTTATGTCCATTGATAATCTCACATTTGTAACCTGACTCCAGCAGACAGGGATTAGTGAACTGATCTGATTTAATTAATATACTTCCACATAGCGCAGTGGCCTCAAGCTGTTTGGCATCATTGTTCCTGCTTGCTATTACCTCCATGTGGATAAGCATTAATGCACATGTGAGGCAAAGATACACTGCTGGACGACCCCAGCGGGCCAGGGAGCATCTGTGGAGGCCCGACAATTCAGATGGGAACCCTTCATCAGGCTTATTATATATGTATTATTGTCAGCTTGGATTTCAAGTTATTTTGTTTGGCTTTTCAAGCAGAAGTGGGGCCTTCTGTTATGTTGCTTGGAGAAATGGAACATCTTTGTTGTGGCAAATCCTTGCCATAAGGATATTTGTGGTTTCCGGAATAACGTAATAAACTTATTACGTTATTCCAAGGAGTGACATTACCCATATCTTCAGTTGAGTGTCCCTCTTTCTAAACGTTATTGCAGGAGCATAGTTACAAGAGTAGGGAGCAGTCATTTATAACTGGAACTACTTCTCGCTGGCTAGGTGAATCTTTGGAATTCTCTATCTGAACGAATGTGGAGGCTTCATCCAGGTGATAGTGCTCCTTCTCCTAGTTTCTTGTTTAGTTTTGCTCCCATATCTGGCCATAATAGTTGTCCATTTGGGCCTGCATTCAGGACACTCGCAGAATTAAAACCCACCAAATATATTTGCTGAGTACCAACCTCTGAAAGGGTCTTCACATCGGGTGAACAATGACGGAAGGGTAGAGAAGAATGTTGGATTTTTGTAAAAGTAGGAGTTGTGCACAGCTGAGAGTTTAATTGCAGCACGTTGAACCGGTGAAGAAGAGAATTGAAAAAAATGAAAACCAAAATCAGTCAGATCTACTCCACGCGGTTGTAAAATGACAGGTTGCATATTACTTGCCCTTGGATAAATTGTAGTCCATTGTTGCTACGGCGCATCAGTAACTAGACTCCTGGTAATTGGGTAGAAGTATTGTTTTTGACGGGGTATACTACTAACATACAACAGCAAATCAGAAATAGGTCATTGTAATGCATGAGTAACCAGCCTTCAGCCACATGGTGTTACTCCATCATTAATTTGGCCTCCATAAACCAAGTGCGGATGTCATTGTGCAGTTCATGTGGAGTACCCTAGTGATGGCCTGTGGCAATATTTTCTGTCCTATTTTATTTAATTGTCGTTTGTGCAATCTACAGGTTTGGTGCTCTGCGCCCTTAAAAATAAGTGTGTTTGGTCATCTTACATTCGAATCTCCAGCACACTGATATGATTAAATTTACTTGAAATTTAATATGCTTGTTTTGAACCACAATAGATCAGTGATGATGAGCCTACAGTTTTGATGCTGTAGACATTAATCCTTAGCTTCTTATTTTCAGGAGCTCAGTGATGGCCCCAAATGGCCTAAAATCAATTGAAAGCGGTACGGATGTGGAAACAGTGAGTTTTATAAATGATGGCAGTTGCCGGGAGTGAGTTCAAGGCTGTAATCCTATCCTTGAGTTCAAATAGAAGCTATAAACAAATCAAAACTTTAGTCCTGAGACCCGAGACTTCAAAACCACTTAATCCAATTATTCAAGAAACTGCTTCTGACTCAACAGAAATGGATGTGATTTAGATATTAAAATCTTGCTGCATTGGTTAACACAGTGTTAGCATGAGGACTGAGGAAGGGTTTCGGCCCGAAACGTCGCCTATTTCCTTCGCTCCATAGATGCTGCTGCACCCGCTGAGTTTCCCCAGCAATTTTGTGTACCTTCGATATTCCAGCATCTGCAGTTCCCTTTTGAACACAGTGTTAGCATACAGTCTGTTTGACTGTAAGACAGCAGCTCTGGCTCTGTGCTAGGGTACAGATCAGAGATGGTTTCCTGTTAGGATTGCAGAAGGGAATCTCGAGGTGGATTTAATCATCCAGTGCCACCTTCTGGAGAGCGCTGTAAGTAGATGTTGATGGAAGGCAGGATCAGGGTGGACGGCCAGTATTCCATTCCCAAATATCTTAAATGTCTAGGGCCACAGATGAGGAATAGAGTGTGGCCTATGTGCTGAAGGACATGTGTTGTCAAAGGCTCCAATCTAGATTCTTGTTCACTTATACAAAGACGTGCAAAGATGATTGACCCAGGGTGCTTCTCATTGGAGCATCAAGAAGTAGAAAGAAGAGGCATCAGGTAATTATAACAGTAAATCATCCTTGAATTTGAAGAACAAACATTAAATGGAACTAATGCAACAATTATGAGAATGGTCCCACGTATGAGGAGTGTTGGATGGCTCTCGGCGTGTACTCATTGGATCTGATTGAAACCTACCAGATCATAAATGAGATAGAGTGAATGTGGAGATGATGCTTCCAGGAGTGGGAGAGTCTAGGACCAGAGGGCACAGCCTCAGAACAGAAGGACTTACCTCGAGAATGGAGATGAGGAAGAATTTATTTAGCCACTTGGTGGTGAACCTGTGGAATACTTTGCCACAGATGGCATTGGAGACCAAATCATTGGGTATGTTTGAAGCGGAGATTGATAGGTTCTTGATTAGTAAGGGCATCAAAGATTACGGGGAGAAGGCAGGAGAATGGAGTTGAGAGGGAAAATTGGCAGAGCAGACTCAATAGGCCGAATGGCCTAATTTTGCTCGGATGTCTTATGGTTAATTCGTGCAGGCATTCAACACATCAGGTATCATTTTAGGGGAAATATGCTGTTTCGAATTAATTTACAATTCATTACTCACTTTAAACTTCCTACACCTACAAAGCCAGGCTTTGCGATTGAGAACTGATTTATTTATTTTTTCAGTCATTTATCTTCAGATTTAAGTGTTCCCACTTCTTGTTGTTGTTCAGACACAATATCTACTCTGGAGAATAATCAGATTGAAATTGATAATTGTAACACTTCTGCTCGAGGAAAAGAAAACCTGCATTGAATTGCAGTCTCAGGGTCCCTGTTAGCCACGACTCACCATTTTGGTGGCACCACTAACCTAACGCCGGTACACCGCAGTGAGAGAGCCAATAGCTATTGCATACATGGGTTTTGTGATTGTACATTGATGCTGTGATCTCAAGTTTGGATAAGCACGTGGTCATCGCATAAACTCTTTACAGACAGCATCCATAGTCAGGATTGAACCCAGGTCCCTGGTGCTGTAAGGCAGCAACTCTACCGCTGCAGCACCATGCCGTGCCGCCCCTAGTGATGAAGAGTTTTGAACTGAAGAGTGAACTCTCCCTCTCTGGAGATGCAGAGTGATTCCAGCACTCAATTTATTCTCGTTCCTCCACCGTTTGATCCTCCATTTTCGTGTGCGCCCCTGTATTTTCACTTCATCGATTGACCCTGCAATGTCATGCCAAGCAGCTCACCAGTGCCCATGAGGGGCGTTTAACATAAAAACAGAAATTGCTGAGAAATATAATTCTGAGAAAGCATTTTTGAGCTGAAATGTTTTCACTATTTCTTCTTCCAGAGATGCTGCCCGACCCGCTAAATGTTTCTGGAATTTTCTGTTTATATTTCGATATTATGCTATCTGCTGATTTCCAGTATCTGTAGTTTTATTCAAATTCTGCGGCTTATAGAATATTCAATATCTCATGATGCCAGCTCTCTGTGGGAAGCCCACACAGGGAGGATATCTGGAGTAACTAACTTTAAATGAAAGCACAGATTGGGTTTACATGGTCTAGGTCATTAGTTTTTTTTTTAGAGATACTGCGCAGAAACAGGTCCTTCAGCCCACAGAGTCCACACTGACCAGCGATCCCCACAAATTAACACTATCCTACACACACTAGAGACCGTTTTTTTAAAACATTTATACCAAGCCGATTCACCTACAAACCTGTACGTCTCTGGAGTCTGGGAGGAAAATGAAGATCTCGGAGAAAACCCACGCAGGTCATGGGGGAGAACATACAGGCAAGCACCCATAGTCAGGATCGAACCTGTGTCTCTAGCGCTGTAAGACAGTAGCTCGATCGCTGTGCCACCCTGCTAACACGGTTTAAAACCAGCGACCTGTATTCACAGTTACACTCCCAGAAACACAATGGGCCGTTTTGTTTTTTGAGACGGTTTTCCCACATTCAGACCACAATCTGTTTTATGGATGTTGATGAGAGGCAGATGGAGTCACATCGACAGTCGGGCAGCAACGTGGCAGACCACTCACCCCTTATCGTCTATTTCAATTCTCCATGTAACGGTGTGGGTTCCTTCCATGGTGCTCCATTTCCACCCACTTCCCAACAATGCATGGGTCAGTGGGCTAATTAGCTGTTGTAGATTTATGTCAGTGAATGACAGTACCTAAGGGTAGATGTGGGGAGAATAAAATGGAATTAGTGTCGGTGAGTGCATGAATTTGGGTGGCTTAAAGACCTATTCCTGTACTAAGACAGATATTTAAATGCTGCTGTTTTCACATCACCAACAAGAGTAACTGGGTCTCAGTTTAATATTTTATCTGAAACACAGTCAAACACTCTCTGGAAACCACACAGAGCAGTTAATCTAGACTCTGTGTCTAAATCCCTGGAGTGAGATTTGATCCCACAAACCTCCCACTTAGAAGCCCATGTGCTAAGCGATGGCAGAACTACCACTTACAATTAAACACTACCAGACATCTGCAGTAAAGCAGGAGAAGCTATGCAGCATAAATTCAAACTGCTGGAGGAGTTCTGCTGATCAGGCAACGTCTGCGGAGACGAGGGGAAGGTTGATGTTTGGGGTCGAGATCCTGCATCAGGACTCAACCAGTGTGCGGTAGTGAGAGTGAGGGTAGAGTCAGAGGCGGGTTAGTGAGAGTGGCATCAGCGGTGGTGGGGGATTATGTGCATGTGGAACCAGGGAGGGGAGAGGGTGGGGGGGGGGGGGGGGGGGGGGAGGGGGAGGGGGGGTTAGTGACAGAGGCTGGTGGGTGATAATAATAATAATAATGGATGGGATTTATATAGCGCCTTTCTAATACTCAAGGCGCTTTACATCGCATTATTCATTCACTCCTCAGTCACACTCGGTGGTGGTAAGCTACTTCTGTAGCCACAGCTGCCCTGGGGCAGACTGACGGAAGCGTGGCTGCCAATCTGCGCCTACGGCCCCTCCGACCACCACCAATCACTCACACACATTCATACACAGGCAAAGGTGGGTGAAGTGTCTTGCCCAAGGACACAACGACAGTATGCACTCCAAGCGGGATTCGAACCGGCTACCTTCCGGTTGCCAGCCGAACACTTAGCCCATTGTGCCATCTGTCGTCCCAAAAGATAGATGAAAGCAGATAAGGAAAAGAACAAACAAAAGGTAGATGAAGCAAGGTGGGGAGGGGGTGAATGGAGGATAGAGAGAGAAGCTGGAAGGTGATATGTGGAAACAGATAAGGGAAATTAATTAGGCAAATCAAGCCAGGTGGGGGAGGGAGGAGGAAGGTGGAAACAGAGGCGCGGAGATAAGAGGACACAAAATGCTGGAGTAACCCAGCGGGAAAGGCAGCATCTCTGGAGAGAAGAGATGGGTGACGTTTCGGGTCGAGACCCTTCTTCAGACTCTTCAGACATGGTGATAAGAGGATCCAGATAAGGGAATGACAAGGGCAAGTGGAACCAGATGGGGGAGCGGGTAGAGAGGGTAGGCCAGGGGAGAAGAAAGCAGTTGGATATGTGTGTGGGCGATGGGCAAATGGAACCGGGTGGGGATGGGTAATGTCTCCGGGTAATGGAGGGGGGATGGGAATGCAAATGGTGACCAAAGGGAGAGTGATCTGAGGGTGGACTGGTGGGAGTGTGAAAGGAACATTGAGTGCAGCGTAGGTTCACAAGGTTAATTCCCGGGATGGCTGGACTGTCATATGTTGAAAGAATGGAGCGACTGGGCTGTATACACTGGAATTTAGAAGGATGAGAGGGTATCTTATTGAAACATATAAGATTATTAAGGTATTGGACAATCTAGAGGCAGGAAACATGTTCCCGATGTTGGGAGAGTCCAGAACCAGGGGCCACAATTTAAGATTAAGGGGTAGGTCATTTCAGACGTGCAAACCTTTCTTAGCCTGAGGATCATCCTGAGAACACCTGATAAGTGCATAAAGGATCAAATGCAAAATCCATTTTTTATTGATCTCAATTAAGTATTGGTCTAGGAGGAATCCAAGGATTATTTTTGCATAGATCCATAAATTGTTTAACAGGCACTTGTGAGAGCAGTGGAGTCTTGGTGTAATATCTCATTTGAAAAAGTCCCTCCCAGCAGTGCAGCGCTTCCCCTAGTCCTGCACTAACCTGACAGCCTAGATTAGGTCCTCAAGTCCATGGGGTGGATTTGACTCTAACTTCTGACAGAAATTAGGTTGCCTCCATGTAAGTAAGTTATGCATCAAGAGTTGCCCAGCAGACAAAAGTGCTGGAGAAACTCAGCGGGCGAGGCAGCATCTATGGAGCAAAGGATAGAGGCAGCGTTTCTGGCCGAAACCCAGCACTCTAACCTCAGAAGTTAACCTCAGCGAATTATCCTGGGTATGATTAGATTAGCGTATGAGGAGCATTATGGCTCTGAACTTGTACACACTGGAGTTTAGAAGGATGAGGGGAGATCTCTTTGCAACCTACCGAAAAATGAAAGCCCTAGGTAGAGTGAATGTGGAGAGGATGTTTCCTGTAGTGGGAGAATCTAGGACGAGAGGGCACAGCCTCAGAATAGAAAGGAGAGTGGAGTGTAATTTAGAATGGAGATGAGGAGGAATTTTCTTTAGCCAGAGGGTGGTGAATCAGTGGAATTCATTGCCACAGGTGGCTGTGGAGACCAAATCATATATATTTTTATAGCAGAGATTGATAGGTTCTTGATTAATAAGGGTGTCAAAGGTTACAGACAAAAGGCAGAATTGGGTTGAAAGGTAAAATGGATGAGCCATGATCGAACAGCAGAATAGAATTGAAGGACCATGCCTTGTGATCTTATGATCACAATGCCTTGTGATCTTATGATCTTCTGAGAGGTACATTGACTTGCTGAACTGAATGTTAGAATGGTAAATAAAAATGAAGAACAACTGTCATTGAGTGCACAACTGTATAATTCTCTTTGCATATTTAAGCATGTGAAAGATTTGATCCTTTATGCACTTTTAATCAAAAGCAGAACGTATGCATTTTAACCATTGTGAGTACTTTATTTGATGACTGGCTGGCAGCAAGTTTTAATTTGCACATATAAAGTAAAATTATTTTACTGGGTAGCCAGTGAAGATTTTCCCAGCTTGTGGTTACAATAGGGTTGCCATAGCCACACATGGAACGACACAAAGAGATGAACTTTGGTGGTTCAAGCAGTCCTCTCGTGCTAACTCAGTCCACGCAATCAACTAGTAAAATAGCTGTTATCCATAATTTTGGTGGCAGCCGAGAAGGATGGAGAGAGACGCTTTTTAATTTGCTATTATATTCTGTAAATATTTCTATCGCGTTTTAATCTTGGTTTCTTCTATCTCACCCAATATTGATTAGGATCAGCGAAAACCCAGTGTATTTGCACATGGATGCATCATAATGAGCTGATTATGGGGCTTCATTTCATTCAGGGAACTTTCATTTGGCAGCTTTAATACTATTGACGCCAGAATGTCTAGACACTCTAACGCCATCTCCATGTTTATAGTGAGCCATGTTATAGTGAGGAGAATGCACGAAGCCCATGCTCAGTAATGAGCTTCTATTGACTCCATAAAGTACCCAGATTGTTTATAATCACAGCGATAGCAGTTACAGGGTAGATGTAGAAAATGCTCAACTTGATGTGGTATCCACTAGCTTCAAGCAACATTCTCAAACAACAGAGAAATCTCCTTTACCTTACTGTTCACTGGACCGAGGGCATATTTTCCAGGTGAGTATCTAGCCTGTGCCCAGTGTTTTGGGGGTGGTGACATTGTGATGTGTGTTCAGTTCCCAATCAGGAGTTTCAATTTAATAATAAATGAAATCTTGAATTTTTATAAAATGTTAGTTTCAGAGACCATTAAATTAGTGGAATGTCATTAAAATCCATCCAGCCTTCCAACATGCTGTCTTGCTGGTCTTCTTCTGCAGTCTGCAGCCCATTACCCATCCCAAGTCCCGACCCTACTGATGCAATTAACTCTTCCGCTGCAAGGTCCTCCGCTGGGGGTGTGCACACATTCTCGTTGTCCGAGCACGACGTGAGGGCTCTGACACATTGAACACAAGGAAAGCTGTAGGCCCAGATGGTATATCTGGGCGAGTACTTAATTCTTGTGCTACTCAGCTAGCTCCAGTGCTCACCACAATATTCAACCTCTCCCTGGCCAAGTCCGTGGTCCCTACCCGCTTCAAAAGATCCATCATTGTACCTGAACGAAAGAATGCCTCTCCTGCTTGTTTGAATGACTACCGACCGGTGGCCCTCACCTCGGTAGTCATGAAATGCTTCGAGAGGCTGATCAAGAAACACATCTGCGCTTTCCTCCCTCGCAACATGGACCCGCTACAGTTCGCATACCGTCCGAACAGATCCACGGACGATGCGGTCTCCCAGGTTCTGCACACCGCTCTCTCTCACCTTGATGGCCAGAAGGGGGGCTATGTGAGGATGCAGTTCATTGACTTCAGTTCAGCCTTCAATACGATAATCCCCACCAGACTTGCAGAGAAGCTGCTGGAACTGGGGTTTAACACTCCCCTGTGTGCCTGGGTCCTGGACTTTCTCATCGCCAGGCCCCCAGTTTGTCAAGATGGGAAGACATACATCGAACACCCTCACCCTAAACACAGGATCCCCCCAGGGTTGCGTCCTCAGCCCCTTACTGTACTCCCTGTACACACATAACTGTGTGTCCAGGTTCAGCTCCAACTCCATAATCAAGTTTGCCGATGACACTGTGGTGGTGGGCCTGATCTCCGATAACAATGAGAAGGCCTACCGGAAGGAGGTGGCTGATCTGGCACTCTGGTGTCAGCACAACAGCCTCCTCTTGAATGTAATAAAAACTAAGGAGCTGATTGTGGACTTTAGAAGGGCACAACATCCGAGGACATGAACGTCACTGGAGATAAATGGGGCTACTGTGGATAGGGTGAGCTGCTTTAAATATCTGGGAGCCGACCATCAATCCACCCATTCACACTGGTTCTATGTCATTATAAGGTACTTTCTCATTCATTCCCTTCATACTCGGGGCAATTTGCAGAGACCAATTAACTTTCAAACCCACACATCTTTGGGGTGGACGTCGCAGGGAGAATGTGCAAACTCCTCACAGACAGCACCCATGGTCAGGATTGAACCTGGGTCTCTGGCACTGTGAAACTTAAATTCTACCAACTGCACAACTCAGGTTTTCCACAACTGCAGTTTTATTTTGTGTTTGGATTGTGCTTTGATTCTTAACGATCATATAATTTCAGCAACAGTTGGGAGTAGACAATAAATTTGGGCATTGCTGGTTACATCATGGGAACAGATTTATATAATGGGGGAAGACACAAAATACTAGAGTAGCTCATCGGGACAGGCAGCATCTCTGGAGAGAAGGAATGGGTGACGTTTTGGATCGAGACCCTTCTTCGGACTGAGAGTCAGTGAGAATGGACACTGGAGATATGGATGGGTATAAAGAGAATGAAAGGTGTAAAAATGATCGAACAAAGCAGACGATGATCAAGGAAATGTAGAATGGTTCATTGTTGGCTGGGGGAAAAGTCACAACGAGGCATACAATCAGTAAAATTAAACAGGAGGACAGTGAAACTGGTCGGAGAACTAAGGTGCAGGTGGGACAGAGAGAGAGGGAAAGCAAGGTTACTTGAAGTTAGATAAATCCCCATCAGTCTGAAGAAGGGTTTTGGCCCAAAACTTTGCCTATTTCCGTCGCTCCATAGATGCTGCTGCACCCGCTGAGTTTCTCCAGCTTTTTTGTGTACCTTCAATGTTCATACTGCTGGGTTGGAAGCTGCCCATGCAAAATATGAGGTGCTGTTCCTCCAATTTGCATTTGTTCTCAGTCTGACAGTGGAGGAGGTATACCTCTTTTGCTGGAGTGATGGATTTCTGAGGTTCAGTGTGATCTGTAGTTTGGAGGCAGACATGCAATGGTATCAGTGGCCCAAAGCAGTCTCAAGACTGCATGCACCACAATTAGGTGCCTCAGCCATCCCATTTTCTCTATGCAGTGACTAAGACATCCTGATGAAAATTCCAAAATGTGCTTCCTTATATTTAAAAAAAACAAGGACGGTGCAACTGGATGGGGTAGTTGGCGTTGAATATGAGGACCAGCAATGGAACTGCTTGGAACAGCTAGGTTATTGTCTTTACTAATGACATCTGTCGCTGCATGTTAGCAAGGTAGTTTATCAGCCACAGCACCTGAGCTAGGTATGCTTTAGATATCTGTGTCTTTTCATGCATGCATGCTAATTCACCTCTTTTCAGCTGCCTGGCTCGATAACTCCACCTGGCAGCCTCCATAACATTCTCCGTTTAAATTACTTGCTTTAAAATCAATCGTCCAAACATGAAAATGAATGATAAGTCGTGGAATAGCACTGTGTAGCCTTGGTGAATTAATCTGCAGACCTGGATGTATAATCCAGAGGATTGGAGCTCACAATCCCAAGAATGCCAATAGACTGTTAATTTTCTTGTAAATCTTGTCGTGACAAATAAAGGCATTCTTCATTTCTGCAGCATTGAAGGGATTGAGGCTCAGCTTTGACCCAACAGCCCAAGATAAGTAGGGATGAGATGGACATGGCAGCTTTGTCATCAACATTCGGCTCTTAAGAATTCTACTTTGTAAAATTAGTTCCCACACCAGAGTCTCGAGCACAGAAATCGGTGGAACAGGTTCAAAGAACTGTTGTCTTACTCCTGCTTAGGCTTACACCCCAGCGGTATGAACATTGACTTCTCCAATTTCAGGTAGTCCTTGCTTTCTCCCTCCTTCCCCTCCCCTTCCCAGCTCTCCCACAGCCTACTGTCTCCGCCTTTTCCTTTCTACCCCCCACCCCTCACATCAGTCTGAAGAAGTGTCTCGACCGGAAAAGTTGCCTATTCCCTCGCTCCATAGATGCTGCTTCACCCGTTAAGTTTCTCCAGCATTTTTGTCTACCTGCTTAGGCACTGCTCATCACTTTGGGTTTTGGTTTTCATTAAAGGTTTCTTCATCTACAAATGCGTATGGCTCCTAGATTATGAATAGCCCACATTTCGTTAACCTCCTGTGCTATGCCCAGAATGTAATACCAATTTGAGTTGTAGTGTTTTATTTGAGGATCTTCTTGTAACCTATAGCTATATGAGGAGCTTCCTGTAACCAATTTTTTCACTGGCTTGAAGCTCTGGTCCTGGTCTGACCATGCTGGGGTCAGACATTAAAGCTTCTGGTTTCCTCACTTGCTTCTTGCGTGGAAAAGGTGCTTGCACTTCTAGCATCTGAACCTCCACATTCTCCCAACACTCACACACCACCAATACCCTCCATTGGTACCCAACATGCCCACACACCTCCAGTCATACACACCATCACACACCCTCCCCATTGCCCTCCACACCCTCACACACTAGCGACTAGCCAACACACCACCCATCACCCCCACACTCCTCCAACCGTACACATCTTTCCCAATACCCTCACACACCACACAACACCCTTAAAACCACCCAACAAACCAACCTCCAGCCTTACAGACCACCCACATCCTCCCCAATATCCTCACACCCGAACACCAGCCAACACAGTTATTGAACAATTTTTTTTCTTCGGTATTCACCAAGGAGAAGGATATTGAATTATATGAGGTAAGGGAAACAAGTAGAGTAGCTATGGAAACTATGATATTCAAAGAAGAGGAAGTACTGACACTTTTGAGAAATATAAAAGTGGTTAAGTCTCCAGGTCCGGACAGGATATTCCCTAGGACATTGAGGGAAGTTAGTGTAGAAATAGCAGGGGCTATGACAGAAATATTTCAAATGTCATTAGAAACGGGAATAGTGCCGGAGGATTGGCGTACTGCGCATGATGTTCCATTGTTTAAAAAGGGTTCTAAGAGTAAACCTAGCAATTATAGACCTGTTAGTTTGACATCAGTGGTGGGCAAATTAATGGAAAGGATACTTAGAGATAATATATGTAAGCATCTGGATAAAAAGGGTCTGATTAGGAACAGTCAAAATGAATTTGTGCCTGGAAGGTCATGTTTGACTAATCTTCTTGAATTTTCTGAAGAGGTTACTTGGGAAATTGATGAGGGTAAAGCAGTGGATGTTGTGTGTATGGACTTCAGTAAGGCCTTTGACAAGGTTCCTCATGGAAGGTTGGTTAAGAAGGTTCAATTGTTGGGTATTAATGGTGGAGTAGCAAGATGGATTCAACAGTGGCTGAATGGGAGATGCCAGAGAGTAATGGTGGATGGCTGTTTGTCAGGTTGGAGGCCAGTGACTAGTGGGGTGCCACAGGGATCTGTGTTGTGTCCACTGTTTGTCATGTACATCAATGATCTGGATGATGGTGTGGTAAATTGGATTAGTAAGTATGCAGATGATACTAAGATAGGTGGAGTTGTGGATAATGAAGTAGATTTTCAAAGTCTACAGAGAGATTTATGCCAGTTGGAAGAGTGGGCTGAAAGATGGCAGATGGAGTTTAATGCTAATGTGTGAGGTGCTACATCTTGGCAGGACAAACCAAAATAGGACGTACATGGTAAATGGTAGGGAATTGAAGAATGCAGTTGAACAGAGGGATCTGGGAATAACTGTGCACAGTTCTCTGAAGGTGGAATCTCATGTAGATAGGGTGGTAAAGAAAGCTTTTGGTGTGCTGGCCTTTATAAATCAGAGCATTGAGTATAGAAGTTGGGATGTAATGTTAAAATTGTACAAGGCATTGGTGAGGCCAATTCTGGAGTATGGTGTACAATTTTGGTCGCCTAATTATAGGAAGGATGTCAACAAAATAGAGAGAGTACAGAGGAGATTTACTAGAATGTTGCCTAGGTTTCAGCAACTAAGTTACAGAGAAAGGTTGAACAAGTTAGGTCTTTATCCTTTGGAGCGCAGAAGGTTAAGGGGGGAGTTGATAGAGGTCTTTAAAATGATGAGAGGGATAGACAGAGTTGACGTGGATAAGCTTTTCCCACTGAGAGTAGGGAAGATTCAAACAAGAGAACATGACTTGAGAATTAAGGGACAGAAGTTTAGGGGTAACATGAGGAGGAACTTCTTTACTCAGAGAGTGGTAGCTGTGTGGAATGAGCTTCCAGTGAAGGTGGTGGAGGCAGGTTCGATTTTATCATTTAAAAATAAATTGGATAGTTATATGGACGGGAAAGGAATGGAGGGTTATGGTCTGAGTGCAGGTAGATGGGACTAGGGGAGAATACGTGTTCGGCACGGACTAGAAGGGCCGAGAAGGCCTGTTTCCGTGCTGTAATTGTTATATGGTTATATGGTTAACACCTCCACTCACCTTCACTTCTACACATCCTCCCCAATAACCTCCCCCCCTCACAAACCACCCATCACTCCCACACACCATCCAACACCCCACACACCTCCAACCCTACACATCACCCCACACCCTCTCCAATACCCTCACACACAAGCCAACACCCCCACACACTTCCAACTCTACACATCACCCCACACCCGTCCACACCCGTCCACACCCTCCCACACACCACCCGACACACTTTCAACCCCCAACCCCCTCGCTGGGTCCTCACTCACCTCCAACTACTCCTATTGACTCTCAGCTACCCTGAAG
Organism: Amblyraja radiata; assembly: GCF_010909765.2. Taxonomy (NCBI): domain Eukaryota; kingdom Metazoa; phylum Chordata; class Chondrichthyes; order Rajiformes; family Rajidae; genus Amblyraja; species Amblyraja radiata. The sequence continues at coordinate 15,184,406 of NC_045984.1, forward strand.
TTCCTTTTGCAGAACGAATGAGTTGGAACCTTACCTGGAACCAGGCCCAACCCAGAGTCCCTCAATCCATGGGATATCTCTTCATGGATAGGTGTTTGAAACTTGCAGGGTGCCGCGATCCCACAACTGGCCACTTCGGCCAACCGTCGTCGCGATTTCACTTGGAGGTTAATATTCTTAGTTATATCTCCCCATGCAAGTTTTGTCTTCCTTAGACCTGTAGTTATGGATAGATCTTTATTGCATTGGGAATAAAGGAGTAACGTTTCAATTGTGCTCTAAATCACACCTTGGAATTTAGCTGTTGCTGACAATGTTCTTGCTTCTTCATTGCACATCAGTGAATATCAATTCCTGTGATTTTAATTGGCCAGTTGTAACCAACTGAGCCGTCAAGACCAGCCACCCATGGAGGGTCAGGCCTGGAGCACACACAGCTCGGTATACGGTGCTAATAGATGTAGCTCTGGTTATAATTAGGCAGGGGGAGTTGTGCTAACTCGGAAGAGAGAGATGATCACAGGATTACAAGGTACAGCTGAGCCATGTCCTCCTGTATCAAACAGAGCTCCCTTGTGAGGTCAGGCTCAGTTCATTCAGCAAGAAGCCAAGTTGAGCCCATTGCTGGCGTTTAGCACCACTAATTCAGGGGCGGCACGGTGGTGGAGTTGCTGCCTTATAGTGCCAGGTTCAATCCTGACCAAGGATGCTGTCTGCACAGAGTTTGTACGTTCTCCCCATGACCTGCGTGGGTTTTCTCCGGGATCGCCTCCCACACTCCAAAGATGCACAGGTTTGTAGGTTAATTGGCCTGGCATAATTGTAAATTGTCCCCAGTGTGTGTAGGATAGTGTAAGTGTGTGGGGATCGCTGGTCGGTGCGGACTCGGTGGGCCGAAGGGCTTGTTTTCACGCTGTATCCCTGAACTAAATAAACTAAAATTCACAGAGCGTGGTCATAGAGAGAGAGTGATACAGCACAGAAACAGGCCCTTCGACCCACCAAATCCGCACTGACCATTTACACTGATCCTACATTTATCCCACTGTTTATCCTCATCGACATCCACTCAGATTCCTACACTCACACACACAGGGGCCAATTTATCGACCAACCCGCATGTTTTGGCATATGGTAGGAAATTCACACGGTTACAGAGAGAACATGCAAACTCCACACAATCAGTGGCAGACATCAATATTTAACTCAAGTCTCTGACGCTGTGAGAGAACAGTTCAAGCCTGTTAGTTTAGTTTAGTTTAGAGATACAGCGCGGAAACAGGCCCTTCAGCCCCCGCACCGACCAGCGACCCCCGAACATTAACATTAACCTACACACGCTAGGGATAATTTAAATTTATACCAAGCCAATTAGCCTACAAACCTGTTTAAGAAGGAACTGCAGATGCTGGAAAATCGAAGGTACACAAAAATGCTGGAGAAACTCAACATGTGCAGCAGCATCTATGGAGCGAAGGAAATAGGTAACGTTTCGGGTCCTGTATGTCTTTGGAGTGTGGAAGGAAACCAAAGATCTTGGAGAAAACCCACGCATGTCACGGTGAGAACGTATAAACTCCGTACAGACAGCACCCGTAGTCAGGATCAAACCCGGGTCTCTGACGCTGTAAGACAGCAACACTACCACTATGCCACCGTGCCGCCCATTCTTGTATTGTTCACTTTACTGTAGCAATGATTCCCAGCAAGTGATCGGGAGAGCAAACCCCAGTTTACACTTTTCCCTGTGTGTCTCAGAATGCCGTGAACGGTAACTCCTCTACACCTGTCTGACGCCAGGTACTAACTTAAAATGGACTTGGTTCATGTGTGTAAGCATCAGAACACGCAAAGGTTTAACTGGAGTGTTCATAGAGTGTGAGCTGTGGTGCAGCCTTGGCAATGAAAGAAAAGGTTTCCGATCAATCCACACCTAGATCATCTGCATCGAACTCACATCCCCATCTCGTTCAGGGGAAATGCAGTTCAAACAGCTATGCTAATTTGGGAGCTCATTACAGAGAACTGCTCAGCCTGTGAAATATTATTTATGATTGTTAACAGGCTTAGGGCTTCCTGGCGATTAAGTAGTCATGGAATCTAACTACCATCCCTCCCAATGCCTGTGCACTCGTGATTTCATTTCCCCTCCTCTCAATGCAGTGAACCCCTTTGGATCCTTATTCGTCTTCCAGAAATAACAGCAAATTGGTCCTGTGGGCGTTCAGGGGTTTGCAAGTGAGTTTTACCAGCAGGGATGGAAACGGATTATAAAAATGAAGCTGCAAGTAAAAGGTGATGGAAAATATACACTTTGTTGTAGTATCTTCTCGTTGAAAAAGGCCTCCTTAAATATCAAAGATAGACACAAAAAGCTGTAGTGGAAAAAAGGAATAGGTGACATTTCGGGTCAAGCCCATTTTGTCTCGAACCAAAACGTCACCTATTCCTCTTCTCAATAATTGTTACCTGACCCACTGTTACTTCAGCTTTTTGTGTCCATTTTCGGTGTAAATCAGCATCTGCACTTCCTTCCTACACGCGCCTTAAATATCAGTCTGAAGAAGGGTCCCGACCTGAAACGTCACCTATCCAGATAATTCAGGAATGCTGCCTGACCCGCTGAGTTACTCCAGCACTTTGTGTGTTTCCTTGGTAAACCAGCATCTGTAGTTCCTTGTTTCTACTCCTTAATTATCTGTTCTCTGAAAGTGATTCATCTGGTTATTTTGACGCAGTGCTATGGTGGCTGAGTGGTGAGGTTTGGCCTTGAAGAACCAAATACCTAGAGAAAGTCAACCTGACAGATCTCTCTGAGGTTTACAGTTCGGGCTTTACTGAATCCGTAATCATTTATGGATTCCTGTCACACTATATTATGTTTGTAGCCTGTTGCTGTGCGGGTTACATCCAATGCATATGTGGCTGAATGTTGCATGATTGCATGAGTGGGAAATAACTCGCCTGCAGTGTCTGAAGAAGATTTTTTCCCTAATTGATGGCGTAAAAACTAATTTATTTCCTGTGCTCAAGGCTGGCTCGTCTCATGGATCCACACAGAGAATCGTCTCGACTTGCACTTATTGAGTCAGAGTCATCGAGTAATAGCACAGGCCCTTCAGCCCATCTTATTCATGCTGACTGTTGCTCCTATACTAATTGCATTCAGCAGTATTAGGTCCACAGCTATCTGTCTTGGTGATTCAAATGTTTGCACCCGAAATTCTTAATTTTGTAGGACTATCTGATACTACCATCTCATGAATACCAAATGCAATAATGTGAGGCTTTTCTCTTTGTGAAAACCTGATTACGTGCTTTATGTGGCAGACTTAGTGGAATGAACCTCTTCCTCATATGTTCATGAGTTATAGGAGCAGAATTTGGCTAGTGTGATATTTTAGTTAAGAGGTACAGCATGGAAACAGGCCCTTTGGCCCATCCAGTCCACGCACTAATGCTACACGCACTAGGGACAATTTACATTTATACCTACATTAACCTACAAACCTGTACGTCTTTGGAGTGTGGGAGGAAAACGAAGGTCTCGGAAAAACCCATGCAGGTCACGGGGAGAACGTATAAACTACGTACAGACAACACCCGTAGTCGGGATCGAAACTGGGTCTCTGGCGCTGCAAGCTCTGAAAGGCAACAAATCTACCGCTGCGCCACCATGCCGCCATTTGACCCATCAAGTATACTCCGCCATTCAATCATGGCTGATCTATCATTCCCTCTTAACCCCATTCTCCTGCCTTCTCCCCTTAATCCCTTGGTTTGGGTCTCCAGACTTTGTCTCTGTGCCAGGCACAGCTGGTAGTTAGACATGGGGGTGTACTTATTTAATTCTTATGCCATTGACTGCACTGGAAAGTGCATCTATGTGGCCTCGGGGCAATAGTGAGATTGGAATAGGTTGTGAGGGGCTCACTGTCCCCATTCAACACTTACACTGAGGCTTTCCAATAAGCAGTGACCAATTATAACTTAAGAAAATACAACGCACTGGAGTAAGTCAGTTCGTCAGGTAGCAGTTGCAGAGGGAATGGATAGATGACATTTTGGGTCAAACCCTTCTGCAGAAGATCCTTCTTCAAAAGTTTGAGGAAGGATCCCGACCTGAAATGTTACCCAACCTTTCCCTCCACTGATGCTGCCTTACCCGCTGAGTTACTCTAGCACTTTGTGTTTTACTCAAGATTCCAGCATCTGCGATTCCTTGTGTCTCCATAAGTTTGGAGAAGATAGCTTATGGCCTGGAAACCTTCTGTAAATAGTCAGAAGAGCCTAAAATCAGCGGCTCCCCAAAACTGGACCTGAGATGGTAACGTTGAATTCCTTTGTATTTGTTGATTGCAAAATAGGCAGAAAGGCAATCTTGCACTGTCAGCTGATTGTCATGGTTTCAATATTCACCCATGTCTAATCATATTATTCCTTGTGAGGACAAAGCAAGAGGAGGGCTGTGTGGTGAAGAGATAGCTCCGGTTAAAGGAAAAGTGCACCGCGTGAAGGGAAGGTGCTTGTAGGCTAGGGTCAACCTGACCTGGGTAGCAGCAAAGAATGGCGTTGAGTGAGATAGGTCCCCACTGGCCTGGAAGCTTGGGAGAGGAGATGTATCTTTCCACAGGGGGCCGGCTGTGCCTATTCAACACATGTTCAGAGGGAGCGGGTGGCCACCACGTTCAAGGTCAGGAGGATTCCTTAGATTTGGTGCTACAACAATTCAGTGTCCACACAGGCATGATCAATGTCGCTGAATGATGCTTCAGATGATGTTCCCTACCTTTGGCTTTGGACGCACTTCAGTGCAAGACATTCCCTCTCCACCACCACTTCAGTTCATGAGGGCTCATGTCCAACATTCAAATGCTGCGCCTGCTACTATCTTCATGCCCATATCTCACGGCTTGTACACGTTACCAACACAAATAACTCAACAGAATGGAGACCATTTGGTCTGTCGATTCCAATACAATTCATGTAAAGGCAATCTATCTAGAGACATTCCCCTGCCTTATCCCCACAGCCCTGCAAGTTCTGTTCTCTTAATAGAAGATAACAAAAAGCATGATATTGTATGTAGCTCTGGCTGAATCTTGTAAGGAACGATTGTTTTCATAATCACCTTTATAGATCTGAGCCTGCTCTAAAGTTGCAAATAGCAGACCTACAATTCGGAGATTAGAAGTAAATAAATGGGAGCTCAAAATACCAATATTTTTGCTGATTATCTTTGTGTGAAAGGACTGATGATAAAGTCGCCAACTCTAGCAGTGTACAGCATTGCAATAGCATTTTGTAGTTTGGCTAAATATTATAGATTCCAGTGAATCAAGAATTGAAGATGCAGAATTGTTTTCTCTGGAACGGCAGAGGCTGTGAGGAGACCTGAAGGAAATCTTTTTCCCGGATGGAAAAGTCAAATACTAGAGGGCATAATTTTAGGATGATGGGGCAAAGTATAAAGGGGACATACAGGGCAAGGTTTTTTTACACAGTGGGTGGTGAGTGTCTGGAACCTGCTGCCTGGAGTGGTGGTTGAAACAGATACATTAGTGGCATTTAAAATATTATTGGATTGACATATAGATATGCAGGGAATGGAGGGATATGGGTTATGTGCAAGTGGATAAGTGATGGTCTTTGCATCACTTTTGGCATAGACATTGTGGGCCAAAGGGCCTTTTCTTGTGCGATTCTCTTCTATATTCTAAGAAGCTCTAAAGCCCTGCACAAATGTAGCAGAACCTGCCTCCACTGCCTCATTAATTGTGACCTACTCGACATATTTGTGCTGTTGCTGATGCTGTATATTTCATTGACGTTGCTTGAATATACGATGCAATAGAGGTTGTGCTTACAAAGCGTACAGTATGAAACCAAATCACTGGGTCCATGTTCTCATTGAATTCTGCATGTATATTGTAATTAGTTATAGCTCTTCGCCATCCTTCCCAATTTCCTACTGTTTGCAAATTTAGAATTTTTTAAATTCTGAAATGGACTTGCTAGTTAAAAGTTTGTTTCATTAATAACCGTGAATCCAGCTCTGATCCCAGTAAAGCTCCCTTTCCACCCACTACCAGTCTCTTTGTTTAGTTTTAGTTTAGTGCAGAAACAGGGCTTTCGGCCCACTGAGTCCACATCGACCAACGACCCCCGCACACTAACGCTATACTGCACACACGAGGAACAATTTACAATGACACAAAAGCCAATTAACCCACAAATCTGTACGTCTTTAGAGTGTGGGAGGAAACTGGAGATCCCTGACACAGGTCACGGGGAGAACGTACAAACTCCATACTGACAAGCACCCGTAGTCAGTTTTGAAACCGGGTCTCTGGTGCTGTAAGGCAGCAACTCTGATGCTGTGCCACCGTGCTGTCTTCAGATTCCCATTATCCATTATTCCATTATGATAATTTATTTAATTTTGTTTGCAAATGTAGGTATATTACATATATTGCATTGCCCTTGTCTTCTCTCTGTTTCTTTATTTAGTTTAGTGGGGGTAGTCAATAAGACTTTCCGTTTTGAATTCCACCTTAGTTTTTCAACATTATATTCCGGCTTTTAGAATTTCCCTCCATTCTTCTTCCATGAGGCTTGTCAGCTGCCAATGTTAAGCAGAACTATTAATAGTTATACCAATTTTTTTCTGGCACAACTCCGCTTGTTAACAAATCATTAGATATGTTAAAAATATGCTTCAGCAATATCTCCCCAAAAGCAATCGTATTATTCCGATGCAACCAACCTTGAACAGAATTTCAAGAGTTCAAGTGTGTTTATTTGTCACATGCTCCAGAAATGAACCAGAACAATGCCATTCTTCAGCCTTACCGCATTATCCACTCTGAATTTGATTAGTTTATCTTCTATTTCCCTTTAATTTGGATGTAGTTATATAATTTCCAATCTGATATTGTTTTGCCATCAACTTGACCTATTATCCCTGGTACATATCAAAGCAAAATTGTTATTTAATATTTCTTTGTTATTGTAATCACACTGACATTTTGTCCTGTCCAATCCCAGGTAATTCTATTCCAGTGTTTGTTTGGCTGTAGAATAATTTACTATTTTGCCTTTTGTATTTTTTAATAATTTAACTCCAGTGTTCCTTTCTGCCTTTATTTTTTATGTTTCCTAAACCTTTGTTGTCTTTGACGTAATGTCTGTCTCTTTCCTTCGGCTTGTATTTGTCCTTTTTAAAACATCATAATTCATCCATGATGTTCAATTACTCTCAACTTTGTTCTTGACAACAGAATTTACTTTTATTGAACTCTCTTGAACACGTATTAAAGTTATCTTCCGCAGTGTTTGCAAGTACGAAAGTCAAGAGACTACAGATACTGGAGATCTGGTACCACAACACTCAGCAGGGAAGCAGAGTGCTGTAGAGGCAGAGCCGCTCGCTGCCTCACACCTTGAGAGATACAGGTTCAAATCTTATCTCTGGTGCAGTCAGAGTGGAGTTTGCCCATTCTACCTGTGGCCATGTAGGTTTCTATATGTGGATCTAAAATACAAGAAGGCCATTTGGCCCATCATGCTCATAAGTGATAGGAGCAGAATTAGGCCATTTGAGCCATCAAGTCTACTCTGCCATTCAATCATGGCTGATCAATCTTCCCCTCTCAACCCAATTCTCCTGCCTTCTCCCCACAACCACTGACACCCATACCAATCAAGAATTATCTTTCTCTGTCTTAACAATATCCATTGGCATGGCCTCCACGGTCTTCTGTGGCGATGGATTCCACAGATTAAGCACCCTCTGACTAAAGAAATTCCTCCTCATCTCCTTCCGAAAATAACGTCCTTTAATTCTGAGGCTATAGAGCATAAGTAGAACAGTACAGCACAGGATCAGGCCCTTAGGCCCACAATGTCTGCCGAAAATGATGCCATGTTAAACTAATCTACCCTGCCTGCCCGCCCATTGTAAAATTACAGATCCAGCCCACATTCCAAAATTTTCTGACCAGGATTGGGCTGGAAGGACACGTTTTTCCAATTTAGAGACTGGAGATGCAGCAGTCAACAACTCGGCAAAACTGGGCCCCGATCACATTGACATTTAGTTGGCTATTCTGTGGAGAACAGCCGGCTAGTTGCAGTATGCAGGTCATCACTATCTGGACTCTCACATGTACGCACCAGTATGTGGAAGTACAGAGTGTGCTAAGGTCAGATGTGGCAGCTTCAGAATATTTTCTAAATATTGAATTGATATTAATGTTTAATCTGGTTTTGAATGAAGTTATTCTTTTTAGGTTTTTTTAATAGATATTTTTAAAACTCTCTTTAAATGTCCCCAATCATCAGAGACATTTATTGTATGTAGAAGAGACAACCTGAAAGCACAAGCTGAGAGAAGGCCACAGAGGAGCCTGTGGGCAGAAGGTAAACCAGATTAGTAGTCCAGTACGGTGAAGTGTTGCATAAACTGAGGCTTTATCATGTGGTTGTGAAGGTTCCATGACGCTGCTCCAAATGCATGATAGATTATTGGAATCCTGACCCAAATCCCACCTTTTACCAACAATTACCAAAAGCGAGTGATGTGTGAGTATGGTCTTCTTGTGAACCCTCAATCCCTTGTGTTGCATAAGGTGCAGCAGTCAAATTAACTGAATTATAGAGTTATACAGCATGGGAAAGGACCCTTCAACCCAACTCCTCCATGCTAAGCAAAGCATCCATGTACGCTTGTACCATTTGCTCGTGCTTGGCCTATAATAATGAATATTGGCAGAATTCCCATCTCAAAGGCTGGCTGAGTTCAGCAACAGTGCTGCAAACTTGTCCAGTTGGCTGAGTTGCTCTGCCCAGTCTCACTGCCACCTAGATGAACCAAGGTGAAGTTCAATGGCCACTGTCCAGGCCACCACCAGGGCATCTGAAAGATATCTCATTCCATGATACCGACCTTTGGTTTGTAACTTCCTGAAGCATGTAAGAGGAAGCAGGTTGCACTTTGGTCTGTTGTTTATACAGATGGATACAGTGTGACGATTCATAGTCTCAACGTGGTGGAATGGGCTAAGATATGGCAGATGGAATTTGGTCGCAGTCAGTGCTATGTGATGCACTTGTTTAAAACAAAACATTAACACTATTGACTGAGGGAAATAGATAATGCATTAGAAAAGCAAAGGGATTTTTGAGGATTGGAAGGGTTGGGGGGAGGGGCACTAGTTCACAGGGATTTAAATGCATCATCTCTGTTGAAAAATGACAAAAAGAAATTTCTAATGTAGGTTTTCAGTCTCAAAACATAGACAAACATCATAGAAGAAGGACAAGAGAATGCTTGCTGGTCTATACAGTCATAGTGGGGGGAGCATCATATCTAGTCATGAACTGCTCATCTCCAACCCCTCTCCCCACCTCTCTGCTCTGCTGTATAATCGCGCAAGAAACCGATAAAATCGAGGGTGCACAAGATGGAGAAAAGGCTCCAAAAATGTCCTCCTTGACTTCCTCAGCCTATCTAAAATATGCCAGGGGATTACATGGTACAGGTGCTCTCTTTAAAGACATTTTAAGCTGATGTGATATCTGCCTTGGTCTATTTCCCACTTGAAGGTGTAGGAAGGTTCACCACACCAGATGGTGACCCATTTTGGACACTCTCTACCCCACCGGATAATAAACCATCAATATCATTGAATTTGTCTCAAGTAAGGGAATCACTGGTTTGCGTTACAGTTGATGATCAGCAGAAGGACATGAAGAATAACAAGAAACGCAGAAACTATGATCACGGAGACATATATCGCAGTGGATGTGGACCAGAGGGCCTGTGGTGGCTGTGGGTATATTTGTGCTGAAGTTGGGTGCATTTCCAGCAGCAGCTCTGTGATATAAGGCCTGTGTACAAACTTTTCAATTAATTCAGGAAACCGCACTGGTTGCTTGGTTTACAGTGCATTCAATCTCATTGATATAATGGGCTGAATTGAATTGATCCAGACTTCCAATTAAGTCATATCATCTAAAGTTTACTTAAGTGGCTATTTATTTTCTGAGCCAATTTCTTGTTCCTTGTTCGAATTGAATTAGCATTGCAGGTAACTTTGCAAGACTTCTCCTTTAATAAGATTAGTACCTGACTAAATTAATGATGATTCAAAAGGACTCCATTACTGCACAGTGGCCCCAGGGCACAGTCAGACTTCAGCTGATTTACTCAGCTCTTTTGTATCTATTGAGGCTCTCCTTTCATTTCTAAATGCACAAGGTTGGTCCCTTCAATATAACCTGCTTCAAATACTGACACCTTGTGGTTCAGTCTGAAGCATCAGTCTTGCTCTCAGTCTGAAGAAGGAGCTCGACTCGAAACGTCACCTATTCTTTTCCTCCAGAGATGCTGCCTGACCCTCTGAATTACTCCAGCATTATGTACACAAATGTAAACCAGCATCTGCAGCACCTTTCTACACATTTGGACCACTCCACTGCAAAATGTCCTCAATATATGACAAAGTTCTCCTCTCCCTTTCAATCTCAAGAAGGCTCTCAACCCAAAGCATCAGCTGTTTTGTTTCTCCAGAGATGCTGCCAGACTGCTAAGTTACTCCAGAATTTTGTGTCTATCCTTGTGTTTCAAAATCACTTTCCCGTACAGGAAATGGTAACAAATCCTCCTGGTCTTACACATGTTATTGTGCTGCTACACTTACTGCATCACCATAATTTGAAATCTTCCTTTGCTTCTTGCTCCTAGACCTCTGAGATGCACAAGATCAATGTTTTGGCATAACTGAATACCAGCAATGCCACTAGAGTGAGTTTAAGATCATGTCCAACAGTGTCAAGCGTCCTCTCATCCTCACTGTCCATACGTGAGAAAACAGAAGCATTATCCTTGACCAATATTCCCAATACTGCATTTTCAATAGGGTCTGGAAGGAGGCAATGGTGCTGGAGATGGTAGTGGAGATCAGAGATGAATACAATAGCAATTGCAACTCAGAGGATATTGGGCGTTCAGCCTTTCAACTGTAATTTACTTTCCTCTCAACCTATTCCTTTGCCTTTTTGCCAAACCTTTCTTCATTTTGCATGGACACAGCATATCAGGAAGGAATTGGAGCTCCTTCAAAGCCCATCTCACGGAGCACATGCAGGAATTGGACTGGGGTTGCTTCATCTGCGTGACCCACGCACCACGGTGTCTTTTTTCAGGTGGAGCCGTAAGAATGAATGAATGAATGATACTTTATGTGAAAAGCCGCAGTGATGTTCTTTGTTTTGCATATGCAAGGTATGCAAAGAGTCGCCACACAAAGGGCGCCGACAAAGAATGCTTCTCCATGGTTGATGGTAACATGGGCATGGAGGGGGTTGCTGTGGGTTGGTGGGAGGGGGGGGGGGACAGAAATGCTACTGTCTTGTGCATTGTTTGTGGACGGATTATCTATTGAAACAAGTCTATCAGTCTGTCCAAGTGTGGAATTCTCTGCCACAGAAGGCAGTGGAGGCCAATTAACTGGATGTTTTCAAGAGAGCGTTAGATTTAGTTCTTAGGAATCAAGGGATATGGGGGAAAAGCAGGAATGGGGTACTGATTTTGGATGATCAGCTATGATCATATTGAATGACGGTGCTGGCACGAAGGGCCGAATGGCCTACTCCTGCACCTATTTTCTATGTTTCTATATTTTTTCTATGTCAGCAATGGATTGGACTCTGAACTATGAGGTTGAATAGGTGGCCGGGAGCCATGAAAAGTCATGGTTTTGCCTGAACCTGAGAACCAGGACGAAAATCCTGCAAAAAGAATCATGGTCATATGGCAGGAACAGCTGGAACAACAAGATTCTTCTTAACACTGGGCTCTTTGTGAAAGAAAATACATCTGAAGCCATTCTTTCCACAGTCACAGAATCATGATGAGTTACATCATGTCCATACTGACCATAAACTACACATTTACACTAGTCTCATATAAATCCCATTTTTTAATTCTATTTGCATTCTCATCAACTTTCCCTGATTCCACCACTCACCTACACATTAAGGGCAATTTGCTTTGATTGATTAACCTACCAGCCTGAATATCTTTGGGCTGCAGCAAGTGAGAAGTTCATTTGTTCCGATTCATATAGGTTTAGGTTTATTATTGTCACAAAAGTACAGTGAAATGCTTTGTTTTGCATTCTATCCAAAAAGATCAGATGATACTATACAGAAATACAATCAAATCAAACTATAATAGGTAGAACACAGGGGAAGATACAGAGTGCAGAATAGTTTTGTTTCGAGATACAGCATGAAAACAAGTCCGAGACCGCACAGACCAGCGATTCCCGCACACTTACACTATCCACATTTTCATTCAGAAAGGGGTTGGACAGGCTAGATGCAGGAAGATTGTTCCCGATGTTGGGGAAGTCCAGGACAAGGGGTCACAGCTTAAGGATAGAGGGGAAATCCTTTAGGAACGAGATGAGAAAAACATTTTTCACACAGAGAGTGGTGAATCTCTGGAACTCGCTGCCACAGAAGGTAGTTGAGGCCAGTTCATTGGCTATATTTAAGAGGGAGTTAGATGTGGCCCTTGTGGCTAAAGGGATCAGGGGGTATGGAGAGAAGGCAGGTACGGGATACTGAGTTGGATGATCAGGCATGATCATATTGAATGACGGTGCAGGCTCGAAGGGCCGAATGGCCTACTCCTGCGCCCATTTTCTATGTTTCTATGTTTCTAAGAAAGGGAAAGAGAACTATAAATAAGAGTTCAGAGTTATTTCCAGATTTTCCAAGTGCTTATTTATCCTGTTCATCGGAACCCAGATCCAAGATGGCGCCCAACCCAAGCGATTCTTTATGTGCTGGTCAGAAGTGGATCTGCAATCAAGCATTATAATTGCTCCACTCTTTTAAACGTCTACCCCTACAGCAATGCTCTAGGGACAATTTACATTTATACCAAGCCAATTAACCTACAAACCTGTACGTCTTTGGAGTGTGGGAGGAAACTGAAGATCTCAGAGGAAACCCACGCAGGTCACGGGGAGAACATACAAACTCTGTACAGACAGCACCCATAGTCAGGATTGAACCTAGTCTCTGGCTCTGTAAGGCAATAGCTATACCACTACTCCACTGTGCTGCTCTAAATATATAGAATATATTAGTTTTGTTTATTGTCACGTGTAACAAGGTACAGTGAAAAGCTTTTGTTGCGTGTTAACCAGTCAATGGAAAGACAATACATGATTACAGTTGAGCCATTCAGAGTGTACAGATACATGATAAAGGAAATATTAAGACGGGTGGATTAAAATGTGGATTAGGAATATGATGGACATAGCACGCCTTGAAGAAATGAGACTCCGACTAATAGATAAATATGACCAATTCTTAAGGAGTTGGTCTCCTTCCATCGATCGACTTTTTGGAATCATGTGAAGCAGCGGTACCATAAAGATTGCTGATTTCAGTTCATGCCGCGGATAGATCTACATCTCCGAATAAAGATTTGAAAATTTCTCTTTTAAGGGGCCTTCTCTCCTATTTCTACTTTCCACTTTTTCTTTTTTTTATATACACACTTCACGTTTTTCTATTCTCTACTATCTATTTTTCCTCTTTTTCCCCTTTCTATTGTTTTATTTTTCTTGTCTTGCTTACTTCCTTCTCAAAACATAAAACTAGAGGTTGTACATAGAATGGATTACGGTATGACATAGTTGGCACCTAAAATTAGGTTCCACTGTACTGTTTTGTACTGTATTAACTTCTAATAAAATAAACAAAACAAAAAAAAAGAAGGGTATAGTTAAAGTAAGACATTTTGCTGTTGGGGTCGAGGTTTAAAAGATTGGAGCGATTATAGATTATAATGCATGATTGCAGATCCTCTTCTGTGACTAACACACCAAGAATCGCCTGGTTTGGGCGCCATCTTGGATCTCGGTTCCGATGAACGTGACAAATAAGCACTTGGATATTCTGGAAATAACTGAACTCTCACTTATTGTTCTTTTTTTCTCCTTTATAAATGCCAATAGCTCAGCCGTGTGTGTGCTTGTGAGTGTGTGTACATAGTTGAAGGATATGAGCGAATTGGGTAAGTAGTTCAATGTGATTATGCACATTTCCATTTGGACTTCAGTTGTGCCATTCCCTTTGGAAATTGAACTCAGCACAAGGAACAGTGGTGAATAAAAGGGAGCCAGATGGAGAGGTGGACCTTCAACTCTTGTGCTGCTTCTTCTGCTAATGAGCTGCTGATAAAGGCCATCCGTCTTAGTACTTAGTTCAGAGAATCCTTGCCCAGAGTTGGGCAGGCATCAAACTGAGATTTATGTAACCAAACTTCGTTAAAAAAATTGCAAGGAAGAACTCGTCTTGTTTCCCTTCCAAACACAGGTTCCAGTGATGAAGCTGCTCTCTTCAAAGCCTCTTAAGCAGGCAAGATATACTCTATCAGTTTAAACTCAGGACCATTTCTATAGGAGGCAGAGAATGAAGGGCAGTCTAGTCAATTGGACCGTGAGCATTGATATTTCCATCAAGATGAGCAGACAATCTTCCTCCACCTACTGATTGTATCCATGGTTAAATCATGCCATTTATCACCAGACAGTTGAACGATTTCCTCGGCTCGAATGGTTAATAAAGGAAGTTGCCTGTAAGGGTTACACATCAGCTGTCACACTTATTTGATTGTCTCAGTGTGAATGATGAGCAAGGCAGAATTGCAGAGGAAGGACATTTGTGAACGCAGGTGACCTGACAACAAGACCAATGACAGCACTTCCGATTGACATCAGATTTCAAATCAAACGAGCAATCAGTGGCTCTGTGTCCTATGGACCAAATGTACGTCCACTGGGTGAAAAGGCAGATTCCAGGCCCTGCACAGGACTTATATATACTTTGTAATAGTGCTATAGGCATTGAACTGAATTAGCTATTTAGTCAACCATGAACCATGCCTTTAGCTGGTGGTTCAGACTTGAATTGGAACTCCTGCAGCATAAACATCCATGTTAGATTTCTTGGATTGTTAAATTAGCTGCTCTCGGTTTAATTGTGATGTTCACCAAGCCTGATGAAAAGAAAGGCTTTAATTTATACATGAAACACATTTTCATTTATACATGTTACATGAGATCGGCATGCTGGCGCAGAGGTAGAGTTGCTGCTTTACAGCGCCAGAGACCCGGGTTCGATCCTGACTACAGGTGCTGACTGCACAGAGTTTGGACATTCTCCTCGTGACCACGTGGGTTTTCACCAAGATGTTTGGTTTCCTCCCACACTCCAAAGGCTCACAGGTTTTTTAGATTAATTGGCTTGGTATAAATGTAAATTGTCCCCAGTGTGTGTAGATAGTGTTAGTGTGCGGGAATCGCTGGTTAGCGCGGACACGGTGGGCCAAAGGGCCCGTTTCAGCTATATCTCTAAACTAAACTAAACTAATCTCACCTCAGGGTTTCTGTAAAATACCACAAAACCATTAAGAATGTTCTGAGATAACGTCATTGTGGCTATTCCAGAGGCACTACAACATATTTGTACCCGACAAAATCTCACCAACACCAGTGACCAATATTCTATTTTATCTCCAGTAATATTATTTGGACATTATTATTGAACACAGCTTGATTAGCATGTGCAGGATGAGCCGAAGACTCAGTTCAGTTTTAGTTTTGTTTGGAGATCCAGAGTGGAAACAGAGCCTTTGGCTCACCAAGTCCATGCCATCCATTGATCACCCGTTCTCACTAGTTCTACAGTATGTTATCCCACTTTCTCACCCACTCCTTATGCACTTGGGGGCAATTTACAGTGGCCAATTAACCTATAAATCCGCACATCTTTGGGATGTGTGAGGAAACCTGAGCACCCAGAGGAAACCCAAGCAAATCAGGGAGAACAGACAAACTCCACATGGACAGCACCCGAGATCAGGATCAAAACCAGGTCTTTGGTGTGGTGAAGCTGGTTTGTAGTCTATGCTGACAATGACAATACTGGTCTGAAATTCCCTGCTGTTCTTCGACTAATGCCAGGGATCCTTTACACAAGAGGGCAGATGGTATATCAGTAAACCCAGCTTCCGAGAGTTGACACCTCTGATGGTGAACTTGGTGGGCCGAATGGCTTGTTTCCATGTTGCATCTCTAAAATAAACTAAATCTAATCAGACCCTTTGGCTCATTCTTCACATTTCCTCAGAACTGCAATGGACTAGGTTGTGTGTTTAACCCACATTTTAACCTAATTGTCCACAGACAAACAATCACACAAGTTTAATAGTCACAGATGATCTCAGCCTAGAAAACGGCAGCATCGTCAGGAGAGAAAACCCGGAGCAAATCGGGTGAGATGTGAGTTGTGGGAGGAAACCCAGGGTTAGTAAATCCTTCCGCCATTGTCAGGAAACAGCTGATAGAAGCAGGTAAGATGCTTCTTGTGATTGAAATGGTTAACGTGCAAGAAACAGGATGGAAAGATGTGACAGCTTCTTAATAATTGAAGTGAGTGCATGGGTTGTACGGGAGGACCTGGGCTGACATCAATCTTCTGTGCTCTGCTGGCCTGCCTCTCCATTTAATTAAATGGGACAGAGTGCCTGCTCACAAAATGAGGAAGTCTCCTTTTATGGAGCGCAGGTTCATTGTGGAGGGTGGCTCGTGGGTCAGGGACTGCATCCTTGACATTTTACAGGAAAACATTGTCAGCTCGGAATGTTTATTGTCCCATCATGTACCCAGTGGTTTTTCTATTAAGAAGCATTCTGTGAAATCTGAGCAACATCTTGACTGGCATTTATTACGAGCGCTTAATGTGAGTTGCACTAGACGTATGTGTAAAGTTTGCCGCTGTACTTGGCAAGAGATGGGGGAGGGTGCGGGGAGAAGGATAAAATCATGAGAGGAATAGATCGGGTAGATGAGCCTAGTCTGTTGCCCAGAGGAGATGAATCGAGGACCAGAGGACATAGGTTTAAGGTGAAGGGGAAAATATTTAGTAGGAATCGGAAGGGTAACTTTTTCACACAAAGGGTGGTGGGTGTATGGACCAAGCTGCCAGAGGAGGTAGTTTTGGCAGGGACTATCCCAACATTTAAGAAACAGTCAGTCAGTCAGAGAGGAAAGGATTGGAGGGATATGGACCAAACACAGGCAGGTGGGACTAGTGTAGCTTGGACATGTTGGCCGGTGTGGGCAGGTTGGGCCGAAGGACCTGTTTCCACACTGTATCATACTGTGACTCTAAGCAGTGAAGGAATCTCTGCAACAACACCTGAACATTGCAAGTTGAAGTGCATTTGCTGCATGATATTAAGACACTCGAGAAACTTTCAGGATCAGTGTCGGCATGTTTTCAGCGCAGGCAGAATCCAGTGTTATGCCAGAACCTGGTTTCTAGTTGTCTTGGACCTGTTTGTCATTGGGCCAAGACCTCACTCCGTTATATGGGACCTCTACTTTGAAAGAATTCATGCACAAGCTGGGAACCAATGTGGAAGAAAATCGTCCTAAATCCCCAGGGACTTCTGAAGAAGAAGAAGGAGGAAGAAAAAGAGGGCAAAGAAGTGGAAGAAGAAGAACTAGAAAAAGGAGAAAGGGGAACTCGGAGATGACGAGGAAGAAGAAGAAAAGGAGCTGGAGGAAAAAGAATTAGAGGAAGAAGAAAGGGAAAAGAAGAAGAGGAAGCAGTAAAACAGAAGGAGAGGTGGAGCAGGACCACTAAATTGTCCCCTGTTATATATCTCAACCTTCTCTGTGGAGTGCTTTAATCTAGGAGGTGCTGGTAACAGTTTTAGTCCAGATGCTGAATAATCATGTAATGAACAGCATGTCAGACTATGGTAAATCTCATGCAGCCCGATGAATAGGCAGGAGCTCTCTGCCATTCAAAGAGAGAGTAGTCACTCTGTGGAACAGACATGGCTATACATAGAGTAGCCCTTGGATGGAACTTAGAGGGCAGCAGATGTCAGATGTCCATAGCTGTGTTAGAGCCCCATACAAGATGTATCATTTCCCTCCTGTCGTCTAACCTCAGCACCATACTCTTTAACTCCTTTCAAGTGTTTATCTCACTTTTCAGATGAATCATGGCCTAAATTTCATGGGAACACATTTCCCTGGTGTGGATGTTGAAGCAGCAACCTCTGAAGAGAGCCTGCTACAGACTGCTTGTGATGGCCTTGTACAATGCA
Source organism: Amblyraja radiata (assembly GCF_010909765.2). Classification (NCBI taxonomy): domain Eukaryota; kingdom Metazoa; phylum Chordata; class Chondrichthyes; order Rajiformes; family Rajidae; genus Amblyraja; species Amblyraja radiata. The sequence goes on from NC_045984.1 coordinate 15,202,614, forward strand.
GGGTTTTCTATGAATCACTTATAAAGTCATAGCGTTGTACAGCATTGATGCAGGCCCTTTATTCCACCATGTCCATGCTGGCCTTTTGTCCATCTACACTAATCCTATTTATCCACATTAGACCCCTATGCTTCGCCTATTGTGGTGCCAGTATAAATGCACCTTGAATATTGTAATTTATCTGCCACCACCTCCTCTGGCAGCGAGTTCCAGATATCAACCACTGTCTGTTTGAAAAAATATGTTCCCCTCAAATCCCTTCTAAAACCTCTTCCTCCCAATTTAAACCTTTTCCCTCTTGGTTTTGATGCCCCAAGGCCCAAACAGGACCTGCCCAAACATAGGCTGAAGAAAGGTCTCGACCCGAAACGTCACCCATTCCTTCTCTCCAGAAATGCTGCCTGTCCCGCAGAATTACTCCAGCATTTTGTGTCTATCATAACCTTCAACAACTGGTTAACCCACAGCCCCAGGCTTAACCCAGGCTATCATAGCTGTCAAATAAATTGTATGCTCACTAATGCTACTAATAGCCGCAAGCATTCAAAACCATTCAGAGGCCGTTAAAAAATTAATTAGTCCATTAAAAAACCCTTAATATTATTTTTATTTAAAATACAATAAAATTAAACTGAAACAAGGTTAACTACCTTTAATTGACACAACTAAAAAAAAAAATCAGAAATGAACTGTTACTGGTTTTACCTTGCACTAATCGTTATTCCCTTATCATGTATATCTATACACTATAAATGGCTCGATTGCAATCATGTATTGTCTTTCCGCTGACTAGTTGGCACACAACAAAAGCTTTTCACTGTACCTCAGTACACGTGACAATAAACTAAACTGAAACTGGAAGTTTCCCTTCCCTCATTAGTAGTTACCTTCCATTGATATGAACAAAGTCTCACAAACTGTTCAGTTGTTAATTTTGGGGGGGATTTGGGTACCACTGGCAAAACCAACATTTTATCCCCCAACTCTTATTGTGATGGGGAGCTATCTTCTTGAACTGCTGCAGTTCCTCTGGTGAAGGTCCTCTTGTGTTGCTGTTGGGTTGGGAGTTCAAGGATTTGGACCGAGCATCGATTACGAAAGGAGGATATATTTCATAGTCAGCATGGCTGTGACTGAGAGGGGAACCTGCAAGTGGTTGTGTACTTCATATGTTCTAGGAGCAGAATTAGGCCATTCAGCCCATCAAGTCTACTCCTCCGCCATTCAATCATGGCTGATCTACCTTTCCCTCTCAACCCCATTTTCCTGTCTCTCTCACACACATACTAAGCAAGAATCTCTCAATCTCCAACTTAAAAATATCCATTGACTTGGCCTTCATAGCCATCTGTAACAATGAATTCCACATATTTACCACCCTATGACCAAGGACATTCCTCCTCATCTCCTTTCCTAAGTTAATTATGCGCCTGTAACTCTTCACCTTGGTGGTCGATGTTTTAAGCTGGGCCAAGCTGTTTGAGTAGATAAGGTGAGTTACTGCAAAGATGATACACTTTGCGATCATGGTGCACCAGTTACGGATGTGTTCCCAGTCAAGCAAATTATTTGAGATAGACTATGTCAAGCTTCTCCGGTGTTTTTGGAGCTGCGCTCACCCAGCCAGGAATAAAGTATTCCATCACACTCCTGACTTGTGCTTTATGGATCATGGTAAAGTGTTAGGGTGTCAGGAAATGAGTCAGCTGCAACAGCTCACGAAACCAGCCTTGTTAAATCTCACAAAGCGTGACATGCCATGTGGAAATATCCCGAGCAGCACTGTGACTGTTTCGATGCAGACACCTGCCGACTTGCGTGTTGTTCACAATGAAATGAAGGATGTTCCCGTAAGCAGGGGGTGTGGAGCGTCAGAGTGGTGTAGTGCAGCTGCCTCAGAGTTCCAGTCACTCAGGTTCAACTTCAACCTTTGGTGCGGTCGGAGTGGAATGCGTGTGTCCTCCCTGTGGCCGCATGGGTTTTCCTTGAAAGAGAAAGACACAAAGTGTTGGTGTAACTCAGCAGGTCAGGCAGCACGCAGTGAGTCAGGCAGCATCTCTTGAGAACTTCGAAGAAGTACTGAAGGTACATTCGTGTATGAAGGTAGACAAATCTCCAGGGCCTTATCAGATATATCCGAGGTCATTGTGTCATTCCTTGGAGCGCAGGAGGATGAGGAGTGAACTTATATAGGTGCACAAAATCATGAAAGGAATTAATGCACAGAGTCTCTTGCCCAGAGTAGGGGAATCGAGGACCAGAGGACATAGGTTCAAGGTGAAGGGGAAAAGATTTAATAGGAATCTGAGGGGTAACTTTTTCACACAAAGGGTGGTGAATGTATGGAACAAGCTGCCAGATGAGGTAGTTGAGGCTGGGACTATCCCAATGTTTAACAGTTAGACAGGTACATGGATAGGACGGGTTTGGAGGGATATGGACCAAGCGCAGGCAGGTGGGACTAGTGTAGCTGGGACATGTTGGTCGGTGTGGGCAAGCTGGGCCGAAGGGCCTGTTTCCACAATATATCACTCTATGACTATGACTCTATGACTGACATGGATAGGTGATGTTTCAATAGCCTGATGGGTTATAGCTTGATATGGGTGAGGGGAGTTTCTGCTAGGCAGATGGTTAGATGAAGGCCAGGAATGTAAAGACATAAGGTGTAAGACAAAAGTATTGAATGGTAGCAAATTGTGAAGCTAGAGGAAGGAATTTAGATGGAAGGGGATGAGATGGGGAGAAATGGGTGCATCCAGGAGGAGCATGGGGGAGAGAGGGGTGGGAGAGGGTGGGGAAGAGGATTAGTGGGGGGTTATTTCCCACAGTTATAATTACCTAAAATTTGAGTATTCACTATTCATACTGTTGCATTGTAGGCAACCCAAACGGAACATTAGCTGCTGTTCCTCCAGTTTGCGTGTGCCCTCACCCTGGCAATGGAGGGTTTTCCCTGAAGCTCCGGTTTCTTCCTACATTCCAGAGCATTGCTGGTTGGTGGGTTAATTGGCCATTGCAAGTTATCCCTCGTATTAGTGGATGGCAGGAAAATCAAGGGAGATGTTCATTGGCATGTGTTAGAGAACAGGTTACAAGGAATTATGCGGGAGAAATGGGATTGATGAGATTGCTCTCAGAGCTGGCATAGGCGTGATGGGCCGAATGGCCTGCTATTTCATAAGGAAATATGAATTTTATCTCACCACTGCAAAAGCTTCCTGTGAATTTGTTACACAGATATTGCCATGCAGTGACTGTTCAACATCCTCGACTCATGCATAATGTCTAAGTGCAGGAAATCTTCATTCAGAAGAATGAGAGGCAGATCAGAGCTCATTGGCTGAGCAATGCTCAGTTTGACCTTTAAATTAGAGAAAAAGTAATTGTACTACTGTGGAAATTAAATCAGTGTTTCAAGTTCTTTCAATTAGAATTATTTGGATTGCCAGGAAGCAAACCTGGGAAGCCTTTATCTAATGCATTAAAGTCCATTCTCCACAGTCGATCTTTGATCTTCTCTTCATGTTCAGACAGAGGTCTATCACAATTTATCGCAGTCACCCATTACATCCCACATACACTCATAGCCTATCAACAAATATCACACATTTATCATATTTGGCAATGAACAAAATGACCTGGTGATTCAACATTTTTAGATCTCTCTACCTTTCATATTTCAGTCATTTCTGAACAAAAAATGTTAAAAGACCCACTAATTCAATCAAGCCATAAAAGTAACAAAGCAAAGGTGGAATTTAGTGCGTTAAGAAGGAGTCATCCTTATCAATCAGGAACTGGTAGAGCTACTGCCTCGATTGAAACCTAACTTCTGGTGCTGTCTGTGTGGAGTTTGTACGTTCTCCCTTTTGACGCACGGGTTTCCTCCTGTTGTTCCGGTTTCCTTTCTCATCCCAAAGATATGTGGGTTGGTAGGTTCATTGGCCTCTATAATTTGCCCCTAGTGTGTAAGGAGTGGATGCAAAAGTGGGATAACAGAGAACCAGTGTGAACAGGTTGGCATGGACACAGTGGCCCAAAGGGCCTGTTTCCACGCAATATCTCTAAGCTCTAAACAAGGACAGGAGAAGACTGGATGGGACATGCAACTGTGATGTCAAACTGAACTTCGTAGTCCAAGGTAAGAAAGTGACATCAAGAAATAGTGGAAAAAAGAGAAATGAAGGAGGATTTTGGCCTTGAATGCAGGCATCCAGGTCCATGGTAATGGAACTGTGTGACTCTGTAAATCAAGAACAGTAACTCAAGTGAGACCATGAGAGCAGGACAAGGAGCAATACGTTTCAACTGTTCAAAAGCAGATTTAGGGCTGGTGATAGGATCTTCATCTTTGCACTACTTGAGCTAGGGCTATGGAGCCAAGAAAGCCAGAATTTATTAGAAATGTCAGTAATGTGAAGGACAAGGGTTCTTTCCTAGATTAGTATACTAGGTTTTGGGCTGAATGCCAGATGAAAAATATTGTAAATTCTGAAGCACTCTGATTACATCTCAAGCTTCTCATACCATGAATTATGTGAAGTGTACTGACTGTTCTGCAGAAAAGGACACAAAGTGATGGAATAACTCAGCGGCTCAAGCAGCATCTCTGGAGAACATGGATACGTAACGTTTCAGGTTGGGACTGCTCTAAATCCTCAGCTGTAATTTTGTAGAACACAGCTTTAGAATATTTATCCAGCCTTTACACAACGGGGAATATCCGTTAGTTTCTGAGGAAGGATATATATCGACCTTGATATACAGTGCCCTCCATAATGTTTGGGACAAAGACCCATCATTTATTTATTTGCCTCTGTGCTCCACAATTTGAGATTTGTAATAGAAAAAAAATCACATATGGTTAAAGTGCACATTGTCAGATTATAATAAAGACAATTTTTATACATTTTGGTTTCACCATGTAGACATTACAGCAGTGTTTATGAATCTGACAATGTGCACATTAACCACATGTGATTTTTTAAAAAATTACAAATCTCAAATTGTGGAGTAATAAATGATGGCTCTTTGTCCCAAACATTATGGAGGGCACTGTACGTGCAGACCAGTTTCGCCAGAGAGTCCCAGTGCTTTATGTTTTCCTGACACCGAATTTAAAATTCCAGGATCACAGAAAGTTAACAGGCAATTTGAGTCAAGTTCTAGAACTTTGTTGACAACTAATGTGATGGAGGGTGAGTTTTTTACTTTCAAAGACAAGGGGCATTCTGAGCCAAGCCTTTCAGAAGCCAAGAACCATTTTTCATACATAGTGCACAAGGAATGCATATTACTTTCCTGCAGACAGCAGTAGGTGCTGCCTCAGCCAGTTATACTAGATCTGAGATTAATTGCATCCTTTGTACACAAGGTTACAATAGCTCGAATTAAGATATTGATTGACCATGAAAATTCCATTGAAAACTTTTCAGAGGTGGTTTTCTGTATTCGGGGAGAAACATGGGAAGAACTTCAGCAGGTTGTCATCAAATATCTAAAAGATTCATTGAGGAGTCAATAGGTAAATTATTGACAACAGACAAATTATCAATTATCAAAAGCTTTCGGCTGCAGGAGATCTGCTGGGATTTTTCCAAGCACAAAGAAGTAACCACATGGAGAGAAGAAAATAAGTCCCTTCTCTTCCACACTTTCCCTGAACACCCTCTACCTGCCTACTGGCTTAAGGGCCTGTCCCACTTACGCAACTTTTTCGGCGACTGCTGGCACCCGTCATAGGTCGTACAAGTCGGCGAAAATGTTGAACACATTGAAAATCCAGCGGCGACCAGAACAAGGTACGACTCTTTGGGCGACTACTCACAAGCATTAGACTTTGCCCCACGACATGTCGCCAGGGTGTTTCCTGTCTGGTCGTGAGTAGTCTCCTAGTCACCCAAAGCGTCGTAGCGTCTTTCTGGTCGTCACTGAATTTTCAACATGTTGAAAATTTTCAGAGACGTATGACGGGTGCCGGCAGTCGCAGAAAAAGTCGCGTTGTGGGATAGGCCCTTTACGCAGGAGTTTAAACACAGAGCCCTTAATCCCATAAAACAATACATTAGCACAATATCACGTGTGAGACTTTATTTGTTCGATGGATGTGTGCAGTTTGAAAGAAGGGTAAAGAGAGGAGGAGAGATAACGGGAGTGGGTGGAGGGAAAGTGTGCGATTGCCAAAACTTTTTAATGACACACACCAATCAACAGATCCATATAAATGTGCTGAAGCATCTATGTGCCTGATCCACTGCAGCACTTTGTTCAATCCAGTCAACAAACCCTCCTTATTAACCTTGTGAGCGTTTAGACCTCAGAGACATTTAACATGTGAATTTGTGGCTCCAAGTCTGAAGCAGTGTGTGCTAATGATATGACTGCAATAGTTAATGAGGATAGTATATAGAAAGAAATAGTATTCCCCTGAAACATATTGTCTTTGTTTTAATAGATTATCCTCCACTCCAGAGACATAATATTGAGCTCATGTGCACCACTCTGTGATTTTTGAACAGGAACATTTCAATTGCAACACTGCAATGAAAAAAGTGTTGTCATCAGAATTTCAGAGAATCGTAAGGGCAGATCAAAAACCATGGATGTAGATTAACGTTCAGATACAGTGAGAGGCAAGGAGAGTGTGTCTAAGGGTTGCTGAGAGCCAAGTAGCTCTTCCTACACATTGCTCTCCTAAATTCCCAATGCCAGCACAAGGTTAATTGGTTTGTTGATGACGCCAAGGTGGCAAGAACCATACAGACCACGTACATCTCAGCACCATACCTCGCCACAGGGCGGCACAGTGGCGCAGTAGGGCAGCACAGTGGCACAGCGGTTGAGTTGCTGCCTTACAGTACCAGAGGCCTGGGTTCGATCCTGACTACGGCCTCGTATGAAGAAAGAATGGATCGACCGGGCTTATATTCACTGGAATTTAGGATGAGAGGTAATCTTATAGAAACATATACAATTCTTAAGGGATTGGGCAGGCTAGATGCAGGAACCATGTTTCTGAAGTCGGGGGAGTCCAGAACCAGGGGTCATAGTTTAAGAATAAGGGGTAGGCCATTTAGGACTGAGATGAGGAAAACCTTTTTCACCCAGAGTGTTGTGAATCTGTGGAATTATCTGCCACAGAAGGCAGTGGAGGACAAGTCACTGGATATATTTAAGAGAGAGTTAGATATAGCTCTTAGGGCTAATGGAATCAAGGGATATGGGGAAGAAGCAGGAGCGGGGTACTGATTTTGGATGATCTGTCATGATCATATTGAATGGCGGTGCTGGCTCGGGGCCAAATGGCCTACTCCTGCACCTATTTTCTATGTCTATGTTTCTATACAGCTGCTGTCTGTATGGAGTTTGTACATTCTCCCTTCACTAACACTATTCTACATACTAGGTAAAATTTACAATTTGCAGATGCCAATTATCCTACAAACTTGTTCGTCTGTGGAATGTGGGAGGAAACCGGAGCACCCGGAGAAAACCCACACGGTCAGAGGGAGAACGTACAAACAGACAGCACCCATGGTCAGGATCGAACCCAGGTCCCTGGTGCTGTAAGGCAGCAACTCTACCACAGTGCCATCATCCACATTTAGACCCAAAAGAACTTCAGCAGTAATAAATGACTGAAACTCAGCTCCATGACCTGATACAAAAGCAAACATTAATGTGGGCAGTGATTTAGTAGTGAGACCACAAACAAAGAAGTTAACATATCGGGCAGCGCTGTTGCCCTGACATCCCTAGGTAGGGCCATGAAACTCTGCACATTTACCAGCGAGGCCTGTTTAGATCCAATATTTCACCTGAAGGGTGTCTGAATTGTCGGCCTAAATTATGTGATCAAGTCGTCAACTGGGACTTCAACCTGCTCACTCAAGTGTGAATGTTACCAGCTGACACAAGTAATTTTATTGTGTATTGACTTGACACCTAACACAGTGTATTAGTCCCATGGCGCAAAATAAAATCCAATGACAGCATAGGATGGACTGCATACATACATATGCTAAGTGTCTGGGAATACGACTAGTATTGAAACAGTAAGTGGTATATGTATGGTTAATAGGCATTGTTGAAACAAAATTAAAATAGACTAGACTAAGTGGCCTGTCACACGGGAGGCCTGGTTCCCCAATGCAACCCATTCCCCAACGCAATATTGCACCACTCACGCATAGCCCCCAACTGTGCAGACACGGCTCATTTCCCCTCATCCCCCAGCACTCCCTCCCCCTCCTCTTCTTTCCCTTCTCCTCCTCCCCTCCCCAATCCCTCCATCACCTCTCCCTCCCTATCCTTTCCCCTTCCCTCAGTCACTGCATCCCTCCCTCCCTCCATAAAAAGCAGCATCTGTAGTTCCTTCCTCCACAAGTCATTCATTATTAGCTGTGGTTTAGATGCAGTTGACTTGACGATTGGACCAGTTTGCATCGTGTGTGTGTGTGAGTTATTCAAACTCCGCGCAAACTGCTCAGCCACCCTGCAACCCAACTCTCCCGCCCTCCCTCTGCCCATTCTGGCTCAGCCGCCGCTCGGCCCATCCCCGTCCTGTCAGACCGCCCGCTGCTGCTGCTCAGCCTGTCCCCACCCGCCCGCTGCTGCCGATCGGCCTGTCCCTGCCCTGCCCACCCGTCTACCTGCCCGCCTGCTCGCTGTCGCCACCAAGCCGAGCCGTGGGGGGGGATGGAGTCGGCGTTTGTCACGGTGGGCACCACGAGTTTCGATGAGCTGGTGGGGAAGATCTCCTCCAAGAAGGCCGTGAGGGTGAGTTACCACAACGGCGGCAGCAGAGGAGACGGACCCGGGGGGACGGGTAGACAGGACCGCCATTGCCACAGAGGGAAGGCGGGGGAGAGGGGTGAGTGATGAGGGAGAGAGAGACCGGACCAAAGCCTCCACTAGACCTCCACTGAATCCCCCCCCGCGGCTGCCGCCGGTGTGAGGAGGAATGAGAGGAGTTTGTGAGTGAAGCGGGAGAAGCCGTCGCCTCACCATCCCGGCCGTGGCATTGACTGACAAGATCCAGAATTGCCTTCTCCCTGATAGGCTCCAGTACAAGCTGCTCTAAGAATTCATCACGGAGGCACTCCACAAACTCTCTTTCTTGGGGGGTAGTACCAACCTGATTTTTCCAGTCTACCTGCATGTTGAAATCTCCCATAACAACCGTAGCATTACCTTTGCGACATGACAATTTTAACTCTTGAATCATCTTGCACCCTATATCCAGGCTACCCTTACAATTCCTCAGTTCTATCCATACTGACTCTTCATCTCCTGATTCTATGTCACCCCTCGCAAGGCCCTGAATTTCATTCCTCACCAACAGAGCTGCCCCACCCCCTCTACCCACCTGTCTGTCTTTTCGATAGGATATCGAAAATCGACCTTTGAATATTCAGTTCCCAGCCCTGGTCCTCTTGCAACCATGTCTCTGTAATTCCCACAACATCATACTTGCCAATTTCTAACTGATCCTCAAGCTCATCCACTTTATTTCTTATACTTCGTGCATTCATATACAACACTTTAACTTCGGTATTCACCTCCCCTCGGTCACTATTGGCCCTTACTCACTTATCCCTTCTTGATCTTTCCTTTCCATTAATTCGGGAGTCTTTTGTAACTTTTCCTGTACTCACTTCCCCTTTAACCCCATCTTTATATTCCCAATTTGTCAACCCCTCCCCCCTACTATTTAGTTTAAACCCACACGTTCACGATCTGTGTTGTGCTTACACTCACAGTGGTACAATTTAGCTGACCCATTCAGCATAGCCAAGTTGAGTGTATGTCCTCGTTTCCCAAATTAAATGTAATTTTTATAATTGGAAGGCCAGTCAACAGATAAATAAGCGGAAGGTAATATAGGCACCTTTATCTGCTCTCATTACCAAAGGGATAATTAAGATAATTTTTTATCGAGATAGCAGAGTCCAAGCACAGATCAGCTTTGCCTTCCTCTCTTGAGCTAGCAAAGAGACATTGTAAGTCTCATCCAAACATATTGCCTGCCCTAATGTTTGAACAGGATGTGCATAAATGAAAACTAATAAAACCAGCTCTGCACTATTTGTTTTTCTTACTTCTGTAATACACAGCTTAAAGTATATATCTGTGCAAAGATTACATTATTATTTTTTGCTCTGCTGTGGTCTTCTGACTTGCATTAGTCAATTTTAAGTTAGATCCCTCCTGCTACTACACCAGCTCACTGGTTCTAATCTTATTTGGAATAACTTTCAGGCTCATTTTCTGCTTCCCTTCACAAACGCTTGCTTTTCACTCACAGACAGGCCCATAAAGGGGCACCTGAGATAAAGAACTGAGAGCGAAGGGATTCTGACCATAAATCTAAGAGGTATCCTTCTGTGATACAGTGCACTGGGGTTCCACGCAAGTCAACAGCTGCCGTCATTTATCATTGAAGAGTTATAACGTATTAATATGTACGATTTATGTTGCCAATTTTCTGAAGTCATCCCCTCGAGATAGTAGCTCTAGTTGTAGCATATTAACATTGGCAATTCCCAAGCTTGAATTCGCGTAACAAGAACATCTAAGATAGACATAAAATGTTGGAGTAACTTAGCGGGACAGGCGGCATCTCTGAAGTGAAGGACTGAGTGACGTTTCGGGTCAAGACACAATGCGAAACATTACCCATTCCTTCTCTCCAGAGATGCTGTCTGTCCCGTATTTTGTGTCTATCTTTGGTGTAAACCAGCATCTGCAATTCCTTCCTAAACAAGATCATCTACCTGTGTGAGAATACAGTGGGTGCAAAGTGTCACAGAGGCTAAGCTACTGGACTAGTAGCCAGAGGCTAGTACTGTACACCCAAAGACATGCCTGAATGCAAGCACAGGAGCTGAGTAGTTTATTTTATTTTTATTTTTATTTATTTTTTATTAGAAGTACGGTAAGTTACAATAATACACAACACATATGTCTTAATACATTTTTTGTACCGCTTCATTTTTTGAGCTTTAAGAAAAAGATAGAAGTAAGGAAAGTAAAGAAAGTACGCAAGAGTCGTGAAGGTGCAGGAGAGTGTTGAGAAAAGAAAGCCCCTTAGAAAAGAAGTTAGAGAAGGAAGTAAAGAAAGAAAGTAGACCCTAGAAAAGAAGGAAAAAGAAAGGAGAAACAATCGCTCTATTATAACATTAAACTCCGCAGAAAGGGGACTACTAACCAAGTCTGTTTTTGTTGTTTTGTTTTTGGGTTTTTTACCCCCCGTTGCCAGATCCTGGTACCTTTTATTTATTTATTTATTTATTTATTTATTTTTTAAATTACTATTGCACCTTATGCTTGTAATAGTTCCAAAAACGTAGACCACGTCTTTTGGAAGTGGTCTGCTTTGCCTGCTAAGAGGAATCTCATCTCTTCCAGATGTAGTGTTTCAAACATATTTGATATCCACATTTTTATTGTTGGTGTAGGTGCATTTTTCCAGAATTTAAGTATGAGCTTTTTTTCCCATTATTAGCCCGTAATTGAGTAAATTCTTCTGAAACACGTTTAGTTCAGGGTTACCTTCCGATATTCCAAAAATAATCCATTCTGGTTTTGGTACCAGTTTTATTTTAATTAATTTTGTAAAGATGTCAAATATTTCATTCCAGAATTTTTGTATTTTTGTACAAAAAACAAAAGAATGCGCTATGGTAGCTTCTTGACACAGACATTTATCACAGATGGGTGAGACATTAGGGAAGAGTTTATTTATTTTAGTTTTTGAATAATATAGTCTATGTAATGTTTTGAATTGGATGAGAGTATGTCGGAGCTGAGTAGTTTCTATTTAAGTAATTAATCATTTAATTAATTTGTAATGAGAAATTAGTAGAAATAACAAAATGATTGAAGTGTTGTGGAAGCCCTTCAGGTACCCGAGCAAGTGATTCAGTTCAGAAGACAATTACACGGGAACAACGAATGCTGGTCTTACTACAACCTTTGAATAAATAAATAAAGACTGGTCCATGGACCTTCAGTAGGATGCCAAGGTCAATTCTCTATGCCAGGGTATGCTGGCATGGCAGTGAACCATGCTAGGATCCATTGGCATTGGCTTTGACCCAACCAACTGCACTGCGACATGGGCACTAATTGATCTCTCTGCTACATTTCTTTCATTGTGGATCTGGATGCCATTCAAAGATGGGAATTGCATGTGATGCCAATATTACCACTGTGCCATCTGCCTCTGTGATACTTTGATCAAGAACAGGAGTGCCATACCTTTTTGCACTTGATTCAGTGGTGCTGATACTTATGGTGGCCTGAACCAGGAAGTGAGGCCAAATGCTTGGGACGAGGTCACAAGTTACAGGAGTAGAATTAAGCCATTTGGCCCATCGAGTCTATAGGATGATGTCACCCTATAAAATAGAACTTTCACACCAAGAGCACAAGAAGGCCTTCAAAACAAGAGAGTGAGAAAGGTCACGGAAGAGTTCAGAAAGAAGGAAAGTTTGGTGGTGAGATGGAGTTCCATGGATGCAAATCAACTTCCATTCCCTTCCTTTTGTCTTTAGTTCTTCACATCAGAGCTCAGATCATTATTTGTTTGCCCACCTACAAGGAGTTTTCTAACTGAGTTGCTGTTGCTCTTATGCCCGCCCTGCCCACACTTTCCAGCATGACTTACCATCTCCCACAGCTGCAGAGGAGGCATGGTTCATAAGTTGTAGGAGCAGAATTAGGCCATTCGGCCCATCTGGTCTACTTCACCAATCAATCTATCTTTCCCTCTCAACCCCATTCTCCTGCCTTCTCCCCATTACCCCTAGCACCCGTACTAATCAAGAATCTATCTATCTCTACATTAATAATATCCATTGACTTGACCTCTATAGTCTATGGCAATGAATTCCACCACCCTCTGGAATCTATCACCACCCTCTGACTAAATAAATACTTCCTCATCTCCTTTCTAAAGGTATGTCCTTTTATTCTGAAGCTGTTGCCTCTGGTCCGATACTCTCCCACTAGTGGATACATCCACTACCAGACCTTTCATAATTCGGTAAGTTTCAATGATGCACCACCTTTTCCTTCTAAACTCTAGCGAGTACAGGCCCAATGCCTTCACCACTCAGTTGATGGACAGAAAGACTCTGGTCCCTGCAGAAATGTTTCATAGGATCAGCTGCTTTTCTTGTGTGTGTGACTGCAACCCCATTAGATATCATCAAGCCTTGGGCTCCCAGTGAGGCAATGTATCGGTGTACACTTGCTTCTGAGTCTCAGAATCTGGCCACACAGTTTTGTAGAACCGAAATGACCAAGTGCTCGGTTAACGCAACTGGTTGGGCAGAGGGAACCTTTGCACCAGTTCTTCTGCTGCCCAGTCAAGCCTGAAGGAAGCAATAATGTGTATGAACAAAGAAGTGCAACCTTTCTTTACCTGCATCTCTTTGTGACATTAATGTCTGCATCTCTCTATTTTAGGCCTGCTTGTACAAAAGACCATTTGTCCTCTTGCTTTGACAGTGCCGTTTTCACAGGTCATACAGCATTCATTCATCATCCCTTCATCCTCTGCTCCCCTCTCTGAAGGTGATGAATTAGGCTTGTTTTTTGTGTGCTGTGAACTCTGTTGTGTGAGTAGAGAGCAGCCAGCAGCAGGTCCCGTGCTGGAATTGGGGCCAAGGAACTAATTAAAGTGCGGGCAACAGCCTAGTGCTCCTTTCAGCAGTGTTGGCCAACCATCTCTGGAGAAAGCTTTGGAAGCAAGTACCTGGACTGTTAGGAGACAGGGTGAACGTTGAGATGCTTCTTTGTAATGGATAGAAATCCATCAAGGATTGGTTGCTAAATCCTTGCCAACTATTATAAAGGCAGCATGATGGCGCGCCGGTAGAGTTGCTGCCTTACAGCGCCAGAGACCCAGGTTCGATCTTGACTACGAGTGCTGTCTGTATGGAGTTTGCATGCTCTGTCCGTGAACGTGTGGATTTTCTCCGGATGTTCCGGTTTCATCCCACACATCCCAAAGAATTACAAGGCGGTAGGTTAATTGGCTTCAGCATAAAATTGTAAATTGTCCTTTGTGTGTAGGATAGTGCTGTTGTACAAAGATCGCTGGTCGGTGCGGTCTCAGTGGGCTGAAGGGCTTGCAGTATCTCTAAACTAAACTAAAGTGCATTGGGAAATCCTTGCCAACTAATATAAGGGCAGCATGGTGGTACAGCAGTAGTTGCTGCCTTATTAAGAAAGATTAGGTCAGCAGTTAGAGGGATTGGGATTGATGCAATTGCTCTGAGGACCAACATGAAGTTGACGGGCCGAATGACCTCCTTCTATGAGAAATAAATATTGAGTAGCAGTTCCTAAATGACACTTTCTCTGTTTGGGCTAAAACGAAGTGTGGTCCTTATTTGGCAGCCAAGACTTTACACAAACCTCTTGGAAGACCACTTGAAGCATCTGCACCCTCAGCAGGACAGGACATGCCCCCGACCACTTGAATGCATTCAATGTCAATATACAAATTGGGGGAAAAAAACATTACTGAGAACTATAACTATAAAGAAGAACACCAATCATTATTCTCTTCCACTTGGAGCAAACAAAAAAAGTCAAATATATTTTCATAACTGCAAACTTAAAGCCCTGTCCCACGGTACGAGTTCATTCCAAGAGCACTCCCGAGTTTAAAAAAAATCAAATTTGTGGTAAGCACGGAGAATGAACGTAGCGGGTACATCGGAGCTCGGGGACGTCTCTTAGCGCTAACGGCAGGTACTCGGGAAGACTCACTTACAGCAGGTAAGCACGGGAAGACTCGTGAAGATTTTTCAACATGATGAAAAATGTCCACGGAGCCCCGAGCACCGACGAGTGGCCATTTCCGTAAATCTCCAAGTTCGAATCAGGGCAAACTCAGGAGGACTCTTGGAATGAACTCGTACCGTGGGACAGGGCTATTATGCAATATTAATTCACTGTAGGTAAAAGTCACTTCTGGTACCTGGCCAATTGGATAGTAACCACAACAAGTAAAGGGACTGGATATTAAAGGCAACTACTCCATTGAGAAGTCTTTAAAAAGAGAAATAAGGACCAATTCCAGGCTTTATGACTCTTCAGAGTCTCCATGTTCTACCTCCAAAGAGGTGACCAGAATGGCACACGTGACTGATTAGGAATGCATGGATGTGATACAGGCATTTAAATGATAATGTTTATTGTTTATTTGAGCATAAAAGGCTATTTGCGTTAGGTCGGTTTACTTTTTCAATTGAATTGAATTTAATTGAATTGAATACATTTTATTAGCCATGTATACATACAAGGAATTTGCCTTGGTGCTTTGCTCGCAAGTGACAACACGATATACAGTAGACAATTAAAATAAAACATAATTTAAACATGTGAAGAATTAAATAAAATACCAGAGCAAAAGGAGGCTACAGACTTTTGGTTATTGAGTAGAGCTCCTGCTCGTGGAAAAAAAAGCTGTTTTTATGTCTGGCTGTGGCGGCTTTGACAGTCCAGAGTCGCCTTCCAGAGGGAAGTGCTTCAAAGAGTTTGTGGCCAGGGTGAGAGGGGTCAGAGATGATCTTACCTGCTCGCTTCCTGGCCCTTTCAGTGTACAGTTCGTTGATGGGGGGAAGGTTGCAGCCAACAACCTTCTCGGCTGATCGAACGATGCGCTGCAGCCTCCAGATGTCGTGCTTGGTGGCTGAGCCAAACCAGACCATGATAGAGAAGGTGAGGACAGACTCTACGATGGCAGTATAGAATTGGACCATCATTACCTGTGTCAGGTTGTGTTTCTTCAACTGCCGCAGGAAGTACATCCTCTGTTGGGCCTTTTTGAATATGTAGTCGATGGTAGCCCCCACTTAAGGTCCTTGGAGATGATGGTTCCAAGGAACTTAAATGACTCCATAGATGTCACTGTGGTGTTGTTGATGGTGAGTGGGGGGAGAGGAGAGGGACGTCACCTAAAGTCTACAATTAATTCCACCGTATTAAGAGCATTGAGCTCCAGGTTGTTGCGATGGCAGCAGGACACCAGCTGTGTCACTTCCTGTCTGTAGGCAGATTCCTCCCCATCTTGGATCAGTCCAATCAGGGTTGTGTCGTCCACAAACTTGAGAAGCTTGCAGAGGAGTCAGTGGAGGGGCAGTCATTGGTGTAGAGAGAGTAAAGGAGAGGGGAGAGTATGCAGCCCTGTGGTGTTCCTATGCTGAGGGTCAGCGGGTCTGAGATGTGCTTTCCCAGCCTCACCTGCTGCTTCCTGTCTGTCAGAAAGTTGGTGATCCACTGACAGAGAGGTTCAGGCACAGTCAACTGGGAGAGTTTGGAGTGTAGTTGTTCTGGCACAATGGTGTTGAATGCTGAGCTTAAATCACAAACAAAATCCTTGCATAGGTCCCCTGGCGATCTAGGACAGAAACAGGCCCTTCGGCGCACTGAGTCCATGCCGACCAGGCATCACGCCATAGACTAGCACTGTCCTACACACTTGAGACAATTTAGAATTTTTGCCAGTCCATTAGCATAGAAACCTGTACATCTTTGGAGTGTGGGAGGAAACTTGAGCTCCCAGAGAAAACCCACACGGTCCCAGGGAGAACGTACAAACTCCATCCAGGCAGCACCCTCATGGGCCTATCTCACTTAGGCGACTGCAGGAGACTATGCGGTCGCCACATGGTCGCCACATGTTCGCGGGTGGTTGCCGGGAAGTCGCCTTCATGGTTGTGAGGAGTTCCCGCATTCTGGAAACTCGTAGAAAATGTTGAAACAATTGTTGAAACAACATGTTAAAAATTAGCGGCGACCAGAATGAAGCCGCCATGGAGAGTAGCGGGAATCCTCGTGCCGCAGGTGGGCTGCCAGGAGGTCCTAGTGGGTTGCCAGGAGGTCGAAGGATCTTGTAGGTTTTCGTAGGTTGTAGCCAGTGTTCCGGTGACCGATGAATTTCATTGGCTCATTGGGGAAAAAAACGTAAGCAGTAGTTTTCAGAACCAAGGATAACTGACCGCTAATGTTAATAATCACAGCCGTGTATCTCTGGCTTCTTAAAAGTTGTCTCCACTCCTTCTCCCTCCTTCTCCCCCTCCCCCTCTCCCCCTCTTTTAAAAGACTTACCCTCCACTGTGCTTCGCCAACCTTCCTGTTCATCGTGATGTGTGGTTGTATAACCTTGGCTTTGCACCGTGTGAATTTCACTCAGACAGCACTCCCCCCGCTTGCCCTGTCCCCCGCCTGCATAATGGGCTGGTGAAGGAAGCGATGTGTGTGTGTGTGTTTGTGAAAAATCGCCTAAGTGGGACAGGCCCATTAGTCAGGATTAAACCCATGTCTCTGGCGCTGTAAGGCAGCAACTGTACCACTTGCTGCACTACTGCGCTGCCCCAGTGGTTGATAGAAGAAAAATGTAACATTCTGAGACAAAGAATTAGGCTGATTCGAGAAAACATTGTTCTTTGGTCATTGTACAAATGTAGCGACTTGTGGTAGGTAGGGATAATTGCAACCTTGTACAGGTTCCTTGGTGAAAACTATATTTCCTCAGTTAGAGATTAATTTGCTGGTCACCCGAGTATGGATGTTTTGGCAATACTGTGTGATTAAGCTGAAGAGGATATCCCCTGAGTTAACTCCAGAATGCATGTGTTACCTCCAGAAATTGGTTGAAGGCTGCGGTAAATTGAAGTATGGTTGCAGAATGTTCTGATGGAACATGTTTTGTTGAACTAAGATGTTCGTCCATCCTCTTTTGGTGTGTCCCCAGTACAACAAGGTTCACCGATTCAGAGAAATCCAAATAATTTGAACCATTAGGCAGAACTGGTGAGTGATGAATGCAAGCTCACTAGAGTCTTACTTCGAAGATACGTATTATAAGCTTTTCTTTGAATTTTGTTAGAGATGCTGGCATCAGAGATGAGGCCAGCATTTACTGTCTGTCCCTAACAGCCCTTGGGGAGGTGGTGATGAGCTTCCGTCTTAATTCTCTGCTCTCCTTTTCATGAATGTAGGCACTCAGTGCTGTTGCATAGTGAGCTAGTGTGTTAGTAAGGGTGTCAGGGGCTATGGGGAGAAGACAGGAGAATGGGGTTGAGAGAGAAAGTTAGTTCAACGAGGATTGAATGGCAGAGTTGACTTGATGAGCAGGATGGCCTAACTCTGCTCCTAGAACATATGAACATGAGTTCCAAGATAGAGAACCAGTCAAATATTTCCAACCTGTTTCTCTCATCTTTCTTAGTATAGAGGTTGGGAGGTGCTGCGGAAGTATCTTGGGAGAGTAAATGCAGTGCATTTTGTAAATAGAACACACTGCAACCACTGTGCACCAGCAGTGAAAGAATGAATCTTAGGTTGACGGATAGGTGCTATTAAAGAGCACTACTTCAACATGGGTAGTGTTGGGCACTTTGAATGTTGGTGGAGTTGGTAGCCTTTTGACTTAGCACCAATGTTTTCTTGTTCAAAAGAGTGCAAAGCAACGGAGGGAAAACAAGAGTGGACATCCTCTTGAATTGGACTGAGGCCATCTCAGGCACCTGAGAAAGTATTTTATTTATATTGAAGATAGACACAAAACGATGGAGTGACTCAGGGGGCCAGGCCGCATCTCTAGAGAAAAGGAAGAGGTGTTATTGCTCTCATTTCAAAGAGTCAGCTGAAAAATCTTATTACTTTTCCCTCCCAATACCTTGCATTATAATGACTTTTCTCTGATATTTAAAAAATACTGTTGGCATTCAGCAGGTTAATATTTACCGTTGATCTCTGCCCACAAGTTAGTGTCTCATTGAAATACACATTGAGTGATATTTGCTGATGCCAAACAAAGGCATTTCCTTTCATCTGATCATTTATTATCCTCCTTGGCCTATTTTATGTATTTATTATTTTTCCTAATTCTTCCAATCAGTTTCTCCCTGCCTTTCTTCCTCTACCTCTCTCTATGTTTCCTCTTGGGAATATGCTGAGAAAGATTCCCCCTCTCTCTCTCTATCCCTCCCCCACCCAAATCTTCTCGTTTTCACCCAACAAACAGCTAACAATGGCCTGTTCCTTTCATCGTCGTTGCTTTTTTTGCGCATCTTTCATTCATTGTTCTTTATTTCTCTACATCATCGTCTATATCTCTCGTTACCCTTTTCCCTAAATAGTCTGAAGAATAGTCTCGTCCAGAAACATCACCCATTCCTTCTCTCCAGAGATGCGGCCTGTCCCGCTGAGTTACTCCAGCTTTTTGTGTCTATCTTCGGTTCAAACCAACGTCTGCAGTTCCTTCCTTCGCAAAGATTCTATAGTGATGGGTAAAAGGGAATAAGGATGGGAGGCACAGTGGAACAGCTGGCAGAGCTGTTGCCTCACAGCGCCTGTGACCCGGGTTCGATTTTGATCTCTGTGAGGAGTTTGCTCATTCTCAATGTGACCGCGTGGGTTTCCAGCAGGTGCTCCAGTTTCCTCCCCCATTCCAAAGACATGCGGGTTTGTAGGTGAATTGGCCTCTGTAAATTATCCTTAGTGTGTTAGGAATGGGTGAGAGAGTGGAATAGCGTAGAACTGGTGTGAATGAGTGATCAATGTTCAGGGTGGACTCGGTGGGCCGAAGGACCTGTTTCCAAGCAGTATAAACTAAAATATCACAGTGACAGAAACAAGGATACAGGATCACTGTGACAGGAAATCACAATGCCCTTTCCATCTCTCTATCTGTCTTTCTTCTCTCTCATTCCCTCTTTCTGCCTTGGTGTGGGGTGTTTTCAGCGTGCGAGTAACTTTTCTCTCATCCTCTTGTTCACTCCATTGATCGCTCCACCTTTTATTTATTTTCCAATCCTTCTGCTTATTCCCAGTTCTTTCTTCACATTTATTTGTTGTCCTCTCTGCTGAATGGCTTCTTCCTCTATTTATTTACATCCACCTCTGGCCATGTATCTCTCCCTCTCTCTCTCCTCTCTTTCCAGTGTTCCATTTGTTATTTGCACCTATTTATTTCCTGACTAATTTAACAGAAAAAGGATCCTTATTTGCGAGCAGATTTTTCACTCTGTGAACAACCGATTGATTAAATTGGTCGATTTTCAGCTGCTTCTCGGAGCAGCCGAACTGTGTACCACTCCTGGTGTCATCTTGAACGTTCTCAGATCAAGTAATTTGCATATTCTCCTGCAGGTACTAATTTCTGCAATGTGACAGAGGAGGAGATTATAATGTTAAATAGGTTTTGGAGAGAGCAATGTGTGTTGTGGCGAGTTGCTTTAATTGATGGCATGTCAAGTGAACCTTTGAAAATTTATCTTCTCAAGCTTTATTCACGGTATATGGAACAGTTCAGCGCAGGAACAGGCCCTTCGGCCCATGGTATCTATGCTGACTTTCTTTTATATAGGCTAAAACAACTATACGAAATGGACATGTTGGATCCTAACCAAGGCCATTTTGCAACAGCACAGTAACACACTCGCTGTCCTCCAAATTACAGCTGAGAAGAGGTAGCTGAGTTGTAGCTGTCTCTTTGTTACATACTGTAGAAAGTGATAGAGAGTAAGACTGATGTACACATGTATACTGGTTCTCCCAGATAGAAGTGGCAGAATGGCACTACTAATAGAGCTGCTGCTTAATAGCTGCAGGAACCTGGGTTCAATCCTGACCTCTGGTACTGACTGTGTGGAGTTAGCACGTTTTCTGATTGACTATGTGGGGATTCCTGGAGGTGCTGCCGGAACAGCAGAAATTAGTAACTGTGATATGTTTAAATTGGTACACACTGCATGCTTCAGTAATGGGTGGAGTACTGGTCATGAAGCCTGCTTTGTCCGGGATGACTTTGAGTTTCCTTCATGTTGTTGGGTCTGTGATGTTCTGGCCCCAGTCTGATCCCAGTAAGAAGTCTTGAATACTGTTGTCATTTTGTCGGCACCTTCTACTCCCTCTTTGCATACTTGTGTATTGGGTACAAATCATAGAATTTCATTCTATTAAGTACATTTAGTTCAGTTTTGGTTTAGACATACAGTACAGAAACAGGCCCTTCTGCCCACCGACTCCGCAGCGACCAGCCATATATATATTTCATACACCAGCACTATCCTACACACTAGGGACAATTTACAATTTTACCAACCTAATTAACATCTTCGGAGTGTGGGAGGAAACCGGAGCATCCGGCGAAAACCCACGCGGTCACAGGGAGAATTTACAAACTCCATACACACAGCACCCATGGTCAGGATCGAACCCGAGTTTCTAGCGCTGTAAGGCAGCAACTCTACCTCTGCGACTCTGTGCCACTTGTGACGATAAAGTATCATTCAATCCAGACGATGGGAACAAAAAGCTGGAGTAATTCAGCAGGTCAAGCGGCATCTCTGGAGAAAAGGAATAGGTGACGATTCGGGTCGAGACCCTTCTTCGGAGGATTTTGGTTTTCACTGCGCAGTGGTTGAGCGGATGCGAGCTCCTCTAACTGTCTTCCCTTCTTGCTTGCAGAGGACCAGTTGCCCTCGGGCTTCCCCAACATCGACATGGGCCCGCAGCTGAAGGTGGTGGAGCGAACACGCACGGCTACCATGCTGTGTGCAGCCAGTGGCAACCCAGACCCCGAGATCACCTGGTTCAAAGACTTCCTGCCTGTCGACCCCAGCTCCAGCTCGCGCATCAAACAGTTGCGGTCAGGTAGGAGCTGGAATGAACGAGATATTACCAACCGATGCAAAGCTGATGAATCTGATTCTTTAAAAGAAAGTGTGGAACCAGAAGGGCTTTGTGTAGCTGTTACTGCCGTTGATGTTTGTGACGTCCTCATAGCTTGTCATTCTGTCTGTTTATCGTGTGCATAGAGCTTTCTTTGATTCATGCTGCTCACTGCTGTGACTTTATCTCCAGTTCTTTTCATTATGTTCTTTGAAGTGGCTCTTTCACCCTGGGCCCATTGCAACTTCATTTATTTGTTTTTTTTGGTTTTCTTGGTTTTCTTATCTCTCTTTTATATATATATATTTTTTCCATTTTGGGATTCCATTCTGTGACCAATGTGTCAAATTGAAACAAATCGTTGAGATTGGGAAACTCTTACCAAGGTATTGTTGTCCTTGCTGGGTGTGATATATACAGGTGAGCAAGCAGCACTGTATTAACCCAGTGGAACCATTGGCAGAGTGAACAAGCGCATCAAGTACTTCGCTGTAAATGGTGCCAAAATAAAATTGGCCCATTGAATTCTTTAACTTTAAGCCTAAAAATAAAACATATTTTAAAAAAGGAACTAACATAATATTGTTTAATCTAAACTTCACATCCTGCGGTGAGCTGCACTTATTCCTTAAAATGATTGACCTCTTAAAACAGCTCAGGGACCTCTGTTGCCATGGTTTTGAACTTTGAATTTTAGCAATAACCTTGCTATTTTGCGAATGCATGTTGCTCTTTGTAGTATCAAAATCAAATAATATACTAACAGTCATTTAAATAAGATGACAATGAATTAACTGATTTTACTAACATGTTTGAATCTAAGTAAAATTTTAAAGTCTTTTTAATGTTACATAACAATGACTATATAGCTGAATAATGTCTTCTATAATGTTTTCTTTCTTTCTGTTCCTTAATCTTAAAGAGTCCTTTGGTAAGTATTGGCCTTCGAAGCCTAATTCACAAAACCCTCTCCAGACTAATGTCACAAATAGCTTAAAATGCATGCTTGCATTTTACTAACTGTTAGTAAAACCTGCTGGTCCTACCCCAACCAACCTACACAAGATTGTTGTTATTTTAACTCCCATCAGACTATCCCTGCCTATGACCTAGCAAAAGATTTCACCCAGATCCCTGAGGAATTCTTCATGCTGTACCCTTTTGAACAATAGCATCCATTCTTGTTCCTTGGAGTTCCACATCTAACCCATTACAGATACCTCTCCTAAATATGCTCATGTCTTGGCTTAGGATCAACCATGCTCAGTTTTAATAAGTGCTACAAATTGCTTTATTCACCGAGGGACTGCGTATGGTACTCGAGTTTAAATTTAAACAGGGCATTAAATTGTTTTCCTAAAGTAAGCAAGCTCTCTCCAGCACTGAAAATGTAAATTGAGTCAGAATGAGTCCAGGAACGATCTGGGTTTGGTAAGTGAGACCATTTTCCGCGGGAGCAGAACGGTTACTGTCATACAATTGGACTACTGTCGGTACAGTCTACATGAATGGGGTTGGAAGGGTGGGGAGTGACTACAGATTTGGCCATTACATTTGGGATGGGGTGCTACAGATAGAAGTACAGTTGGCATGGTACAACTGGCACTCTGATGTTAGGGCGATAGCGTTGGGGAAAACTGTTGTCCCCTAGTCCCCGAAGATATACGGTCACATGCAGAAATAAAAGGTGCTGGAGATACTGAGCACATCAGGGCAGTGTCTGTGGAGAGAGGAACATAGGTAATGTTTCAGGTCAATGGTCTTTCATCAGAATGCTCGCCAATGGAAGATCATCAACCTGACTCCACAGATGCTGCCTGGCCTGCTAAGTGTTACCAGCATTCTCTGTTTTTATCTCAGATTTCCAGCAGCTTCATTTATTTTTCTTTGTCTTATACAGTTGCCGTCTAATAGGACAATGCAGTCAGGTAGTACTACCGTGGCCTAAAATGAGGGCATGCAACTGGGATGTCATCGTTAGATGGTATAATGCGAGGACCATTAGTTGGAAATGTACTGTCTTGCCTTAAATTTAAAGCTGGAAAGAATGGACCATTGTCATTGAAGGGGTTTAATGTTGCAGAGATTCAGCTGGGTCTGTTTACTCGGAACGGTGCAGTTCGGATGGTATAATAGATCTCTAATGATGGGTTGATATAATTGGGACAGTATAATTGGTGCTCAGCTAGATGCCTGGATGTGGAGCAATGCAGTTGAATCACTTCAATTGGAACATACCATTGAGTGGTAGATTTGGTCTAATGGCTATGTGGTAAAAATGCAAAAATACTTTCAAATTATGAAGTTGGAGCAGTACAGTTGGAAGGTGTAGATAGAGCAATATGTTTGGACATAATGGGTGATGGACTTGACGAGTACAGTTGAAATTATACTGATGGAATGGTAGTGTTGGGTTGGAACAATACATTTGAGTCACCCTGATGGTTGGAAAGTTACCATTGGGCAATGGAGTTGGAGCAATACTGTTGGAGTAGTGTCTCGTGGATTGAGAGGGACAATGTGAGCAGTTCTGTTAGGTGAAAATATTGGGCTGTAGAGTTGAAGTGGGATGGTAAAATGGTACATTTGGAGCAGCTAACTTAGCTGGGAATGTTACAGTTCGGATGGCTTTTGGGGCAGTACAAGTGGAGAGGTACCATTTCTGTACTATCAAAGCTGTAGAAAGGGCACGGTGTAGTAAGGACCCAACAGATGCAGAGCCATGGTTGTGGCAGTACAGTTGGTACAATGTGGGCTGATGGTATTATTGGAGTAACACAGTGGGAGGATATGGTCATAAGCACAGTTGGAGTGATATAATGGAGATGATATAATCGAGCAAGACTATTGGCGTGGTATATTTGGAATGGTGGTACTATGGCAGTTCTGCAGTTTGAGTGAAGTCCAGGGATCCTACCACTGGAAGTGACAGAAAACCATCCTACTATTGGCTCTAATAACCTAGGTACAAGGAAACGGAACAGCGAGCTCTTTCCTCGTTCCCAGTTAGATCATCACATGGTCAGGCCTAATCGTGGTTCCCACATGCAAAATACTCTGCTGAAACTCAAGCCTATGTTTTGTGACTATGAGTATTTTAAGTAGCTTACCACAATTGTTAAAATGATTGATTGGAAATTGTGAGCCTCGGGCTGCCGGCTAAGGTATCAGAAGCCATTCTGAACCCTTGTAATTAAGCCCTGCCATTAGAAGGAGCAAGAGTTGATTTGAAAGCGTGTGAAGTGCTGGGTCAATACAGGTGGATGAAGGGGTTCTAGACTAGAAACAGTACCTTCCTCAATAGACATCAGTCGCAGGAATGATTCCTGGGAATTAAAGTTTCATTGAAGCTTCACTGCCCAAATTTCACAAGCTGCAACTTGATCTCACTATGAACTTTTCCTGTATGCTTTATAGCCTCTGAGGTATTTTTGAAGTGTCGGCTTTGTTGTAACATAATATATTGTAATACAGTGAGGTTGAGGTATTAGATATTCATCGGAAAGACACTGTGTTTTGTAGCTTCCATTAATCACTCATCAGCCAGTGGGATAAACATTTATATCGTGAATTTAATCACCAATATTTTTATTGACTATGATAGATTAGAATCATTGCACACATCAAGCGTGGTACTGAATTAAAAAAATCAGCCTTCCCAGAGGTCGGTAGGATGCAACTATTTTTGCAGGAAGGGGCTGAACGGAAATTCAAAATTGCTCTGAGAGGCCACTCATGTGAACATCCCAAACTTGCCTCTCCCATTTGAACTGGTCTCTGATGTTGGGCTCCTTGTACAGATTATTGATGGAGGGCCAACTTCCTGCATCTCCCAGTAGTTATACTGGGAAGGCCTTGGCACTGAGCCAATGCAATATTAGACCTGGTTCAGGCTCAGTGGCTACTTTCATTTCTTTGGAGAGGAATGGCTGCGGGTGACCCAGGTAAGTTTTGGGTGATTGATATTTGATTGCGTTAGCAAATTGTTAGCTTTAATCTATTTTTATGTTTCAACTGTTACTAGTCTTTTTAATTAAAAAAAACATTTTTTTTAAAGTGCCAACTTTTTTTTTAACATTTTAATTTGTTAACAGCTTGAATCATTTTAATTGTTTTCCATTGTTTATTTCATTGGTTGCAAGTATGTCTCTCTGTCATTTATAAATGCCAGGGATATTGATAAATGCTCCAAGCTCCGCGATGGCTTTGATAGTCGATAAGCCTGGCTGTTTGGCTTAGTGGGTGGCAAAGCATTCCCGGCAGCAGGAACTGCTGTCTCCAGTGGGAATGCCCTGTACGGTATGGACTAGGCCAAGTCTAAGCCAGGTCCGGGAATGTGCTGTAGGTAAGTGTATGGTCGGAGTGCAGCCAGTTTGTGCAGGCCTCTGCTCACTGAGGATGGCCTAACTAAACCATCCTACTACACGGATGCTGAAGGTCTTGCATTCAGAAGATCCAGTAATGGGATGGAGGATATGCTGTAACGGGATCTCCAGATTAATCCACTGAACTGTAAATGGCCTCTGGGTGGGAAGGAACTGCAGATGCTGGTGTAAAACGTCACTTATTCTTTTCCTCCAAAGTCGCTGTGTGACCTGCTGAGTTACTCCAGCATTTTGTGTCTATCTTGTGAACGATCTTTAACAATTGACTGGAAACTCTTTGAGTCATAGTTCTCTCACCAACGGTGCTATGACATTATTCACAGCTCACCCAACTCCACCTACCATTTGGATTTGACTGGTACCCTGCAGAGAGTTGAGTTGCTCTTGAGCACTTGGTCATCTGTTGCAAACATGGACAGGCACCTAACCCCAGTAAAGGACATCTACTCAGTCTTGCTGTACCGGGATCCTGGCATGAACCCCCCCCCCCCCCCCTGCTCCCTGCCGGTGCTCCCTCCAGCAGCAATGCACTTGCCACGATAGGCAGCCCATCCTGGACAAGTGTTGGGTGGGCTGGAGCTAGGGGTAGTATAGGATGGGGAACTCAAGGCTGCTCTTCAGGTTGAGGAGAGTGGGTTTGGTAGAGCAGAGAGGAGGAGGGCGGACAGCAACACCCATCACATCCAAAAGGAGGAGTTAGTGGAGACAGTGGGATGGGATTGGAGGAGGGAAGGGTCTCTGCCCATGCATGGAGCAGCCATTGTCAGTGCCCGGCCATGTGCAATGCTCACTGTTCCCTGCAGGGTGCAGCACTGAGCCCTACAACTTGGCAACCAAGTGCCCTTATAGAAACATAGAAAATAGGTGCAGGAGGGCCATTCGGCCCTTCAAGCCTACACCGCCATTCAATATGATCATGGCTGATCATCCAACTCAGTATCCTATACCTTATTGCATGTCCCAGCCAACCCAACACCAGTCTCACAGGCAGCATCTCCACATAAAATCATTATTGCACCAGCACAGCAGTGCAGTCACTACGCACTTCCCTCCAGATATATAATCCCACAATGGTACATTTTATCGCTGATTCTTTCACGCTCTCTTTCTCTGGGAATGCATCCTGAATGCTAAGCAAATGACCGCTGTGTATATTCCGGCAGGTAAGTTTTAAGTTTCATGTAACCATGATTTTAGGTTTATGATTTCTCTAAAACAAAACAATCTTGTCCACTCTTCCATCCCTCACTGGCATGATGCCCCAACTACTCCCAATTGTCCTGGCCTTCTCTGCTGTATGCATCACATCTTAAAAACCTCTACACCATCGTCACAGACACTGGGCCAGGTTGTTGTCCTATCTGGAATTTTTTAATAACATCACTTTCCTCAAGTATTGAGAAGAAGGGAAACCCTTTAAAGTATTTATATCCCTACTGGATCAAAGGATGGTTCCCTGAGGAAGCCAGAAAATATCAATTGAAAGGCAAGTGGCTGACTCACCCGCACAGCTATTCATCTATTTTTATCACTATGTTCCTGTTGGTAAATGGAACAATTGCATTTGGGAGCTCCTCACTGAGAATGCCCCAGTTTGAACTGATTAAGTTTAAATAACATGGCCTTATGTAATCTGCAGATAGAAGTGGATTTTAATGTTCCCTCTCTTCGTCCCTCAGCCTCTCCTCCTATTTCCGGTTCCATGAGTCTTCCATCCCTCAGCTTCTATCCTCCTGTGCATTTCCTCCCACCCACCGCACAACCACTCCACTCCATCCCTCTTCTCCTTGCACAATCCCCCTTCTATTGCCCTCTCTTCTCCCCCCCCCTCCTGCTATGGCATTCCTGGCGCTGGCTCTGGAGACCACCGTGTGGGGTAGGTGGCTGGAAGATTTTGTGGAAACTGTAAAGAACTGAGAGGAACGGAAATGTTCAGCGCTGCTTCACAAAGAGACGTAGAACTGGTTGATCCTGGAGTCAGAGACACCAGCAGGCAGGAATTCCTGATCAGAACCTGCTTGTTGCATTGGATGTGAAACTCCTTCCAGTATCCAAAGCTTCTGTTAAATCATAAACCGTGGAACATTCTTAAAAATATATTCTGACTGCTCTCCCTCCCTACCCTTCCCCTCTCCTTTAATTAATCTCAGCTCCTGGTACCAACACCATTACATGTAGGTGCTTCCTAATAGCTAACAATCTGCTTTATTAACTTTCCCTAATAACCCTGACAGATTAACACCCCGCTCCTTTTAGAAACACAGTTTCAGGCTGCAGTTTGGCACATTCTGATAATGAACCTAAATCCGACACGTTTGGAGAGGGATGGTTTCCCTTTATCTATCTATTGTACTTTATTTTATTTTCCTTTGGTGTTGAAGTTGGGTGTTGTGCTTCTTTCCATGAGCTGACAGGAAGTGGTGTCAGTGTAGAATATGACATCCCGTGATTGAGTGTTTCGCTGTGACAGGTGTCCAGATTCTGACAGGCTTCTCCTCCCGTCCCCGGCAGAGGATCAAACACCTCCATTGACCTGTGTCCCAGCGTAGCCTGACATTGACCCAAAGTTCCAGGTGCTGCAGAATAGGTTCATAACTTCAAGGAGCAGAATTAGGCCATTTGGTCCATCAAGTCTACTCCGCCATTCAATCATGGCTGATCTATCTATCCCTCCTAACCCCATTCTCCTGCTTTTGCTTCATAACTCCTGACACCCGTACTAATCAAGAATCTGTCAATTTCCACCTTAAAATTATCATTGACTTAGCCTCCACAGCCATCTGCAACACAAAACTCTCCACATTTTGGCAGCAAAGGGAGGCGTTTGCATTCTAAAGAACAATGTGTCCTGGAAAGTGCTGCATCGTCTGAATCATCAGAATTGTCCAGGGAACCACTGAGCCCTTCTGGCCAGCTCAGACCCATATTTAACACACTTACTTATCGCAACACAGAAAGAGCCTATTCAACCCATCAGGTCCATGCTAACTCCCACTTGAGCATTCCCATATTTTCCATTGTCCCCCTTTACCCTTATTGCATGCAAGTTATACACTCTCACTTGTCATTTTCTTTTTCACCTGCACAAAGGGATCACTCACAGAACCTAAGTGAGGGAAGGAAAGAATATGTCAGGGGGGATGGATGCTCATATGATAACAGGGAAAACATGCAAACTCCGCAGAGACAGTGCCTGAGGTCAGGATTGAACTGGGTCCTTGGTACGCCAGGGCAGCAGCAGGCCTACCTGTTGCACCATCCAATAATGCCACCCAATAACAACCTCCTTCAATCCCAGCCCATGATGAATTGTCTCATTTAAACAAGGTAGTCATGGAGTACTGGATCTCAGTGCCCTTGGGTTAAGGAAGAAAGGAGGAATGGGATGGGATGGGTGGAAAGGGTAGGTTTATATTTGTGTCCTAGAACCCCAACGGGAAGAGTAGAGGTTTGCATCAATAGGATTAATGTCTATAGTCACTGGGTAACATCCTCAACAATCCAGTGACATGGCGCCCAGTAAACAGATTCACCCATCAGTAATGGAGAGTGAGGGAAGATCAAAAGGCCATTAACTTACCCCAGCATGAAGATGGCATCTCCTGATCAAAGGGAAATGAACCATTATGATACATTGGCAGTGTAGACTCAGAGTGTCTGAGTTTGGGGCTGGGGTTTTGAGACAGAAGAGAGTCGGGTTTATTCTGCACCCAACCATGCTTCACTTGAACTGCCAGTCCCTGATACAATGCCCCGAAAATGAAAGTCCCACAGGGAGTTATTAAATGGCCATATTTTGAACTGATGCCTTATGATGCAAGAGAGTAAATATATTATTTTTGAAAAATCCAACATATCGTTTATTTAAAACAGAAAACTTAATTTAAAAACTCATTGGCTTGGACATTAGATGGTTGGTGCTACAGTTTTGGGCTCTAAGCAATTTAACTTCAATTAAAAGACTGGGAAGAAATTAGGAATGTACGACAAATTATATGCCAGACACATGTGTCCTTCCAGTTCTTCACATCAGATGTGCCAGCTCAAGGCGGACCAGAGACATGTGCAATTGTGCCCAACACTGAACAAAACACACCTGGATTGTTGTTGGTGTGTCCATGGTACCAGCTATACCTAGGTCACTCCTACAGTAGGTGACCTTTACAGCCCTGGTGAGGCTAATTTCAGTGTTACCCACAGGACTGCTGCTGAGGCAGACACTCAGAACTCCCTTGGGCACCCCAAATCCCACAACCCTGTCCCCACCTTGTGACTCCATGCCCAGCTCCCATACTGGTCAGTAATAGGCCTGTCCTTACCTGCCTATCTGTCGACCTTCACCTCAATTTCCCTATGGGCTTCTTGGCCCCATCTTTTCCAGCTCTGACCTGACCCTTCCATTGATCATGGCCTGACTCCCACCATGATGATCCCCTTCCTATCTCAGCCCCTCTTCTAATCTGGACCGACAACTAACCTTCCAATCCTAAACAACCCCCATCCCAGGCTCCATTCAGCCTAATGGGATTGGATTTACCTGATTTCCTTGCAATGTTTGCAAATATTTTTGATCGCTCATCCTCTTTAGTAGCACACCATGCTACAGACATTAATGTGGTACTGAATCTCCCAGGAACAGTCATCAAACCAAGCACTGATTAGCTTGCCACCCACCCACAGTTTAATGTAGTTGAACAGAAACAATTCATTTTCTAGGCAAGAGGCATTATTTGAAACTCCATCTCATCCATTTGGTCAAGGGAGCAGTGTGTTCCCCTCTCCCCCCCTCGCCCCAATATAGGTCTTCAGTGCCGCTGCCCCAAAATGTTTAGCAATAATCTTTAGAGTCACAGTGAGACATGCACCCTTTGAATCTGCACTGACTCTAGTCATCCATTTACACTAATCCTACATTAATGCCATTTTTAATTCTTCGCCCATTATTATCAGTTTTACCACTTACATACACTTGGGGCAATTTATATTGGCCAATTAACCTAACAATTTCGATGTCTTTGGGATATGGGAGAGGAACTGGAGTGCCTAGAGGAAACCTAGGGAATCACAGGGAGAACATGTAAACTCCACATAGTTAGCCCCCAGGATCAGCATTGGCACCGTGAAGCAATGGCTTTACTAACTGTGCCACTGTGCCGCCCTAAATGATGGTGCAAAAAAGGAGCAGGAACCCTTTCCACCTCTTCCCCAATATGGTCCTTCAAGTGATTCAGGTTCAGATTAGTCAGATACACCAGGGCTGCATGAAATGACCTGTTCACATGAAGCTCATACAGTACACAATACACATGATAATGATCGATACAATAATAAAAATGACAAATGGAAAGCAGGTACAAAGATTGTAGAGATTGTAGTTCAATCTGATCATGGTTCATTAGTGATCTTAGAGTTAGAGGGTGGGATCCTGCCAGTCCACCTGAGAAAGAAAGAGAAGCGCAGAAAGAGGGTGCTTTGTTCTATGGAATGTCCAATAGTGTGTCAGCAGAGATCGCCCTCCCTTCCAAAATGGCTGCCGAACAATCAATTTCCACGACCTGTTTGTGTTCATGAGCCCAAGCATTTGGATGTGCCGGATTTTAAGAATGTGGTAAAATGTTGCCTGAAATTGTGCCACTTTGCTGGTACCTGCCACCTTTTAAAGAAAGATTGTGCCACACTCTCAGATGAGTCAAAAGCTGTGACTTCTCACAATGCTTTAAATATCCAATCAGAGCAAAGCTGGATTTTCCCGTTGAATCGTTTTCCACAGTATCTGATCACCTCCATTTGGGGCAGGCTACGGGACAGGAGTTGGGATGAGGAATTATAGTGGGCGGCTCTTTCTCAGCCTTTGCCCACAGTGATCCCGGAGATGGAGGTTTCTCTGGTATCACGAGTATTGGCGATGGGAGACAATCTTGTGCCGTTGTTTAGATTTAGTCTACATCATTAGCTCCATTGAACTTGAACTTCTGTGACTTCTGTGAGCAGTGTGCCAAATTTGCCTGAATCTGAATCATAGAATTTTATTGCCAGATCATGTTGGTATATTCCCAGGGTCTTATTAACTGTTTGTTTAGGAATTATAATTATAGGAAGGATGTCAACAAAATAGAGAGAGTACAGAGGAGATTTACTAGAAGGTTGCCTGGGTTTCAGCAACTAAGTTACAGAGAAAGGTTGAACAAGTTATGTCTTTATTCTTTGGAGCGCAGAAGGTTAAGGGGGGACTTGATAGAGGTCTTTAAAATGATGAGAGGGATAGACAGAGTTGACGTGGATAAGTTTTTCCCATTGAGAGTAGGGAAGATTCAAACAAGAGGACATGACTTGAGAATTAAGGGACAGAAGTTTTGGGGTAACATGAGGGGGAACTTCTTTATTCAGAGAGTGGTAGCTGTGTGGAATGAGCTTCCAGTGGAAGTGGTGGAGCCAGGTTCGATTTTATCATTTAAAAATAAATTGGATAGGTATATGGACAGGAAAGGAATGGAGGATTATGGTCTGAGTGCAGGTAGATGGGACTAGGGGAGAATAAGTGTTCGACACAGACTAGAAGGGCCGAGATGGCCTGTTTCTGTGCTGTAATTGTTATATGGTTATATAACTCTGGAGTTAATCCCATGCAAGTTTAGATCTATGACCTTTGTCCGCACTCCCAGATAAAATTGAGTTTGGAGTACTAATTAGATGAGACTACGTCTCTACATAGTGACGTACTCAGTGCACTGTGGAAGAGTGATCTGCCGTGGTTTGGATCTTGTTTACTCTTCTGATCATTGTGCAGCATCAGGGAATTTCATATATCACACAGTTGAAAGTTTAACGGTAATTCTTTGGAGATTTTACAACCACAACATTATCAAAATAATAATAGTATTATTAATCACAAGCGCAGGGAATGGGATTGCAATGTGAAAGATTGGCCGAGGAATACTTCCACTGCAAATTTAGCTGTAGCTCCCAATAATACAATGAAGTGTCTGAGAATTGGAAAACCAGTCAGAAACATGGTGGCGGTTGCCTGTCCTGTCGAAGGTGATTTAAATTTGCGTTTCCACTTCTGGTTGCATGTTTTCCTGAAGGCGTACTCGTGTAGTCTGACTCCAATTATAATGGTCATCCTACCTGTCTGCACACTGCCTTGAAACTCTTGGTGCATGACTTCCCTTTTCAGTTGTCACCCAATGCAGACAAGCTCTGTGTTTCTCTTACTGTCGTCATTGATAACTCAATACAGCCCTTCCAGTGGTGTTGCACCCCTCCACATCATTAGTCAGCTAGCACAGCCGACCGTTTGGTGCAGCACGCTAATCGCGTATTGTCTTTCCGCTGACTGGTTAGCAAGCAACAAAAGCTTTTCACTGTGCCTCGGTACACATGACAATAAACTTAACTGAACTGAACTCAAACCCAAACTCAAACACAACTGCCTCCCCAATACTGCTAATCCCTTGATTCGTCACATTCCCTGCCATTGGTCACCAAACATGGCCAGTCCTTCAGAACCACCTCCCCACAACATGGAAAGAACAAAATTAGTTATTACTCAATCGGGTGATTCAAACAAGTTTCCTTTAACTCCATCATTTTAATAGTAACAAAGCTTTTAATTCAATCCCTGTGGGTTTTCTCAGGAAAGATTATGTGTGCAAAAGTAGAAACAGGAAAGTGCTGGAGGAGCTCAGTGGGTCAGGCAGCATCCATGGAGAACATGGATAGGTAACATTTCGGGTCGGGACCTTTCCTCAAACTGAAGCAGGTCTTTAAGTCTGAAAAAGGGTCGCAATCTGAAGTGTCATCTATCCGTGCTCTTCAGGGATGTTGTCTGACTCGCTGAGTTACTCCAGCCGGTTGTGTCCTTTTGTTTACATGTGCCTTAGACATTAATCTTCATTCTTAGTCAAATCAAGTCCTTGCCTTCAATCTCTGGGAGCATTCCATTCCTTCTCCAGTTGTTACCCGAGGCAGACAATCTCTCATTGTTTATCTTTCCCCCCTCGTGGGGCACACAATACAGCCCATCCTTTGGTGTAGTTCCCTCCCACCCACCTGATCACCAACTGATTGTAAACCAGGAGCAAACAGAAATGCATCAGCATCCAGCCAAAAGAACACAAAATAATCAGGATTGTGTTAAAAGTTAAGGCTCATGAGAAGTTGCACTTTGTGATCAAAGTTGTCAATTCTGTGCAGCAGAAGTTTCCTTCAGTTTGAACCCTTCCTCCAGAGTTGAGGGCTACACTCAGGCACCCTCTAGTGGCTGGTTTTCAAACAACTCCAAAGCAGATCTGTGCCTAAAATCTCTGGTGCATCCTAACGAGTGCTCTGGGTGATGTAGACTGAGACGTTGAACCTGTTTGCGGCCAATGCCTAAATTCTAAGCCCAGGTCTGCAACATGGAGAGATGGTCATTACGGGGGCGGTGGGGAGGGGGGGTGGGGTGGGTGAGACAGTGGTATGAGTGAGTAAAATTGGACCCAAGAGTGTTTATGATGGAGGTGGAGCTCAGTTAAGCGGACAGTGATGGGGATAATGGAGATCAGGACCTCTGTTGTGGGACTCAGCAAGTCATCGATTCAGACTGCACGGAACTAGACCATTTCAGTCCAACTCATCCATACTGACCAGGTTTTATAATTGGGCCAGTCCTATTTGGTTGGGTTTGGCCCTGGGATTGAATGGAGATTAGTAGGTTGTTGGTCGGGACATTGATTTGCGATGGGGAGATGGAGACATTATGGGAGTGGACCAAGATATACTTCTTCCTTCAGAAGAATCCCAATTTAGCACAGTGCTGTGAAGACCCAGTTCTCTCATTGGTTATCAACTCCTCCACCTCCTACACCACCTGGTTATGCGGCACCAAACATGGGTAGATCTGCCCTTTAAGACATCCAACATTCCGGGTGCAGACCATCTTCTGCCCCATTGCCAAACATTCAGAGCAAATGATAAATCTACTTCTCTCAAAATACAAAACTGAAATTTGTAAATCCAATGTGGCTGAACCTGTTGAGCAGCCCTGTCATGGATCAAATAGAGTATCTGTTAATTCACGCTTTGCTCTGTAGTTGATCCAACGCTTGACAGAACTACTCAGCATTTTCAAAGTAAGCTGTGGCATCTGCTGCTTGAATTTGGAGAGCTACAGTTAAGCTGGATGACAGTGAATTTCAGATTAAGTTGGGAAATGCAACTAATTAAAATGATTGTCACCTCCTGTTCTAAATTTTCTAAATGTAGCCACTCTCCTCCTGTTGTATCATTTTGATTACAAAGTTTACTGGAGTTCCTTCTGCTGGAAACTCAAGTGAGAGTCGTGGTTCTCTTCCTGACCCTCCTGAGTCCATAAGCTGTGCTGTGCAGAGGAAGCTGCTCAGCAATTAAATATATCTTTGCCCAATTTCCTTCCTTCATCTCTTCCAAATAGAAAGGCACTGAATTTCTGTGATTTGACTCATTCAACTCTCACAGAGTTTAAGAGGAAGACAATTCAGCCCACATTCCAAATCCTAAATACAACCCATGACCATCAGTGGCACAGATCAGGAATCAGCCTCAGGAGTGATGTCTTGGTCTGTCTTCACTCTCCCGCACGCTTCCTCACTAATTTGCATTATAAATGCTAGTTCCTGAGACCAGAGAGAGAAAGAGGGAAAGGTGCTAACCAGAGTGGAAAGTAAACCAGTGTCGGCCAACATGGTGTAAGAGTGAGAGAGTAGCCAACACCATGTTTGCACTATGACCATACCACTGAGAAATTCAAGCCTCTTTCACCTGCTGAGGCCCAGATCTGATCACCACACTGTAGGGAGGATGTGATGGCTCTGGAGAGAGTGCAGGTGATTCGCCAGGATGTAGCCTGGATTGAAGGACACTATTTATGGGGAGAGATTGGATAGGCAGGGCTTCTCCATGGAATGAAGGCGATTGAAGGATTGCCTTGTAGAGCAATATAAGATAGGGTAGATAGTCAAAATATTTCCCGTTGATGGAGGTAATAAAAAAAAAGAGGTCAAAGGTTTGTGAGAGAAAGGAGTATTAATGGAGATTTGAGGCCTTTTTACAGAGGTATCTATTAGTATCTGGAAAGTGCTGCCAGTATTCAATTACGACATTTTAGATGCATTTGGCCAGACACTTAATACATAAGGCAGGGAAGAGTATAGTCCTAATGCAGGAAAATAGAATGAGATTTGCATGGACGTGATGGGCCAAAGGGCCTATTTATGTGGTATGTGACTCCATTCAAGTCAAATACCACTTTTGTGCACTGACTCATGCGCTCGACTATCTCATACCCGTGCCTAATGTATAGTCGGATTGCACTGAACTGTATGCAGAAAAATATTTCATTGTACTTAGGTACAAGTGACAATAAAGTACCATTGAACCATTACTCTATGGTGCCAGCGGAATTGAATCACAGAATTAGACTGAGGCTTTAGGAAGTGGCGAAACCATTTAATTAACTTGAAAGAGAGGAGGGAATGTTGCACCTCAGATTGGTGTGCTGCCTTGTACAGGCCAGTGGAAGTGTCTTCATGCCTGCCAGTAAGGTCAAGTCAGTCACCCCTACCCTGTTACCGGCCCGACAGATACCTTGTCACGAACACCTCAAGGGTAAACATCCAGCTGTGGTCTGCGTTTTGGAAGCAGTCGAGCTCTGGACCTGGGAAGCTCTGTATTCCCCTCCCCCCAAATGTGGCACATGCCCTCCAGGGGGCAGTCTTCCTTTAACTGGCGGTCCACCAGCATTTTAAGAAGAATGAAATGTTTATAAGTCTGAAAACTTATCTTCTAAAATCTGCTTCTGCTGCTGAAGCCCGCAACCTGTCTTCTTCAACTAACGGCTCTTCTTTTTAATCTTATTTGCATTCATATTTTCCTCGCAGGTGGTACCCCGATACGAGGTAAGAATGATGGAAGTCGGTGAACTCTCACCTTTCTTTGATTTACCTTTTCGTTCTTATTGCTTATCTTTTCTTTCATTTTTGTTTAACAAAAGAATCGTCTTTTATTTCTGTCTGGTATTTTGTCGCCGTTTTGTCTCTAGTGTTTTTTCTTTTAAACTTGTATTAAATCAAACAAGATTTCTCTTATTCGATATGCTTTAACTGAAAGCATATCGTAGCTTTGTGTGTCATACATCCAGTCACAGCTCCATATTTGTCTCTCAGTGTCAGTCCCCACTCACCCAACCACTGAAATCTTTTCTCTCCTTTTACTTTTTAAGCTATTTTCGTTTATTTATTACGGAGGACCATCCTGTGCGATTTCTATTGCACAAAGGGTTACCTCCTGGGCAATCTGAGCCTCAACAGGGCCAGCTTAAGAGACAATATTTTTTGGCAGGCACATACTGATTATAATTGTAGGCATGTCAACATGGAGGAAGTGATGACCAGTGCCTCAGGAGATATACTTCCTGTCTCCATGTTGCCTCACTTCAAGTAGAGTACTCGGTCGCGAAAACCCAGGAATGCCGGTGCCACAAGGATTTGCAAAACTTGTCAATTAAGCTGAAATAGAAATTGTGTGCTTGGTATGTGTTATAAATGATTTTAATGAAATACAGTGTTCGAAGGTCTATGTTATTTTTCATTATGTCGAAAGAGTCTTAAGTAGGGTGTCCTTTGCCCACATCCAGCAGCTTCCCTCAGCGTTAGAAATGTCTGCGTGATGTTCTACTCTCTGCATATCCAGGTGTGATCTGGAATATAGTTTCAATACAAGGTGGCAACAAAATCAATCTCTCACCCAGTTCTCCAACAGTCAAGTAACTCTAAATGGTGCCTCCTACTCGTGGACCATTTGTCTAAGTCAGGGGCCCAGCCTTTGTTGGTGCTTAGGTTGGTGGGTGTAGCGCTATAGTGAGCCAGTGTGCTCCTGGACTGGGCGAGGGAGCAACCTCCATCTCCCTTCTTAGTTTGCAGCCTAGTCATCTGAGCAAGAGGCCAAACTGGTTCACAAACTTCAGGCAAGGATAGAATTATTCAGATGGCCTGAAGCTCACAAGTCAAGGGAAGTGATCCCCACTGGGTCATGGGAAGTGATACCTCAGGAGCACTGCTCGACTGCCTTTAACAAATAGAATGTCAAAGGTATGTGTGGAGAATGAATGATTCAACCTACCAGATGCAGGGCTCAACCTGCCGTGATTTCTGCATTGAATGAATTTTACTGGGATTTGACAAAACTGCTTTTCCATGGCTCCCGCATTCTCTATATATGACCTCTGTTGCCATTATCAGTCTCCAACCTAAATAAATCACCTTGAGGTTGTTCTGGAGGTTGTCCACTGCCTGTTTAAATGGGAATATGTAGTGCCCCTGAGATCCTCAGAGCCTTTAATTAAAAGTGCATATGATTCTCAAGGCTTGCAGTGAATCTTTCCCCTGCATTCTCCACACCCTTACAATGTGGTTAATACTTACTGAGAAAAGCTTTCCCCACCTTGCATCTGATAGCAGTGAGCCTGCCATCTCCTTCACCACACTAATGTAAAATGTTCAATACACAGGGCTCCTTGCCAAGACTCCCGGCCTCCTGAACTGGGGGGCTGCATGTCTCTGTCCTGGGTCTCCAGGGAATGCAAATTGCTGGTGCAGCCTCTTGACTGTACCTCCAAAATTCAGGCTAAGAGTTCGTAGTTTACAGTTCCTTTCATAAAAGACATCAGAGGATCAAACAGTCCTGAGAAGTCAAAATTCAGAGAAGGGATGACAATTGAAGAGAATGATGAAAGGATCCACAGTCAGGCCTAAGTTTATGAAAATAACCTGAAGAGTAAATTTCACTCTTTCAGAATTGAAAATAGAATAGTCCGTCTCAAGACCCTGTCTCTCATTCGAATCTGAGTGCCATGGCTTCAAGTTGTGTTTTTCCCAGTGTCCCAAATAACAATGTTATTTGCCAGTGTATTTTTTACCATGGATTCGGAGAGGGGCCTTGGGCAAGAAACCAACTTCAGAGGTCAGAGGTCAAAACTGCCCAAGCCACTAGTAAAGTATATGATCCCAATGCAGGCAAATGGGATGAGTATAGATAGACAATAAACATTTGTATGGATGTGGTGGACCAAAGAGTCTTGTTTCTTTGCTGCGTGGCTCCATGCTGTATTCATGAGTACTGCTTCTCTGTTCAGGCTGCACTAACTGGTGCCTCTTGGGATGATTTGGTACTGCATTTTGTTGATCATAATCCCCGCCAGCTAATGGAAGCAAGACCCACATCTCGTCGTAGATTACACTACAGCTGACAGGGGCACGATTACTTTGGAGCATTTGATCTGTCAATGAGCAGTGTTGAAATGTGCAACTTTGATAATAAATATAAACGCACAATCTTGGGTTAGAGAGGCACAATCTTCCAGCACGTCCTGGACTCTGCAGATGAAAATTTAGAGCAGAAAAAATAACCTCCTCTGCATTTGGATTAAAAGAGCTCATCTCCCCTCAGCGCCAAGTTAGCCCTTCATCAGCTGCTTTTTTCTGACAGACAGCGCAATGCTCTTGAGTAAACATTGCATTGTGAGGTTCAGGCAGGATAAGGAAGAAAGTGGAAAGTGCAGCCAGTTCTGCAAACTATATGTGAGAACCGCTGAGGTTTTAATTCCTTCTGCTGCCGTTTGTTTCCACACAGGTGCTCTGCAGATCGAGAACAGCGAAGAAACTGACCAGGGGAAATATGAATGTGTGGCGTCGAACAACGCTGGGGTGCGGTACTCTCCTCCCGCTAATCTATACGTGAGAGGTAGGGAGCGGCTGATTACTCAGCACCCTCTCACTAGAGGGTGCTGGGCTCTAGCAGAACCCAAGTCTATCAACATCTAGTGCTTGAATGTTCCACTGTAGTAGCACAGCTCAGGGGCGCATATCCTGCATCTCATAAATTCGGATAATCAACACCATTCTGATCACCAATTCTGCAGCAAGAAGGGCATTTTATATAAATCCCAGAGGAACCTGATTGTAAGGATGAAAGAAAATGATATTCTTAATTCTGCAATTCAGTTAAATATATCAAACACTTCAATACACTTGGTTACGGTTTTCAAGGTCGGCACAGTGTAGCACAGCTGGTAGAGCTTCTACCTCAAGAGCACTCAGCCTCAGAGGGCGGTGGAGGCAGGTTCTCTGGATGCTTTCAAGAGAGAGCTAGATAGGGCTCTTAAAAATAGCGGAGTCAGGGGATATGGGGAGAAGGCAGGAACGGGGTACTGATTGGGGATGATCAGCTATTTGGCTCGAAGAGCCAAATGGCCTGCTCCTGCACCTATTGTCTATTGTCTAAAACAGCACCAACAACCCGTGTTCAATCCTGGCCTCTGGTGCTGCCTGTGTGGAGTGCGCACATCTTCCCCGTGACCTCGTGAGTTTTCTATGATTGCTGCAGTTTACTGCTACATCACAAGTTAATTGGTCACTGTAAATTACCCCCAGTATGTAGATGGGAAAATCCGGGGAATGTTGGGAAAATTAATGGGATTAATGTAAGATTAGTGTAAATGGGTGCTTGATGGATGGAACGGGCTCAGTGGGCTGAAGGGCCTGTTTCCATGCAGAATAACTCAATGATTCTTTTGACATGGGCTTGGCCTTGGGAGGGACAGGGATTGAATGGATCCATGAATGAATGCTCAGCAGATTAGCTAAAAAATAGCAGATGAAGCCTTGCAAAACTGATCAGGATGAGGGGATTTATACAACTCACAGGGTGATGGCAGCAGGATGTCAAGGTGGCGGGTGAAATATAATTAGGATGTGCTTCCAGCAGGATATATGGTGATAGTGAACAAGGACAAGAACTCCAAACTCCCTCTCTGACCCGGGTATACTGATAACAATGTCATCCCCCCGACTGAATAATTAACTGATCACTGTGAGTTTTCACTGAAACAAATCGTTCCAGGTCCTGAGTGTTCTTAATCACGATTAAAATTTAAGAGAGATAAAGATTCTGTCATCTGTTAACCATCGAGAGAGGGAAGAGCAAAATAAAAAACGAACAATAGTTCACATTCATCATGGCCATATGTTGTTATACCAAAAGTGGTTGCTACATTGGTTCCTTCAGTATAGTTACAATAATGCCGGGTAGTTGCTTCTTCACTTCACTCTGAATTTACGTGATATACGCCCCTGTTCTGTCTGAAGCTAGGATTGTAGGTAGAGAAGGAACAAGCTTAATCGTCTATTTGTGTAACTTTTGATTCTTGCATATCAGTAAGGTCAGTTGAAGGATTAGTTCAGGATTTTAAAGATCTTCAGGTCTCACTGGATCTCGATCCATTCCAGCTCCAGCCATCTTTGTCCTGTGAGGGCATTGAAACGTATAAAGTGGGCATGAGTATGTAACGATTCCTTCCC
The DNA here is from genome assembly GCF_010909765.2 of Amblyraja radiata. NCBI lineage: Eukaryota > Metazoa > Chordata > Chondrichthyes > Rajiformes > Rajidae > Amblyraja > Amblyraja radiata. The sequence goes on from NC_045984.1 coordinate 15,244,075, forward strand.
ATTTTTGATGCAGCCATCCTCTCCCATTGTATCAAAAATCCGGACGGGGAAATAGTGGCTCCTCTCAATGATGGCCACCAATGACCATGCCCCTGTTGAGATCATGCCCTGTGACAGCAAAACATGATCTGTTTCCAAATTGAACAAGAAACAATTAGCAATACATATTATGATGTCCATGACCTTCATAAAATTTTCAATCTACCACAAAATCCAGGGGGGGAACCATTTTCAAAACGTTTCCAAGGGGCTGACAAAGATTGACCTCACCAGTTGGAATGGAAGAAAGCACCAGTGGAATTTTTCAAACTGTTAAAAATATTGTTCATTCTCATATCTTTGAGATTATAATTTCTGATATTCTTTTCATCATTTGGCCTTTGACCCAGAGATTGTTGAAAATGGAGGAGTTGAAGAGGATTATTAAATAATGTGGCTTGAGTAATTTTTCATGGTTTGTGTAGATTAGTTATAATCTTTCTGTCAGGCTGGAAGCTATCATTTGTCCATCTGGATGCCTCCTGATATGACAGCATAACTATCAACTGGGAACTGCCTACTGCTAAATCGACAATTAAAGCCAATAGTTAGATCAAGAAGCTGAGAAGGGTCGATGGTAAAATATACTTTTTATTCCCATTTCTGGATAAAGCTTATTGAAGTCCCGTGATGCTGACAGTTCTCACATACTGGAGGAACATCTGTCCCTGGCATTCTACCTTGGCCCAGTTCAGTTAATCCCAGATACGATGCCTGTGCTAAAAAGTAACTGTTTCTGAACCAGATCCTTTTTGGTCACGGCAACTGGATTTTGTGTTGAAATGTTTTTAAGGGCATAGTTAAGTTACATCTGCTTGAAGTGTATTGATATTTCTTCCTAACTTGTGTTGTCATTTTGAGGGAGACTAAACAGCAGGCACTAAATGTGTTTGCTCTATGGCCAGTGAAGTGCTGGTTGCAGACAGCTAGGCAGGCAATGGACATTTATGCATTATGTGGCCCACTTAAAAGCATCTCCAGGAACAACAGCGAGGACATACAATTGATTGGTGATTACTGTGGTTAGTATGTGTTCTGGCAGAGAGTAACGGTGTGTATTTAGAGATTGAATCCATGTAGGGCGTGTGTGTTTCTGTTTGCATACATACTAGGTCTATCCAATGAAGCCCTGCTTCCACTTGTCCTTGACCTCCCAGTCAGACCAAGACCCAGTCTATTGGGACTATGTTGGTAGCTACTGTGCATCTGCTACCCCATGTTAAAAGAACTCACACAGGCATCCTTCATTCTTATGGAATGGAGTGAAAGCATTCCTCGATCCAGGGGATTTGCTAAGAGGAGGAGGAGAAGAAGAAGATGACCAGATGGCTTCTGCCTTTAGAGGAAATCCTTTAACTAACCTGCAGGTTACATGGGAGCCCTTGATGTAGGCAAATCTAAGTTAGGTAAGTGTGTCCTCATTGTTTCTGAGCTTTCTTTGGAAGCATTAACTCCAGTGATTAACCAAGACAAAGTATCCAACAAATATCAGAGTCTGGGAGAAGATAAAGAAAATAAAGACGTGGATAGTTGCTGGTATCCAACTGTGGCAATAATGAAATTGTCTACGTAATTGCAGAGCTGCACATGGTCACCACCTTAAACAGCAAGACCAAAGCCTCAAGCTGTACGTAACTAGTATTCAAAAGCAGACAAAATCAAAAACTGCGATGAAAGATGAAACTCACGTTGTTGTTCATGGATGTCTCTTCATGCAGTGAAGTCTTTATAAAAAATATCTCTCAATTTAACCCTCCCGAGCTTGTGTTGGAGGAATGTCTGGTCACATCTTGGTGCCTCACCACCTGATAAGTTTGTTCTGCAGCTGTGGCTATCTGTACTTCATGTGGTCTGAAACTACCAAGGTTGAACTGGAGATCACAGGAGAGGAATGGATTTGAACCTCATCAAGGCAGAGCATCTATATAGGATATTCCCATTTTCTATACTTTATTGCAGCTGCTAAATCCACAATCATGCCTGGTGTACAACCACAGAAGAATCAAGATTCATGACTTAACTCATTCACAAGATTTTAACAATGCACATGTGCTGTTTTTATGGTATTTGTTCCTGACATCTTTGAATATCTTATTCTTCCACACGGAAGCTTACTGGAGCAGATAACCAAGGACTGCAAAAAGTGCATACGCTGGCAATCTGAAAAGCAACCAGAAATTGGTGGAAATGCTCGACAAGTCGGCTTGCATCTGTAGAGAGAGAACTTGAGGATTTTTCAAGAGAACTTGTAGGCTCTTGAGTGGCTGTACAATATCAGCCGAAGTCGATGTAGTTTGTGACCCTGCTGCATGAAACTGCCCAAATTAATAACTCAATTTGAAACAGTTTTGTGCCATGTTTTGCAAGTCCCGTGACGGCTGAGTTGGAGTTTGACTCGGAGTTTGGAAATCTGTGACAGCTAACAAAGAGCCAACATTCATCTAAGCCATGGTTCTCTCTGTAATCCTGGCGATGAAGGCAGAGCAGTTAGTCTACAAAGCCATAATATAACCCTGTCCCTCTTCCCCCTCTACAACACTGCAATAACAAGTTGTGTACAGAATTGGTTAATGCAGGAGTCTGCTCTGTTTGAGGTACACTACTGTCTTAAAAAGTACATGATATAGCATGTTTGATTCAGAAGGTAGTGACTATATCACATCGTCATGGTTATTGAGTGTTGAGAACATTATCCAAAATAACACCTAGTTACTCTCAACCATTTCGGATTCCTCTCAAGTCCACATCTAGCTTGTCCTGCCAACCGTAGGTTCCAGAACAGCAGAGGTCCATTTTAATAGAACAGCAACATGTATTTTGAAAATAAGAAGACTCTTAATTTTGCATTAAGGGGCCTGAATTGAAGCAGAACCACACAGTAAGTCAATATCTTGAAGTTCAAAGGGGGAGAAAGAACAATATACAGAGGAACCGTGGAATTCTAGAGGACATGGAGACCTTTCAGCCTCTTGTGCCTGTATGTGACGTTCCTTTTATAGCATCGTCCACTTAATCTCAAGCCCCTGCTCTGATATCATAGTCCGTCTCAATATTTAGACAATGGAAGCTGTGGGTGTGGGCCAAGCTTCCTCATCCACGATGCAGTCAAACTTTGCAGAGCAATTTACACTGGAAGGGGGCCTGTAAGTTTTGGGAAGACTTATAAAACTGTGGCCAATGGAAAGAGATAGAACTGGTGCAAATACCGAGGATGTGTTGCTTGCTTTAATGATTAGAAGTGAAGATCAGTGCACTACTGGGAGTGAAGACTTTGATATACTCCCAGTTTTTCCTATGGCCTTCAGATCTTTTCGACTGAAAAAGACCATCATGTCTCTGCTCTTATCCTCGGCCTCTCTTTGTAGAGACTGTGTGATCTCTGTGGCTTGTCTTCACACCCGCATTCTGTTAATCTAGTCTCTATTCCTCAAACAGTACACAGCTATTTCAGACCTCACTGTCACTACGCTGTAACAACTAATCATTTGAAATTGATGAAATGACAACACAAAGGGGAAATATTAATGCAGAATATTAACATAATGGCTCTGGTGTAAGTAGAACAGCATTCCCAGTTGAGAGTTATGAATTTAGTCCATAGACTGTCAATTAACTAGAGTACAGATTGTTGAAAATATTAACTTCCTTGCCTGGTTTATGTGTAAAGTACCACTCACGGCTTAAGGAAGTAATTTGTTTTGTTAGAATTGTTTTATTTTATCTCAAATGCATGCAAACTATCAACAGCCTGAGCTCTGTCTTCAAGAGATAAAATTGTGACAAAGGCAATGATTTGGCCATAGCTTTGGGGGTTGTTGTTTGACAGTCTCTTCATCCTCCTGAAGATCTGGACTCTAAGGGTTCGAAGGTCATGGATGAAGTTTACTGGAAGGAAAAATAATAAGCCATTTGAAAAATTCTGCTCTGAACTAGTGCCATTTAGACAAGTTATGATATTGGGAAAGAAACATAGATCCAATTGGATGGAGTGATGAAAGTTCTTTGGTGATGTATTGAAGATAACCCATATGATTTTCTTTCCTGAAATTTTCAATTTTGAAAATAAAAAAATGTTCAGGGGGTGAACACTGAATCACCCTCAGAGTCTTCCTCCCAAGTCTGCGACACAATACAGGGTTCTGCTGTGTTTGAAAGGATCTGTGACTGAGATGTGGGAGGAGCGAGCTCATTTCCTCCAGCGCCAAGCACGGGTTCTGTGTGTGGCGTGGGGCCTTGTCCAGAGGGCTTCAGGCTCAACACCGGCTTGGCGCAGAGGTCGAGAGCTGGAGTCAATCGCTCTCGCACGGCAAATGGGAACTCTCTTTCACTTCTTACGCCCACCTGCTCCGGCAGGGAGAGAACAAGCCCCAGCGGCCGAGCTGCAGGGAAAACAACAAAAGTGCTCATGGCAATCTTATTTCCAAGGAAACTCCTGTCAAATTTCCAAAATCAACAGAAAGAGGTTAAGGAGATGGAAGGGGATAAATGTTAAGTTATGAGTCGTAACCTAAACAAAAATTCTTGTGTTAGTTTTCGTTTACTTTTTAATTTGATTTGTCAATGGAATTGTTTGAGTTAAAAATCGGTTCCCTCAAAAGAATGAACTATTGAGATGTCACGCAGAAAAAAATTTGATTCTTGAAGGTCTAGGTGGAAAGGTCAAAGGTCGTTAGTGAGAGTAGATATTGCAGCTAAAAGCCTTGAAGAGGCCTTTTTACTCTCTCTGTGTTTCCCCTATTTCTCTTCTCCCCATGTCATTGTGTTCGCATCAAACCCCCTACATCCCTCAGAGCTACGAGAAGGTTGGTGTGTTTTTCTTTTTTCCTTTTTTTAACCCCCATTACATATGAATAATCTTTTTATTAAAAAAAAAAAATCTAAAACCCCACAGCACAGTTCAGTTAATTTGCACTAGTCTGTGGGTCTCCCGTTTTTGCATCCCAAGGTTTTTCCCCACTCGATTTGGTAATGTGCTGTGCCTTGTGGCGACGAATCCTTGGCGCTTGTACACTGTTGCCTGGTGCATGATGGGAGAATGTAAAATCACGCTGCATGCCGCTGGGTCACGCTCAAACATGCTACGACAAGACAGTGTTCCTGCCGCATTTCAACGAGGCTTAAAAGGTGGACTTGGGTCTACCAGACACATTATTATGCTAACTAAACTCTACCTGATAAGACTGCTTTGTGTGTGCAATATGGGGGCGGCGGGTGGGCAGGAGAATGTTTAACTGTGGATTGTGCCATCTTAAAGGATCTTGAGAGATAGTTTCTTGCAGTGAATCGGATGCTCAATGATGAAAGGAAAAATATAGTGGCTGATTTTTAAAGATGCTACCATGCCATCCTAGCTGTCCAAAGATTAGTACAATAGAGCGAATGCACTGTTCAGATTAAGATTATTTTATTAATTGTCTGAATTTTCTGTGTTTGAAGCGAATGTAGATTTGATGTGAATGAGGGGAGAATGAAAAATGGGATTTATGTAGATTATTGTATATTGGATGGTTGATAGTTGTCATGGACAGTGGGGTGGAGGGCCTTTTCTGATCTGTATCTCTCTATTCTGTAGCTCTCTAGCTGTAAGTGTGGGCGTGTCAATGTGTGCATTTGTATGGGGGGGGTGTTTGTTAGTGTGTGTATGTGAGGGGGAAGATGGCATGTATGTATGTGTATATATGTTTATATATATATATACTGTATGTACATAACCCAGGGTGAAGATGGGAAAAGAGAGTATTAGTCAAAATTGGACAGCTTTGTACCTTGCTGTAGGATGTTGTCTTCAGGATGTGTCTAAACTAGCAAAATCACTGACATGTGGAGAGACAGAAAGTATCATTACAGTCCACTTAGAAATCCCTGGTGCCTGAGGAATATTATCATCTTGCACTAATCTCTCTGTCAAACCTTGCGCGAGATAGATATCCAACTTTTCCCTTTAACAAATTAATCTCCCGTCTGCCTCCTTTTGTTACGCCTCAGTCCTGTAATCGGTTCAAGGAGCCACATCTGAACTGTCCACTTTCCCCCAGGATGAGGCCATGTGGTCTTGTGGAACATGCACTAAACACATTAGTCTGCAAATCCCAAACAGAGGAACATGGTTGTTAAATGATTGAAGCATACCTTCCTATGAAAACAAGTTAGAGAATGCAAATGTCCACTAGTTCAAGAGTGGGGACACAAGAAATTGCAGATGCTGGAATCTGGACCAAAACACAAGTGCTGCAGGAACTCATCAGGTCAAGCAGCATATTTGAAGGGAACGGACATTCAGATGATCAGTCTAAGGAAGGGTCCTGACCTAAAGTGTCCTTTGTCCATTTCCTCCACAGACGCTGCCTGATCTCTGATTTCCTCAGGCACTTTCTTTTTAGATCAAGGCTGGATTTGGATAAGGTTTGGTCACGTGTACCAAATATGCAATACAATATGGTGTGCACATTGTATCCTATCAATTCACCTCAAGGGAACATTATATCATGCAGAGCACAACAGGCATATACTGCTACATTGACTGCTTAGCCCATGCAATCAAGGATACATTTCTGCCAGATTGTTAACATATTGTATTTCAAAAGTCAATGGTGATGAGCAAAACCATCACTTGTCATCCTTTTACCTCTTCTAGTTCTCTTGGGATCATCATATATTGAAATCCAATACTCAACACATGATTGTGCTCACAGTTAACATATTGGATAGAGTGGATACGGTAAGGTTGTTTCCACTAGTGGAGGACCCAGGACCAGAGGCCATAGCCTCAGAATAAAGATAGGTCAGCCATGATTGAATGGTGGAATAGACGTGATGGGCCGAATAGCTTAAATTTTGTTCCTATTACTTATGAACATTGTGGTGGGAGAACCTCCCCCATGGTTGTTAATGCCAATTATGATATCCAGTACCTCCCCAATCAGCAACCGCAACCACGCGCACTGCGCGCGTCGTGCGTCGTGACGCGTAAATGGCACGCAAATGACGCCAAGTGGGACAGGCCCTTGAGAATGTAATGCTTGACGTTATTGGCTGCCTGGCGCTAGCTGCTGAGGCTCAAGCATAGAGCAGGTAGATTGGTTGAGTGATTAGAGGGTCTCTATGCACCGTGCACTCTATTCCCTTGGCATGGCATATCCTCCAAGAGGACAGAGGATGCTGAAGAAAGGAAGAATTGAAAAGCGGCAAGAAATGCCAATCTCGTGCAGTAACAGCACATCAGCGCCACATCAACCTTATTTTATTGACAGGCTGTCCAGTTGGAACATCAGACCACTTTAGTGCCTGTGTAGTTTAATGTAAATCACTAGCACTAAAGACCTTGGCTGAATACTATTGATGAATAATGTTTGAAATGAGCAGTTTCAAAGAGGGTAGCTTTTTAAGACCCTTGAACCTGGCTCAGTGGCCAGAATGGGTGCTCTCCTGCCGGATACTATCGGGCACGCAGGCAGCTATCATCCATTGGACAAGTACTGGACACTAATTACCATCCACAACCCAAGACACAGGTCTCCATCACAATAAGATAACATCTCCTGCACCCTGCCACCTTATTTTTCAGACATTTACTGTCGAAAGCTATTGTGGCTTCTGCAAGGGCAAATCACACCCTAATAACACAATGTTTTTAAAAAAAATAGCCCATTAATCTTTTCATAAGGATTTTAAATGTATTCACTTAGTTGTTAATTCAATTGCCAGTGGAACTAGGTTTATCTAATGTTTTCAACAATTTTCCATCTCTACTGTTAGCTGGAAGTAAAACGCTCATGTTTTTTTCTCAACTTTCATAGTTGAAGCAAATCACTCTCAATGTCAATTCTCATCAACTCTCTAACCTCTCCAGAGTCTTATCATTCTTACCAAGGATTGCCAGATGTGGGTTTGATGTGCAGTTGTCTTGTCTGGGGAATATTCCACTATAAACGATAGGCATGATAAGGTTGGAATCTTTTATTCGACGATGTTCCCAATTGATCAGGAGTCCAAAATATAGCCGCTGAGTGATTGGTTGGACAAATGCAAGTAGTAAGCTACAGACTGTCACAGATTTGGCACGTCATTGACAATCACCCCCACTCTCAGCTGCTCTTTGTTAATTTTGAAGGGCTACATATGTGTTTGGCAGGGAAAGTCTATCGGTAATGCCGTCTGCTGCTTCATAGCCAGATTCACACACAGGAGGAGGTCTAAAGAGAAGGCAAGTAGCTAACAATCTCTGCATCACATAGGAAGAGATGAAGAAGGGTCCAGATAGAGACGTGGCCAGCAACTCCAACCAAACGTTGGGTGATTGCACAGTGTCTGAGATTCTTGAGATAGATCACGTATTTCTTTGGCTTCTGTCTGTTGCTGCTAGTAACTGAATTAACGTTGATGACAAAAATGTAATTACAATGATCCATCCAGCAGTATGGTAGTTCTCTTTACATTGTAAATTAAGGTGGGTCAACAGAAAATAAATCCCCAGAATCTCTTCTGATAGTTCATAAAGTCATAATGAGCAGAATTAGGTTCATTCGGCTCATCGAGTCTACTCCACCATGACTGACATATCTTTCCCTCTCAACCCCATTCTCCTGCCTTCTCTGTGGTTCTTGAAGATATGTTTGAATGACACTCACACAAGTGCTCTCAACAACCTGCTGATATGACGTGGGCTGGTAACGGCTTTCAAGTTCACTCTTAAATTATTTGGTCCCAATTGTTAATTTCTGGAAGAAGCAGTTATCAATAATGGAAATGTGATTATCGGTTGAGTGAATACACTGATAGGAAGCATGATGTGATGATGTGTGGTGGTGGGGCAGGGTACAAGCAGGAATATAACCAAACTCCAGCCTTTCCGTCTCTCACTTGTCTGGGCTAGACAGTCTATGAATAGCTACATGCCTATACCCAAAACATTACTGCCATGGTCAACATTCAACATCAATGTGTGTTCCTGTTCCTGGTTCCAATGTGTGTTGCTCTTCCTGTTCACCACATGGCTGAATCAAGCTCAATGAAGCTCAATGAAGCAAATGATTTATGAAGCTAATTATTATGAAGGCCAGGCATCAGTGCACCTCCTTGGCCAACCAATTTGATTCAGAGAGAGATTAAAGTAAGATTTCCCTCGCTCTCAATATCCACCTCCCAGAAAGACACATCTGCATTGGTATCTTCCACTTGCAAGCCAGATGTTTGAGCACAGAATCCTGATTATCATCATGCCAGATTGTTATAGCAAGCCTTGATGATCATTTAATGTCATCATTCTGAATTTAACAATAATTCACATAGTTGAAACCTGAATTTTAAGATTAAGCCGCTAAAGGCATGAACGAAAATAAAGGTTTTGGAAACACCGAGGACAGGCTAGATAATTGACCTTGACTGGGTCCTGTACTTGGTAGAAAAAAACAAACACCATTTTATGTACTAGATTTAATAAAAATGATAACAGTCATTTGATTTGTGCACACCAGCACTGGTAAATTAGACTGATCTGAGGCATAGGAGCAGAATTAGGCCATTCGGCCCATAAGAGCCTGCTCTGCAATTCAATCATGGCTGATCTATTTTTCCCTTTCAACCCCATAACCTTTGACTAAGAACCCTTTCAATCAATTTCAACTTTAAAAACTTGGTCTCCACTGCCATCTGTGGCAATGGATTCTGCAGATTCCTCCCTCTCTGACTATAGGAAATTCCTCCTCATTCAATTACAGTGTTTGGCGAACCCACAATAGACTCTTCTCAGGACAACGATTTCCCACCAGCTATTTTCACAATAGAATGCACCGCATTTTGAAGATACCATAAATCTTGTGGGAATATAGGACATGTGTGGAGTCCCACAGCTGTAACAAGGACAGTCAGTGGCACTAGGCACATACAGTGTCCTCCATAATGTTTGGAACACAGACCCATAATTTGTTTATTTGCCCCTGTACTCCACAATTTGAGATTTGTATTAGAAAAAATCATATGTGGTTAAAGTGCACATTGTCAGATTTTAATAAAGGCCATTATTATACATTTTGGTATCACCATGTAGAAATTACAGCTGTGTTTATACATAGTCCCCTCATTTCAGTGCACCATAATGTTTGAGACACAGCAATGTAATATAAATGAAAGTAGTCACGTTTAGTATTTTGTTGCATATCCTTTGCATGCAATGACTGCTTGAAGTCTGCGATTCATGGACATCACCAGTTGCTGGGTGTCTTCTCTGGTGATGCTCTGCCAGGCCTGTATTGCAGCCATCTTTAGCTTATGCTTGTTTTGGGGGCTAGTCCCTTTCAATTTTCTCTTCAGCATATAAAAAGCATGCTCAATTGGGTTCAGATCAGGTGATTGACTTGGCCACTCAAGAATTTACCATTATTTACCTTTGGTGCTTAAGCAGTAGGTTTGGGATCATTGTATTGCTGTAGAATGAACCGCTGACCAATGAGTTTTGAGGCATTCATTTGTACTTGAGCAGATAGGATGTGTCTATACTCATCAGAATTCATTATACTACCACCATCAGCAGTTATATCATCAATGAAGCTAAGTGGGCCAGTACCTTCTGCAGCCATAAATGCCCAGGCTATAACACCCCCACCACCATGTTTCACAGATGAGGTGGTGTGCTTTGGATCTTGGGCAGTTCCTTCTCTCCTCCATACTTGGCATCTCCTGCCATCTTTCTGATATGTTAATCTTCGCCTCATCTGCCCACAAGTCCTTTTTCCAGACTGTGGTTGCTCTTTTAAGTACTTCTTGGCAAACTGTAACCTGGCCATCCTATGTTTGCAGCTAACCAGTGGTTTGCATCTTGCAGTGTAGCTCCTGTATTTCTGTTCATGAAGTCTTCTGCAGACAGTGATAATTGACAAATCCACACCTGACTCCTGAAGAGCGTTTCTGATCTGTCGGACAGGTGTTTGGGGATTTTTCTTTATTATAGAGAGAATTCTTCTGTCATCAGCTGTGGAGGTCTTCCTTGGCCTGCCTGTCCCTTTGCAATTAGTAAGCTCACCAGTGCTCTCTTTCTTCTTAATGATGTTCCAAACAGTTGACTTTGTCAAGACTAAGGTTTTGGCTGATGTCTCTAACAGTTTTATTCTTGTTTCTCAGTCTCACAATGGCTTTCTTTGACTTTCATTGGCACAACTTTGGGCCTCATGTTGATAAACAGCAATAAAAGTTTCCAAAGCTGATGGGAAGACTAGAGGAAAGATTAGATGCTGAGAGCTCTCTTATACCTGCATTAGAGAGGCATTTAAACACACCTGAGCAATTACAAACACTTGTGAAGCCATGTGTCCCAAACATCATCGTGCCCTGAAATGGGGGGACTATGTATTAACACTGCTGTAATTTCTACATGGTGAAACCAAAATGTATAAAAATGGCCTTTAATAAAATCTGACAATGTGCACTTTAACCACATGTGTTTTTGTTATTCTATTACAAATCTCAAATTGTGGAGTACAGAGGCAAATAAATAAATATATTACACTGTAATATATTATCTGAGCACAACCCTTCCTCTTTATTTCTACCTCGGACAATCACTCCCTCACTCTTCCCCCCTACTATGGCAAAAGGAAAATCAAAGAAATGAGAGACAAATTAAGATGGAACTGCACATCCCTTGTGTTTGATCTGGGTAATGGCACGTGACTGAATCATTGCATGGTGTGTGCATGAGCAGAAGACAAGGACCTACAGTTTTAGTCCTCAAGCTAATGGAACAGAGAGCAGAGTACTGATGACAGTTTCAGAATAGGCTGCACAAGGGTCACTCATGATTACAATGAGGCTGATGATTACCTTTAAATTATGTTAAAAAAACAAACTTCTACCTCCACCTTAACTTTGGAAAAATATCATGTGATTCTCTCTGATGTTACATGTTTGTGGGGATATCAGAGAGAATATTGAATGGTGATAATGTTGGAATTAAGTACAATCACAGCTCTCATAGTTTAATGAGGTTTCCATTCATGAAACTGAGTGTTAAGTGTGCATGGAGTAAATAAGGGTTCTGAATGTCAGAAAATCAACGCAAAAGGATTCAATATCAGGTAATAATAATCTTGCACCAGAATGAACTTTGTGCAGTGGGAACACTGAATTGTCTAGTATGTTGAACTCTCTTTGTGTCTGCCTGTCCTTGTGCTTGCTATTCTGTACTGCTCTTCTATCTTCCAATTGATTAGATTACACCTTCAAAAATCCATGCCCAGTTCAAACCAGGTAGCTATTGCACTAGGAGGAATACCATGGTTGCCTTTGTGTCCGTTTGACCTGATTAAGGCATTTCAAACAAACTAAGAAGCTAGCCATACTCTGCACATTCCACATCCATCCCGCATTTGTTGGTCTCGAGTCCCTCCGATAATACTTAAACCCAGTGCCATTTAGAAACCTCTGATCTTTGATCAGAAATCCGCTTAGGTCTCCAGCAATGTCACAGACTCCACCACTTGAGGCCACTTCATGTGAATACTTTATTGCAAGGATATCCCGTGCCAATTTCCAAAGATCCTTGATTTGTTAAATGTCTGACATATTAACGGTTCTAATGTACATTCTCTTTTGTCACACCTACAATATAACCCAAGTCAGCAGAGTTTAATATCTATATGCATACATTTTAAAAAGTCTCCCCTTTTCAGCGGGTTGGTGTAATCTAATTGTAGTAATGAACTGGAAGATGCAAATTATTGTGGCTTTTCAACATTTTGGCACAGATTACAGCTCTTGCCAAAATGGCAGATAATCTGTGCCTTCTTGCTCATTGGTGCTTCGGTGTCTGGTGCAGTGTAGCTTGCCCTGTAGAGGTTATTTGGTGATGAAGTTCCTCTCCCTCCTCCCTCTACCCTGCCACCACTCGCCCCTCCCTGAATGTACTCACTGTCACATTCTTTTGTGAATCAGGGCTCGTAATCATCCAACCTAGCATTGCCACACTTTCAAAGGAATCGTCTCGAATACTCTTTATTCTCTTTCCAAAGGCAGAATGAATTACATTTTATTCATTTTGAAAGGTGAACACTTGCAAAACACAACTGAAACTGACGGAGGCTCCTTTCTTTCATCGCTTTCATGAACCCTTCATTATGCCCTTCCCTGGGGCCTTGTCATAATTACTTTTGTAACTTTATTTTTTTAAAGGAATTGGACATGGATGTCATAACAGCAAGTCACAAGTTGAACTACATGGCATTGCATTTGATGCTACAACGATAATGAGGGCAAGCTGATCAAATTACTGCCGTAGTGTCACTCACAGTGGAAATCAACCTTGTGTACCTCTATAGCACAGCCTGGCTGCTGGGCACAAGAAGTACATCCATGGGGCACCCTCTTCACATCTGCCAGAAACACCTCCAAGTGTTACACACACAACAAATTGCTTTGATGCGCTGTGATTTTTATGCAAGCAGATATGCATAGAAAAATCTCACAAACAACAGGAAACTACGTTAAATATGTCGTTGTGGCTCAAGGAAGAATCGTGACCAGGGTACTTTTGTTGAAATGGTACAGCGGGATGTTTAATATCAACCCATACATGCACAAGGGCCTCTTCAGAAGGGTAGAGACGCTGAACATGCAGTACTCCCTCACGCCTACATTGAAGTTGGGTTAGATTATTAATGCAAAAGCCTAACGACCCCATAGGAATAATATCATTTGGCCAAGCATTTTTAAAGAAATAAATCAGAATGATTGATTGTTTGCATCCTGCCCCACTGACCAGGTTGTCTGGTATTGACCTTGCACTCTCGAGCAAAGAACATCTTGATCAAACAAAAGTTCCATTCTTGTGCATTGGATATGGGTTATAATATTTTACCTCTGCCATTATCTTCACTGGCTGCATGTTACCAGAGCAGAATTTATTTTGGAGTGGAGTCCCTTCACTTTGTATTCTTCTTCAGACTGAGTCTTAGGGTGAACCTTGGAGGAGCAAGTCTTCTATTGTCTGAGTAGACTGATTGTCACGAATGTAAGTTCTATCATGTGTAGGATAAACTACAACCCTCTGGCTCTTTGATTCCGCTCCACAGCTTGGTCTGACATGAGAATCCTTGAATGTCTGCCATTGTAGTCACCCCATGATATGAGATCGGCTGTCATTTGAAAATCAATGAGGTTGCTTCATTTATTTTAAATTTCATTAAAATTGCAACTGAATGGAATCCGGTCATAAAAACAAAATCTGGATTTACTTAGTGAATTTTAACTCGCAAAAAACAAGTGGGTTGGGTTTAGAATGAGATGCTAAAATGTAAGTACGCCCAATCTGCTCCTCAAATTCCTTCCAAATCCTGTGTTTGACAGAGGGGATGGGGGTTGGACCTCGGGTAGGCAGCCTGCCTCCAGGACGTGTTGCACAGTCGCATGTTATAGTGTGCCTGGCAGTCACACATTTAACTTCCATTGCAGTTGCTGAGATTGTGCAGGCTCTGGGCAACCTGACAGTTCAAGAGAAGCGAGGAAGGCTTCAGGGAAAAGAGAAGTCTCTTTATTGTCTTTTGACCAGGAGGAGGGAGAGTGCATTTATCCGCCTCTTCATTTAATATCCTCTTGATAACCTCCTCTTGAATCAGTGTCCTGCCCCTCAGAGACATCATCGCATGCTTCCCTTTGGACTTTTCTCAAATACATGCGAGCCACCTGGAAGCAAACATTGTTAATTGGGTCTGTCTTGTAAAAAGGTGGGGGGGGACAGATCCTGTCAAATAAAATAAGAGTCATACACAACATAGTTAAAGTTTCACGAACCAAAGTTGTCCTTTTCTCCAGCTGCATGAACCAAACCTGTTAATTGTGGGCCCATTGTTTCACTGATGGGAATCTAATTTGGCTACAGATAGTGGGGAATAGCAGTTCCCTTTAAACCTGAACATATCATGCAGGATATATCAGGATTTGGATCAGTAACACATCTCACTGTGCATATCCACATAGTCACCGACACAGGGCCCTGCACAGAATCAGGGTTGTGTATGTACAAAAGTACACAAGACCATGTATACACCGACACAGAATACTTCATGTAATTATCTATGTGGACACACAGATGTGTACAAATGCACAATTACACATGCACTGATGGCACTAAAGCTCAAATATGTGTCCACCTGCACATCGACACGCTAACCCTTAGAAACACACAGATCTTTTAGAGAATACAAACCTGCGTATCGCTATACCTAATTATCTCTGCACACATTCACCCTCCACAAAACCAGAGGCAGAAAAGTAATTAAAAATAACCTCTATAGAAATATTTGAATAATATTAACAACAGTTGAGCAGCAAAATCTGCCTAGGCCCAAGGGTATTATTTTTTAGGTTTTGTTATTTCCTGTTAGTCCACGCCAAGCCATGGGATGGGAGGGGGGGGGAAGGAAATCGATTAAATTATTCTCTGTCACTGTCATCACCTCATTAGAATTCACAACAGTTGTGGAGATTGATTTTATTTTAAATTGCTTCAATAAGTTTGACATATACCACTTCTGGCTCTCCCTTTGCTCTCTGCAGGAGTACTGCTCATCAGGCAGATGCGTTTCTGCTGTGTTTTGCAAGTGTATCTCTTTCAGTTCCTCCACTCGTCTTCCATCCCCGACTGCCATTTTTTTTGACGTTCTTTTCAATCGTTGGCCTCGTTAGTTGTTTCCCTCAAGCCTTGATCCACATCTCCCTCAAGTCTCAATCACAAAAAGATTGACGGTGCTTCTCTTTAATTTACTGCCAGTTCTGTGCCCCACCTACCCCCCCCCCCCCACCCCCCCACCCCCCCCTCAATCACCATGGTAACTCGGTGTTTGCATCTCACATCCGACCTCTGCGTCTCTTTGCAAACTGTATCTTGTACGTGTAAAGTTCCTGTAGCCTCTCCCATCGGTGCTTGCTGGCGGTAATAGTTCAATACTCAAAAGATGCAAGGGCCATGTGGCATTGCTGTGGCGGTCTTTTGCAGGACTGTCCGTTTGCCACACAGTCCACCGCTAATAAAGCCAACCACTTTTGACGTCCATGTTCTATCTGCAAGAGGATGTTTGGGACGGGAGAGGGTTTTGCATCACCAGATAGATTTGGAAAACTTGTCCCACTCAATGCCACCTTATGACTCATCAGTTTACATGACCCTGGTTCTCACAAGGCACCTTATCTTTCATTTGTATTTGTGAATTCTATTCAGAGGAACAAGTTTAGCATTGGCCTTTAATGAAGGATCCAAGGACCAGAGCGATTGAGAATCAGAAACTGGTCATTTTGATCATTTGAGAACTTGAAAACCAACTCTGCCCATTCCAATACAGTTCAGTGACTGGGGAACTCTTGAGGATAAAAGTATTCGGCAACCCATGTTCAGATTTTAAAACGGTCATTCTTTTTGTAGAAATAACGCTCCATTAATTTACTCAAATTATGAAAAAGATTGCATTGTTTTGGATAAAAAGATGACCCGGACCACTGTTTCCTGTTCACAGGATGGAATCTTTCTCCCATTAAAGTTGCATTCCCTTTTACTCATTTGGATTATCCTGTGGCACAGTAAGGAGACAATGCCAGTCCAATATCTGCTCCAGAAAGCCATTTGATTGAGACTCAGGCTTTCCTTCCAGCAATGTTACCTGAGCCTCTGGGCGTTTGCATTCCCTGAATTAATTTATACCCAGCCAATGTGAGGAGGCAAAATATTTTTTTTTACAGAGGAAACATATGTAACTGGGATTTCTTCCTTCCCTCAGGCCATTAACCATTTGACTGCATTAAAGTGCATTATGTTAGCCTGGCCATGAATGGTAAAGTGTCCTCCTAAGGTGCATTGAGTTTGGACAGCTAACAAAGTTCGATCCCAATGGGAGTCCAGTTCTGTGTCACACATGATGATAGCTTATTGATAATTGATAATCTTCAAGCAATGTGACCAGTTAAGCATTCTGGTGGCTATTGATGATCTGCAAAAAGAGTATGTAAGCCAATATTGTCATCCATCTGTGGAGGGAAATTTGGACGTCAATCTCTGGGTTTTTTGAAAAACTTCAACGCATTCTCAGTGAGACGCTGGCAGGCCAGCTTTTGGCTTGGAATTCCTCCAACAACCACATGCCCCATAACTGGTGGCTCCAGGCATCCATTTCATACAGAACACCAAAATTCTGGCTTTGAAAAGTGAAAGGAGACTAAAGGGGCTCTTCTACCTCCTTCTCCGTGTTCCACATATTTATGCTGTGGTCAGATTTAACACTGGTGCGAAGAAGGGCAAAAGAAAACAGACATGGTTTTTGAGAGACTGTTGTAGATGGAACATGGACAACCAAAATCTGCCATATTGGTGGCACTTTATGGGTGAATATTTAGGAACTGGTGTGAAGTGGCATGCCATTTTGATTTAAGTGTGCAAAAAAACAAGAAAACCCCGAGAGCATTTTACGTGAAAGCGTGGGACCTCTCCATGTTTATGATTCTGTGCGTTCCTTAAAGTGGGCCTGTACTTGTGGATCGGGGATGTGAGTGTGGCACAGGCCTAATATTGGTGCGCATAATATCTGTGCCTGAACAGTTGCCCCCTCTCTCCCCTCTCCTGTTATATCTCTCTTTCTCTCTCCCTTGCTCTCTCTCTCTCTCTCGCTCCCCCCCTCTCTCTCTCTCCCCCCCCCTCTCTCTCTCTCTCTCTCTCTCTCCCTTTCTCTCCCTCTCTCTCCACCCCCCCTCTCTCTCTCGCTCTCTCTCTCTCTCTCCCCCCCCCCTCTTTCTCTCCCTCTGTGGCTGACACTACTGGCAAGTTCTTTTGTACCCATTCCCTTGCCTGTGTTTGCACGAAAACCTCCAGTTGCCTTCCCCCACCCCACCCTCCCTTTTCCAATATGTTATCCATGCCGCAACTCTGTCTCGTCCCATGTGCATCCATGTTCGACTGTGTAAGGTCTTGAGGCTGCATCCACTTCCAAGCAAAGGAGATGCACTACATGTTGGTGTAGTCAACATTTCTTTTATACTTTTTATCTTTTATTTTCTTTTATTATTTTTTATTTGTATTCCTTTTCCTGCCAGGACTGCTGCGATGTGACAATGTGAGCCACCACATTCTGTCACATCGGCTGGAAGTAACGCAGCATTGAAGTGGGTCCCTCCCCAATCCGTCTGGGCATGCTAGCGATCCTCCAGTTATATATTCCTATGTGCATATATATATTTATATATCTCTCTACCTTCTGCATGGTGTCTGTGAACTGATAGATGCATCTATTTGATGGATCCTTGTAATATCTTGAAAAGGCTTCGTACAGTCGATATATCCGCACCACAAAAATTTCATTAGTGTTTCTCATCTTTATTGTTCCCTGGCAATTGGACACATCCGTTACGATCGGTGGTTGCATTTTGTTGGCAGTCTTCACCTGTGGCTGACCACCAGGCCAAACCCAATCAATGCATTTGGAGGCAGTCTTTTCATTTACCATCTACCGGTTGCACTGTGCTGGGTTGGCTTAGGAGGCCAGTTGGTCATGACTACCAGGCGCATCTGCTTGGAGGCAGCTAAGGGGGATCTCAGCTATTTTTGGGTGGAGAGGGTGGGAACTATCACGATGGATGAGTTTTCATCAAAGGGAGAAAGAAAGTTCCATTGGAAACACAACAAAAACTCACCAAAAGCTTTTTTATCCTAAGCGGAACTTTAAATCCTTTTTCTCAATGGGTTGAGAATTGATGAAATCAGGCACCACAGATCTTTGCCTCAGGTCTTTCCAAATCTGTCCTTCACTTTGTTGAACACCAAATTTAGAGATAAAATTGCCGTAAAATGACATATGATCAACAAATAAAGCCACAGTTTGGACAATATTGTTTTTTTCTGCAAGAGCGCACTACTAAATTACTTGAAATCACTTTAAGGGTGATTATGGAATATCTCGTCCACTAGTGATGGAGCAAGTATCTGGGTTATTGGTCTCCCAGAATGTTGTTCTGGCTGTGCCATTGCCCCTCAATTGGAAGGACATTGTTATTTCTTGGCAGCCACAAAGAAAATGGACTCTTCCATTTGGCTATTCAGCCATTCTTGATTAGTACGGGTGTCAAGGGGTCATGGGTAGAAGACAGGAGAATAGGGTTAGGAGGGAGAGATAGATCAGCCATGATTGAATGGTGGAGTAGACTTGACGGGCCGAATGGCATAATTCTGCTCCTGTCACTTATGATGTTATGACCATTAAAGATGGTGTCAACCAACCTGCCATGTTTTATGATATTGTCCTAAAGACCAATAATTGAACCACAATGTCATCCATTAATTTCTTTTTCTAGTTTAGAACCAAGATGATAAAGACTGCTATGGTTAGATCATCAGAAACAAATACTTTAAGATCAGCAGAGTTTTATATATACATTTATGGGAATAACACTCCAGTCTTGTTGGCCTGGCTGAACAAATGCATCATCTGCAACTGCTAACTGAGAGGTGCAGTTGGAATTCCATATTCAGAAGGCTGTGGAGCCTCAGATGACAATATTGGAGACGTAGATTTTTAGATATACAGGAAATTAATTTAAATGGGGCAAGTATATGGTGCTGTGGGGATCAGACTTGATCATATTAAATGGCTGAGCAGGCAGAAGGGAGATTATAACAGAGAGAAAAGTCCATAGATGTATTTGTAGTTAATAAAATAAAATGTCTAGACTGACGACCTTGAATGATGGTTGTCGCAAGGAACAGTGATGTACCTTGATGGGAAAAGTACATTCTTTTCTGTCTTGTCCCTTATGTGAAAAATTTTAAATGATTCTTTTTTTTAGAAATCGTCTTTTTTCAATCAAGAAGAATTGTTTCCATTTTGTCGACAATTAGTAAATTTAAGAAAGCCACAAAATCATTGCAAATCCCACTTGATCAGATCTTTCTATTGTAGCGGTGAATTTCACGAGCCAATTATCTAAGGGTTGAGAGACCAAGCTTGGCTTCCCTTCTCCTGTGTCATTCCTTTTGCAGAATAACATGGTCAGACTTAAATCACGTTGTCCCACCCCAAACAAAATGGTTGCTGATGCCAAATGACTGAGAGCTCCGCCTGTGCCTGCATTTCTTGAATTCGCAATCTCAGAGCCTACGTCTCTCTCCTTAACAACACACATTTAAGATGAGAAACTAACTAATAAATTTTTGTGTCTCTCAATGTGCTGTGATGGGTCTCAGACTGGTCACTGAACACTTGTGCTACGAATGTGCTTTGTGTGGACTCATTTTGTTACTGTGCTGTTTCTCAGGTGCTGCCAACTCTCATTTTCTTGCTTGTTGTCACCTTTCTGTGTTCCGCCCCAGTTCGACGCGTTCCACCTAGGTTCTCCATCAGCCCTCCGTTCAGCCAAGAGATTGTGCCTGGTGGGAGCGTGAATATCACTTGTGTTGCCGTGGGCTCCCCCATGCCTTATGTGAAGTGGATGCTGGGAAGTGAAGACCTGACCCCAGAGGATGACATGCCTGTTGGCCGCAATGTTCTAGAGCTTAGCGGTATCCAAGAGTCCGCTAATTACACCTGTGTGGCGATGTCTAGTCTTGGGATAATCAAAACAATGTCACAGATTATCGTTAAAGGTAAGTGAAGGGAGTCACTTATGCGTGCGTGCCTGTCTCTCACACCATTCCAGGACACCCCAAAACAATTAACGGCGTCTGAAGTACTTTGGAAGGGTAATGATCTGGAAGTGAGTAGCCAGTAAGGGCCACAGCAAGATCCAAAAAAAAGCAGTATAATCTAAAACAAAATCAGAAAACACTCAGCGAGTCAGGCAGCACCTGCAGTGAATGAAACAAGAGTTAATGTCTCACATTGAAGATCCCGACATCTGAATTGGGAAAGTAAGGATAAAAAAAATAGTTTCAAGTCACAGATAAGGTGGGAAGAGAATATAAAGATGGATGGATAGAAGAAAGGGAATATATCTGATAGGGAGAGGCCAAGGATGTTGCATGGGGATTTGGTAATGGGACAGTTACAAGGGACAAAGAAGGATGAGTTGCTGCAAATACCAGGTCAGGGTGTACTAAAGGAGAGGTAGATTAAAAAAACTGAAGCAATATCACTGGTGGATGTCATCACTTGCACCACAGATGGCCAGTTCTGAAAGAAAGTGTATTATAAGAGTCTTCATATCTATATTGATTGACAACATCAATTTTAATGACGCTGGTTTAAGAATGTATTGATTAAGGCACCCAGTATAACTCCCAATCTCTTCTGCAAACAGTGGTGTGAGAGGAAAAATGGCACTCTTTAAAACTAATCCTGAAGGCACCACTTCTGTCAGTTTAGCAAATCACCTTTACCACAATGAGCCTGGATTCCATGATCAATCTAAGCAATGGGACTTCAGTCACAATCTTACGATTCAAAACCAAGGGTGCTCCTGCAGACTCACACCTTGGATCAAAAATCACAAAGACTATCCCTGGAAAGGGGTTAGACTGTGAAATAATGCAACAAACATTTCCTCAGAATTATTTTAACTAACCATTAAAGAAAAAGGAATAAAGTACTGGAGTAAGTTAGGGGTTAGACAGCATCTCAGGAGAACATGGATAAGCACTTTTCACTATACTATTCACTATACTTCTGTACACATGACAATAAACTAAACAAAACGAGAAGATGATGTTTTGAGTCAGTCTGAAGAAGGGTTCTGACACCAGGCGTCACCTATCCATGTTCTCCAGAATTGCCACTTGTCCCGCTGAGTTACTCCAGCACTTTGCGCCTTTTTTTGTAAACCGACGTTTGCAGTTCCTTGTTTCGGCTGTTAGCTAACTGCGTCGAACTATTGATACTTGCAGCACTGCCGAAGCCCCCTGGAACTCCAATCGTGGTGGAGACCACCGCCACCAGTGTGACATTATCATGGGATTCTGGCAACCCTGACCACATCAACTACTACATTATTGAATACAGACCCAAGAGCATAGACGTGCTCTACCAGACCATCGATGGCATCCAGACCCTGCGTTACAGCATTGGTGGACTGAGCCCGTACTCTGACTACGAGTTTAAAATCTCTGCTGTCAATTCCATCGGTCAGGGTCCACCCAGTGAGACGGTGGAGACACGGACTGGTGAGCAGGTGCCATCTAGCCCCCCGAGGAGCGTTCAGGCTCGGATGTTGAGCGCCACCACCATGCTGATTCAATGGGAGGAGCCCGAGGAGCCGAACGGCGAGATCCGAGGGTACCGGGTGTACTACACTATGGAGCCCATGCAGCCCGTCAACAACTGGCAAAAGCACAACCTGGATGACAGCCTCCTCACCACCGTGGCCAACCTGATACCACAGACAACCTACAGCGTCAAGGTCTTGGCTTTCACCTCTGTTGGGGACGGTCCACTCTCATCCGAGATTCAGGTCAAAACTCAGCAGGGAGGTGAGTTGTTTGGCGATTATTAGTATCGTATCATTGTTCGGTGCTTTTTGATGTCCTACTGATTGGCCTTGAGGTCTGATCCACTCAACGCAGTATCTGGACCCTAATACAGTGTTCCCTGGCCACCCAAGCAACCTACAACCAACAACAAACCTTTGTAGTCCTGTCACAGCTCGTAGTCTGGCACAATGCAGTCGATGGAATAGCAAAGAAAGAGTTGGGGAATGGTGCCAGGGTATGTTTGCAACAAGGAGCATTCAACATAACTAACAAAAAGATGGGCACAGCTAAACCCTTGACTTGAAAAATCTGAGAGTTGTCAAAAGATAGGTTGTTTAGGGTGAAGATAAGTTCCGACAGGCGGAGGGGAGTGTTTGTGGAGGGGAACTGATTGGGTCTCCATTTTGAGGAAGAACCGAAGGGCCTTGAGGACCTTCTGATAGGGAACGGAGGTGTAAAGGGTTTGGACAACCACGGCAAAGATGAGGCATTGTGGCCAAGGAATTAGAGGTTGTTGAAGTCGTGAAGAGCGTGTGAGCTCGGATGTAGGCTGGAAGAAACTGGTCAAGGGCCTTCCAGCTGAGACAGAGGTTCATGTGCACCTTCCCAAACAAAAATATGCTTCCACCGAAAGTACAGCGCTAGAGTTATTGCCTTACAGTGCCAGAGACCCGGGACCTGCTTGGGTTTTCTCTGGGTGCTCTGGTTTCTTCCCACACTCCAAAGACATACAGTTTGTAGGTTAATTGCCTTAGTAAAATTGTAAATTGTCCCTAGTGTAAGTAGAATAGTGTCCGTGTACAGGAATCGTTGGTGGGCGTGTACTCGGTTGGCCGAAGGGCCTGTTTCCGTTCTGTATCTCAAAACTAAACTAATTCAGTCCCTCTACTCCACAGCATGCCCTGTGGGTGGTTGAGCATTGCCAGTCACCAGCTGCACAGGGTTCATCGAAAACATTCCAGACTGGCACCCTGCTCTGTGCTGAGGTAGCCAGTCTCATCTGAAATATGGATCACCACTAGACTCAGTAACCTTGATAAGGCAATTGGTTAAGCCTCCCAGAAGCCAAGTAGTTTCAGGAAGCTGTGATGTGGGCGACACGGAGGTGCAGTGGTACTGTTGCTGCCTTACAGCGCCAGAGACCCAGGTTCGATCCTGATTACGGGAGCTCTCTGTTCCAAGTTGTGTACGTTCTCCCCGTGACCGCGTGGGTTCTTCCCAGGTGCTCCGGTTTCCTCCCACACTCCAAAAACGTGCAGGTTTGTAGGTTAATTGGCTTCGGTAAGGATGGTAAATTGTTCCTAGTGTGTAGGATGGTACCAGTATATGGGGATCGGTGGCATGCACGGACTCTGTGGGCTGAAGGGTCTGTTTCCGCACTGTATCTCTAAACTAAACTGACCTAACAATTTATTGAAACAAAAATTTCACTAAGATAAATCCAAATGTAAATATGCTGTTAGAAATTGAAGAATCTGAATTGTTAGACTTTATAAGGCACACCATTTTGCAGGCATCAATTTCTCCCATGACATCAGCTTTTTTAATTCTTATTCCCTCACGAATCCTCGCAGAATTAGGTCAGAACCCATTTAGTCTATGCTAGCTCCCAGAGTAATTCCATCAATCCTATTCCCTCACTTATTTCCCAGTAGCATATACTGTACTGTCTCATATGCCCATCCATTCTCCTTCCACCCACCCACACTTGGATAATTTACAGCAGGCAACCTGCATGTCCTTGGGATGTGGGAGAAAACCGGAGCAGTCACATGGTCAAATGGAAACTCAGGTCGCTGGAGCTGTAAAGTAGCAGCTCTACCTGCTGTGCCAGTGTGCCACACAATGAGAAGGTTTCTCTACTGCAAAACAACAGAATGCCATCTCCCCATGTTACTTTAAAACCTGAATTAAAATGCTGGTGATGCTTAGCATGCCTTCAAGTATCACTGGCCAAAAATGGTAATTGTTTCACTCTCCACAATTGGGGTTAGGAGGGAAAGATAGATCAGCATAATTGAATGGCGGGGTAGACGTGGTGGGCTGAATGGCCTAATTTTGCTCCTATCTCTTATGAACCCATGCTACCTGACCTGATGAACATTTGTGTAGGAGAGAACTGCAGATGCTGGGATAACACCAAAGATAGACACAAAATGTTGAACTATTTTACCTCACTGATGAACATTTTCTGTTTCTATTTTAGATTTTCAGCATTTGCAATTTTTTTTGCTTTTCAACAGGTAACTTTAAAATCTCTTTTGGTAGAAAGGAACAATGTCACCTGGCGATTCCTACCTGATCTTCAACTGCAATTGCCTAAGTGGTGATCCAAAGGCAACAAATGCAATTGTCATTGCGGTGATTTAATGGGCTGTGCCCATGAAAAAACTTCATCACAATTAGATATGATAAGATCTTCTCAATGACTCTGTTTGACCTTTCAAGTCCAAGTGCTATAAATGTTAATGAAATAACAAATTCACAATGTAGGATGGTAACTGCAGAATTGGATTTCATTACACAACAGAATCATGAAAAAAATCATTCCCCCCTTCAAGTACTTAGCATTAGATCAAATTTGCACCATTAGATTTGGTGTGGGGTGTCATGTCTTCACCTCCTGACCTGCACTGCAGTACATAAGTCAGACACTCAGTTTGGGTTGCTGACTGTTATCTGCCAGCCATTTCTTGAAAGCAATCAATACTGCCACAAACTGCTGTTACAAATCACTGAATCTTCACAAAGGCAGCAATAGCAAGAGTAATTGTAACATTTTGTACTGGAGAGGAAAAAAAATGTATTGTTGGAAATGTCATCTGTATCATTTCAAAGAGAAAGGTTTGCTGAGACGGTCAGATTTCTCAATTGCTGTTTCAGTGGAAGATGGTGTTTCAGATTGGCCATTAGACCTCCCGGCTGGTGGTTCTCTGGAAACACTCCCCTCCTCCCCCACAATGGTATTTGGATTATCCAACTGAGGAGATGTTAGATGATTCAAGACATCAAAATAATGGGTAGAAAAGTGGTTCTGGAAATCATGACCTTGGAAATTGAGAAATAACTGCTCCCCCTCAGCCACTACCATTTTCTCCCAGTGCTAAGAATGCTTTTTATGATTGAATAACTCATTCTCATTCTCTGGTCTTTCCAAATAACTATGCTGCACTAATTTAGATTAGTGATACAGCATGGAAACAGGCCCTTCGACCCGCCAAGTCTGAATGTTTTCTGAATGTTTTTAAGAGAGAGTTAGATTTAGCTCTTCGGGCTAAAGGAATCAAGGGATATGGGGAAAAAGCAGGAAAGGGTACTGATTTTAGATGATCAGCCATGATCATATTGAATGGCGGTGCTGGCCCAAAGGGCCGAATAGCCTACACCTGCACCTATATTTGTATGTTTTCTATGAGTCCGCGCTGACCATTGATCACCCGTTCACGCTAGTTCTAAGTTATCCCACTTTTGCATCCACTCCCTACACGCTAGCGGCTATTTACCGAGGCCATTTGACCTTCAAACCTGCACTTGGCATGTGGGAGGAAACCTACATGGTCACAGGGAGAACGTAAGAACTCAACACCGACAGCACCCGACAACAGTGCCCTGCACAGTCGTTAGTCAAGGTATTGTAAGCCTGTCACCATGCGTTCAGTGAATTAAGGAATGAGAACTATCTAAGTATATAAAACCAGGATTTAGGCTGGGATGGAATTGAAGATTGAAATATCAATTATGGTGGATTGTGAGCACCTTACTGTGTAGGCATCTCCACATGTACAGTATTGGCAAATTGAAGTGCCCATTTTTTTCCAATTTGTTCTCTGAAGCAGGATCTAATATTTAAACATACGTGCACTGCTCACTGAATTTGAATAAGATTGCTTTTCTTCTAGGTTTCAAGGTCAGTTTATTGGCACATGTACCAATTTAGATACAGTGAGATTTGAGTCTATGTAGTTTTAACAACTCTGACATAGCAGTCATGGCCATTTGCGTCCACTGGCCTCCCTTGTGGTATCTTTGTAAAATGTAATATATCCACTCCCAAAAACTATTTGAATGTGAGCAGAAAAGGACCGAGGCAAAGCCAGAAGAATTATGATTTCTCTAAATCCAGAGGAAGGATAATGGTGAGAAAGGTGTCAGCTGCAGATTGCGACTTAATGGCCTGTCCCACTTACTCGACTTTTTCGGCAACTGGCGACATGTCGTGGGTGACACCCCACGACACTCGCGACATGTCGCCAGGGGATCGCCCGTATGGTCGTGAGTAGTCTCCTAGTCACCCACAGAGTCGTAGCGTCATTCTGGTTGCCGCTGTATTTTTAACATGTTGAAAATTTTAGGCGACCTATGACGGGTGCCGGCAGTCGCCGAAAAAGTCGCGTAAGTGAGACAGGTCTGAACTTCGAGATTCTTTGAAATTCCGTTCCAAATACCAAAGTACTTGGTTACATGCAATCAGCAGATCTCAAATAATCTACATTTAACATTGGCTGACTATCTTGGCCTCTTCTTTCAGTTCCTGGGCAACCAATCAACTTTGAAGCCACCCCTAAATCTGAGACAACTATTGAACTGCAGTGGACCGCACCCAGACAAGATGAAATCATCAGTTATGAGCTGTACTATCGCGATGATGACCAGGGGAAGAAGGTGAGAAAATGCTCCACCTTGTGTGCCAGGATGAAGCTTTCCTTTCGTCTAACACGGGTTAATTAGATCAAAGTAATTGGCAAACTACCTTTATTTTCCCCACATCCCGACCCTGGTGCGGAACAACACAATAGAATTCTTTAAAGAAGATTAGAGTTCAGAGATAGAGCGGCGAAACAAGCCCACTGAGCCCACACTGACCAGCGATCACCTGTAAACACTATAATTCCTACACTATCATTTTACAGTGCAATTTACAGAAGACAATTAACCTATATATCCTGCACGTCTTTTGAATGTGGGTGGAATTCGGAGCACCCGGAGAAAACCCACGTGGTCACAGGGGGAATGTGCAAACTCCACACAGACAGCACCCGTAGTCAGAATCTAACCCGGGTGTCTGGCGCTATGAGGCAACAGTTCTACTGCTGCGCCATTGTACCGCCCATTGTTGTTGTTTCAGGGACCCAGGAGCTTTTCCCATCTCCTTTCATCAAACCTTAAGAACCAGCTCATACCGTACCCAGGTCAAAGAGGTGTTCTAAAATAGGTCCATTAGTGTATGGATATTACAGCTTAGTCATGGTCCAAATTGTTACTCATATCCTTGCGCGGACGGGGGAAATGTTAAATTTTAGTAACATTTGTAAAGTTAAAGTAAGCCAATTTGCTGTGCAATTATTAAAGTATGTTCTTATAGGGGGAGGGGGGCGGGTTACACATCAACACCCGAACACTATTTTGCTGTACATCACTTCATATTGTATACAATGCCACAGGATATCCACTAACATCTAGATCTTAGGTGTTGCCTGAACTGTTCTTGGTATAACATCAAGTGTCTGAATTTTTTTCCACAGGAAGTGGTAAGCTTTAAGCCTAGCACGACACACATTGTGACCGAACTCCACCCCAACACTCTGTACTACTTCCGGTTGGCTGCACATTCCTCACACGGCCTTGGCGCTTACACCTCCGAGATCTCTGCCCGCACTCTTCAGGCCAGTAGGTTTCATTCCACATTCATCTTTCAAACACTTCCAGTGTAAAGGGCGTTGGGTTTCTGGCCAGCTGCAAGCCAAAGGTTCTTGTGAAAAGTTGCTGGGAACTGCTTTAGAGTGTCCACTCTCATTGAAACTAGGAAAGTCTATGTGGAGCAGTGGCTTTGAATATAACATGGATAGGTGGGGTCAACGTGTGTACTTTATCATGGCTTAACGTTGAATATCCTTTAGCAAATGGCTTTAGACTCCATACTCAATGTACAGTTGACAGTGATTAATTCAACATTATTTCCCACCGCTCGGCACTGTTTTAATAATCTCCCTCAATGGTCTGCAAGATTTGGAATTATTCATGTGATTGCCAGGCTGTGCTGTTAGTGTGGCATGGGAGCATCTTTACATCAAATCCAATCAAAGTTGGTTGTTGACATGCCTTGATTTCCTTGCCTCTGCCAAAAATAATTTGCTTCCAGGTATAATGACATTGCTACGGCAAACTAAAAAGCTCAGGGGAAATCACCTTCGGAATGAATGTTCTCCTTTTCACTGGGTGTAGTTCCAGCACCCCACATTACTTGAGAGGAACTCCTTTTTTTGTTAGTGAGTCTGTTTGTAGTTAGCTGCTTATAGCACAGTCTACATCCTGGATCAAGCACTATCATTGCAGATTCAGAGCATCAGTTTGGGATAACATCTCCCAGTTGGCTCCTCAGAAGACTAGACTTGACAATGCAAATCCCTGACCTCTATCGCCTTGAAGGGCATGGCCAGCAATACAGGGGAACCCCACTGGCTGCAGTCTCCCTGCCATTCACACACCACCAAGACTTTGAAACGTATCACCATTCCTTCATTAACCCTGGCTGAAAATCCAAGAAATTTCCTACCCAACAACATTGGGGGATCATTTTGATCACTGCAGCTGATTAACAGGGCATCTCACCATCAACTTCTGAAGAGAATTAGGAATGATCAATAAATGTTCCCCATGCCCTCAACGTCCACTTCCCAAAAATAATCCTTAAAAAGGTGCGATGTTGAAATTGAAGGAGATACAGTGCCAGGGAATGGGATTTGAATTGGATCTCTGATTATAACTGAACATGAATATGGGGAACTGAGTGTGACTCTTGGTGACGTAGATGTAAGGAATGCCATTGTTTAGAGTCTTGGTGAGGGGTGTGGTGTACTAATCAGTTTTGGAGATTGAGGTAAGAAATGCACTTGATTGACCTGTAAGAAAGTGCCCAATGGCTAGTCATTTGGTTGGGGGGGGGGGGGGGGATTGACCAGAAAATAGCTTAAAATGTTGGTTGCAGGAAGGAAGGTCAGAGAACAGGGCGGGTGTGGGCAAAGTGGGATGGCGTGTTGCATGGGGGGGGGGGGGGGGAGAGCAAGATTTGGGAGGTGTTTCAGCAAGAGTAGTGAAACCTGAAAGATGTCTGTGATACTGATTAAAAAAAAGGGATGGGCAATCTTCCATTCATTAGTTCTGGTGAAAGGAATACTTTATCGAGATTAATGAGAAGCAATAAACATACGTTTCTGAGGGATAGAGAGATGTGGAAAATATCCATGAATTGCACAAGTTAATCCTCTGGTTGTGTTGAGGAAGCAACTAGTTGAGCTAGGCTGGGTTGGCAGTGAGTGAGATATGTGCTGTGGGTTGGTTTTATGATGGGATTTCCTTAATAATGAATGGGATATTTGGGGCACCAATGGGTGATTTATGTTAACAGCACAGCTTGCAATATGCCACAAACCATTTTCTGGTAAGGTTCCTATTTGCTGGCATCTGCTAGTTGGTAGACCACCAATTCAAGCTTTGCGATGGACTGGACTGGACCGGACAGGATAAAATTAGAAAAGTCACATAAATTGAGGTTGAACCAATATTCATTTTTAATTTAATGGATTCCTATATGAATGTGGTATTGGCTAGCCATTTAATCACAACTTTTGATTGTTAATTTATGCATTTTCTTGCTACATGTGAACTTCCAGTTCCCTTTGCATATTTTTCTCTTATATTCCCAATCATTTTGTTCTATCACAAACGGGAGACCAGTTCAAACAGAAATCCTTGCGTTGACATGTAAGCTTCTCATCTATTTTTGTTCATATTATTTTGTGTGAGGCACACTGGTATTCCAATACAATACAATACAATACAATACAATACAATACCTTTTATTTGTCATTTGAACCTCACATGAGGTTCAAACGAAATTTGGTTTCTTCGTTAACTTCGTCAACTTCGGCTTATGCCAGCAGACATTGTAACCAAATTGGCCAAAACTGGTATTGGTCCCCAGAAGCCCAAAGGACCACTTAATTCAACACATGAATTACATTTATTGATAATCTAGATGGTTGCTCATGCAAAACACAAAGTCTGGAGGTCAGGCAGCATCTGTAGAGGAAATGGATAGTCAACATTTGGTGTCGGGAACCTCCTTCAAACTTTACTCATCCAGTTGCATAATAAGAATTTATTACCCACACTATGCATATGACTGAGGATAAATTTCAATCAATCAATCTACTTTTTTTAACAAACAATTAAATATATGCACAAACTTTATCTCCTCCTGACCCCTTGTATCTATCTGCTTTCTCTCATAGATAAACTGAAAAGAATAAAATGAAACACCAGGCCACATTCTTTAATGTGTTTTTGATATTCTGTTAACCTATTTAAACCCTACAGAAACAGCTAGATGTGGTTAGGCATTCCTTCATTACTGAATGATTTGCCCTGCAAAAGACATTCATTACAGCTTTTAGGACTAAAAGCTATGCTAACACTGCCATTTCATCAGTGTCACGTTATAATTGATTACTGATTCTTGACCTGAATATTATTTTATGCATATTTATTGTAAGCATAATTAAGGACCATTACAATACATACACCCAGTGGAATGGTTCTGTATACAATACTGTATACCAAATGCAGAATTGGAAGTTTTTGATCCAAAAGCATACAGAATGGATCCTTTTAACCCAATCTCAATTAAACTAAAGAGAACAATCATGGGAAGCCTTAGATTTAGTGATTTTTGTTTGTTGTGAATAATGCTTTTAATGTCACAGTTATAGAGATGCAACATGGAAGCAAATTCCTCAGCCCACTGAGTACATGCCAACCACAACGCACCAATTTTCACCAAACCTACACTAACCCATTTTATTCTCCCCACATTCCCATCAACTCCCCTTGGATTCTTCCACTTATCACATTCCCATCAACTCCCCTTGGATTCTTCCACTTATCTAGACACAAAGGGAAACTTACAGTGGCCAATTGACGGGCATAATGTGATCTGTGATAGGAAACCAGAGAAAACTCAGAGAAACAACCAAACTCCACACATATTAGGGATGAACCAAGATCACTGGAGCTGTGAGGCATCAACTCTACCACTGTGCTCTCCTGACCTGGCCAAGAAGAAAATGGCTATCATATCTACAATTCCAAGAGACCAGTATCTTTTTCTTCTTGGTTTTCAATAAAAAACAGCTTAACTAATACTGAAATAAATCAATAGGAAGATGTTTTTTGGGGCAAATACCATTATGAATTGGGGATAAACGTATTAATGCCCAATGTCCATGTTTTCTTCATTATTGTGCTTCTGAAAACCACTTTTTTCTGGACTTGTTCCCATTGCCACTATTCCTGGATCAAATTGCTTATCCCACAAATATCGCTGGGCACTAATAGTCAACATGCACCCTTGCATAACAAGGTCCATTTTCCATTTATCCATGCAATGATACATTGGAGGCAGGTCTGGGAAGTTAGGCCACTTTGTTCTGCGTAGCAGTTATCATTGGGTACTTCTGCAACCACCATTTTCTTTTTAATCGCAAAGTATTTACATTGGTCGCACAGAATGCAAATAGAAAACGATCATCAGAAAACAGCCCTTGCAAAATAATGAACTGGTCTAAAGAATCCATTAAACTGAAATGAATATTAACTCTAACCCATTTAGAGATGCTCCTTGATACCATCTTGATTTGGTCAATGATAAGCAAATTGGAAAAATGACTTTGAAAAGTACTGAAAGGGAATTTGCCGTTTGATTTGGAAAGATATTTAGTTTCACCAGAGGTCACAATAAAGTTATGGACTTTCAAACACCCTTAATCAGTAGGATCAGGTGAGTACAGACTGATACAACCAGCCAGTCAGTGGTGGGTGCCTGTCAAAGCCATCCGTTTGAAACAGAATTACAGGTGACCACATTCTTACCACATTTGGTCTGTCAGCATTTTCTGACCAAGTACCCATGTTCTTTAAAGTTTTGATGTTAAGGTTCTATTTTTGCATGTTAAAATGGTCTACATACATTGCGCTTCCAAATTATCTTTTGGTTTCCTCATCAAATACCCGTCAACAAATGTGTAGAATCTGGCGATGGTATTCTCCAAAAATCACTGCCTTTCTTTATTCTTCCCCTCCAACTCTAAAATAAAGTCTTGCTTTCTTTCTTTCGTGAATTTAGGCAGTACATTTGAAATTATCTAAGCCTTGAGTTGTCCAGCAACCCAAGTTCACCCCTAAAGACAACTCTACATTAAAAAATGTTAAATAAATTCATTGGGTACCAGTGCTTCCAATTGAATAGTCACCTGTAGATCTGTTTGATTGGATTAATAATTGGATATCGATGATCAACATTTCTTGCCAGGAAGTAACTGATGCTGAGGGAACTTTATCAACTCAAAACAAAGTGAAGTTGCTTCAAATAACCAACTTCCTTCAATAAACCAACTACACCTGTAAGCTGTCCTTAAAACAGGCATCCTCTACTGTGGGCTAGTCTGTATTTTCAGGCAATTTTCTTATTCAAAGACGGTTAATATCAGTAACAGTTCCACAAGACCCTGTTGAGCTTCTCCTGACAGTAGTGGATGACTGAGTTAATCTCAGGGATTGGCATTCTGATCCCACATGGCCTGTTCCAAAGTAAAACTCCTGTCGAAGCAGCCCCACTTGTCATGAGTCTTTTATTGATGAATTCCATTCAATCAGGAACTCTTTGCTTTGTTTATCATGTGATGCCACAATCTATTTATGAGCTCTAATATATTGCGAGTCTCGAGTGGCAATGATCAGAATCCACAATTCACTTTGTAATTTAATGCTGTCAAATTTAACAGCCACAGTAGATCAAGGAAAGTGACTTCATCACACCACTCGACATTTCTCACATATTCAGAAGCTGACACTTGCAGTGACATGACTTGAACTCACTTCCAACTTAGTGTAGGCCATGCTAAACCAATGCCTTTCAGCGGATGGAAATAATGTTGCTTACAATGATTTATTCATTTGTAGGATGCGGACTTTGCTGGGAGCACCAGCAATTATTGTCCATCTCTAATTGACGCTGGACTGAGGAGGCTTTTTTTTAATTTAATAACTTCTGATTTCTGGAGTCACACACAGATAGGCTGACAGTGTAAAGATGGCAGATTTCATTCCCAGGTAGACATTAGTAAACCGGATAGATTTTTTAACAAGTTAAATGTTTTTATGTTAAATTCCAGATTTAGTTATGACTTGAATTTATGCCATGGTGGGATTTCAACCCATGTTCTTGACTTAGTTAGTCCAGAACTCCTGATGCCATTGTAGTAACCCGTCCTTTATGCTACTAAACACCTTCATTATAAAAGTTTGTATTCCACAATAGTGGTTGGAAATTTTTATCAATTCCGTATTGAAATATTTATCTCAATTAGTTTTATTTTAATCACTTCCCGGTTTAGGGAGCATTAATAAATAACAGTTGCAGTTCCCCGATGTTAGTCAATGTTGTTCTCCAGCTTTGTCATAAATATTCACAAGATGGACGGGAATCATGTTCATGGAATACTTCAGCACCAGTTGGTAGACGTCAAAATCCATGACTTTGAACAAAGCAAAGCTAAATTTCAAAGCACCAAAACCTTTTAAAAATAGGATCCAATTATAGATTGATAGTTCCCAGATGGAATGCTTTGCCAGTCCCTTCCAAAGGGAATAGACTTTGGAATATTACATGTGGGCTTTATGAATGCTGCTGATCCCTGGGTTGTAGAAGTCTTGGAATGCTTACAAACCTATGGCCAATGATATGCTGGGAGAGAAAGGGTAGGTTAAAAAAGGTAACTCATGCATGCAAAGCAAGTCTTTAGTGTAAGAGCTTGAAGGAATGTCAGGTACGTACTATGAAATATACTTTAATTTGGACTGGTTTTAATTTCACTTTGTGTTAAGTTGTCGTTTTCTGTGCATGGATCCAGGATGTCCTGGAGTGTTTTGCGTAATTTATTTTTCTTGATTTGTATTATTTTGGCCTGAAAGTGAGTATATCACCCAACTCCCCCTCCTAAATTTTCCAAACTTAGTCAATGTTTACTTCTAATAATTCTGTATTTTAAGATGCACTTGCACTGTGTTTAAACAAATGGAAATGAACTATTTGGGTACTTTGGCTGACACTGAGATATATTCCTGGCTGTTCTAAAAGTAATTTGATTTCCAATGCATTTGGTCTCTTCTTAACTTCATTGATAGGGCAAGGTATGGCTGTCTGCGGGATGCTTTGCAACTGCTCTGCAAGCAAGCATGCTGTTTGACTAAGATGATGCTTGCTGTCCAGTTGGTATATACTTGACTTTGATTCCAGCTTAGTCTGTGAAACTTGTCAACTTAACCATGGTTAGAATATAAGTGAAGACAGTTTGCATATAGGAGCATTTACATCAAAATCCCTTTCCCATAGCTCTCGGCTGTTTTCACACACTATCCTTGGCTGGCAGGATTTAATTTCAGACATGATAAAGAAGATAATAATACTGTCTGTAGATGTTGCCAGGAATGGATGGCTGTAGTTATAAGGAGAGATTGAACGGGCTGGTTTTATTCTCTCTGGAATTTAAGAGTCTGAGAGGATATGAGCATAATGTAGCCGAATGGGATTAGTGTTGATGGGCATAACAGGCATGGATGAGGTGTGCTAAAGAGCCAATTTCTGTGCTTTGTGATTCTATGATCCTACCTGTCTGAATCTGGTGACCAACACAGCCATATACCGGAGAAACGTGAGAAATAAAACGAAATGCTGCTCCTCATTTCGAAATCTCTGCCAAATTAATGGCTTATCTCTCGGCAGCCACAATACGGAAGGCAGGTACTGAATAGGTGAGAGGCAGGCAAATTAATCAACAGTGGTTCGAGAATAACAAACTTCTATTCAATTGGGAAAGTAATTGGGACAAAAAGTGAAATAGAAGGAAAGGCAACGAATAAAAATAGTCTGGAAATCGCACAAGGATGCTGAAACATTCCTGTGGGACTCGGTAGAGTCTGTAAAAGGTAACAGTGGTGCAATTGGACAACAGAAGGATGAAATTGCAGTGTGGAGAGAGGTTAATTTGTTCATCTCCCCAAGGGGGAAAAGTGTTAACTTTTTTCATTTCGAGCCTCATCAAAAACAAGTGGATTCCACTGCAGCAAAAGCGGGTCTGGATTGGAGTCTTTGTCCCCTGAAGCGATACGACAGAAAGTCATCTATAGACAAACAGCCCTTTAAAGTTCTGGTACTTTTTATTATCTTGTCTGAGGACTTTTGCCATTACAGCTTGCCTTGTACTTAAATGTCACTGGCAGTAGAAACTCAAAACTTTCCAGTTATTTTTGATAGACCTATTCGCCTCATGAACCAAATACACTAGGTGTCGGTCACAGTCGAGTGTCCCAGATTTGCGGAATTGTTTTCCAGTAAGTCGTTGATTCCTATACAGAATAAATAAATGTTGGGGAAAGGTTATCAGCAGTGCATTGAATCATCTAAAGAGGCAAAGGTGCTTGGCTGGATCTTAAATGGAGAAAAGCCTACATTTCCACGAAGGAAAATCTACAAGGCTGGGTCTGGAGATATTTTGGGATAGGGGAGACACTGAGTCAATGAGATTGACCAGAGTTTGGTGTGGTGGTGTAATTGGGAGTTGCCAGATGGAATCTAGTTTGGGAAAATGTGAGGCTATTCACTTTGGGAAGAAAAATGAAATTACGAATTATTATTTAAATGGAGTGAGACTATTAACAATATTGTGATTTTAAGGTAAAAATGTACGTGGAAATGTACGTGGAATATTGGAATGCAGGGGCTGCAAGTAATTAGGATGGGACTTAAGAATGGTGGGAGTTTTAACTGGTAATGAGGATAATGGCTGTGGAGTGGATGGTATAGAGATGGCACTCAAGTAAGGGGCCAGGAGGCATGTGGCTAGTTGGTGAATGGAGTTGGGTTGATGATGGAATGGTTTGATTAGATCATTGATCAGGTCAGTGGTTTGGGTCCATGATCAAGTATAGGTCCAGAGCCTATGGGCGTGTTCGCAATCAGATCTGACCTGCAACTAAAATGGAGACTGAGGCCAAGTTGACCTTAGCAAAGAATATAAAAAACAGGAACAGGGTAAGTCAAATTACCGTTGTTTAACCATGGTTGATCCAGTCTTGTTTGGCATACTTGCCTTCATTGGTCAGGGTATTGAGTACAGGAGATGGGATGTCATATTATAGCTGTACAAGACGTTTGGCCATATTTTGAGGACTGTGTCCAGTTTCGGTCGCCTCGCTTCATCAAATGGAGTCAGACACTATGGGGTGGTATAGGTTTCAGGCGAGAGGGGAAATATTTAAAGTGGTAACCTTTTTCTCACAGAAGGTGATGAGTATCTCGAACAAGCTGCCAAAGGAAGTGGTGAATGCGGCTACAATTATGACATTTAAAGGACGCTTAGACAAATACATGGATAGGAAAGGGTTGTGGAGGGGATAGGTGCAGGCAAGTGGGACTAGCTCGGCTAGGCAACATGTTCAGCCTAGACTAGTTGAGATCTGTACATGTAGGTGGAGAGGGAAGATAATGTTTGGTATTATGGTGGGTAGAGTTTGTTGCATGAGGATGATAAGGTAGTTAGTGAAGTGGAGTACCAGACCAGCTCAGTGCTGCGAAAGCATGGTTGCTTCAGAATGACCAGTAATGGTTGCTCCTGGGATATCCTAGGATATCATGGATTTATTCCCCTGACAATGCTCCCTGGCAATTATTGTTATGCAATGCACAAATTGAATTGGTGCTGAAATTGTGTTACACCACGCCAGGAAAGTGCCCACTGCACAAAATGTTTTCTTCGATCACATAATCTATCCATTAGGACAATGTGTTTGAGACAAAAGAGACTACAGATTCTGAAATCTGGAGAAAAAATAACAAATAGCTGAACACAGTAGCTAAAGTAGAATCCGTAGAGGCAAAGGGTCGGTCTGCATTTCAGGTTAAGATCGAGCATCATTCCAGAAAGATCAACAATATCTTTGCCTCCACACTTGCTGCTTGACCCACTGAGTTTTTGTTTTGATGAAGGCAAACATGTTTCATTTGAAATGGTGGCTTGCGTAGAAGATAAAAGGAGTGATAAAGAATAATGTTACCGATATGGTTGGCAAAAAAATAAATAGAATGGAAGTTTTACAGGGATGCCAGGAGTCCAGACTATCCTGTCCTCTCTCTCAATGAAGTGTGTGGAAGAGGCCAACTGTTTGTGTGGAGATGGAATAAATTAACCTTAAAATATTAATAAAACTGAAATCAATTGAAAAGCCTTCCTATTCCAATTCCTTCCCAAGTAAGATTTGTGTAGTATTTAATTTGATCATTCAAACAACCTAGTTCCTTGTAAGGACAGGGTTGTTTTTTGTTTAAACATTATACCAGGTTTTCTTATTACTTTAGTGTCTTTTGCTGTTTTTTGTGTTTTGTTCAGTTTTTTGAGGAACGTTTTCCTTTTTTATCATTTTTTTCTTTTTATTCCATTGTTTTTATCCTCTTCCCTCCCATTGTTTTTTAACTCCTTCCTCTACTGCAACTGCCTGCAATAGAACCATCCGCCCCTCCTCAAAATGTAAAGTGCACCAGTCCCAGTTCCACCAGCATTCTGGTAAGTTGGTGGCCACCACCACCAGAGAGTCAAAATGGCGACCTGGCAAAGTACAGTATCAGGTACCAAGCGGTGCAGGGAGAGGACACGGAGACCCATGAGGTGAAGGACATTCCACCGAAGACCACGCAGATGCGGCTAGAGGCACTGGCGAAATGGACTGAGTACCGGGTGACGGTAGTCGCACACACGGTGGTGGGACCAGGCCCAGAGAGCGCACCTGTAATCACTCGCACAGATGAAGATGGTAAGTCTGATCAACCCTTCTCGCTGTATTTTAATGTTTGATGTTAAGAACTTCATGGAGGTCACTGAGTTTCATTCTATGATCTATCATCCATAGCATAACAAAGTTGCAAGTAAAAGTTTGAACTTATAAAGGTGTCGTTTCAATTAAGATTGCACACTGGAGAAAATAAATCCTGCTTTTCATTTATCTTTCACTTTCATAACCATGAATGTTTCCCAATATGGCCTTTAGCCCCTGCACAGTTAGATCTTCTGGCCTATCGAGAACACTGTTTTAAGATCTCTGTAACCATTTTTTAATTATGCCATGCCCATGAGAGAGCGTTTGATGGGACCAAAGATTGTTCCTAGTCATTGGTAACAGATGTGAATTGTAACCAGTTTCTAAAATTAATTGACTTCAACAGAACCGGTTTTGGAAATAGATTGCTGTGCATAGATAGATAGATAGATAGATAGATAGCCTTTTATTGTCATCCAGACCGAAGTCTGAACGAAATTTAAGCAGTCATACATACAATACAATACAATAAAAAACAACAATAACCACATATTAACATCCACCACAGTGAGTCCACATAGCAGATAGCACATTAAGGGATTAGAACGACCATTGCACACATATTTTTATCCTGACACTTTTTTAATAATATTCTTTCTTATCCATTTTTCCTCTTGCAGCATTTTACCATTCTCCTTCTGAGAAGTTGGTCACAAAACTGTATTCAGGGAAAGGGAGCTGCTGTCCTTGGATGTAAGAGATCAGAAGATAGATTGATATGAGATCAACCATCTAATAATTAACAAATAAACATAATATGCTCTAAAAATTCAGCAGGTCAGGCAGTATGCACAAGTTTTTGATTATCGGATGCTAAATAATCAAATTTGGATCGATCAAAAAATAAGGAGGAATATCAGGAGACATGTCTTTTTTTTGTTTAGTTTAGTTTAGAGATACAGCGTGGAAACGGGCCCTTCGGCCCACCAAGCCGCATCGACCAACAATACCCGCACATTAACATGTTGTATGGCAGAGTAGACTTGATGGGTCAAATGGCCTAATTCTGCTCCTTTATGACCTTATGACTATCCTACACACTAGGAACAATTTTACATGTATACCAAGCCAATTAACTTACAAACCTCGACGTCTTTGGAGTGTGGGAGGAAATTGAAAAGATCTCGGAGAAAACCCACGCAGGTCATGGGGAGAATGTACAAACTCCGTACAGGCAGCACCCGTAGTCAGGATCGAACCCAGGTCTCTGGCATTGTAATGCAGTAGCTCTACTGCTACGTCGCCATGGCGCCCACAATTCTGAAGTCTTATCATAAGAGTAGGCAAGGTAAAAACCACTGTTATATTTCTGGGAAGGGAAGTGAATGTTTGAATAGAGGTATAGGTCAGGACATTAAGGAGAACAAAGTAAGGTGATTGATTTTGTGCTGTGGCAAAGTGATTTGCATCCACACAATTGCTCAAATTGCCTCTCTCTATTTGTAACAGTACTGAGGCTTCACAACTTAAATTGAAAATATTTTCAGAAAGATTTGAGATGAGGATGAGGTAAATTGAAGAAGGAACCAAACAAAAGGAGATAAGGAGCAATTAAACCCGTGGCACTGTGGGCATCCTGAGAAAAGTGAAATTATAGTTTAGCACAATGTGAATCAATAATCTTAACACAAACCATTCTGGGATAATACCAGTTCAATTATCACAGTATATAATTACAGAGAATAATCGCAGAGCAAAATGAAATATAAACTTGAGGGGGAATACTAAATAAAAATAATAGCAAGTGATTTAGTTGGCATTTAGAACACTGTTATTGAATGATTATATTCCAGATAAACAAACAAAGCTCAGTTTGTTTGCTTCCCTGACAAAATCAGTCTAACCGTCATTTGCCGCCTGTAGAATATCCAATTAGAGCAGACGAGCGAAGAAAAATGCCATATTAAATTGTCTTGTTCAGAAATGTTTCCGTTTAAAATTATCTTGCTTTCAAAAAGCTCATCCAATGCTGATCGATTGCCAGCTGTTTTGAAGGCCATATTCCTACAGCTCTTTACACTGATAAAGCACACCCTCCATGCCCTGAATTGGATGCTTGCTGAAGATTAAAACCTGTTGAGGTTCATTGAGAAGGCACAGTGGCGCAGTGATAGAGTTGCTGCCTTACAGTGCCAGAGACCCAGGTTCGATCCTGATTAAGGGTGCTGGGTATATGGAGTTTGTATGTTCCCCCGTAACCTCGTGGGCTTTCCCCAGGTGCTCCAGTTTCCTCCCACACTCCAAGGATGTACAGGTTTGTAGGTTAATTTGGCTTTGGTAAAAAAAAAAACAGTATATTGCCCCTGGTGTGTAGGATAATGCAGTGTATGGAGATCGATGGTCAGCCCGGACTCAGAGGGCTGTAGGGCCTGTTTCCACGCTGCGTCACTTTCCCATCATGTCTATAGGCCTACGCGAAGGAAATGTGGAATAAATAGATGGCTCTTTGGGATCTGCAGAAATTTGATTTTGTTCCCAATATTTTTTCTTGCTGCTCAGGAACAGGGAACTGCTGCTTGGCAATCACCCCTGTACTGGGTCATGCTGTTTAGTAATTGACTTCTACATGGGTTTCCCTTTGCTGAGTAGACTTAATAATCAAAGTGATTGTACATGTTGCCTAATCCATTTCCATTTTTGACAGAGGTCTTAATAATCCCATTAATGAAATAATAATGACCCGAATGGCATCGTTCTGGGCCTTTAAAGATAAGATGTGGCTCAGTTGTTGAATGCATTTATTTGAGGAATCTATTTCATTTCCATTTCAGCAAAATGCTAGATTTAATTCTGGACCCCTTTGTGTTTCTCAATGACCATTGGATCAGTAGAAGAGGAAAGCTCAGTTGAAAACCTCTTCCTGATGGTGTATAAATGTGTATGAATGAGGATTGCGGTGGGTAGAGCTGTGATTTCAAGAACCTTATGCACTCAGTTTACCTGCCATTGTTCGCAGATCGAATGCGACACATTATCATTCACCAGGCACCAAAGCCAATAGTCAATGGAGGGCAGCCGCTGTCACCATTTTAAGGCAGAAAAACTAGACAGGAAAATATTAAGAATATTGAAAGAAAATAGAAGCAGGTGCAGATGCAACAATCATACTCTATCAAAAACAGTATCTGTTGAGGCTCAATCACAACCGTTTGCTAACGGTACTCCTAATTATTCCCAACATAATCCAACTTGGCCATTTGTTTAAGAGGGATCAAGACCAAATAGAAAACCATGAAACAGAATTACCATTTGGTAAAAGTCTGTGAATCTCTGCCTTGTGCTGTAGTTTCGTTCTGTTAACATAAATAGGAGCAGGAATGATATTGATTGGATAAAGGGGCTGTCCCACTGTACGAGCTAATTCAAGAGTTCTCCCGAGTTTCCCCTGATTCGAACTCGGAGAATTACGGTAATAGCCACTCTTAGGTACTCGGGCTCTCGTGGATATTTTTCAACATGTTGAAAAATCTTCACGAGTCTTCACGAGCTTACCACGTTTCCCGAGTACCTGCCGTTAGCAAAACGAGCCGCTAAGAGATGTCCCGAGCTCCGACGTACCCGCTACGTACATTTTTTTTTAAACTCGGGAGAACTCTTGAATTACCTCATACAGTGGGACAGGCCCTTAACATGGTTACACTTGAGTTATAATGAATCTTGTCATTTGTGATAAATATGTTGTGGACATGTTGATGAATAATTTGTTCTGTTAATTTTCATTTATTGGTCAACCTTTTTCACTTTAAATTATTTCTCGCACATATTCCTTTTTATCCATTTGCATTATGTGTTCTTTTGACACCTGACCTTGCGTGCAGCAATTTCCATTTGCCTCTTTGATAGTTGAGCTTTCATCTCAATTTTATCTATAGTTAGAGCTTTAGTTAAGTTTTAGTTTAGTTTAAGGATACAGCGTGGAAACAGGCCCTTTGGCCCACTGAGCCCATGCTGACCAGCGATCCCCGAACGCTTACATTATCCAACACATACTGGGGACAATATACAATTATACCAAGCCAACTAACCTACAAACTTAAACATCTTTGGAGTGCGAGAGGAAAGCAGAGATACCGGAGAAAACCCACGCAGGTCACGGGGAGAACGTAGAAACTCCTTACAGACAAGCATCCACAGTCAGGATCAAACCTGGGACTCTGGCGCTGTATGCAGTAACTTTATCGCTGCACCACCTTGCCACCCATACCTTTGCTACTTTTTAAAAACTTTAAATCCCATCTCTAGCCTCTCAAGCATATTTTGCCATTAATCAAAGCCACGGCTGTTCGTTTACCTTGTTCAGATGTTATATCCCTGTATTACTCGATTCACTTAATATTCCATAA
Source organism: Amblyraja radiata (assembly GCF_010909765.2). Taxonomy (NCBI): domain Eukaryota; kingdom Metazoa; phylum Chordata; class Chondrichthyes; order Rajiformes; family Rajidae; genus Amblyraja; species Amblyraja radiata. Next base: position 15,286,864 of record NC_045984.1, read on the forward strand.
TCTATCATTCTCTTTTCTGAATGAATTCACTGGATGAATCTCCACAGCACTCCAAGCTAGAGAATTCCAAAAATTCACCACGTTTTATGTGAATAACTGTCTCCTCAGTTCAGTCCCAAATGGCCTATTCCTTATTTTGACCCCCATGGCCCCTGTAAAAGAGTTCTCCACCAAGGGAAATGTCTGAATCCAACCTTTAAAAAGCTCCGTAACAATTTTATATGTTTTACTGAAATCTCCTCTCCATTCCTCTAAACTGTAGAACATATGTCTAGTTTACACAATCTTTCCTTACACAGCAAACCCACCATCCCTCAAACCAGTCCAGTCAATCTTTACTGTACTCTCTCCAGGATAAGTATGTCCATTATTTGAGTAAAGAGACTGAAAAACACTCTGCTCTCTGTATAGTGACAAAAATAAGTTACGTCATACTTTTACAAGTTCTAATTTCCATGTTATGGCCTAATCACTCATATTGTCCACATTGCTTGAAGCCTCTTGACATCTCATCCCTACTCACAACCCCATCTAGTTTTGTATCATCAACACATTTAGACCTCTCAGCCAGATCATCAATATAAATTTTGAATAGTTGGGTCCAAGCATCCAATAATCAATTAGTCACAGCATACCAACCTGAGAAATGTATCTTACTGATCAATAATGCAGTCTCAATCCACGGCAGTGTATTTCCCCCAATTTTGGGTGCATAATCTTGTCAACTAACCTCCTTGAGGCTTCTCCTCAAAGGCCTTATGAAAATCAATAGATACCACCAACACTGGATTCCCCTTGTCTGTTTTTTTCAATCACACCCTCACAGAACTACCCCCCCACCCCCTCTCCCCGCAGACTATGTGTGGTCCAGTCCAATTTCTAGATAAACTAGAAAGATTAGGCAGGATTAGGACATGGACAAGTTGAGACTCCCTGGGCAAAGATAGAGATCAGACTGGCATAGTCCCACACTTGATATAGAAATCTATCTGTGAATGACAGATCTTGGCTTGATCTAGTTTATACCACAGTAAGGTTGAGTTGCGCTGTCCTGAAACCTCTGCGATTCCAGTGTTTAATTCAAATCAGATGATTAAATTAGCAGGGAAAAAATGTAAAGGTAGAAAATGCTGGAAACAGCAGGTCAGGCAGAAACTGTGGAGAAAGGAGCAGAGTAAACGTTTCAGGCCAAAAACCCCATCATCAGAACTCAAACTCTCATTCCCAATTTTGATGAATGGTGTTAGACCTGAAACATTAACCATGTTCCATTGTCTGCTGATGCTGCTCGATAGTTCCAGATATTTTTATTTCTGATTTCCATCATCTACGGTACTTTGATTTTCAATATATATGTGTACACATTTATATGTGACTTTCTCAGGGCGATCTGCTATTCCAGATTTACTTTGTAATTTCAATTACCATTTGGCCTGTTTATATGTGGTTATGGCTTTAAAATTGTCTACAGTAATCTTATTTGAAAAGAGGTGGCATTTCTCCTTTCTGATGCCCAACACGTTATTCTTGCAGTGCCGAGTGCTCCCCCTCGCAAAGTGGAGGTTGCAGCATTAAACTCCACTGCCTTGAAGGTAATGTGGCGGTCTCCTGTACCAAACAAGCAACATGGCCAGATCCGGGGCTACCAGGTTCACTATGTGGAAGTGGTGGATGAAGAGGCCAGGGGACGGCCACTGATAAGGGATATCATGCTGACCGATGCTCAGGTTAGGAAGCAAACTGAAGAGTGGTGGCGGTTGGTACAACCAACCGAAACAGTTGCAAATAAATAGTAGGAAGCCACACGCCACTTAATAATAATACCAAAAGAACAGAGGCAGATAGTCCACCATTTTGTGAAACCTCATAATGAGAATGCTGATTTAATATCAAATTGGCTGAAAATCCATGGGGAAGATAAGGAAAAGTTTGCTTATTAAGCAAGTTGTGGTCTCACATGCACTGTCTGAAAAGGCAATGAATACCACTTTTGAAAGAGAATTAGATAGTCATAGTCATAGAGTTATATAGTGTGGAAACAGGCCCTACGGCCCAACTTTACCCACACCAGCCAACTAGCTTCACCAGCCCGTGTTTGGTACATACCCCTCCAAACCTGTCCTATCTATGAACCTGCTTCTTAAATGTTGGGATAGTCCCTGCCTCATCTACCTCCTCGGGCAGCTTGTTCCATACACCCGGCACCCTTTTTGTGAAAAAGTTGCCTCTCAGACTCCTATTAAATCTTTTCCCCTTCACCTTAAACCTATGTCCTCTGGTCCTCGATTCACCTATTCTGGGTAAGAGACTCTGTGCATCTACCCGATCTATTCCTCTCATGATTTTATACACCTCGATAAGATCACCCCTCATCCTCCTGCGCTTCAAGGAATAGAGTCCCAGCCTACTCAATCTCTCCCTATAGCTCATACCTTCTAGCCCTGGCAACATCTTCGTAGATAGACAGGAAAACAGGAATATTTACAGGACCTGAGTAAACACCACAGGGCAGTGGGAATAATTGGTAGTCCTTTCAAAGAGCCAGCATTCGTATAGTAGGTCATTCTGCCCCCTTGCTGGGCAGTATGCTTTATTGAAGAGGTGTTTTGTACTTATAGAATTCAAAAGTGTATAGATTAGTAATTAGAGGAATCGGGCACAGTTGAGGCCTGATACCAGGTCAGAATACATCACCTTCAGAAGAAGTGGTCCATCGGAATTAATAACCTAATATCATTGTCCAGAGCACAATCCCAGTCAATATTGACCAGATGATGGTATGATCATTATGAAGATGTTGTCATGGCTTGAGGACCTGAGCTAAAGGGAGAAGTTGGGCAGGCTAGGACGGTATTTCCTGGAGAGGTGACCTTATAGAGGTGTATAAGATCATGAGGGGAATAGATAGGGTAGATGCACAGTCTTTTACCTAGAGTACATAAATCAAGAACCAGAGGGGGAAGATTTAAGAGGAATCTGAGAGGCAACTTTCTCACACAGAGGGTGGTAGGTATTTGGAACAAACTGCCAGAGGAGAGGGATGAGGCAGAAACTATAACAACATTTAAAAGACATTTGTGTAGGAAGGAACTGCAGATGCTGGTTTAAACTGAAGATAGACACAAAAAGCTGGAGTAACTCAGATGGACAACAAATTTGAGACAGGTACATGGATAGGAAAGCTTCAGAGGATATAGGCCAAACATGGGCAAGTGGGACTAGTGTAGATGGGATATTGGTCGGCATGGGCAAGCTGGGCCGAAGGGCCTGTCTGCTATGACTTTGAGATGCAAAATGCTTATGTTGACTCATCGTCACCAGGGTACTGTATATGCCAAACCTCAAAACGTGGACAAGCTCAGACTACATGGCCAATGATCCAATGCATTCTGACTTTGAGAATGCGGGGGACATACAAGTCTGATTCCTTATGAGCGCTGTTGACTTTGAACCTCACTTTGAACTTGATCAAGACGCAGGCTGGAAGTTGCCAGAATTTTGGGCTGGTTTGTCAGAGTTCAACAACTGTTGCCATGAATTTAAAAGCATTCGTAGCACTAGCAAACAAACAGGGAGCAATCCTTGTGTCCCAGCTGACTCTTTCCTCAAGCGGAATCATTAAAAGTAGATAACCTGGCCATACGTTTTATTAATGTTTGTGGAATCATCCTTTAAATGGGTGTGTAGAATTACACATTCAGAAACATTAAATGTCAAAGTCATTGTGTGGTACGTGATTTGAGATGTTAGAGATAAGCGAGTGGATGCATATTGATAAATGCATATCTGTCTTTGTTTAATATTAATCATGTTAACTCCTTGCCCAACAGCTAAACTGTGTCACATGATACTCTCTGCTCTTAGACCGTTGTCATTTAAGAAGCATGTGAAAATGTGCAAATTCTAGCTTGATTCTACTGCAAATTTTGAAGGTTGAATCCCCCAGTACGCATACTTGAATGTTTCCTTTAAATTACACCTGCCTTCCATTTTACTGAATTCCAAGAACTTAAAAAATTTAAAGAACGTGTAAATTTTAAGGCTACTGTTGTAGTTAGTTCTGTCTTATCCCAAATGTCAGGAGTTGACCAGTACTTATTTGGTATTAACTGTAGCATCTTTCAGCTCCTCAGTGTGTTTCACAGCCTCAAAGACTTTCACAGCTACTGAACTACTTTCAAAGTGCAGTCTAACTAATGCAATGAAGGATATGTAACAGCAAAGTGGCGTCCATAAAAGTATGTCAAATCCTATCCAGTTAATTACTGCAGGTATAGTCCTCCCTTAATCATCCTCAAAGTATGGAAGGTCTCATCCATGGCACATTCTTGCCAATATGCTGTTCATTAACACCCAGTATGGGATTTAACAAGAGCGCTCAGTTCCAGGCATCATCACCACATGGAACAAAAATGGACCATAGGTCAGAATTCCACTGGTGAGCTGAGAGTAACTACCCATGACATCTAATTGCATCCAAGACTGGCATCAGAGCCCCGATGGATCAAAGTCAGCGTGCATCAAGGGGGGAAACATTTTAATGGTTGTAGTTTTACTTTGAAGATGAAGATGGTCTTATTGGAGGCTAACCATGCCAGCTCCAGGACATAGCTACAGTAATTTCTCAGGGTAGTATCCAAGACTTGGTCATCTTTATCAATGACCATTATCAATGACCATCATAAGTTCAGATATGTTAATTGATGGTTGCAGAAATATTTCATTCCATTTTACAACCACTCAGCAAAAATGAGGTAGTCTCTGCCCAGACACAGAAAAACCTGAACATTTGGACATGGATTGGGAAGTCTCGAGTGACATTCTTACCACACTGGTACCAAACAATGATCAGGGGGAATCTAACCACCTAATATTACCATCATCAAGTCATCCGCTATTACCTTTATGGAATCACCAGAAACTCAACTGGACCAGCCTTGCAAATGTTGAATCTCCAGAAGCAAGTCAGAAGCCAGGCATACTGCAGTGAGTGATTCACTGGTGACTCCCCAAACTCACTGATTACAAAGCACAGATCAATAGGGTAATGGCATACCCTTCACTTACTGAGTTGAGTGCAGCTTCAGCAACACTGAGGAAGCTCAACACCATCCACAACACAGCAACCTGCTAGATTGATATCTTGTTAATCCTGAACATTCATTGACTTCACTATTAGCGCAACATGACTGCAGAGTGAACTAACATCTACAAAATGCACGGCCATTAATTACTTGGTTATGCTACCCTGGCAGCCACCTCCCAAACACATGAAAATCCCACCACCTGCAGATTCACCTTGGTTTTTGTCGTATGTGACCATCCTGACATGGAAGCATTTGCTGCTCAATCATTGCTGGATCTACATCTTGGAACACCCCATCCAACAGCTGCATGGGTGCACTTTGACAAGAAGACTGCAGTGATTGAAAAAGATGGTTCAACACCTCCATGTCAAGGGCAAATAGGGATAGGCTCTAAATGCTAGTCTGACCGATGATGCTCACACTCCAACAAATTGAATGTGTAAAAGGAAACGCAGACTCTCTTTGACAGCAATGTGATAATAATAATAATAATAATAATAATAATAATAATAATAATAATAATAATAATAATAATAATAATAATGTTGGGATAATTATATGGAGAGTTTGGGCTGGCCAGGACTCTTTGGAGCAGAGAAGACTGAAGGGTGATCTTATAGAAATATATGAGATCATGTTTAAGATCATTATCATTATCGTTGCAAACATCAACGGGCACAGTGCCTTACAATGCTGTGTACAACAGTGATCGCAGCTTCCACTGAAGTGTGGATGGCCATTGGCTCGCTAGGAGCTCATCCGCCCTTTGACAGGTCCTGCCGGGGGTCCACAGCCCCCTCCTCACCTGGCAAACCAGGTGGGGGAGAGTTTAGTCACTGACTATCCGACCATGGAGCAGGTAGCACGGGATTACATGGTGCCTGTGGTGGGGGGAACTCCCCCTGACCTGACTCAAGATCACAAGGGCTTAAATAGAGTGAATACACACAGCCTTTTCACTGACAGAGGAAAAGCAAGAACTGAGAGGGATAGGTTTAAGGTCAATGGGGAAAGAATTAGCAGCAACCTGAAGGGCGTTGTTTTTTCATACAGAGGGTGATATGTGTGTGGAATGAGCTGACAGGTGAAATAATTGAGGCAGGTGCCGTACAACATTTAAAAGACATTCCACCAGATACATGAAAGGGAAATATTTCGAGATATGGGTCAAACGGGGCAAAAGGGACTAGTGTAGATGGACTTCTTGGTCAGCATGGATCTGATGGACAGAAGGGCTTGTTTCTATGCTGTATGACTGTATACTTGTTAATTGAGGAAGAGATTTGAACAGAACACCAGTGATAAATCTCCTGTTGTTCAAAATGATATCCACTTTGGATAGCAGATGGTACCTTGGTTTAAACATCTGACCCTCAACAAACATCCCCGTTAGATTTGTTGAATCAATACTCTCGAGTGTGATGCAAACTCATCATCTTCTGGCTGTCTTAACCACTATACTGCCGGTGATAATGAGCCTGGATACTTCCACAGTGCAGAATTCCAACAATCCGAGCCACTTCTCATTCACTCCTTATTATACGAATTTGAGTAAACCCAAACCCCATCCTATTCTCTTCGGTTGCATGGAATTCCTGTTAATCAAATACCTTTCCTTTTGCTCATTCTACACTGATTTACTGCAATTTGCGAATTTCTTCAGGTGCAGACAAGCGATTTGGCATAAAATAGTATGAGCATACAGTTAAATGGTCATCACACTAACTGTAATCAATTGAATTAAACTCCAGCTGCACACAAATCTAATCACTTGTGTTTAATGCTATTTGCCCGCAATGTCTTGTATTGTTTGGTTTAGATTTAATCACTGAATGAATGATTAAATGGGCCATGCTATAACCTTGCAAATTGGTGATTTCTATCTCCAGTTTTTTTTCCAAGGTCCTAATGTAGGAGCTTTTAAAACTGCATTTGTTCGACAAGCACGCCCCATCAAAGTCAAGTGTTTGTTGTCATTAAACCTGTGTCACTATCTCCCACTGAATCAAATCAAATACCACAGATTTACAGGGCAGGTTATTTGACCATGCGCAGAGTTTCATCCTCCCCAATAGTATCTTTCAACTATTTTTTATGACCAAGCAGTCGAGGTGTTCTCAGCGCTTAGCGTGTAAAAGCATTTCTCAAATTTTTCATTTGACCCTTTGTAGGAGTCATGTATTTCTGAACCTCACTCTAATTGCAACCAATGTCAGAGAGAGTTTCACATATGTTCATTCAATCACTTCTTATCATTAAACCTTTCCATTTAATGTCTTTTCCAGGTTCCCAAAATGATAATAGAATTAAAGAAATGTTGAGATGCAGAAAAAGGCCATTCTGCCCAATATGTCCATGCTGGTAAAGAAAGAGCTCACCAACTTAATCACATGGTCCAGCACAAGGGCTGTAGCCCTGCAGGCTATAGGTCTTCAAGTCCTGATCCAAGTATTGTATCAATGGCCAGAGAGTACCCGATTGAAACCCAAATGGGTTACAGGGTTAATGTGTAGACTCCATACAGCCAGTACCTGAGGCCAGAATCAAACCCAGATCACTGGATCAATCCAGCAGCAACCCTACCTGCTGCAATCTTACCCCATTGTTATTAGTTGTCCAGTCCTGGCAACATCTTCAGAACTTCCTCTGCACTCTGTCCAGGGACAATCAAATCATTCCTGTAATGGGACGATTAGAGTTGTAGGCAGCATTTAAGCTACAGTGTAATTAGCAGACAGTTTAGTTTACATATGCAGCATGGAAACAGACCCTTTGGCCCACCGAGTCCGCATCGGCCAGCGATCACCCGCACAATAGCACTATCCTAAACAGTAGTGACAATTTACAATTTTTACCGAAGCCAATTAACCTAGAAACCTGTCATTCCAAACCATGTTTGGAATGTGGGAGAAAACCAGAGCACCCGGAGAAAACCCACATGGTCACAGGGAGAAGGTATCAACTCTCTACAGATGGCACCCATAGTCAGGATCGAACCCAGGTCTTTAGCGCTGTCAGGTAGCAACTCTACCGCTGCGCCACTGTGCTGCCCCTAGCATCACCTCACTGTACAACCTCATAATCTTACACAGTTGTTACATCATTTCAGTCCTTGATAATATAATTTGTCAAAACACACTCTCCAATTACTTGGTTCAAACATCTAAATATAAAATTATACTTGTTCCTCTCCTGCTATACAACCACATGAAATAAGAAGTGGTAGCCAAAGCAAATTGAAAGGTTCATGCTCTTAGCCTTCAGTTTATCCACAGACGGCAAATATTATCTAATGTTAATGATAGTCAACAACTCAAGATGATTTTACTGTCATTAAAAGAGGCGATGAGAAAGTGCCATTAACCTTATTGTCCGCATGATGGATCTATGCTTCTGACTTACTAAACTCCATATGAGGACCAGAAATTTGCAAAATCTACGATGAAAATAATAGAATTTTGAATCTGCTAACGCTTCTTGTTGCAACATACTTCAAACTACCTGTGGGATCTGCAGCAAACTCTCAGTGACTTGAATCATTGAATGTAGAGCCAGCCTTAAGGATCAGGGACAGACGTCATTGGATATGGAACCAATCAAACATTAAAATATCCAAATCAATTCTAACTGCATGTGGCGTTTTGAAGAAGGTGTCCCAGCCCGAAACGTCACTGGTCCATGTTCTCCTGAGATGCTGCCTGTCTCACTGAGTTACTCCAGCACTTTGTATCTTCTCACTGCGTGCGGATTTGACTCGTCTCAGCTGCTCAAAGTTAGAAGAAAAAGACGTCATCATTTGGCACGATAACTGTTTCTTGGGAAGGCTGATGTAAAAATATCAGCCCTGCGTTCCATTATACATGAGTGATTACAGTTGAAGATGTGTGCGGACACTTGTGATTGTATATATAGCAGCATGCCTGAATGTGAACAATGTTAAATCTGAATGTACACGAGCATGTGTATCTGCTTATGAAGAGCACATGTCACAAGCATGTGTCTACAGATGACAGAATGAGGGTCAGCTGTGCCTCTTCTCCCACCACTGAATTCCCTGGCCCAGATATCCACCTCCACCACTCACTCACTCCCTCCCGGCCACCTTTGTCTTTACACTTAGCTATAGAGCCTAGTAACGATCTCCATAGTCCAATGTTTGGCAGCATGGGTAGAAGACAAGATGCAAATCCATACTGCCTGCAAAATAGGAGAGAAAGTAGAAAAATCATGGAAGTGATTGTTAAGCTTTTGCCAGGACAGGACCAGTCTCATGCGACTCATTACTTTTGGGGCTGTGTAAACAATGGTACTGAACTTAATCTCCAATTATGGTTTTAACTCATGTCAGTTCCCTCTGAATTTTTGTTTTGGTTCGTTGCTGAATGTTTTGAGCCGTCGTTGAGGATCAGCTCCACTCTCAGTGTTCTTGGAGAATGCCTTTAGCTGAGGCTGCCTGAGCAGCATTTCAGCCCAAGGCCAAGACCAGATAGTGTCCTGATGCACTGTAATAAAACACTCAGCAGGTCAGGCAGCATCTGTGGAGAGAGAGACTGTTAACACTTTAGGTCCAAGATCCTTCATCAAAATAGGAAAGAGAGAAAACAAGTTAAGTTTTTAGTTGCGGGCCATGTTTTCATTTACCCCCTGCAACTGGAAACTAACTTTTTTTTCTCATTTGTTCAAAGCTGATAAAGGATCATGGACCCAAAACATTGACTATTTCTCTTAGCTCCGATGCTGCCTGACACGCTGAGTGATTCCAACATGTTCATGCTTTTATTATGTATTTTCATCCTGGGACACTGGCTCACCAATCCTCCCTTAGTAACCAGCTTTTGCATTGTGATGCCTGTTTGCTGTAATGGATCTTGCAGGGCTGCATGTTCTTCCAACCAAAACCGTCTTAGATGCCTCAAAACTCTTTCTTCGTCCTTGATTCTATTTGTTTTTTTATCTCTCTTTTGCTTTCCTCCTGTTGCTCAGTGGGAGACTGACGACACTGCAGAATATGTGAGTAAACTGTGCTCCCTAGTGTTTTTCTGTTCCTGCATACTCCTGTTTCTCCATGTACAAGAAACCCATAAATATTTGTTTACTGATTTTGCATGGCCTGCTAGCTTGCTGTTTGCCGTGGTTTGCTCTCTTTCTAGGGAGGTTCTCCTTTGACAGTATTTTATCCTGGTATTTTCAACATTGATTGAACTGGGATTGTTTTCTTCAGAACAAAAGAGAATGTGGGGAGACTTACACGTGGCATATAAAATGATGAGAGTTTTTGTCAGAATAAATATGAGAGATCTATTTACCCCAGAAGGGAGACTAGATTTAAATAATTAGATTTTAAATAATTAAAAGGGAGTTAAGAAAAATAATCCACTCCACAAATGATGAAGGTCTAGAACTCTCAGCCTGGAAGAATGTGGAAGCAAAGACCTCATCATGTTTCTAAAGTTCTTGGAAGAATATTTGAAGAGCCAAAACCTGCAGGGTGGGATTAAGCGGTGGGAGGTGGGATTAATTAAAAACCCACTGTGAGATAGCATGCAAAAGGTGGGCCAAAGTACCTCATTCCTTGCTGTACGTCTCTATGCTCCCAAAATTTCAAATGTCTAATTCAGCTCCTTTTGTAACCACCTTCTATGGATTCTCGGTATTCCATACATAAGAAAGCCAGGGGGAGGAGGAGGTTGTGGGGAAGGGGTGCCCTTCCAGTGAAAGCCCTGAATGCCTTAAAGCTATTCCTTCTGGCACTGGGCCCAGTCCATTCAAAAAGAAAGGGTCTCTTGGGAACGGAGTCTAGTGAGTGGTGGACAAAGTTCCAACCAGAAGTAATTTCAACAGAGTCCAAAAATCAATGTGAGATGGAATCTGGCTTACCTTTTGGAAAAGTGTCGACGAGAGAGGGTTCTAATTTGTACCTTTTAAGTTCCATGGTTTGAGGGGGTTTATTTTATGCATGGGACTGTTTAAATTCATTGAATGTGACCAAATTGGATTTCTGTTGTCCTGAGCTGAAATAATGCGTTTCCAATGATAGGAGATGATCATCGCTGGGCTGCAGCCAGAAACAACATATTCCATCACTGTGGCAGCCTACACAACCAAAGGCGATGGTGTACGCAGCAGGCCGAAGCTCGTGGTGACCAAAGGTTCAGGTCAGTCTCCTCCTGTAGTTTAAGACTTGAAGCTGTCGAGGGCTATACAACTTGGCCCAAATTGTATTGATTATATTTTCCCTTTTTTCTTCGCTTCAGTTTAGTTTATTGTCATGTGTACTGAGGTACAGTGAAAAGCTTTTTTGTTGCGTGCTATCCAGTCAGTTGAAAGACTATACATGATTACAATCGAGCCGTCCATAGTGTACAGATACAGGATAAAGGGAGTAACGTTTAGTGCAAGATAAAGTCCAATAAAGGCCGAGGGGCTCCAATGAGTCCTGAGATGGTAGCTCAGGACTGCTCTCTAGTTGGTGATAGGATGGTTCAGTTGCCTGGGAACTGGGACAGCTGGGAAGAAATTGTCCCTGAATCTGGAGGTGTGCGTTTTCATACTTCTGTACCACTTGCCTGATGGGAGAGGGGAGAAGAATGAGAGCCACCAGGGTAAGATTCGTCCCTGATTATGCTGGTGGCCTTGGCAAGAGCAGCATGACGTGTAGATGGTGACAAGTAGTGAGCGTCACCTGCTCATGCCCTCGGGTGATTCTCTCATGAAGAGATAGCTTGTTTAATGAAAGGTCCCAACCTGAAACGTCGCTCCTCCATGTTCTCCAGAGGTGCTGCCTAACCCACTGAGTTACTCCAACACTTTGCGTCCTTTTTGTAAACCAGCATCAGCAGTTCCTTGTGTCTCTGTCTGTTTTTGTTCGCTGTCCCTGGAATTTCGCCAGGCAGCGTTTAGAAGCAAAAGTTGATGTTACCATCCTGTTCCCAGGGAAGTTAAGGCTGCTTCATGGTTCTATTCATCCCAGGTGATAGGAGTGTGGCTTACATTGGGAGTTCCAGGTGACCGTGACAGAGCGCAGGTGCTAAGCAAAATGGTCACCCAGTCTGCATTTGGTCTGATTGATGTAGAAGGCGAGATGTATAAATATCACTGATAATATCTCCTACGGAGAAAGAGATGGAGAACACTTCCAATATTTTCTGCAATAAATTCTGTATTTCGTTCCAGTATTGTGGCCCCTATGAAGGAAATTATTGCCCTACAATTATCTCTAGAGAAGGGGCGTATGTTTGTCAACCTTTCTTGAGGAAATACATTTCTATACCAGAGGTTTGGCTGAAGATCGATTGTGTTATCGTCCTGATTCTAGATTTGGATTGGTAGCTATTGCATGCCACAGTTTGTCTGGTTATTAATAAATCAGTGCAAGAGTTTGTATGGATCCATTATAGATAAACAGGAGGCAGTGAGTGGGCAGATATATGGAGAGGGTTGATATGTTGTAGCATTAAATTCTGTTTGCTTCTGGCAGAAGCTGCAGGAATGCCAAGTTGACAGCTGCACAGCTGTTCGCTTGTGAATTATAATTTATAGAGTTGTGAAAGAGGGTCTCAGTGATATAGCTTGCAAAGTTTCCACAGGAGCAAACAGGTCTCTTCCATAGAGTGGAGAGAGAGGACATTGGAGGTTGGGGATTTAGAATTTAGGCTTAATATTCTGAAGATCTTTGAGTGCCAAGTGAAGAAATGTTACCCATGAAATCACCATCTGACGTTAGGTGATGTATGCTCTACGCATTCATTTGGTTAAGTTTTTTTTAATGGCATTACTCACCCAGTTAAAATAAACAGATTAATGCTTACATTAAGATAGTGGACAGGAGAATCTAATAACAGCATGCTAAGTAGTCACCAGTTAGAACTGTCAATGATGATAATTTCCCGCTGACAGACTTTATCTCACCTGCTGTGCTGGCCACTAATTGGCAAGGCGCCAATTAATTCAGGTAATTTTATGCCATCAGCCTGAAGCAGCCGCAGAAATACTTACCTCACGGTTTCACGGATTTTGTCCATATCCTTTTCTCCCCGTCCCTCCCTGAGGCTGCCGGCAGACCCATGTGTGACAGGGTCAGATCCCAGGTACTCTGGTGGATTCACTGTAGCGGTCATCACTATTGCTGCACATTGCAAGCGGATAGAACAAAAAAGCACATTTTCTTGCAGTGTTTGGCAGATACTGCTGTGTGGATTGCACAGGTGTAGTTGCAGCATCTCCAGATAAAGATCACGAGGGAGCAGGTGAGATCAAACAGGTCCAATGAGCATCTGACAGAGGAAAGCTTGGCAACTTGCTAAGTAAATATTGGCAGGACATCTGTGTGCAGCTATTTTTTAAAGTGGGTTTTTAATCTTCCACTCGGTTTGGGCTATTCAGTTCACCTTCACCTGGGCCATCCTCATATCCCGTGTGAACCTTGTGTGTAGGAAAAGGCTCTCATCCCGAAATGTCACCCATTCCTTCTCTCCAGAGGGAATGCCGCCTGTCCAATGAGTTACTCCAGCCGTTTGAGCCTCCCATGTGAACCTTTCCGTTTCAGGGAGAAGGAGAAGGGGCTGAGAGGGAGAGATAGATCAGCCATGATTGAATAGTGGGGTAGACTCGATGGGCCGAATGGCCTGATTCTGCTCCAATGTTCGGCACGGACTAGAAGGGCCGAGATGGCCTGTTTCCGTGCTGTAATTGTTATATGGTTATATGTTTTCTGAACTTATGAACGTCCTATTCTCTTCCAGTTGGTCTGAAGAGGGAAAGGGAGGGAAGCCAATAGAGAAAAAAGGCACATTTTTCATTGTATTTCTATGTATGTTCCCGTGCACACACAAAAAGCAAACAAATTAGGACATGAGATTGAAGCTGATTGGATTGCAATGACATCCTCACGTCCCGTCCCCCCTCATCATTGCACCCTTTAACCCTGTCTTGGTTATCAAGATTTTATCTTCTATCTATCCCTATCTTGGGGGTGGCACAGTGGCGCAGCGGTAGAATTGCCGCCTTACACCGGCAGATACATGGATTCAATCCTGTCTGTACAGAGTTGTGATCACGTGGGTTTTCTCTGAGTGCTCAGCTTTTCTCACACACTCCAGAGATGTGCAGGTTTGTAGGTTAATTGGCTCCGGTAAAATTGTAAAAAATGTCCCTAGTGTGTAGGATAGTGCTAGTGTACGGGGTTATCGATGGCCTGTTTCAACGTTGTATCTCTAAAGTCGAAAGTCGAAAACGTATTTGAAGACTCATAGAAACATAGAAACTTAGCAAATAGGTGCAGGAGGAGGCCATTCAGCCCTTCGAGCCAGCATTGTGATCATGGCTGATCGTCTCCAATCAATAACCCGTGCCTGCCTTCTCCCCATATCCCTTGATTCCACCAGCCCCTAGAACTCTATCTAACTCTCTCTTAAATCCATCCAGTGACTTGGCCTCCACTGCCCTCTGTGGCAGGGAATTCCACAATTTCACAACTCTCTGGGTGAAAAGGTTTTTTCTCACCTCAGTCCTAAATGGCCTCCCCTTTATTCTAAGACTGTGACCCCCTGGTTCTGGACTCGCCCAACATTGGGAAAATTTTTCCTGCATCTAGCCTGTCCAGTCCTTTTATAATTTTATATGTTTCTATAAGATATCCCCTCATCCTTCTAAACTCCAGTGAATACAAGCCTAGTCTTTTCAACCTTTCCTCATATAACAGTCCCAACATCCCAGGGATCAATCTCGTGAGCCTACGCTGTACTGCCTCAATCACAAGGATGTCCTTCCTCAAATTAGGGGACCAAAACTGTACACAATACTCCAGATGTGGTCTTACCAGCGCCCTATACAACTGTGGAAGAACCTCTCTACACCTATACTGAAATCCTTTTGTTATGAAGGCCAACATTCCATTAGCTTTCTTCACTGCCTGCTGTATCTGCACACCAACTTTCAGTGACTGGTGTACAAGGACACCCAGGTCTCGCTGTACCTCCCCCTTACCTAACCTAACCCCATTGAGATAATAATCTGCCCCCTTGTTTTTGCCACCAAAGTGGATAACCTCACATTTATCTATATATTCTGCATCTGCCACACATCTGCCCACTCACTCAACCTGTCCAGGTCTCCCTGCAACCTCCTAACATCCTCTTCACAGTTCACACTGCCACCCAGCTTAGTGTCATCCGCAAGCTTGCTAGTGTTGCTCTTAATTCTCTCTTCCAAATCATTAATATATATGGTAAACAGTTGCGGCCCCAACACCGAGCCTTGCGGCACTCCACTCGCCACTGCCTGCCATTCTGAAAAAGGACTCATTCACTCCTACTCTTTGCTTCCGGTCTGCCAACCAATTTTCAATCCATGTCAACACCCTACTCCCAATACCATGTGCTTTAATTTTAGTCACCGGTCTCCCGTGCGGGACCTTATCAAAGGCTTTCTGAAAGTCTAGATACACTACATCCACTAGCTCCCACTAGGGTTTCGGCCCGAAACGTCGCCTATTTCCTTCGCTCCATAGATGCTGCTGCACCCGCTGAGTTTCCCCAGCAATTTTGTGTACCATCCACTAGCTCCCCTTCATTTTACTTGTCACATCCTCAAAATTTTCCAGAAGATTAGTCAAGCATGATTTTCCTTTCATAAATCCATGCTAACTTGAACTAATCCTTTTACTGCTATCCAAATGCCCCATTATTAACTCTTAAATAATTGACTCCAGCATCTTTCCCACCACCGAAGTCAGGCTAACTGGTCTGTAATTCCCCGTTTTCTCTCTCGCTCCTTTCTTGAAAAGTGAGATAACATTAGCTATCCTCCAATCCACAGGAACTGATCCTGAATCTATTGAACATTGGAAAATGATCACCAATGCATCCACTATTTCCAGAGCCACCTCCCTGAGGACCCTGGGATGCAGACCATCAGGCCCAGGGGATTTATCATCCTTCAGTCCCATTAGCCTACCCAATAATATTTCTCGCCTAATGAAAATTTATTTCAGTTCCTCTACCCCCTTAGATCCTCTGTCCTCCAGTACATCTGGGAGATTGTTTGTGTCTTCCTGAGTGAAGACAGATCCGAAGTACCTGTTCAACTCTTCTGCCATTTCCTTGTTCCCCATAATAATTTCACCCGTGTCTGCCTTCAAGGGACCCACATTTGACTCGGCCCTTTGAAGAAGAGATTTCCAAAGGCTTAGAAACCTCAGAGAAAATGTTCTTCGCACTGCATGCATACAGACTAATACATACCTGCAGGCATATCATTACATGCACATTATGAGTATGTACATTATTCTAATGTACCTGAACACTGACATGCCCACCCACTAACACACACTTGCAGACTAGCACACATAAGAACAGTAAACATCCTTTTACTGTTTCAACATGCAAAGCAGTTTGGTTTAAATGAAGGCATCTTATTACAAAAGGCCCAGGAATAGAACAGCTGGGAAAGGAACATTCCCCATTAATCTCTGGTAATTTGCCATGCTATAACGAATTCTCTTTATACTAACAATTATTTAAGCCCAATAAAATGTTAGTTTACATGGCAGATGCTGTCACTTCTCTCAACCCTCCAGTAAAACATTGGCACTTTGCTGTAATCTGTATTAAGGAGCAGATTTCACTCCAGTAAGCACAATTTTCAGTGCTTTCACTTTTTCGCACCTCGTTCAATGTTTACTGTGAGTCAGCATGAAAGCGATGGTAGCTTATTTAGCCAACAATTTTACTATCTTGTCGATGAATCTGCTCTCACTTGCAGTTGTGCCAGTAGCCAGGGTTCCCTTGGGTATTTCATCCGATATCGCGTGAGTTTGGGTGCTGCAGACGACAAATTCAGCTGCAGGGGTCATTAATATGAATTGGAACATTGTACAGACAGTTGGCAATTAAGAAGATTAGACTCAAGACTAACAATTTTTTTAATTCAAATTATGTACAGTAAATGCAATCAAGACATGACGTTCTCACCATTCAATTGTGCCATCAATCCAATGCATTCTCTTACATTGCGTCACTCCTTAACCAGTGTGTGAGAGGCTGTTACACTGGCCCCAGCTCCTCCTTAACTATAGTTCTTCCCCACACAGCCTATACAGAGACTGCACTGAGTTTCACTGTCAATATTCTTTGTCAGAGCACACACAGAAAGGTGATAGGAATGTACCTACCCCAGAAAATGGGTACCAAGTAAAGGGCCTGTCACACTTTCACGACCTAATTCACAACCTTTTTTACACGTGGACATTTTTCATCATGTTGAAAAAACGCCCTGACCTACTGATGCCACGAGTACCTACGACTAGTATCATGACCTGCTACGACCTACCTATGACCTCCTATGACCTTGTGACGACCATGCTGCGAGTATGAGTCAAGGACAAACTCGGCAGAGGTCGTGAATTAGGTCGTGAAAGTGGGACAGGCCCTTAAGAGAGCAAATGAATGTTCTAATCATTTGAGGTGAATGGGGAAATTAGATGACAGGAATACAAGCAAAGAAAACAAAAGATTGAAAACAAATATTTATTTTACTATTTTCTATCCGATTTCTTTTTCTACCTCCTCCTCCGTGTTGAGAAAGTCTCTTGATAAATGTTGTACCATTGCGCACCCCTCTACTACAAATCATTGGCTTTGACATTTATTTGTTCCTGCTGCAAGATTAGAGTTTGCCAGCATTAATATCTTGCCGGTATTTAGTCTGCCTGAATTGCATTTGCAAAGTGTTGATTTAGATGCTCCTCCAGGTTTATAATAATAATAATAATAATAATATCTTTTATTGTCATTGCACGTCAGTGCAACGAGATTTAGTGTGCAGCTCCACTGATGTACAAGAATGGTAAATAAATACAATACATAAATAAGCAAGCTGAATTGATTGACGTGACCATCTGAGGGTGACTGTCCAAAGGGGGTGGGTGGGGGGGCACTCATTAGGACCGGTTCAGAGCCGCTATAGCTCTTGGGATAAAACTGTTCCTGAGTCTGGAGGTTCGGGCGTAGAAGGCCTTGTAACGTCTGCCGGAGGGAAGTAGTTGAAACAGACCGTGGCAGGGGTGTGATGAGTCCTTATGGATGCTGAGGGCCTTCCTGAGGCACCGCGTGTGGTAGATGCCCTCCAAGGCTGGTAGCTCTGTCCCGATGATCCGCTGCGCTCTGTTGACGACGCGCGGAAGAGCTCTCCTCTCCGTCTCCGTGCAGCTGAGATACCACACAGAGATGCCATACGTTAGTATGCTCTCTGTGGTGCAGCGGTAGAACGTTGTCAGCAGCTGTTGGGGCAGACCAGTCTTTTTTAATGTCCTCAGGAAGAACAGTCGTTGCTGTGCCTTCTTGACCAGCGCGGCGGTGTTCGTGGACCATGTGAGGTCTTCTGAAAAGTGAGTGCCCAGAAACTTAAAGCTGGACACTCTCTCCACACTTTCCCCGTAAATGGAGATTGGGGCGTATTCTCCAGAATGGGACCTCTTGAAGTCAATAATCAGCTCCTTGGTCTTGGAGGTGTTTAGTGCCAAGTTGTTATTGGTGCACCAGTCCGCCAGGTTCTGCACCTCCGCTCTGTAGTTTGTTTCATCACCGTTGGTGATCAGCCCAATCACTGTTGTGTCGTCTGCAAACTTCACGATGGTGTTGGTGTCGAATGCAGGGACACAGTCGTGAGTGAAGAGGGAGTAGAGCATGGGGCTTAGTACACAACCCTGTGGTGTGCCGGTGCTCAGGGTGATGGTGGAGGACAGGTGCGGGCCCAGTCTCACTGCCTGCAGTCGCTCCGTGAGAAAGTTCAGGATCCAAGCGCATATCGGTGAGCTGAGGCCTAGCTGGTGGAGTTTGGTGGTGAGCTTGGTGGGGATGACCGTATTGAATGCAGAGCTATAGTCAATGAAGAGCATCCTCACATACGTGCCCTGTCTGTCCAGGTGAGTCAGGACAGTGTGAAGGGCCAGAGAGATGGCATCCTCTGTCGATCTATTTGCCCTGTATGCAAATTGATGGGAGTCCAGTGAGGCAGGGATGCTGGATTTAATATGGGAGAGGACCAGCCTTTCGAAGCGCTTCATAGGGATTGGAGTCAGGGCAACCGGCCGGTAGTCGTTGAGGTTGGTGATTTTGGACTTTTTCGGCACCGGCACTATGGTGGCTGTTTTCAGGCACTTGGGGACCGTTGCCAGAGATAGTGATAGATTGAAGATTCTCGTGAATACCTCCGCCAGCTGTCCAGCACAGTCCTTTAATACTCTTCCCTGGACTCCATCCGGGCCTGCAGCCTTGCGCGGATTGATCCTACGCAGAGCGCACTGTACCTCCTGAGTGCTCAGTGTTAAGGCCTGTCCCTCCGCAATGGCCGGGGTTATTCCACACCTGGTGGTGTTGCCAGTTTCGAACCGGTAAAGAAGGTGTTTAGTTCGTTGGCCAGTGTGATATCACCGTGGGGGCAGGCGGGGCTGCTCTTGTAGTCAGTGATGTCCCTGACACCCTGCCACATGCTTCTGGTGTCCGCTGTATTGAAGTGGTCTTCTACCCTTTGCCTGTGCACGTGGTTTTATTGCTGACTTGCACAACTTAGTGTGGTCTTGGTAAATACATCCAGGTAATGGCTGCAGTTAGATACTACTGGCAGACACTTGGCTGCCTGGTGCTTTGCCAGCAAGTGGTGTGACAAGAACAGATTGGAGCTACACTTAAACCAAAGATCTTAATGTTCCAGAACTCCTGCTGCCCCATTCCTCAATTTCGCAGTTTAACCATTCTGCGCAGTCAAATGTCCTCTGGTGGCATCTGCGGTGTACAAGTTGACGAATGATTCAAAGGATCAGCTAACAAACCGTGTCGATAAAATCAAGGAAAATTACGACCGAAGGAGGCAAAATAAGTTCATGGAAAGCAAAAAGAAAACCAAGTCTATCCGCCATATCTCTTTCACGGCTTTGTTGACAATGATCACATCAGATGCTACCCAACCTTTAAATGCCTGTGGATTTCAGCTTAATCCCAAATTACCAGGTAGTACAGTTCTAAACCCCTTACATCATAAGAAAAACTTTCTCCTCTACTCTCCTCTAAAATGACGGCACCTAAGGCGGGCGATTCTCTGCCTGCTGGTCCAGAAGTGGATCCGCAATCGTTTCATTACAATCACTCCATACGTTTATACCTCTACTCCAACAGCAGACCTGTACATGGGTGGACGGCTTGATTCTAATCATGCATAGTCTTTCCATTGGCTGGATAGCACACAACAAAAAGGTGTTCATTGTACCTTGATACGTGTGACAATAAACTAAACTCAACTGAGTTAAATCTCTCCAATTTACGCATCTTAAATATTAATCCACCCACTCGATTTATCCTATCCCGGCCCCTCATGTCATTAAGTAAAAACTCATCCTGTGCTTTTGAAACATTGATAGTTCTAGATTAGCATTTTTTTTGCACTGTAAGCAATTACACATAATAATGCAACACGTGTTAATTAGATATTTTTTTAATGTTACACTAGTATAATCAATTTTCAAGTGAATTTAAAGGGAGCACAAGAACGAGACCCCAATGAATTTAAGAGAATATACAGGACCTTGGTAAATCAAATGGCAAACCTTCTAGATTTTCGAAACTATTGGATAGCAGATTATGTGGGATTTACTGCACCCTCAATCAATTCTCAGCCTCTGTGGCAAAGTAAACAATAGGGAATCAGTTCCCTGTGCCATAATTCTCAATCCTGGCAACATCCTTCTCAATTTCCTCTCTATCTATCACATCCTTCCTGTTGCCTGGAGATCACCTGCATTAAGGAGAGTCCCAACTTGTCCATATCAACCATGATGCCTCTCAATTTTAATCCCATTTGTCTGTCTGTCATTTCTGGTCTGTTTATGATTTTTTTTTTTCCCCTCTTTTTTCCCCAAAAATTAATCATGATCTTAATTGGTTTCAAACTACTGAAAGTCTCTAAATTCTTCCACAAAGTGTGTGTTTTACGTTAAAGAGCGTACACGGGTGAAATATAACTTACTTTTGTCACAGAATAATTATGATTAAAACAATTAGAAGATGAGATTATAAGGTCAGAGAGGCATGGGCTGGAAAAGGAAGCAAATTGGGGGAAACAATGAAAAGAAAGTTAATTTTAATCTGCAGATGAAGGATAGGTGGATTGATGCTTGTGACATCTATTGACTAGAATTCAACAGTTTGCTCATTAAGGAACAACACAATGGCACACCTAGTAGAGCTGCGTCTGAATCCAATAACCTTATAACCTTATAGCAATAATGTTATGAAAATGAACGCAGATGCTTGTTCATACCAAAGATAGACACAAAATGGTGGAGTAACTCGGCGGGCCAGGCAGCATTTCTGGAGAAAATGGACAGGTGATGTTTCAGGTCAGGACCCTTCTCATGACCTCATTAGAGGGAAGTCCATTCATAGTAACCTTTTCAAGGGCGATAAGAGACGGTCATTCAATGGAAATGTATCCAATGCCCACATCCCAAAATTAACTTTAAAAAATCTGACATTTTACTTCCTCATGTACTTCAGTATAATGTATTTGTGCACAAACTAATATATACCTTCATGCCGAGTTTGGTTGCCAATACGCCTGTGAATGTTTTGGGATATTTGAAAATTTGGAACCTGCATTTGCTGCTTGATCCTGGCACCACAAAAGCACAGTGTGCTGAAATAAAGTGTTCTCTGCACAATTCTGAATGATGCCTGCAGATAAATTTCAATGAATTAACCAACCTGCAGTTTTCTCATGAACACCTTATCACCTCCTTTAAGTGAAGCAGACAAGCTGAGCACAGGCCGATAACAAAGATCCCTTAGGCCCAAGTTTTTGGTTTGAATTTACAGCGGGCCTTTCCGATGTAATGTAAAGTACTCCAAGTAATGGATATCTGGGAGGAGTTGCAGATTGCAATCTAAATTAAAAGGGATCAGATGTTTAATGCAGAGAGTAATAGATATTAAGGAATGAGTTACAAGCTGGAGACTAATCATCAGGTTCAAGTGATATCTA
Source organism: Amblyraja radiata (assembly GCF_010909765.2). NCBI lineage: Eukaryota > Metazoa > Chordata > Chondrichthyes > Rajiformes > Rajidae > Amblyraja > Amblyraja radiata. The sequence continues at coordinate 15,308,982 of NC_045984.1, forward strand.
TATAGACTGGAAAATCCAGGAGCAAATTACAAATTGAAATCCATTTGAAGGATGAGAAGGTTCAGATGGTTTACACATAAAATGTGGATTTCCAAGAATGAGGTATAGGCAGGGGTTGGGATTCAACACTTAGATGTTTTATTTTAATAAGATGGATAATAAAATACATTTGTAATACATGAAGATTAATCCTTTTGCTTCATTTTTTAGTTAGGTTCTTTATTCCTTGTGTTTCCAGTTGGTCAAATGACCAACATCCAACTCATCTAAGTGCAGTTTCCAGAAGGGATAAATCAGACGCAAATTGAATAGCGAATAGCTTTTGACTTGAGCCTCATGTTTGCAGAAAAGGCTTTTGTATAATTCATTCTTCTGAAAACCAGAACAATGCGCTTACTTTCCTCAGACCATCCTTCCTCCTTCAACTCACAGCCTTGCAACGCCAAGCTAAACCTTTACGTAGATCAACAGACGCCAAGTGCTGGAGTAACTCAGCCAGTCAGGCAGCATCCTTGGAGAACATGACTTAGTGATATTTGGGGTTCAGGACACTTCTTCAGACTGATTGTAGTGGGGTGAGAAAGCAGAAAGGGAGGCGGGGACAGGACAAAGCGTACTCTGTTCATAGAATGTAGAAAAAATACAGCACAGGAACTACAATGTCTGCACCAAACATAATGCCAAGATAAACTAACCTCAGGTTAGTCAGTCAGATCCAATTCCCTGCATAGCCACGTGCCTATCTAGAAACGTATTAAACACCACTATAGTATCTGCCTCCACCACCGCCCCTCACAGTGCAGGCAGTGGCCTGTATTATGGCCTGAGGCTGAGATGGTCTTTATGTTTCAATAATATAATTTATGTATTCAAAATATATATACAGAATAAACAATACCATCGGTACATGTCTTTCTGTACATTCATTATGCAATCAAATTAATACATTCTATTTTCAATGTATCAATGACACTTATTTTCTCCTTTAAAGAATTAAGCATTCGAGAGGCTGTTAAACAGCACCCAGCCTAACTATTGTTCATCTTCTTCTTTTTGCATATGGCGTGCACAGCCTAAAGTTGTAAGACAACTTGTTCTGTTTGATCTTCTGTTTGTGCACACCAGGTTGATTGCATTTGTTGTAACAGGGTGGACCACCTGAAGGTTGCAATCTCCCACCCCATTGCTTATCTAATTCTGCTGGATGACCAACAAGTTTCAAGCAAAACACAGTGTAGCTTTCACTGAGTTAATAATCTTCCATCAGTACTTGTTTGTCTCAATCTGCATCCCTGGACACCGCCTGTTATGTAGCTTTAGTTTAGTTTAGTGATACAGCGCAGGAACAGATCCTTTTTGCCCACCGACTCTACGCTGACCAGTGATCCCCTTACACCAGCACTATCCTAGACGCTAGGATAGACAATTTCCAAATTACCAAAGCCAATTAACCCACAAACCTGTACGTCTTTGGAGTGTGGGAGGAAACCTGAGTCCCCCAGGAAAACCCACTCAGTCATGGGGAGAACGTACAAACTGTGTACAGACAACAGCCATAATCAGGATCAAACCTGCGTCTCTGGCACTGTAAAGCAGCAACTCTACTGCTGCCATGCCGCCCAAACTGTTTAAGGGCCATCTCATCCTTTTCCAAATCTACTTGGTTCCCATTTGCTTGTATTTGGCCCATATCCCTCTGAACCCTTCCTATCCATATATCTACCTAAATGGAGTTGAAAGCCGTAATTGTTTTCACGGAGAGTCATAATTGTATCCTTCAGTGACCTAAACAGGGCTCCTCACTAACACTGTCGTACCATTGGGTTACTGTGTCTAAGGAGTTGTGGGCTGAAACTGTGTTCCACTTCATTTCCTCCAGTGACTTAAATTGACTTTAAAATTTCAACGGGAAAGTGAGCCATCCACCTCGTAGTCTAATGACTCTCACCCACTGGCAACTTAATTTTGTTTTTGCCTCTTTGATAAATCTCTCTTTAGCTGGTCCATAGTGATTAAGGGAACGGATGAAAAGGGAGCTGTGAAAATTACAGCAGGCAAATTGAGCTTAGTGCGGCATTAAATTGAATGAAAAATCTTTGCTGTACATTTACATAGAGAACTGCACCGTTAATCAGGACAACAGCCTGCCAGCAGATGTCATTACCTCAGAAGTGAATTTGCTTAACTGGGAAAAGCGATTACAAAGGAACTTGTAAGTTCTCAGATAGACCTCTATCAGGACTGAATCAATGCAGTAGTTTGTCAGTGGTGGAAAACTGGTGGCAACAGAAGAGGTGCTTGTTACATACCTGAGTTATTATTTGATAGAAATGCAATGACAGCCATTTTATTACCTTTTAGACTTTAGAGATATATTGCGGAAACAGTCCCTTCAGACTACCAAGTCCACGCTGACCATCAATCACCCCTTGCATAATCACTGTCCTACACGCTAGGGACAATTTTGCACAATTTTGACCGAAGCCAATTAACCTAAAAACTTGTATATCTTTGGAGAGTGGGAGGAAATCAGAGCACCCGGAGAACACCCAGGCAGGTCACAGGTAGCACATCCCTACAGACAGCACCTGTAGTCAGGATCAAATCCGGATCTCTGGTGCTGTAAGGCAGCAAATCTACCGCTGCGCCACTGTGTCTAATGTTAAAGCTCGTAGTATTCAGATGAGGAACTTAGAGGATAGTTTTCAAGGAAATGTATTGGGAGAAGGGGATTGTTCTGAAAGATGTCATATGCTGGATGAGCTGAATGTCCTCATTTTATTTCATATGCAAACTGTGTTTTGTCTTTCAGTCCCCAACAGACCCACACTCTCAGTCCGTCTCATGCAAGACAACTCAGTCGTGTTAGAATGGCAGGCTCCTTCGGAAGCATTTGGTCGAGTCCTTGGCTATCAGCTTCGGTTAGGGCGTACGGATGTATTGCCCCTGACGACACTGGAGTTCTCGGAGCACGAGGATCACTACATGGTCCGCAGCCTGCACAAAGGTGCCACCTACGCATTCAGGTTGGCCGCCCGCAACGGCGCTGGTGTCGGGGTGGAGGACGTTAAGCAGCTCGCTCTCCCAGAGGACGTGCCCAAAGGCTACCCGCAGATCCTGGACTTGCCAAATGTCACCACCTCATCCCTTCAGTTTGCCTGGCAGCCCCCAGTCTTGGCAGAAAGGAACGGCGTCATCACTTCATACACTGTCTCCTGGAGACAGTCAGGTGCCCAGAGCAGTCCCACCGAAGTGTCCACCACATCCTCCCAGTCTAGCCTCACATTGGACAGCCTTAAACCGGATACCAGTTATGACATTAAAGTCAGGGCACAAACCAATAAAGGCCCTGGCCCTTACAGTCCTGCTGTTCAGTATCGGACCATGCCACTGGATCAAGGTAGGGGTTATCTATTTGTAATCCCGGGTGGCGGTGGGGCAGTTTTGGGCTTGGTACACTCTACTTGCAGTCAAATGCGTCAAATCACAAGGTAAAATATGTCAGGTCTGCTGAGTACAAGCTGTTGGTAGCTTCAGAGTGCTTCACCCAGGTAAGGTCATCATTTGGGGTCAGCAGGCCATACCCAGTGGAGAAGGTCCTCATTGGGCTATACGCTCCATGCTACAAGCATAACTACACAGGTAGGAATGACTGCTGTTATGTACTTCTGACTGGTAGCCATAAGCAGTTAGTGTAGCTGTTGTAGAAGACGTGCAGGCCACTACTAGCCAGAGAAGCGTGGTGGTTACATGGACATCTGGTTTTGCTTCTGTGCCCAGCTTGCCAGATGAAGCATTGACCAGCTGAGCAGATCCAGCAGACTAGTACTACAATGTTGGGGAAGAAACCATTTGGTGATCACTTGGATTGCTGGTGGGTATGTGGTAGTGCGACTGTACTCAAAAGTTAAGGTATCTCAAATGAGGCACAATGAATGGAAGGTTTAATTGAATATGTACAAGTAAAATTCTCTGGGGATTTCCTTCATTACCTCCTGGTGTGTTTCCGGTTAGCCATGTTTAGCTAATGTCTGTTTGCGTTGTCTTGGGGCATTTTCTTTTAATTTGCTTTCTTTTTCAGCAGTTTTCCCTAAAAATTTCCGAGTAAAGCTTGCCATGAAGACCTCTGTGTTGCTTAGCTGGGAGATTCCGGAGCACTACAACTCTCCCATTCCATACAAGGTAACTCCGTTTGTGTCTGTGTTTCATTCACATCCGCTTTAGTTTGAATAACCCAAACCCCAGGGAATGCCCCATTGAAGGATCACTCCCTTACCCTCCAGAGTCCTGGGAGCTGTGATTGCGCTTCAAGGCTCCTGTGGCTAGTTCCGCCCAGAGGCCTGAAGAACAACAAATCAGACCAAATGGTACATTCTAATGAGGCTGTTTACCTTGCCGCGAGTACATTGGTGTAGTAACTGCCTCCTACTGGTATTCCCATGCCTTATTTTGTGAAAGACCAAGTGAAAGGAAATGGAATAGAACAAAGCCACATTTCACGCTGAACGATGCATCTTGCTGAGGGTGACGGGTACTCAGGAAACAATTCACAGATGGTCTATGAACCTCTGTCGGAAACACTGAATGACAAGTAAGACTTAACGCCTGAAGAATTGCTGAAAAGTGCAGTGTGCTTTCAGAAACTGGCAAAAGCTGAACCCTGCTGAAGGAAGGAAGGCTCCCTGATTCTCAGTAAAGGCAAGAGCCCAGGTTACTGCAGGTTATTGATCCCACAGGGGGCCGGCCACTTAATGTTCATGCTTCCATAGATCTCAGTTCTCACCAGTCCTTAGAATAAATCTTGGCAACTTCTTTATATCTCGTTTATCCTGTAACTTTAATTTGATTGTATAGACTTGCGGAACGTATTTTCTGGTGGGTTAGTTTAGAGGTACAGCACGGAAGCAGGCCCTTCGGCCCATAAAGTTGACACCGACCATTGATCACCTGTTCCTACTAGTTATGCCACTTTGGCATCCACTCTCTATCAACAAGGGACAATTTCACAGAGGCCATTTAACCTCCAGACCCTCGTGTCTTTGAGATGTGGGAGGAAACCGGAACACACGGAGAAATACCACGTCGTCATAGGGAGAAGGTGAAACACCATACATACAGCACCCAAGGTCAGGATTAGACTCCGATCTTTGGCGCTGTGAGGCAGCAGCTCTACCTGCTAAATTGATCCGCCCTATCTATCTCTTTTAAACTGTAACTTCAATGTACATTTCTGATGGTATATCTTGGTGGATTAAGGAGGCAGTTGAAATTTAGATTAATTTTTAAGAACATAAATTTGTCTAAAACGTCTTCATTTCCAACAAAGTTTCCTCGTGCGTTCAGTTGGGACTGATGTTGAAACATTTAATTCATGCTTGTAAACTGACAACATTTTCTGTCACGAAAAGGATTTGTATGATTCAAAGCATATGATGGTTCAGTAAAGATGAAGGAGAGAGGTGAGGGGGAGGGAATTATAAGACTTGGTAAAATGTAAAAACCATCTGAGGGATCAAGTCGTCAATGCCAGGACTTGTTTTACATTGAGTGAGCGGGTAATGTGAAACTGGCACTGAAGGATCAAAGCATTCCTCAGTTTCAAAGATCCTGAGCCTAGCCCTCCATAGTTTCAAGAGATTACAGTCAGCCATACCTCTGTGTTAAAGTGCCACCAACACTCAGTTTCAGTTGCAGTTTAATTTATTGTCACTCGTACCGAGGTACAGTGAAAAGCTTTTGTTGCATGCTCTCCAGCCAGAAGTAAGACAATTTCATGATTACAATTGAGCCATTACAGTGTATAGATACATGATAGGGGAATAACGTTTAGTGCAAGGTTAAGCCAGCAAAGTCCGATCAAGGATAGTCCGAGGGTCACCAACTCATTGTACATTTCCTCACATGAACAACACCCACTGAGATAAGTGAGTGACTAATTTAGATTAGTTTAGTTTAGAGATAGAGCACGGAAACAGGCCCTTTGGCCCTCCGAGTCCGTGGTGACCAATGATCCCCGTACACTAACACACTATCCTATACACACAAGGGACAATTTACAATTTCACCAAGCCAATTAACCTTCAAACCTATACGTCTTTTAAGTGTGGGAGGAAACCGGAGAAAACCCATGTAGGTTCACAGGGAGAACGTGCAAACATCATAAAGACAGCATTCGTAGTCCGATTCGAACCCGGGTCTCAGGTGCTGTAAGGCAGCAACTCTACCGCTGCGCCACCTTGAACCGTACCGCAGTAGGGAAATGTCGAGATTACTATCTGGACATGTATTTGCAATATTGAGGGTGGGGTAACCTGTGTGACTAGAGAGGAGCAGAGGACGTGACGCCAAATCAGTTTGAGTAATTAGCCATGAAATAAGACTACTGGAAGAGCACAACAGAGAGTGACTATTGGCGTCAGAAAATAGATATCCAAACAGACGAATGACTGTGGAGACAGTGGGAGGGAGATCAGCAGACTCGGTCAAAACAAGGGCAACATAACTAATGTGCCATTAACGCTGCAGATGGGAGCCATAACAATCTGGAATTATTATGAAGCTGTGAAGTTGCCGTCTGTTTTAGGGATGCTGCAAAAAGAAATGCTGGTTTTGTCCTAACTCGCAGCACATCAAATGTAAACGTCGTTCCTTGCCAGGGAACTACTCAAACCTTTCACAAAGTGTTTAGTCACCTCCATACTTGGGATAAAGTCAAAACCTAATGAAATTTCACTGCTGACACTCACCTCATTGAAGCCCTGGCCCAAAGTGAACTCCAAGCAAAGAAAACCAATCTGCTTCGTATCCCATTTACAGTCCTTTATGGGTGAGCGTAAAATGGAGCATCACTGAATTGTTCAACACAAGGGCTTGACCACCAAGCCTGCACAGGTCCTTTACCTATCTACAGCTCCTGGGATCAAGGGTTGGTACTCACGACATCCTCAATAATCGGACAAACACCAGGATGCCACAAGAACTGACTGCATCTGAACCGCTGATTTCAACACAGCTCAGATTTGTCCTGTTCTTTGAAACATTGAATCCTCCTCTGCACTGGGTTTAACTATTGGTAAACAAAGGTGGTTTAGACATTAGTTTAGTCATGTTAGTCTAATCTTTTAAGGAGTAGAATACCAACTAGCAGTATCTTGAAACTGTGAAAAATACTGGGCTATAACTTGCTACCAGCAGCAAAATGTCCATTTCATCACTGAGCCCATGAGGAAATCATTTTTCACACAGAGAGTGGTGAATCTCTGGAATTCTCTACCACAGAAGGTAGTTGAGGTATATTTAAGAGGGAGTTGGATGTGGCCCTTGTGGCTAAAGGGATCAGGGGGTATGTGGAGAAGGCAGGTACAGGATACTGAGTTGGATGATCAGCCATGATCATATTGAATGGCGGTGCAGGCTCAAAGGGCCGAATGGCCTACTCCTGCACCTATCTTCTATGTTTCTACATTTCTATCAATGTGGACTTACTAACGTCAATTTCTCAAATTTCTCGAAAGTAAATGGTGAGCCTCGTATGGAAGCATAATCTTGTGTAAAATAATAATGTCACATGGACAGCCACAATAAATTGCACCTAAAATTCAAAAACTTCAAATACAGCCAACAAATCTTACCTCCTGGACTTAGCCAGCTGTCGAAACAATAAAATAAATTCTGAATGTTCCTGACTTTCAAAAACTATTATGTCAGCAATAGCATTAAAGATAAACATACGTTTTATATGTCATGTGATACTTAACACAAGATCATAAGACAGAGACACAGGAGGCTATTCAGGACCTATATTCAATGATATCATGGCTGATTACCTACATTCCAGCTTTCTACCCAATCATCACATCTCTTGACATCCTGTGAATCCAAAATCATATTCATCTCTGGATTGAGCTTCGTTATGAGCATGAGTCCTGCGGGTGAAGAATTCAAAGATTCACAATCTCCTGACAGAAGAAATTTCTCATCTCCACTCTCGAGTACCTTTTCTAGATGTCCCCATGAGGGACAGCAGTTTCTCATTTACTACTCTGTCAAGGCTTCCAGAATTTTATATTTCACATTAAGATCACTTGTAATTCTTACTTGAAGAATATCACCTCTTTCTATTCAGTCTGTCTATTTTGGACTTCCCCCTCATTCCATGAAGCAATCTGATTAACATTTACAACACCCCCCTTAAGGCAAGCAAACCCTTCTTTTGTTTTTGGAGAAGATCTAGACTAATTGTGCCCATGTCATCCATTAATGCACAAAGTCAAGCAAGGAGCATTCCCCATTTTTTTACTTCCTAAAGCATTGAGAGATGGAGAAGGCTAGCATTTACAAAGCTATGTTCTACAAAAGATGAGGGTTTCTACCTCCTCTACTCTGTCAGACAATGAGGTCCAGACAACCAACGTATTTTGTGTAAAGATGTTTTTCCTAAATTTCCTTCCAATTGTTCTGATAATGGCTTACATGCATGCCCTTTGTTATTAATTTTGCTGAGGACACTAGGGCCTTGTTATACTATCTGGACTTCTCCAAATTCTATACATCTTTATTAAGTATCTCCTTGTTCCAAAACTCAATCCAGCCTAGTCAATCTATTTGCATAAATAATGTTCTTCAATTTATGCTCCCAGAACAATTCAACAGACTGAGACTCTACCAAGATAAGACTTGTGTCTTTCCTCCTCCTTCCTTCCATGAATTTTTAAATTATAGATTAGCATTTACCACCAGACATAAGATAAGGGATCCATATCACAGAGGATCTGACATGGACAACACACACTGCCGTACCGGTGAGTAAGGCAAGGCAGCGCCTTTACCACTTCAGGCAGCTGAGGAAATTCAGAGTCTCTCTGAGGATCTTTCAGTGCTTCTACTCTGGGGCTGTAGAAAGCATCTTGTCCGGCAACATCACAATCTGGTTCGGGAACAGCTTTGCCCAGGACAGGAAGGCTCTGCAGAGAGCAGTGCATTCGTCCGAACGCACTATGGGAACACTCACCCCCCTGCAGGACCTATACACCAGGAGGTGCAGATCCGGAGCCAGCAACATAATGAAGGCTCCATACCACCCCAGCAACGGACTGTCCCAGCTGCTACGGTCAGGCAAATGCCTCCGCTGTAACGCTGTGAAAACAGAGGATAAGACGGAGTTTCTTCCCACAGGCCATCAGGACTGTAAACTATTATCTCACCAGGGACTAATTTACTAATTTACTGTTGTGTTGTGTCCTTTTTAAAAAAAATTCTAAAATGTAAATATCGGTTCTGTTCTATTCTGTTTTGCTGTTCAGTTGTTTTTGCACAATCCACAGGCTTTGCCACTTTCATTTCACTGCACATCTTGTATGTGTATGTGACAAATAAACTGGACTTGACTTGACAATTAGTGACAATAGTTTTGGGAGAGTCCAACTACAGTATCCACTATTTGCCTCCTCTTTCAAAACCTTGCATTGCAGGTCATGGATTTGGAACCATCTGGTTTACAGTTCCATTACTTTCTCCAATACTGTTGTTTTGCTGATGCTAATTTCTTTCAGCTTATTCTCTCTAGATCTGTAGTTTACTGCTTTTTCCAAGAGATTTTCATGTTTTCCTTGAAGACTAGCAGAGAGTATTTGTTCAATTTCTCTGCCATTTCTTTATTGACTTGCATAATTTCTCATAATTCCCAGTCTATAAATGACTCTCTTTAACCTGCTAAACATTTCCTTATCTGGAGAAGCTTTTCCATCTGTTTTCATGTTTTGTGATAGATTGATCTGATATTCTACCTACCCATCCCTGATCTTAGTGCTCCTCTTCTGAATTCTGCATCTTTGCCAATCCTCTTCGCAGGAGAATGGTGAATCTCTGGAATTAATTTTTGAAAGATCAAGGAATTGAGGGTTGTGGGGAAATAGCACAGAAGAGATTTTTGTATTGGCCCACCGAGTCTGCACCGACTAGCGATCCCCGCACATTAACACAATCCGACACACACTAGGGACAATTACACATACACCAAGCCAATTAACCTACATACCTGTACATCTTTGGAGTGTGGGAGGAAGCCGAAGATCTCAGAGAAAACCCACATGGTCACGGGGAGAACGTACAAACTCCGTACAGACAGCACTCGTAGTCAGGATCGAACCCGGGTCTCCATCGCTGCAAGCACTGTAATACAGCTACTCTACCACTGTGCCACCATAGCTGCCTTAAATCCCCCCCCCCCGATATTCAGTGAATTGTTACATAGTCCTAAAATTCCCTGTTATATCTGTGCCTTCTATTTCCGCAACTAAAGTCAGAACATTATCTCCTTAAGATCCATCTGAACTATTGTGACTTCCAATGCCACACACTAAATTCACTCTTCCAGCCAGAGTGTTTCACAAGTTCTCTCTTTAAGCATTAACCTGAATTATGGAATGGAATTTCGAGCTGGGACTTAAAGAGAGGGCTCCAAAATGTAGCATAATTTCAAAAGTAGAACTGCAATTTATACATAGAAAATATGGAATAAAACAGGATAAAACGCATTAAATAAATGTTTGGCAATGAATATAAAGTCCTTTTTATTTTTTACATCTCACAATTGGATCACTTTGGCGTAGGTGCAGTTCCGTGCTCATTTGGTATTTTTGGGTTTAAAGACATCATCTTCTCAGCCTTTGCTTCCCCACTTTGTTCCCCAATGTTTGTGCCTAGATCCAGTATAAAAATGGCCAGGTGGTCGAGGTGGATGGGCGAGCCACCAAGAAGCTGATCACCAACCTTGAACCGGACAAGGAGTACTCCTTCGTGCTGACGAAGCGCGGCAACACGGTGGGTGGGCTGCAGCAAACGGTGTCCGCTCGCACTGCCCCAGCCATCCTGGGCACCAAGCCGTACTTCATCAAGAAGGTGGAGCCCGACGGGACCCTCTTGGTCCGGATGCCAGAGGTGGAGACGGTGACCCCAGTCATGTAAGAAAGCTCCTCTCCTAAAATGTTCAAATTCCCTCACATTCACCACTTTTGTCAAGGGGCTGGGATTGTAGGGCATTGATTTAACTCCCTCACAAGCGTGTAATTAAACCCTTTTGATTTTTCTCCCACCTTTATTTGTTCCTATTTACTCTTTTTCTTTGTTGTTTCTGTTTTTCCAATATCCATCATTCTCGTTATAGTTCATCCCCTCCTTCCCTATCCCTCCAACAACCCCCCCCCCCCCCCCCCCCCTCCCACAATCCCCCATCCCCCACCACCATCATCTTGCCACACAGGGACTGAAGTGAACTTCAGTCTTCCACACATTGCCTTCCACACAACTCCAATTTTGCCAGCACTTGGTCCATTGGCATCAATGCCTTGACCATCCAAGTGTTCATCTAAGTTCTTCTTAAAAATTGTGACAGTGTCTGCCATCACCACCATCTTGGGCAGTGTATTTAGTTCAGTTTAGTTTAAAGATACAGAGCGGAAACAGGCTCTTCGACCCACCGAGTCCATGCCAACCAGTGACCCCTGCACATAAACACTATCCTACACACTAGGGACGATTTACAATTATACCAAGCCAATCAGCCTACAAACCTGTACGTCTTTGGAGTGTGGGAAGAAACTGGAGCACTCGGAGAAAACCCAGGCAAGTCACGGGGAGAACGTACAAAGTCCATACAGACAAGCACCCTTAGTCAGGATCGAACCCGGGTCTCTGGCACTGTAAGGCAGTAACTCTACCGCTGCACCACCGTGCCACCCTATTCTGATCTCATAGTCTCGATAAGATCAACCTATTGCTTAGAAGCCCACCATCATACTAAAAAACCTTTCTAGTCCTGGCAAAGTATGAAAGACTAACTATTAGAAGAGGTGTTCTACTAACTAATGGAATTGTAGTCATACTTTGTATCAAAACTGAACAATGAAATTCTTGCAGGTAGGGTTCTGAAGGGTTTCGGCCCGAAACGTCGCCTATTTCCTTCGCTCCATAGATGCTGCTGCACCCGCTGAGTTTCCCCAGCAATTTTGTGTACCTTCGATATTCCAGCATCTGCAGTTCCCTTTTGAACAATTAAATTCTTGCAACAGGTCAATAGATTTGTAAACATGGTACTTGATAGACAACAAATGTCCATTTTGGATAACTAGCTGAAATCCCAGAGCATCCCTATCCTCAGGGAGACAACTGCACGCAGATAGATAGATAGATAGAAACCCATTGTGTAGAGTGCGCAGGGAAAGAGAGGTTCTTAATGCTCTTCAGACCATTAGTGTAGAATGATGTTTACCACAGAATAGCCTTCACGATGCCTTTCTAAGCTCCATGTGGCCTGCGCTCTCTATTGTGAGGTGAACGTGCTCTCCCACCTTGTGTTTCAGAGCCTATTACATTGTCGTGGTTCCGCTGAAGAAATCTCGTGGCAAGTTTATCAACACCTGGCACAGCCCCGACGAGATGGATCTGGAAGAGGTACGCAAGCTAATTTAGCTTTTCTGAATGGTCTAATGTAGACCACTTAGCCCATCATGTCCATGCCAACTGACATGTACCCATCCACACAAATCCTCCCACAGCATCTCTCTAACTTGCTGGAAAGAAACTGAGCAAGTCCATAACACTGATGAAACCCATAACACTGAGAGAGCCTGAACACTGACAGAACCTGTAATACTGAGAGAGGCCGTAAGACCGAGACAGCCTGTAATACCAAGAGAGCCTGTAATACTGAGAGAGGCCATAACACTACGAAAACCTGTAGCACTCAGAGAGCCCGTAACACAGTTGTAACACTGAGAGGGCTGTAATACTGAGAGCCTGTAACACTGAGCTGTAACACTTAAGAGGGCTGTAACACTAAGAGGGCTGTAACACGGAGAGGGCTGTAACACTGGGAGGGCTGTAACACTGAGAGGGCTGTAACACTGAGCTGTAACATTGAGAGCCTGTAACACTGAGAGAGCTGTAACTGTTCTACACCTGCTGGAGCTCTGATGCATTTGGGATATTGCACTGTTCCTCGTGGATTCGCGCTCCTGTTACTTACTGTGCCACATTCTGCATGTCTGTACAAATTCTGCTCATTTTATTCCAGCTCCTCCAGGACCTGATGAGGCGCCGGCGCAGAAGCCTCCGTTCCCGCCGGCAACTAGGCCACACCAAGCCCTACATCGCTGGGTCCTTTGACGTTCTCCCGCAGGAGTTCATTCTTGGTGACCAACGATTTTATGGTGGGTTTGAGAACAAACCACTAGAGGAGGGCAACAAATACGTGTTCTTCATCCTGGGCGTCCTGGACATTCCAGAAGCGGTGAGTCACCTTATTGGGAACATCTCGTCTAAGGATATTATTGGTCTCCCATCTGCTCCCCTTTGGTCTCCCATCTGCTCCCCTTTACCCCTTCCCCACAATGCCTCCAACACATACACACACACTCACCCACCCACTCACACTCACCCACTCACTCACTCACTCATGTTACTGTATGTTAATGTTGGTCGTGGGGGCGCTGCGAGCCGGCAGCCCTGCCAGCAGCGTGTTAGTTTTTCTACTTTTTTTGTTTTTTTTAGTGTGTCTCAATGTGTGTTTTTAATGTTTCTCTGTGTGTCTTGTGTGGGGGGTGGTATGGGGAGGTAAGGGGGAAACCGCTTCGGTCGCCTCCTCCACGGAGAGGCAACTTTTTCCATGTCGCCTCCCCCGTGGCCTAACATTGAGGATCGGTGTGGCCTTTCCCGGAGACGCGCCCGGGGCTTCAGCAGCGGGCGCAGCGAGGTCTCTTTCATCGTGGAGCGGGCGAGCCCTCGCCGGAGGGGAGCACTCCATTCGCTGGTGCAAGGCAGCCTGAAGCCGCGGACTGCGGTGATTCCAGCTGGCGCGGCATCCAGAGCCTGGGATCCCTCGTTGGGGACCCCGGTGGTGAGAGCTCCGACCGCTGGCCCGCGGCCTACTTCTAACCGCGGGCGCGGCAGGGACTTACCATCCGGAGCAGGATTCCTCGCCGGGGATCCCTGGAGAAGAGCTCCGACCGCCGGCTCTGCAGTCTGCGGTGCTTCTGGCTGCGGAGCAGCGGGGACTTTAGATCTTCGACCACCGGCCTGCGGCCTCAACCATCTTGAAGCCATGGTCTCCAGTGGGGAGGCACCGGTTCAGGATTTACCTGGCCTTACCTTGTCTGCACATCTGGACGCCCGCAGCGGCGACTGCGGAGGGTTGTAGTCCCGACCACGAGGGAAAATGGAGGAGGACTGACCAAGTTTTGTGCCTTCCATCACAGTGATGATGAATGCTGTGATGGATGTTTGTGTTAAATTTTTATTGTGTATTGTATGTTCTTTTTTTATTGTACCGCTGCTGGCAAATTCATTTCACTGCACTTTATGTGCATGTGATGAATACAACTTGGCTTGACTAAAACTTGACTTGACTCACTCACTCACGCAAGCACGCATGCATGCACACACACACACACACACACACAAAGCCCTCTTTTTCATGGATCTCCTCTCCATTCTTTTAGGAGAGGATAATAGTAAAATCATAATCTTGTAGCAAGATGGATATTCACTATCTAGGCCCAAAAGGTTTATTGCTGACCACAATTTTCTAGCACAGCAACAGAAGCTGACCTAAGTTCAAAAGGCTTAGTGTCAATTAAGATAAGATTCTGACCTCTATATTTGTAATCTCAACATTATGAAGAGAAACAATACTGACCATGATGACTTTAAGATTATGACCTTCCTGTTCCAAGTTCCAAGAGCAGATTAAAAAAGAATCAGAACCGATTAAAAGTGAACCCAAAGTGCCACGGTATCCTTATCAAGATTGTGATAAGGTCAACATTGAATTAGTCGCGTCACAACATCCACTTGGCCTGGTCATCATAATTGTAAAACCTCACATACAGATGATGTCAACTAGTAGAATAAGTGTAAATGTTGAAAGATAGTGAGGGTGGTCAGGAGTTACAGAAAAAAGACACAGGGCAGCACGGTGGCGCAGCGGTCAAGTTGCTGTCTTACAGCGCCAGAGAACCGGGTTCAAACCTGACTACGGGTACATATTTGTCCGGAGTTTGTACGTTCTCCCCGTGACCTGCGTGGGTTTTCCTCGGGTACTCCAATTTGCTCCCACACTCCAAAGACATACACTTTTGTAGTTTATTGGCTTGGTATAATTGTAAATTGTCCTTAGTGTGTGTAGGATGGTGTAAGTGTGCAGGGACAGACTCGATGGGCCAAAGGGCCTGTTTCCGTGCTTTATCTCTAAACTAAACTAACCTAATTCACTCTTCAGCCTCTGTTCTCAACTTGTTTGTCTGCAACTCAATGCTATGTTTTTCCAACATTAAAAGTATTGTACGTGTTTTGGAAATCCTTTGGAACGATAACCTCTGTATAAATTACTCCTTAGAATTGAATGAGCTTCATTTAAAAATATAACTATGTTTAAACTGTTTTGTTAGCTGGAGGTGTCTCCTTGGTTGGGAAGAGGGGCCTACCACTTGAAACAGTAATCGTGACAGCTAAACCAGCTTTACCTTTCTCTCTTAGTCCCATTGCCTGACGTGTGTCTATCCCGCTTCAATGTAAACGCAAGAGTGGAATCCACCTCAATACAGCCGGTAACAGGCTCCATGTTATAACATTCACTGGATAAAGATCTTCCCTGATTTTATATTCATATTATCAATAATTATACTTGGTCTGATCCAAGGGGCAGTTCAATAATTTATTACTAAATCCAGCTTAATTGTTTGGTACATTTCTTCATTTGCAAAAGAATTTGTGAATTGCTTTGTGCCCCTATTTCCAAAAAACAGACCTGCACTGCCTTTTTTCCACATCCAATAACGGGCACATGTCTTAGCCATCTTGATTCTATATCTGTGCCCTATGAACCAATGCGCATCACATGCTCTCCATTCTTTTGTATGAAGCAGGTTGTTTTCTTTCCCATTTCTTTCCACATTTAAGCAGCTTACCTTGGATCTTGAGTGATGTCGACGTGCTAGGTCCCAGTGAAGGAACAATCCTGCCCTTCAGATCTTGAGTATAGATTCCAAAAGCTAAAAATATATGTGAAAAACTTTGCGCACTTTTGTTAAATTTCCCGTGGGCAACATTTTATTCCAGTAACACCATTACTGAAGCAGAGATATTAGATTTGAGTGTGTTCCATCAAGCAAGAGCATCACCACCTGGACTTTTCCACGTCACCACGTGGTCACAAAAAAACCCTGTTTAGACTTTCAGCTGTTATCGGCATTTGGGAAGATATTCTGGAGGTTTTGACCTAAGTTAGACCCTAGTTAGCAGCAATAACACTATGCCACTAAAACAGTAGTGACTGTATATCAAAATCTGCTGGAATTATTCAGCACTTCAGGGCGACACAGTGCTGCAACAGTTGAGTTGTGGCCTTACAGCGCCAAATACCTAGGTTTGATCCTGACAATGGGTGCTCTCTGTACGAAGTTTGTACGTTCTCCCTGTGACCGCGTGGGTTTGCTCCAGTTTTCTCCCATTCGCAAAAGATGAATTGGTGTCTATAAATTGTCCCTAGTGCCTTGGACAGGACTAGTATACGGGTGATCACAGGTTGGCATGGACTCAGTGGGCCGTAGTGCCTGGGACAGGACTAGTATACGTGTGATCACAGGTTGGCATGGACTCAGTGGACCACAGGGCCTGTTTCTCTGAACTCAACTAAACTAAACACTTGCAGCTGGAGATGAATCCTGTTTTATTTCTGCTCTGATTTATTAATGAAAGCCTCCAGGTAATGTTTAGCATCAAGCTTTTAATAATTTCTAAAAGTTCCTTTCGTTGTTTTGCAGAAGATGTTTGCAGCAAGCCCCTACTCTGATCCCATCCTGTCAGCAGACCCCGACCCACAGCCTATAATCGATGGAGAAGAGGGTCTCATCTGGGTGGTGGGCCCGGTGCTGGCGGTTGTCTTCATCATCTGCATTGTAATTGCCATCCTACTCTACAAAAAGTAAGAGCATCTCAATCAATGGGCTTGGGGTGGGCGAAGTAGACTGGAACACTGGTGGATAAGCACTAACATTGGGAGTATGAAGGTCACCAATTGGAAATTAACAGTGGTTCAAGATCCTGGTTTGGTTGTGGTGCCCCAGACAGCACTCTAGAGTAATTAAGTAATGCTGACATTAGCTGCAAGGGGAGGTGGGACAAACTTGGATTGATTTCTTTAGAAAGCTGGAGGTTGTGGGAAGAACTGATAGAAGTATATAAAATTACAAGTGGCATAGCCAGGGTAGACAGAACCTTTTCCCCAGAGTGGAAATGTCCAGAGGGCATTGTTTTAAAGTTAGAGGCAAAGTTTAAAGGAGATAGTGCAGAACAATGTTTTTACAAAGGGTGCTGTATTTCTGAATAGGCACACGGATATGCTGGGAATAGAAGCATATGAATCATGGTATCAGATAAAATTAGGTTATTTAGCATTATGTTTGGCACAGACATTTGTGAGCCAAAGGACCTGTTCCTGTGCTGTGTTCTATGTTCTATGTTCGATAACACTGAGAGAGCATATAGCACTAAAACTTAACACTGGGCTGCACCTGCACGTGTAAAGCTTGGGCAAATGCATGAACCTTGACAGGTTGTGTGAGGAAGTGAACCGGCAACTTGTCCTGGGCTAGTCATATTGAAGCAATGGCCGAGAAATCATACTATCACCTCTACTACCTCAGAAGGCTTAGGAAGTTTGGCATGTCCCTAACAACTCTCACCAACTTCTACAGATGCACCGCAAGAAATTGCAGAGAATTGTGGACACGGCCGGGACTATCACATGAACCAACCTCCCTTCTATTGACTCCATCTACACTTCACGCTGCTTCGGCAAGGCCACAAGCATAATCAAGGATGAGTCAAACCCTGGACACTCCCTCTTCTCCCCTCGCCCATCAGGCAAGAGTGTGAAAACGTATACGTCCAGATTCAGGGAGAGTTTCTACCCTGTTATCAGGCAACTGAACCATCTTATCACCAACTAGACAACGGTCCTGAGTACCATCTACCTCATTGGAGACCCTCGGACTATCTTTAAATTGACATTTTTTGGACTTTAATTTGCACTAAACGTTATTCCCTTTATCCTACATCTGTGCACCGTGGGCAGCTTGATTGTAATCATGTATAGTCTTTCCACTGACTGTGTAGCACGCAACAAAAAAGCTTTTCACTGTACCTCAGTACACATGGCAATAAACTATACTGAACTAAACTATACTAGCTTCTTTCCCTCTAGCCCCATCTCATTCAGAATGGACTTTTTGTCGCCTCCTGATTTCTGGATGATGTTTGGTTTGCTCTGCATTACCTAGTCAGCCATTCTACCCAGAGTATGCCTCAGGGCAGAGTGCTAGATACAACAGTACAGCACAGCACAATAATGGGCCCTTCCACCCACAATGTTTGTGCCGAACATGACACCAAGTTAAACTGATCCCATCTGCTTGTACATGATCAATATCCCTGCATTTCCAAGTGCCTCTCCAAAGGCTTCTTATATGCCACTATCGTATCTGCCTCTCCCACCTCCTTTGGCAATGCATTCCAGGCCCCCGCATTCACCATTCCCCGCACATCTCAGTTAAACTTACCCCTTCTCACATTATAATTATGCTCTTTAATGTTGGACAATTCCACCCTGGGTAAAAAGGTTCTGACGGTCTACCCTATCAATGCCTCTCATAATTTTATAGACTTCTATCACATCTCCCGTGAATATCCAACATTCCTGTGAAAACAAACTAAGTATCCAACCTCTCTCTGTAGCTAAAACCCTCTAATCCAGGCAGCATTCTGGTAAACCTCCTCTGCAGCCTCTCCAAAGCTTTCACATCTTTCCTACAATGGGGCAAACCAGAACTCCGTGCAATACTCCAAATGTGGCCTAAACAAAATCCTCTAGAGCTGCTTCATGAAACCAAAGTCCTCTAGAGCTGCATCATGAATGAATGGCTGGTGGAAATTCCACCTGGTGAGGAAGGAGACCGAGCAAAACTAAGATGAACCTGATGATGGTTGTGTAAATTGCTCATTCTAAGCTTACCCCCCAGTCGAGTTTCAGTCAAAAATCACTGAGTAAAGCACTTGCACATCTAAACTTTATTTTGACAAAACACAATTACGGTTCCCACTACTGTACCTAACCATCGCGGGTTCGATCCTCGTATCTGCCTGATCAAGCCCTCCTGGCCTCGCTCAAACAGAGACACTCCAGAAGGTCACTCAGTCCCAAGCGTTCTCTCAGAAGATCGACACAGGACCTTGTGGCAGCGGACTTTTATAGTTCCCCTGACCTTGAGGGGCCGAACCACATGGGGGTAGTCTCTTTACAATCCAATAACAGATATTGATTAACCCCATACATGACAGACATTTCCATAACCCAATAATACAGTGGCTAATACATTGTATTCAAACAGTGTTTCTCAGAGGAATCGAACATCGCAACACGCAACATTATCAAGAAAACTAGACAAGGCTCAATACTTAATCCATTCAACATGCAGCAAAGTAAAGCTTTGCAACATTATTTACAATTATTTACAAAGTGTAGGTCTGGTTTGCGTTCATCCAATCCATTTTATGCATTTTGCACCTAATTGTCAGGGTCAGCAGATGTTCCCATCCTCTTCCTGCAGCTCTGATCTAGGCTCTAGACAAACTGGCACCATTCTGCAGCTTGTCCCATTTCTACAGAAAGCACTTTTAAATTGACCAAATGGCCTAGCAGCCCAGAAGCCTTTACTCAATGTTAGGGTCCTAGCCTCTCCAATTTGGCCAGGATTAACAGTTGTACACTGTTAGTGATCGCTTGAAACGTGACCCTTCTTTCCAGCTGTAGTGTTTTTTATAAAAGAACACCAATACTGTAAACTAAGCCACTATAAATTAATATTCAGCTATTTAGTCTTTGCAAACAAATTAAGGTAAGGCCTTTACTAAATAGCTTGACACTGGTGGCATAAATTCTGCAACACCTATTCCGTATCAGAATCAGAATTAGAATCAGAATCACAGAATCAGAATCACACTTTGTTCGCCAAGTATGTTTTGCAACATACGAGGAATTTCATTGGCCAAGTTAGTCATACAATAAAAAGCAACAGATCACTCAAAAACACATTTTAACATGAACATCCACCACAGTGACTCCTACACATTCCTCACTGTGATAGAAGGCGAAATAAAGTTCAAGTCTCTTCCTTCTGTTCTTCCTCGGTCGTGGGCCTTGAGCCCCCGTTGACGGGATGATCTTGACTCCGTTATGTGGTAGAAAGTCCTCAAATTGCTCTTTCTGCTTGGAGAAATTAATCAACCCTTGTCTCATCTCAAACATACAATTTTTACAAAATCGTATTTGTTGTTTGTGATGTGAATTGGGGGTTATTACATGAAGCAACGCTATGCCATTAACTGCAATGCTCTTGGGTTGCTATACAGTGCCCTCCATATGTGATTTTTTCTATTACAAATCTCAAATTGTGGAGTACATATTGTGGAACAAATAAATAAATGATGGGTCTTTGTCCCAAACATTATGGAGGGCACTGTATATCAATAATTTGAAGTAATGAAGTTCGTTTATCATCTCAAAATGTCCCAAGGTGCTGCACAGGAGTATAATCAGCGAGAAAAATTGACTGAGCCAAAGAGGTGAAGTTTTAAGGGGGAAGAGATAGGTGATGAGCAAATTCTCTGACCAGACCCAAGAAGGTTGTCGCCTTGGCATGATTGGTGATTGAAGGAGGAGGAGCTTGCATTAGAGAGCTGAGATGGTGGAATGCAGATTTCTCAATGCTTGTTGAGTGATTTTAATAACACAACAAATAATTTGCTTTGAAGATGGATTCAAAAGGCTGGAGTAACTCAGCGGGACAGACAGCATCTCTGGATAAAAGCAATAGGTGATGTTTCGGGGACGAGACTCGAAACGTCACCTATTCCTTTTCTCCAGAGATGCTGACCCGCTGAGTTACTTCAGCTTTTTGTGTTTAACTTTGGTTTAAACCAGCATCTGCATTTCCTACCGACACAAAGAATTTGGTTTGTAATGTTTAAGAGGTCTTGAATTGCATGGTCAGTGGTACAAAGGGTCCCGACCTGAAATGTCACTTATTCGTGCTCTCCAGAGATGCCGTCTGACCCATTGAGTTACTCCAGCATATTGTGTCCTTTTGTACAGCATCAGCATCCTCGACTCGTTGTTTCTACGTTTGGACATACTTGCTTCTTGTGGGTCCTTGTTTTGTATATTGTGTGCATCCATCTCTCCTGTGTGACCCTGGACATCACATGTCATCAAGCTGCTAGCATCAACCAGTAGACATCAGTCATGGGCATCCCAGTTGAGATCAGGTAGTTCAATATATACTGGGACTTCATGGCATCACCATTGGCAGTGCTGGCTTGAATTTTACTCAGGGTGATACTTTTGTTTAGTGGGGGTGCTCTCTGGAATATCTGAAGGAAACAATTTTACCATTTTAACCATTTGGCCCTCAATCTGTCCCCTCAATCCTAGAATCTACAACCTCTGTTCTTTAATATTACAGTTAGCATTACAGTTAGGTTTCATTCCAGATCTAGACAGAGTATCCAAGCTTGCCAGCATTATGTAGGGATCATTGAGTTAGCTAGTCAAGCGATGGTGCCCCCTATACGTGTGTGAACTATTAACGTTTATATTGAATCACTTACACAGTTCTTATCTTTCCCTTAATGCACTCATCATGGACAGCAAGCCCGACAGGTAAGCAGCCACTTTAATCCAGAATTCCAAATTATTTTCCATTATTTTGCAATGTTACGACAATTAGTAACTTGTTTTCTGTTTAAATTGGTTTTTTATTGTATACTGAAAATACTTTTATTTAACTCTTCTAAATGATAGCTGCAAGGTTAGGGTAAACAAAACCTTGCTATGTCAGTCCTCCACCCAGATTTGCCTTGTCATGTTTACAGGATTGAGTCCTAAATTCATGTTCATACGTTCTCGGAGCAGAATTAAGCCATTCGGCCCATCAAGTTAACTATGCCATTCAATCATGGCTATCTATCTTTCTCTCTCAACTCCATCCTCCTGCCTTTTCCACATAACCACGGACACCCTTACTAATCAAGAATCTGTCAATCTCCACCTTAAAAATATCCATTGACTTGGCGTCCACAGCCTTCTGTGGCAATAAATTCCACAGAATCACCACTGTCAGACTAAAGAAATTCCTCCTCATCTCATTTCTGAAGTTACGTCCTTTTATTCTGAGGCTGTAGCCTCTGGTCCTTGACTCTCTCACTAGTGGAAACACCCTTTCCACATTCACTCTACCCAGTCCTCATTCAAACGCATTTGAAGATTCACGTTGCAAGATGCCACAGAGGAGGTCCATCCTTCTGATGGTCTGGAGAGAGGTCTAATCTGTCTCCTGGCCATTTTCATCCATGTGAATTGAAGCGGGGCAAGCTCAACGCTGCTTCAATTGGCGCCAACTTGTAGTCAACGAAGCTTAGTAAACCAGGTTTAAGAGAAAATTAAATACACTGCTCCTGAGGACTTCACTTGGAAGACTTCATGTTATATCTTTCAGAGAGAGAAATATCATTTATTTATTTATTTAAGATACAGCATTTAAACAGGCCCTTCGACCCATTGAGTTCACACCGACATTCACACTAGTTCCATGTTGTCCCACTGCCTGCTCACACTTTTACAGAGCCTGATTAGCCATCAACCCTGCAAATCTTTGGAATGTTGGAGGAAACCGGAGTAACCGGAGAAAACCCATCCAGTCACAGGGAGAACTTGCAAACTCCACACAGACTGCACCCGGGGTCAGGATTGAACCTGCGTCTCTGGAGCTGTGAGGCAGCAGCTCTACCAGTTGTGCCACTGTGCTGTCCATTGTTGATGGATAATCTTACTGGGACAGTTAAGATACTTAGGAGGCATGGCAGCATAGATATCGAGACGTTTCCACCAGTGGGAGAATCTTGAACAAGCGGACAATGTTACAAGATTAGGGTGTGGTCATTTGAAATGGGGTTGTCATGTCTGTGGAACATCCCACAGAAAGTGATGAATCTCTAGAATTCTCTGACCCAGTGATTTGTGGAGGCTGGATCGGGGAATTGAGGGCTTGGGGAACTGGCTTAAAAGATGGGGCGGCACAGTGGCACAGCTGTAGAGTTGGTACATTACAGCATCAGAGACCCAGGTTCGATCCTGGCAATGGGTGCTGACAGTACAGAGTTTGCACGTTCCCCCTTTGACCGCGTGGGTTTTCTCCAGGTGCTCCGGTTTCCTCCCACATTCAAAAGACGTGCAGGTTTGAGCTTCTGTAAATTGTCCCTAGTTTGTAGAATAATAATAATAATAATGGATGGGATTTATATAGCGCCTTTCTAATACTCAAGGCGCTTTAAATAGAAACAGCGTAAGGGTAATCATTGGTCAGCACAGACCCGGTGGGCCGAAAGGCCGGTTTCAACGCTGTATCTCCAAGCTAAAGATGAGATGAGGCCAGCGGCAGATCAGCCATGAGCATATTGGATGGTGGGTCAGGCTTGAGGGAGCCCGGTGGCCTACTCCTGCTCCTAGTTTCTAGTAGCCTATGTTTTCAACTCTTGTCTGCACATGTCATAAGTAAGCAATGATCTCAGAAGATCCTTACCAAACATATTCTTTTCACTCCAATGACAGAAAACGCAAAGAAAGTGATCCCAGGACCAAGTGTCTTCTCAACAATGCTGAAGTGCCATCCCATCATCCCATGGACCCGGTCGAAATGAGACGCATCAACTTTCAGACGCCAGGTAAAGATGCAGTGACTGTGCTTTCTGTCGGTACAGATATAATAATCTAAAGAAAGCTTTGGTTTTGTTTATCAATGTTTGGTGAGTGCCGCAGGGACAGGTTTAGCTGAGCCTGACTACACTGAACTGTGAACTATTTGGGCATGAACAAAAGGGTGGTGGTGATGCAACAGTGGAACAGAGATTGTTACTCTGCCATTCTGCTGACGACACTCCGATGTTTTTGGTTATGGTGATATTTTGAGTCTGTAGTCCTGAACTCAGTAAAAGACTGAGCATGGAAAAGCATCTTGCAGGGGCTATAATGTAAGTTCATTTCCCAAGAATGGATGGATAAAGTAGCTGGATTTTCAATGGTAAACAGTCCCCACTTCTCCCACTTGCCCTAAGAAGCCATGGATGATTCAACAGTCTCAATATTGGTTTGCAAGCCTAGCTTAGTCTAGCCATTACGGTGAGTAAAATTGGGATGAGGTCCCTTCATTCGTATCTTGAAAGGATTGTCAGGTATCGCAGAATGAAAACCTTCCACCAATTTTTTAAGCTAATCTCGATCCGGCTCCGGCAATCAGTGAAATTTTCTACTTCACAGTAATCCTCCAGGTAAAATTTTATGGAAACCATTGGGAGGAATCCATCCTACCAAGGCAGAACAAAGTCCTTCCACAAAAAGCTTCAACAGCCTGTTATGTCGCATATATCAAAAGGATACCGCATTATATTAGGAGAGAGAGAAGGGATAAGGATGGGAGGAGGAGAACAGGAGGAAGGAGATGGCAGGAGCAAGATGGCGTGACAGAGCGGAGGAAGGGTTGAGGAAGAGAAGGAAGAGCAACAGGAATGGCAGCAGCATCTGACAAAGCCACTTCCATGATGGCTAACTTAATTGTAAGAGTTATATTTTCTCCACGTTTACACAGACAGGTTACTTCTGGGGCTGGCAAACGCTGGGGCAGTTTGTACCACAGTTGCCAATCTCCTGGCCACATTCTTTAGAGAGGAGGTAGCAGCCTGCTGTGTACAAGACCTCCCATTCAAGGCACAGCAGTTGTAGGAATGTTTAAAACTTGCAGCAAAAAGTGTGAAACTCCCTGTCATACCCTTCAACAGATGTTGTAATTACAAATCTAAACACATTTAAATCTCGCATTTCATCAAATATTAAAATGTGTGGGCTTTTAATGTGACTCTTTGTGATGGATGATTAGCCGAGGCGTTTTTACCAGTGCTTGAGAAATACGATCCCTAACCAAATGTTAAATCTTTAGTAGGATTCTTCCATTATTTATAAAACCGCTGGGTAGAAATTAGCAGTTTGTTTGGTAGATAAGGGATATTTTCTTCCTGAAGAATCCTTCTCGACTATGTCATTAATTGAGCCCACTGTAGGGGAGAGTGCAGTGTTGCTGCAAAGTGGATGCACATGGGCTTGGGCCCCACAGCACCTCAAGGTTGAATCAGCAGCCTTATGCCCCTGTCCCACTTAGGAAACCTGAACGGAAACCTCTGGAGAGGTTTTGCTATTGCAATTGCTATGGAAGATTTCATCATAAAATAAGAATTCTATAATATTGCAAGGTTATTCTGCAAATCCAGTTTGACAGAGGTCATGCATTTTAAGGTAGTGACGACTGGATTTTGTATTGCTTTGGGAGTCCATGTTATGGGTATACAGCTGAAAACCGTTTGCCAATTACAACTGAATCAGTCATTCATTTGAAACAATCATTTGGTGCATTTGAGAATTTCTTGGTGTTTATCGACAAATTAGGAAGGATGTTTCACCATGTGGTGGCATTTTATGTTGGTTAACACATTGTGTGCAAGCGCTGCGATTAGGGGAGAAGCAATAGGCCGGGTATTTGTTTTGTCAGTGAATTTTCTGGCATTGTATTCTGGATGTCAAGAAATTTGGGAATCTGTCCATGCCGCCAGGTCTGATGACAGAACATTAAGTTTTGATTAAGATAAGCACAACTAATCACTAATCCAGTGCAGGTGAGCAGTCAAAATTATTGACCATGTAAACAAGACCATTGACTCAGTGATCTCCATTTACACTCCAAGTTTTTTCTTGGAAGCAATGAGAAAGGACTCATCTTGGGAGCAAAACCCGTTTACTTTTACACCCGGGTCACCTGGAGTACAGTTAATGATTGGGGTACGAAAGGAGAGAGCTAACTATGGCTGTGTGATGCAGCCCCGGACTACCTCAATGTGAGGCAGAGCACTTGTGACGGGTTCCGTGCCATCATTGCTTCATCTATACAATGTAGCTCTCTTTGGTTACTAGATTATGGCTGCTTGATAGTGCCAGCAACAGCCCAATGTGACCCAGTCAGTCCACAAGCTGTGCTGAGTTAGATGATGCGAGTGGGCTCCACAGAATTGATGCATATGGCATTGGTGCCCATAAGGGAGCGGCTGGAACTGCTGCTCCTCATCAGAGCCATGGCAGACACAGTCAGCAGCATCAGTGATCTAGAACATGGCTGACGCAGCAAAGATCCAGAGGCAGAGCTCGACTGTGGAGCCACTGTGCAACCGGGGATACTTTCTGTAGCAGTTTAGTTTAGCTTACAGATACAGCGCGGGCGCGGGTACATTGGACCATAGAGTCCACGCCGATCACCCCACACACTAACACTATCCTACACACTCGGGACCATTTACAATTCTTACTAAAGCCAATTAACCGATAAACCCATACGTCTTTGCTGTGTGGGAGAAAACCGGAGCACCAGGACAGAGGTGGTCATAGGGAGAACGTAAACTCCGCAGAGACAGCACCTGTGGTTGGGATCAAATCTGGGTCTCTGGCGCTGTAAGGCAGCAACTCTACCACTGTGCCATCGTGCCACAGTGATAGCAGAAAAATGTCAATGGGTCTGGAACAGAGTTGAGATAATTACCAGACAGCTGCACACAACCCGAGAAAAACTTTATTTAATGCTTTTTTCATTACTTTTTGTTTAATGAGCTACTAAAATATTATTTGACTGGGTGAGGCAGTTGGAGATATGGGAATGAATGATGAAACATTCATAATCACATCCAACAAAACTTGGAAGTCAAGATGAGAGTCACGACAGGAGTAAAAGCATTGGGAGTCCGATTGTGGACCCCACTTAGCCTTTATCCAACCTTAACCCCTAAGTCTTGCCAGTAGCCTAACTTACCCTCCCAGGAGCAACTTTTACCGTAGTCACTCTGGGGATCTGCCCTCATAAGTTGGGGTCCCGACGCCTCAGGCAGTTCCGCGTGGACACAATTACCACACTTAAGAGAGAGCGAGTACCGAAGAGAGAAAGACAAGACAAAGAGGTAAGAAACGTAACAAATTGCCGAGTTCTTTGAGAGGGCCAGATCGGAGACTGACTGTTTATTCATGCATTTGTTTGTTTGTTTGAGTTCCCGTTTTGTTTTCTGTTATCTCCCCCTTAAGTTGCGTTCTGCCAGCCTGTAGATTTAAGTGTGTTCACGTGCTGATGTTTCTTTTCACAGAATCTGTTGTCAGCAGTCCCCTCAGTGAACCCGAATTTGCAAGTTAGTTCCCACTTGCATTTTATGCCTATTGTTTTGTTAGCTTATTTGATTTTGTTTTGTTTTGAATATATATAGCATATATATGTAACGTAATATATATATCTATATATGTAAGTACGTATAAATCTGTGTTTCTTATCCACCTCAATGTAGTTTTTAACTTGCGTTTCTCTTTCGAGCTCTTGGCTGCTCATTGGCTAAGCTTTTAGCTCCTCTCACTTTTGCATGTTTTTTTAGGTGTATGTTTTTGACATCAATTTGGGGTTGCCTGCAGATTTGTGGCTTCATCAGTTTCGTCTGGTGGTCTAGTGGGCGTCAGGACATGGGAGCAGTGGGTGGGGAGGGGGAGGAGAGACAGATAGACTGGAAGCTAAGACTTCAGAAGCCAATCTTCCACACACAGTAGTTTTCATGGAATGGTGACAACACAGGAGGTCATTCGGCCCAAGATGTCCTTGCCAGTTCTTTACCAAATTTGTCCAAGGAATGGTTTTACACCGTTAATTCACAATTTTCTTGTGGAGGGTGACGGCCAGAGAAATTCCCAGCTCAATAGGGAAGCTGCGCACTCTAATGAAGGGGAGGATGATGAAGTGTTGCTCAGTTTTGGTCCAATTCAGATTAATTTATGTTTGGTATACCAAGGTGACAGATTATCTCTCAGATGGCAAAACCATTATAGGATATTCCGATATATATAGTCCCTTCTGATGTGTTTCCACGCATCTCACCTGCGACCTATGCTGCACTTCTTCTCCTGATGTTAATATTTTCTCTACTGCTGGAATGCATTATTGCAAATCACAACAAAATGTTCAGATAGAATCAGGAGTTATACAATACGGAAATAGGCCCTTCGGCCCAACACCCATGCCGATCTTGACACCCCATCTAAGCTAGACTAATTTGCCCACAAGTGGCCCATATCATTCTAAACCTTTCCTCTCTATATACCCGTCCAAATGTATTTTAAATGTTATTGTAGGTGCCTCAACCACTTCCTCTGGCAGCTCATTCCATGTACCCACCAACCTCTGTGTGGAAAAAATTGCCCATCAGGTTTAAATGTTACCCCTGTCGCCTGAAGCCTATGCCCTGGGTAAAAGACACTGTGCATTCATCCTATCCATTCCCCTCATGATTTTATACACTTGAGGAACTTCCTCTGGACCCTGAAGGGAAGAGGATTACTCTTCTTTATGCTTAAACTAATTTCTCACACGCTTTTCCTATCAAATAAAATCTTTATCCTTACCATCAAAAGTAATCTTTGATTATAGCTATTTAATCCGATGTCATTTTCTCCACACCACAGAGGATGTTGGTTCATAAGACACAAGCCTGTCCTGTCTTTTTCATTGCAGTTTAACCAAAATTGGCCCAACCAGCTTAGAGCATCACAGAATTTCAAATGCAAAGTGGAGGCACCATCTATCGATATCTATTACAAATTCTTTGCAATGGTTGGTAAAAAGTTTGCATTGGAAGGCAACTCGCCCTAAAACTGCCTCTAACCCTGGGTAGAATTCATAACCACCTCAGCCATTTGCTGTGAGCATCCAAGTCTGTTTATTCAACAGAAGGGAATCAATAATCACACTAAAATTCTTGTTAGAATAGCCCAATTTAAGAAGAAACTCACATGAGGCAATATAATTTGTTCTGTTCAAATAAGTTCATAAGTTCCAGGAGCAGAATAAGGCCATTCACCCATCAAGACTACTCCGCTATTCAATCATGGCTAATCTATATTTCCCTCTCAACCTCATTCGCCTACCATCGCCCCATAACCCCTGACACCCTTACTAATCCAGAATCTGTCAATCTCTGCCTTAAAAATATCCATTGACTTGTCCACCAAAGCCATCTGTGGCAATGAATTCCACAGATTCACCATCCTCAAAGAAATTCCTTCTCATCTCCTTTCCAAAGGTACGTCCTTGTATTCTGAGGCTATGGCCTCTGGTCCCAGACTCTCCCGCTAGTTGAAACATCCTCTCCACATTCACTGTATCTGGGCGGTTCACTATCTTTGGAATTGTTTTTAATCACGATAATGCTTCTGCTCTTCATGGCAAGCCCCTCGTCAGTCTTATTGATAAACTGGATTAGTTTATTTTTCAAAATCAAACCTTCTTCTAAATTGCACAAGCCGCAAAGTGCTGAATGAACATCTGGGGAGGGAATGAACAGACAATGTTTCTGGTTGGGATCTTCCTCAGAGTTGTGAGCTTTCTGGCATATTTTGTACTCAGTGGTCTTCAGATCTATTGAGAAAAAAACTGACAAATATATACAGTCAAATGCTAATCTGACAGCAGTTTGAACTTGGACCATTAATTTTGGCTGGAGGATATTTTAAGCCTTTTTCTTTATGTTGTTCCTTGCTCTTCATAGAATCATAGAACTTTTTTAAGAGGGGAGGCCATTCTTCCCATTCATTTTGATTCTTACTGAGTTTCTTTCCCATATATGGTACACAGAACAACCAAGCATGCACACTCACATGCATTTATGGGCACATGCACAAATGTACACATGCATGCATAGGCACAGTGCAAATGATTTGTCTGTATATAACCATATAACCATATAACAATTACAGCACGGAAACAGGCCATCTCGACCCTTCTAGTCCGTGCCGAACACATAATCTCCCCTAGTCCCATATACCTGCGCTCAGACCATAACCCTCCATTCCTTTCCCATCCATATAACTATCCAATTTATTTTTAAATGATAAAAACGAACCTGCCTCCACCACCTTCACTGGAAGCTCATTCCACACAGCCACCACTCTCTGAGTAAAGAAGTTCCCCCTCATGTTACCCCTAAACTTCAGTCCCTTAATTCTCAAGTCATGTCCCCTTGTTTGAATCTTCCCTACTCTCAGTGGGAAAAGCTTTTCCACGTCAACTCTGTCTATCCCTCTCATCATTTTAAAAACCTCTATCAATTCCCCCCTTAACCTTCTGCGCTCCAAAGAATAAAGCCCTAACTTAGCCCTAACCTAAAAAAGCCCTATATACATTCAATGCAGCTGCACACAAATAGACGCTCAGATATCAAACTACTATTCATGCTGAGGATTATTTTAATACCAGCCACCTCACTGGATTTCTTACAAGTAATTGTGAACTGGATGACAAAATGGCTTAATAGCATTTAATGCTGAAAATATAATTTAACATAAAAATGGCAAATATTATGCAAATATTAATTTCATATTCAGATCAACAGTACGATCATGTAGCTTCAGATCAACCTTGATTATTGACGGCCAGTCTATGTGTCTTCAAGACAGTGGGGTACAAATTAGTATTGGTAACTTACACATATGTCGAGTTAATCTCAATAGAACCAAATGCCAGAAGTGGAAAACAAACAGGTTTAGTGCTGTCCACAGTGTCAAATTTTCACCTCAACACGGTACGGATCAGGGCAGCTGTCCATTGCAGTCAGTGGGTGATGGCCATTCATTCTGTCATCAAATGCTTAAATCTGATTAGGCAGGCCCCCTAATTTACGGTCGAACTTACATCTGTCAGCATTTTATCAGATCTTTCAGGAAAGCTTCACCAACATGAATGGCAATTGATAACACCTGGTTTTTCACCATCTAGAGAAATGTGTGCTTGACGAGTGAGTGCCATTCAATACATAAATGTGCAGACCATGTACAAAGTATTATCAGACAGAAGGTGGAGGGTCTGCAGGTAAAATGGCCATAACACTCAGCTTTACCTTTCCAAGCCGCCCTGCTGCTAAGATAGAAGGTGGGCCCCAATTTCATTCATTTGGATGAATCCTGCCCTGTCATTTGACAATGATCTTTGCTCAAATAGCTGGACCTGGTAGCACAGCCAAATAAACAAGACTAATACATCCATGCATATGGTGTATGTGTGCACAGGGGCAAGAGGGGGTGCACAATGACAGCAGGCAATGCTTCTTTTGATATCATTTGTGCGGGATCGTATGGCACAAATGAGGCTTACGAACTCAATCAGGGCTGAGGTTAGCTGTGGCATTCATTAGAGGGCCTTACCTTCCTGGGCCTGGGGCCAGCATCTTCTGCCAGGTACGTGCTTTCTTTAAATTCTCTTTGATAGATGGTGCTTCAACCTCCACCTCAATTACTCCCACCCACAACACCCGCCACCCCATCATCTCTCCATGTCAACTTCCCCATCAAATCATCTCCCTCATGTATACCCTCAGATTATCAGGATCTTCTTCCCAAACAAATGACTATTCCATGGTCATTCGCTTAATTATTACTTTACACCAATCTGATCTTCTCTCCATTGGGATGCACCTTACCCCAACAATTCCCAATCCCCTTCCCCCCCACCCCACTCCCATCCCACAACTTCCGCAGTGATTCACTTCCTTAGCTATCTTGTTCTCTCTAACTCAAATCTACTGCTAATCTCACTTTCTCTTCAATCGCCATTGTCCTCAATGGCAGGACCCCAGAGAAAAGGCCTTGGTGTGATTCTCCTCACATGAGGCATCCTTTACAGCCCACAACACCGCCAACCTCACATGCTGAGGTATCACTGCGTGGAAGCTGGCAGTAATCTGTTCTGGCTCCCCTGGGCAGTGCCACATTGACCTTTTATTTCATGCACTTTACAACTTCTGAGCCAGAATTGTTATGGAAGGTTTTCGTACCATTATATTCATCCCCAGTCATTGATCAAATTCTGGCCTTGAATAGTGACAAGAGAAAAATCCAACAGATTATATATATCTCGTCCGTAGCTAGGTTTAATTAGCATAAGTAACACGGCAGCCTTCCACGAGATTTGTGGAATGAAGAATAATGTAATATAAATGGAAATGAATCTGGGTTCTGCAAGATACAACCTTTTGATATTCATTCACCTCATTGGTGCTTTGGATCTGCATGTACAACTGTACAACTGTACAACTAAATGGCACAGGGCCATCATAGATTGCATGTCCTTTAACTACAGGGCCATCATAGATTGCATGTCCTTTAACTCATCATTGTACAGAGAGTTTGAGGAGCTGGGAGTGTTCTGTACATCAGCAAAATTCTGCAGATGCTTCAAATCTCAAATAAATACAGAAAGAGCAAGAAATAATCAGGTTAGGCAGCACCTGTGGAGAGAAACATGGAGTTTACATTTCAGTTTGATAACTTTTTATCAGAATCTTTATTGGCCTAAATCGTTCCTCTCTCCACAGACGCTGCCTGATCTGTTAAGTACTTGGAGCACGCGCACAAACATGCGCACACGCGCACACACACACGCACACACGCTCTCTTCTTGCAAGGAATCAATGCTTTCCTCATTAACCAGGAGAGTTAAACTTGTTTCCGCACTGTGACATGATGCCTGTACTGTGCCAGTGCCTGCAGTGTGTATGTGGTGGAACAAGCACAGACCACGTTTAATTTCAGAAATATATTTTATTCATAATATATATAGTGAATATAACCAGTACATGTGACAATAATAAAGCAATGCTGATATCAATATATCTCTCTACATTCAATATATTTATTGTACCATCAATCCAATACATTCCCTTATCAACGCCACTCACTTTGACTCCTTAAACAATGCACCCAGCGAGCATTTGAGATTCTGTTGCATAGGAACCGGCCCCTCAGTGTCCAGGTTACAGGGCCCTAAACTGATGTTCTTCACCACAGAGACTTTCCAGAGGCTGCACCGACCTTCAGTGTATCCTTCAATGTATATTCATGCTCCTTGAAATATCCAGTTGGCACATTTGTTTTGCAAATATCTCCTTACATTTGGAGACCGACTTGAGTTGAGGTGGCAGGTAGAGATGACTGCTACTTCCCCTCCATCATATCCTGACCCTAGCAATTACACTGCCACCACGATACACTGCAGGAGAAGTCACTCGAATACTGCAGATATTAATGGACCAGACGTTAAACATTTGTGCTGCCAGCTCAAATGCAATGCTTCTACCAGTAACCTCAACCCCACATAACGTTATTGAATGATAGCCTCTCATCTATGTGTGTCCATGGTCTAACTGGATGGGTTTCGGGAACCTGGTTACAAGGTTTGGTAGAAAGCAAAATGTGAAGCTCTAGTTTGCTTAGCTTGCAAATATTGGCCGTCGTGGAGGTGAGAAAGGAGGTTCTGTGCTTGATACATCGTTAGTTGACCGTGAGCCATGCAGAGCTGGAGAGAATAGAAATTACCTCCCCCATCGCTGTATATTAACTATTGGAAACTGCATCACTGTTTGGTGAGGAAGGATGCCATTTGATCTGCAAGGACTTCCTAATCAAATAACCCTTTGACTTCAATAGACAAGATTCAAACATGGATAGCTGTCCTTGGTGATGGGGCAAGGGATGAGGGCGAGGTTGGTGCCAATGGGTATCCTTGTGGGAACGGTACTGCAGCATATCAAAGGAATAATGTCGGCTGAGCGGGAGATTTAGTCGAAGGGATGTGAAAGTAAAGAGTGGGTAGCTTAAAGAGTAACCTGTGAGTCATGGATTCAGAAAGGCTGCACTTCCACTGTGCCTCAGTTGGAACATGCAGCATCTGGGACTGTGCAGTGAAGGAAGGGAGATCTACACAGGAAGGCATCTCTTACCTTCCAGCTTGTTTTTGAGCTGCCTTTTACAACAAAACTCCAAAAGGCAAAGACCGCGCCCAAATCTTTTCACTCTTGTGAGTCCGTGCAAGACTTGGGAAGGGTGGTTAAGGTGGTGGCCTCAATTGCTTCCTCTTTTGCTAGAGAGTGTGGCTGCATCTGCCGTTTTCCATGATGCTGGAATGTATTCTCCAACACAGTACCCTTTTTGTTTTGTGTTGTAAGAATCTGCTGCGATGTCCCACCATAAAAACTGATGATGATTTCATGCTTGCTTCTCATCTCTGTGCTGCCTCGATTTTAACGTCCATACTGTCTGCTTCCAATGATCAAACTCTGCTGAATCTGTAACAGGGCTTGAAATTCTCCATAGCAACCAAAGGCATTTCCCGCTATCTCCTCGAGCAGGGCCCGGTAATTCCATTAGGGACATGCTTGTGGAGACAGCCAGATATAGGGATCAGAAAGGAAAGAGAAAACCCAGGGAAACAAAACAATGCACCAAAGTACCAGGTAACCAAGGCAACGCAGGAAAACTCATTAAAAGGGGATGGTGTCGATGGCATGTCAAAATGAAAATTCATGGCTTCCCCATCTAGATAAACAAAAATACACAGCAGATCTGAAATTTAAAAAAATAGACAGCAAACCTGCCTGCATCGCACAAAGCAAGGTCCTGTACCCTATTTTATTTTTATTACAATTCATATCGTGCAAGATGAGTGCAATACAGTTTTCGCAATATAATATTAAATGTTTTAATAAGTTTGACATTCATGATTTCACTTAGTTTATAGACTTCTAATTTATGGTTTGCAAGATAATATTTCTCGATGAGAGAATATCCTTAAAGTAGTTTAGGTTGGGGTTGAGCATTACACACTGCGAGGTCTTCAAAGTATGCAGAGGACACCAGGTTAATAACATACAGTCACTTCACCTGTTGTTGTAAGTAAACTGAGTTGAAGCACAAACATTAATGGTACGTGTCATTGGTGTGGAAAGAAAGTGGGCACTTTCTGTATGTTTCCAGGAGTAGCGTGATTTTGTCACAGAGATCCACAGTGACAGTGTTTTTTTATTAAAGGGGTGTCTTTTGCTCTTTTTATTGCCTTTCTTTCCTGCTGATCTCTGCATGTATCAGGCAACTGAATCAGCAATACCACTGTCACGTTCAAATTCTTGGCTGTGGATGATGATAACTGGCCTCTATATTCACTGCGCCTGCTCAGTCCTTCAACACTCTTTAACAACTGCGCAGCAGAGGTCGTGAGCTTAGCATGGCAGAGGATTCAGAACTGCATCCCAGCAAACTGAGGCCAGGCAACCCTAAAGGTCCTTTAACTAACCCACCTCTCCTATTCTTTCATCACACCTCCACAACTGTTCCCTCAGAATATTCCCTGCTCTGCTTTGCTTCTCCTCAGCCATTGGCTGCTGCAGATGGGGTGAAATGGATGGTGCTCTCCTAGCAATTAACTATCTTTTTCTGAGAAGCCATCGTTTCCACTTGGCCATCTTGCCTAACCCCATTCCCAGGATGAAACTGGAAACTCCTTATGTTGGAAAACCCAGGAATAACATTCAATTCCCCTCACAAGGTGATGGATCACACCCAGTAAAAATACTCCTCAAACCCTCATCAGACCCCTGGGCTTCCCCTTCCAAAGTCACCCTTGCAAGGAGTGGGCCATTAAACAGAGTCAGATATGCCTGGGTACCCAAGCAGAATCTGAACTTACTGTGCCATAAATACAACTGAGGCTCTAAACTGCATGCACACAACTGAAGGAGAATTTCACTAGTAAATACAATGAAAATTTTAGTTCTTTAAAAGGAGTTGGCTAAAAGTATTTCAACTTTCTGAAATATTTTCAGGTAGCCTGATTTTCTTTGACTATCAAGTATAACACTCCTTGTTTGGAATCCCATTTCACGTTCCTACCTATGCTGATTGGTATGATGCTGCTTGCAAAATTTAAAGTTTTTGTGATCATTGGGGAGGGACAGATGAAGTGGGATAGAAGAAATGGCAGTAGTTAAGGAAACGGATGAGGCTGACTTCAAACTCACTTCATAAACCCATGTGTGCAGGAGAAGATCAGGAGGCAGATTCCAGTACTTTAGTCAGACAGGGAATATATTGATGGAAATACCTTTCCGGAGAAACCACACTGAGAGGGTTCCAGTGTGTTTCCTGTAAGAAAATGGGTTCCTTGCAAATTGTTGGGTCTCAAATTTCAAGCCCTGATGATGTAATGTTCTAACCACACAGATCCTCTTCTACTCCTCTCATTTCAGCCTTTTCACCTGGGACTGATGAATGAATTATAACGATGTGTTTCTTTCATTGTTTGCTTTTTAAAATGATATCTCCGTTATGTCTTCCCACAGGCATGATGAGTCACCCACCAATTCCCATCACAGAGCTCGCTGAACACACGGAGCATTTGAAAGCAAACGACAACCTGAAGTTTTCACAGGAGTACGAGGTAAAGTATGGATTACTTTAGAAATGAATCCATGGCACCTGCAGCTTGCGAGTTCTTGATCTTCGAGAAACTAGCAGAGATTTGCATTCTTATGGAAACTTGACGCCTAGTCAAAATCACAAACACCTGACACTGTTCCTAACCAGTGTGCAGGTTTGGAAATGTTTCTGTT
Source organism: Amblyraja radiata (assembly GCF_010909765.2). Classification (NCBI taxonomy): domain Eukaryota; kingdom Metazoa; phylum Chordata; class Chondrichthyes; order Rajiformes; family Rajidae; genus Amblyraja; species Amblyraja radiata. Next base: position 15,345,645 of record NC_045984.1, read on the forward strand.
TTACAGTACAGAATAACTAATGAGTGCACAGCATAGACTACCAATGTACCAAATGCTATTTGTTCTTTCACAGTGGTGGTACCATTATCACATAGATCGCCCTCAGAATATTCCCAAGGCAGGAAAGACACAAAATGCTGGAGTAACTGAGCGGATCAGGCAGCATCCCTGGAAACACATGGATAGATGATGTTTAGAAACATAGAAAATAAGTGCAGGAGGAAGCCATTCGGCCCTTCGAGCCAGCACCGCCATTCTTTGTGATCATGGCTGATCGTCCCCAATCAATAACCCGTGCCTGCCTTCTCCCCATATCCCTTGATTCCACTTGGGTCCCGACATGGATCCCGACCCAAAACATCATCTATCCATGTTCTCTAAGGATACTGTCTGGCCCGTTGAGTTACTCCAGCATTTTGTGTCTTTCCTTGGTAAACCAGCATTTGCAATTCCTTGTTTCTACAGTACATAAGAGAGATTTAGTATCGGTTTATTCTCAGGAATGGCTCACCACAATCACAGATAAATAAAAAAGAGTTTATTCCTGTCTATCCTAAAATATTTTGAATGATTGACCAAGGATACTGTCATTTTGACCTTGAAATAAATGATTTGTTAATGCAAGTAACCATTGTGCATCACCACATTTTATTTTTCATACTTCAGATTTTCTTATGACATTCAGCCCATTGAGATGCCAGCTTTCAGAACTGCTGTGTTCAAATTGTAATAATCACTTTTATTTTTTATTTTTCTGTTTTGCAAGTTTATCTGAAGGTTAAGTGCTATTTAAGCATTGCTAGCTGAAATGAGAGTCCAGGATGCGATTTATCTAACTTGTTGAGTTTGATTTAACTTATTGAGTGATTGAGTGATCTCACTGCATGACCTCACAATGGATTAGCCTTACTGAGTATAGTTTAGAGTTCAGAAATACAACGTGGAAACAGGCCCTTCGGCCCACCGAGTCCATGTCAACCAATGGTAGCCTACACACTAATTCTATCCTACATAATAGGGACAAATTGCATAGGCCAGTTAACCTACAAACCTGCACATCTTTGGGATGCGGGGGAAACTGGACCACCCAGAGAAAACCCATGCGGTCACAGGGAGAACATGAAGACTCCGTAGAGACAGCACCCGCAGTCAGGATTGAACTCTGGTCTCCGACGCTGCAGGAAGCAACTCTATTGCTGCACCACTATGCCACCCTGCAAACCAAAACCCCTCATCTCCAACTCTAGTTGGGCTGAGTTAAATGATCCAAGATGGCAATGATTGGCAAATGTTGCCACCCATTCCAGTGGCTCATGAATGGCAGAGCAGACATTTGGATTTTAGTCTATGGAATTTTTCCTGTGGGTACTGATGGAAATAGAATTAAAAGAGGAGAGTTTAAGTATTTGAGTAAAAAGCAGCTAGCAAGTTAGGTGACAAAGAGGTGCATAGTATTGCGAATGAATTATTTCATGAATTGCCAAACTACGGCAGGCAAAGTAGTTTGTTTCTATTCTTTGAGGTTCTATGGTTGTAGGAAGAAGAAAAGCAGGATTAAGGAAAGACTTTGGACCTTTTCCAATTCTACCCAAAAGGACATAAAAGGCAGAGGAGGGGTTGCCATGGTAATGTTCGGGATTAGTGCAGTTACACACCATATCAGAAGGTCCAAGCCTGTTCTGAAAGGCATTACTTTATCTGTGGTATCACAACTTCTCTATCTTCCTCAAGGAGAATTAGGAATGTCATGATGAAGAAGCGATACCTGTGCATGGCTTCTCTCTGGATGGAGGCCACAAAAAGTGGTTATCAAACCCGTCTGAAGCTGCAAAATATAAATAAAAAAAGACATGAAAAATAGAGAGTACTTACAAAGCATTCAGAAAGTATTCAGACCCCCTCACTTTTCCACATTTTGTTACCTTACAGCCATATTCTAAAATTGATTAAATACATTTGTTTTATCATCAATCTACACACAATACCGCATAATAAAAAAGCGAAAACCGGGATTTAGAAACCTCTGCAAAGTAATTAAAATGAAATAACTCAAATATCACATTTACATAAGTATTCAGACCCTTTACTCAGTACTTTGTTGAGGCACCTTTGCTTCAAGTGTTCTTGGGTATGATGCTACAAGCTTGGCACACCTGTATTTGGGTAATTTCTCCCATTCTTCTCTGCAGATCCTCTCAAGCTCTGTCACGTCCGGGGATGGGGAACATCGATGCACAGCTATTTTCAGGTCCCTCCAGAGATTTTCGATCGGGTTCAAGTCTGGTCTCAGGCTGGGCCACTCTAGGACATTCACAGACTTGTCACAAAGCCATTCCTGCATTGTCTTGGCTGTGTGCTTAGGGTCATTGTCCTGTTGGAAGGTGAACCTCTGCCCCAGTCCGAGGTCCAGAACGCTCTGGAGCAGGTTTTCATCAAGGATCTCTCTGTACTTTACTCCGTTCATCTTTCCCTCGATCCTGACTAGTCTCCCAGTTACTGCCGATGAAAAACATCCCACAGCATGATGCTGCCACCACCATGCTTCACTGTAGGTGATGAGCGGTGCCTGGTTTCTTCCAGACATGACGCTTGGCATTCAGGCCAAAAGTTCAATCTTGGTTTCATCAGACCAGAGAATCTTGTTTCTCATGCCTTTTGGCAAACTCCAAGCGGGCTGTCATGTGCCTTTTACTGAGGAGTGGCTTCCGGCTTGCCACTTTACCATAAAGGCCTGATTGGTGGAGTGCTGCAGATATAGTTGTCCTTCTGGAAGGTTCTCCCATCTCCACAGAGGAACTCTGGAGCTCTGTCAGAGTGAGCATCGGGTTCTTGGTCACCTCCTTGACCGAGGCCCTTCTCCCCCGATTGCTCAGTTTGGCCGGGCGGCCAGCTCTATGAAGTCCTGGTGTTTCCATTTAAGACTGACATAGGCCACTGTGTTCTTCGGGACCTGCACTACTGCAGAAATTGTTGTATACCCTTCCCCAGATCTGTGTCTCCACACAATCCTGTCTCGGAGGTCTATGAACAATTCCTTTGTCTTCATTTTTTGCTCTGACATGCCCCGTCAACTGGGGGACCTTTTATAGACAGGTGTGTCCCTATCCAAATCATATCCAATCAATTTAATTTACCACTGGTGGACCAATCAAGTTGTCGAAACATCTCAAGGATAATCAATGGAAACCTAAGGATGAACCTAACCTCAATTTTGAGTGTCATAGCAAAGGGTCTGAATACTTATGTAAATGTGATATTTCAGTTCTTTCTTTTTAATTACTTTGGAAAAATTTCTAAACACCTGTTTTCGCTTCTTCATTCTGTGGTATTGTGTGTAGATTGATGATAAAAACATTGAATTTAATCCATTTTAAAATAAGGCTGTAACGTGTAACAAAATGTGGAAAAGGTGAAGGGGTCTGAATATTTTCTGAATGCACTGTATATTGTAGGAGTTGCATTGACTGAATTCCCGATTCCACTTTATTTTCTTAACTAATGCAGTTGCAGTTTTAGGAGACTCTGGCTCAGTGTGAATGAGTTTAAAGCCATCTCAGATCAGTCTTTAAGAGAATTAATTAAACTACAGGAAACTGTCCCTTTGCTTGACAATGAATCTGCACTCTCACATTGAGTCGCAACAAATTAGCTCTCAGGGGGAATGGAGTCAATGTGGAAGTTTTGAAGCTGCCACACTTGTTTCTGCAGAAGGGGTGAATTCCCTTCCACATCCAACCACTTAAGCTTGGTGGAGTTTAGTTTAGTTTTGAGATACAGCGCAGAAACAGGCCCTTCGGTCCACCAAGTCCGCATCGACCAGCGATGCCCGCACATCACCAATATCCTACACACACTAGGGACAATTTTACACTTATACCAAGCCAATGAACCTACAAACCTGTACGTCTTTGGAGTGTGGGAGGAAACTGAAGATTTCAGAGAAAAACCACTCAGATCACTGGGAAAACGTACAAACTCTGTACAGACTAGCACTTGTAGTCAGGATCGAACCCGGATATCTGGCGCTGTAAGGCAGTAGTTCTACCGCTGTGCCACCATGGAGCACATTTGTTTTCACAGCACCAATCATGCCATTGAACATAATGTACATGAAATAATATGCTTAGGAACAGTTTTTTATAAGATTCATTCAGTTAAAATGGTGTTGTCTTTAGCATAACACAGCATGATGGGTTTACATGGAGAAAGTGGGTTGAAACTTCTTCCGTGTGTCAATAATTAAAAGTCATAGATTTAAAATAATTGGCAGAAAATGAGAGGGGAAATGAAGGGAATTTTTTGCATTGGTTGTGAAATGCTCTATTTAAAAGCAAATTGCAATTCAATTCCATTGGAAATATTTTGGAAGTAATTGGACAGGTATATCAGAAAAAGTAATTTGAGTATAAACTCGAGTATGGGGCTAAACCTGCAAACTAACTGGCACGGATACAATGAGCTGAATGACTTCCTTCAGTGCAGTATTATTTTATTGTTCTACTCATAGGCTTACAGAAATCTTTTTATTAAAAGGCTAACAGGATCATCCCCTGCCAACTAGCTTCTTTCACACCTAGTTTATAGATTGTAACAGTTGTATTTAACTTACCCCTTGAAGAAAAATCTACTTCTCATTTATAGTCCAAACACATGCTTGAAGCCAATCTAATGTGAAAGAGGAATCAGTTTATGAAGTATTTTAATGGTAGGTTTCCCCTTTGTCAATGACTTATTACACATTATTGTAATGTGATACTCAGCTCCAGTGAATATATTCTGCTTCCAGCAGGATATGTTGAACGCAGATACTTTCATGCAGTTAACTGAATGGTTTACCTCAGCATTTGAAGAACATCCTTGTGAAGCAGCTTAGTGACAAAGATTCATTGCTATGACCCTGCATGAAAGTGGAAGCAGCAATTCGTAAAGCATTAAAAAAATACCCTTGTTTCAGAATATTCCTTTATATCTTCTCGGGTTCGCTTGAATCAGACATAAACTGATTGAACTGGTCGCAAATCAACCACGCATTTTACTCCTGTGAATTTAGTGAAGAAGTAAAATGGAAATGGAATCAAATGACAAAAGGGGCCTCCATGAAGAAATTATACATTTTAATAAATCATTCTAGATCATAATTGAAAGAAATAATGAAGTATATGATATTGAATACTGAAAATAATACCATGGTGAGATTCTTGAATGGCAAATTGTAGGAACAAAGAGTAAGATCTTTCTCCATTTTTTTCTCTTCCTTTTCCCTTCAATATTTTAGTCAATTGATCCGGGTCAGCAGTTTACATGGGAACACTCAAACATGGAGGTGAACAAACCCAAAAACCGCTACGCCAACGTGATTGCCTATGACCATTCCAGAGTTATCTTGGCACCGATCGAGGGTGAGTCTCCAAAACATTGTAGTCAATCGCATCTCAAGGTTCAGAGCTCTGAATGGGGAAATCCAAAGTGGTTTGTAAGGTCATTCAATCTGCACTATCTGATCTAAAACCAGTGCTATGGATTCCCTATGCTGTGACGTTGCCCATTTTTCTGTGTAAGCTTCATTTTTATTTTGTCTTTCTGCAAGGAATCAATTTTGCACCGTCGCCACTGAAAATACCAACACAAGTAGATAAGATGGTAAAGAAGGCAAACGCTATGCTTGCCTTGAATATAAGAGTTGGGGCATTGAATATAAGAGTTACAAAATCATGTTGCAGCTTTATAGAACAATGTTCAGGTTGCATTTGTAGTACTGTGTGCAATTCTGGTTGCCCCATAACAGAAAAGATGTGAAGGGTGCAGAAGAATTAGTGAGCAAAAACAAAGTGCTGGAGGAACTCAATGGGTCAGGCAGCATCTGTAGAGTGTATGGACAGATGATGTTTCAGGTCAGGAGTCTTTTTCAGACTGATGGAATAGGGGGAGGAAAGCTGGAAAAGAGAGGTGGGGATGGGGCAAGTCCTGGCGAGTGATGGGTGGATACAGGCAAGGGTGGGTGATTGGCAGATGGGTGGAGAAAGTGCCAAAGGCTTGAGACAAAAAGGTGACAAAAGGATGTAAGAAAAGTTAAGAAGGGAAGTGGTCTCTATGGAAAGCAGAAAGGGGTGGGAACTCAAAGACATCCGTGGAGAGAGTGATCTCTTTGGAATCCCAAAATCCACAATCAGAGTCACAGGGATGGTGGGGAATGCTGAAGAAACTTTTAAATAGAGAGATATGGGGTACATGCAGGCAGAAGGGATTACTTTAAGTTGACATCATATTTAGCAGAGATATTGTATAGGCCAAAAGGCCTATTCATTTGCTGCACTGTTCTGTGCTCTATGTTCATAAATGAAGCTTCACTTCCCTATAAAGGGCTGGGGCAAATGGCTGACTGGGACAAAGTACATTCCTGGAACCTAGGTTGGAATCTTCCCTATAACAATGTCATGGAAATCTTATTATTAGTATCTGAAAAAAAATAATAATATAGGTTAATTTTGACCCATTTCTGAGCTAGTGTAGTGGAAAATCCAAAGCTACATATAACTTTTCATTTAATAGACACGCTCAATCATTGATGCTAAGAATATTGCAGATTTTGACATAAGCATGGCATGCAGTTATTGCAGCCAGGAGGCCCAAGCTCTTGTCAACATTAACTTCATAAATATCTATATTACTAAAAGTCTGTTCTTGACTGGTTTTGGCCATCTGTGCTGCGATTTCCAAGAGAACGCCGCCACCTACGGCCGTCATTTTTGGCCACCTCGCTCAGAGCCCCCCTCCGCCGCATGTGTGCCGAGGATTTTCCCCGTCGATTAAAAATTACTGAGATATTAATGTTTTTACAAAATTCCCCACTCTCTCTGCTGCCCCCGCTGGCGGCAGGGGGAAAGACTATAAAACCAGGAAGTGGTGTGCCACACAGTCTCTTCAAGATGGAGGAAGGCAGAGGGTCACGTTTCTCTGAGCTGTGAATGACACTGAACACATGTCTACTCAAATGTAAGTGCCCTTAGTGGTTCTAAAATGCTTGCAGAATGTGTCTATTGGTTCTAAAGCTTGCAAAAAGTGTCTCCATTGGTTCTAAAGCTTGCAAAAAAATGTCTCTTGGTTCTAAAGCTTGCAAAAAATGTCTATTGGTTCTAAAGCTTGCAAAAAATGTCTATTGGTTCTAAAGCTTGCAAAACAATGTCTATTGGTTCTAAAGCTTGCAAAAAATGTCTCTTGGTTCTAAAGCTTGCAAAAAAATGTCTATTGGTTCTAAAGCTTGCAAAAAAATGTCTATTGGTTCTAAAGCTTGCAAAAAATGTCTATTGGTTCTAAAGCTTGCAAAAAGTGTCTCTATTGGTTCTAAAGCTTGCAAAAAAAATGTCTATTGGTTCTAAAATGGTTCATACTAGCGCTCCAGAAAGCACTAATGGTTCATACTAGCGCTCCCCCCCCCCCCCCCCCCCCCCCCCCCCCGGTTGGCTTGGCTTGGGTGTGTCTTGAAAATGAAAGGCACTATTTACTGCAAATGGTGGCATGAAGTTGAAAGGCACTACTTACTGCAAATGGTGGCTTGGGAGCTTTGGCTTGAAGTTGAAAGGCACTGCAAATGGTGGCTTGGTTGCTTTGGCTTGAAGTTGAAAGGCACTACCTGCAAATGGGGGCTTGGGAGCTTTGGCTTGAAGTTGAAAGGCACTACTTACTGCAAATTGTGGATTGGTTGCTTTGGCTTGAAGTTGAAAGGCACTACTTACTGCAAATGGTGGCTTGAAGTTGAAAGGCACTACCTGCAAATGGGGGCTTGGGAGCTTTGGCTTGAAGTTGAAAGGCACTACTTACTGCAAATTGTGGATTGGTTGCTTTGGCTTGAAGTTGAAAGGCACTACTTACTGCAAATGGTGGCTTGGGAGCTTTGAAGTTGAAAGGCACTACTTCCTGCAAATGATGGCTTGAAGTTGAAAGGCACTACTTCCTGCAAATGATGGCTTGGGTGTGGCTTGAAGTTGAAAGGCACTACTTACTGCAAATGGTGGCTTGGTTGCTTTGGCTTGAAGTTGAAAGCACTACTTACTGCAAATGGTGGCTTGGGAGCTTTGGTTTGAAGTTGAAAGGCACTATTACTGCAAATGGTGGCTTGGTTGCTTTGGCTTGAAGTTGAAAGGCACTAATACTGCAAATGGTGGCTTGGTTGCTTTGGCTTGAAGTTGAAAGGCACTACTTACTGCAAATGGTGGCTTGGGTATGGCTTGCAGTTGAAAGACACCACTTACTGCAAATGGTGGCTTGAAGTTGAAAGGCACTACTTACTGCAAATGGTGGCTTGGTTGCTTTGGCTTGAAGTTGAAAGCACTACTTACTGCAAATGGTGGCTTGGGAGCTTTGGTTTTAAGTTGAAAGACACTATTACTGCAAATGGTGGCTTGGTTTCTTTGGCTTGAAGTTGAAAGGCACTAATACTGCAAATGGTGGCTTGGTTGCTTTGGCTTGAAGTTGAAAGGCACTACTTACTGCAAATGGTGGCTTGGGTATGGCTTGAAGTTGAAAGACACCACTTACTGCAAATGGTGGCTTGGGAGCTTGAAGTTGAAAGGTACTACTTACTGCAAATTATGGCTTGGGTGTGGCTTGAAGTTGAAAGACACCACTTACTACAAATGGTGGCATGAAGTTGAAAGGCACTACTTACTGCAAATGGTGGCTTGGGAACTTTGACTTGAAGTTGAAAGGCACTACTTACTGCAAATGGAGGCTTGGGAGCTTTGGCTTGAAGTTGAAAGGCACTATTACTGCGAATGGTGGCTTGGTTGCTTTGGCTTGAAGTTGAAAGGCACTACTTACTGCAAATGGTGGCTTGGTTGCTTTGGCTTGAAGTTGAAAGCACTACTTACTGCAAATGGTGGCTTGGGAGCTTTGGTTTGAAGTTGAAAGGCACTATTACTGCAAATGGTGGCTTGGTTGCTTTGGCTTGAAGTAGAAAGGCACTAATACTGCAAATGGTGGCTTGGTTGCTTTGGCTTGAAGTTGAAAGGCACTACTTACTGCAAATGATGGCTTGGGTGTGGCTTGAAGTTGAAAGACACCACTTACTGCAAATGGTGGCATGAAGTTGAAAGGCACTACTTACTGCAAATGGTGGCTTGGGAACTTTGACTTGAAGTTGAAAGGCACTACTTACTGCAAATGGAGGCTTGGGAGCTTTGGCTTGAAGTTGAAAGGCACTATTACTGCGAATGGTGGCTTGGTTGTTTTGGCTTGAAGTTGAAAGGCACTACTTACTGCAAATGGTAGCTTGGGTGTGGCTTGAAGTTGAAAGACACCACTTACTGCAAATGGTAGCATGAAGTTGAAAGGCACTACTTACTGCAAATGGTGGCTTGGGTGCTTTGGCTTGAAGTTGAAAGGCACTATTTACTGCTAATGGTAGCATGAAGTTGAAAGGCACTACTTACTGCAAATGGTGGCTTAGATGCAATGGCTTGAAGTTAAAAGGCATTACTTACTGCAAATGGTGGCTTGGGTGCTTTGGCTTGAAGTTAAAAGGCACTACTGTAAATGCACTTACTTCCTGTTTGCACTGTATATTGATTTTAGATAAAACGCTACCACTTACGGCTGTGATTTTTGGCCATCTTACTCAGTCCCCATCCGCTGAGCAGATGCAGAGAATTCTTCCCATCAATGAAAAATAAAAGTGTTATTAGTTTTTAAAAAATGTTGAGAATCTCTCTCCTGTCAATCACTCCATGAAAGCCACACCTTTTTCGGGGGGGGGGGGGGGGAGAGGGGTTAAAAAACCCGGAAATTTGGGTGTGGCTCAGTCTCTGCAAGATGGAGGAGGGAGAGGTCACGACTCGCTGTCTTTAGTGGCTTGGCACCCTACTTCAAATGGTATGAAACTGCACTTGAATTTGGTGGCCTTGCACCCTGCTAGAAGTGGTAAGAAACTGCACTTGAATTTGGTGGCCTTATACCCTGCTTGAAATAGAATTTCAAGGATTAGCCGTGAGTCAACTACCAGCCCACCAGCCGTGAGTGAGTGAGTTGCCAGCACAACAGGCTTGATTGACTGAGACGCCAGCCCAAGAATCCATTTGGCGCACAATTTGCATACTAGCCCTCTGGAAACCAGTCCCTTCAGCCCACAACACCCATACTAGCGCTCCAGAAAGCCCCCCCCCCCCCCCCCCCTAACTGGCCACCAATATTAGAATTGGTGGAGAGGTGGAATATTGCGTTGGATGACCAGCCCTCCTGTGTGATGCTGGGACCCAACGGGTCCCACTTAGTCTAGTGTATAATAAAACTTAAGGTTTGTGTACGAGGGGAGACTATCCAGAGGGGAGCCTGTGTCAAATCGAAACATCGAACGTCACTTTGTCTCTACAGATGCTGCTTGACCCAAATGAGTTCTTACAGCATTTGAATTTTTTGCTCTTAGTTTATGTGAGATTTCTGTTGAGAAATTATCTCCACCTGCTACCTCGCCCTAGGTTTCTGCGGATGTATGTTTTCTGTTAGGCACCATCCTTTTTGCTTTTCTATTCTTTTAACAATATCTGAAGTATGTGTGTAATTACAACGAGGCACTTGTTATGTTACATGTCATGCCTCATTGTTGCTGTGCAGTGACAATATTTTCCTGCATCCCAAAATTACTTGGTATTTTCAGTCACAAAATGTTTTTTTTAATGAATATTGGAAATATGACTGAATATATATGTATATATTTCAAGATTCACTGATGATGTATATTGCAATTGTTCTATATATATGAGTTCTGGCATTTTATTTAGTACACAGGTTATATTATAGATTTTCTTTGTACAATTTTCAGACATTTTGGCTGGATTAACTATATGTCATGCTTACTTCAACATCTGTAATGCTCTTAGAATCTGTCTTAATATAAAGTTAAAAATCTTCATTCACAATTATTACATTTAACTTTAGTAATCTTCTGAGGTCACTAAACATCATCCTGGACAGCATGCAGGCCCTAGAGACTAGCTGCTTGTACCAATTTCCTTTGATTCTCATCATTTCTGTCGGATCCCGTTGTTCCATCTCTCTTTCTTCCTCTTATTAGTTCTTTTTTTTAGGCTTAAAACTGAGGTCACTCGATACTGGTATTGTTTTCAGAACAGTTTGATTTTAATTGCACCACTTCCCCTTTTATTTACACACTCCTCTATCCAATGAAATATATCACTGTATTCTCTAAACAATTTTTCAGGTCTGCTGAATTCCCAGATGCATAGATAGGGCAGGTTTGAAAGCTTATGGACCAAATGCTGGCAGGTGGGACTAGTGTAGCTGGGACACGTTGGCCAGTATGGGCAAGTTGGGCCAAAGGGCCTGTTTTCACAGTGTGTCACTCGATGATTCTATGATAGTGTTGTCCAATTTTAGTTGTGCTGTCCAAAGCTAAGTAATTATCGATGTTCAGTTCAATGGAAGTTACAACGTTGGCGATAAAGGCCATGAACTCTGCTGTAAGTTTGAGTTGTTCTGGAGTATTTCAGGAAATTATGCGTGAGATTTGGTCATCTGGACACCCAGGAATCACAGTAATGAACAGTAATCAAATTTGCCACTGAAATTAAACTGATGACTGATTCAGGCAATCAGGTATTTAGTGCATCATTTGATGCACATCGCTTGAGTTTCACATATTTATTTGTTCTTCCCTGACTGTTCTGCTGGATAGGAGAGTGTGTGCATGTGTGTGGCCATGTCCACGTGGGCATGCATGTTTTGTGCATGTGTGTGCATAGATATATGTGTCATTGTGTGAATGTATGAGTGTGTCATAAGGTCATAAGTGATAGTAGCAGAATTAGTCCATTCAGTGTGTGTACGTATGAGTATGTGCATGCGTGTGTGTGTGCAAATGCAAATCATCAGATCGTAAGTGGCCTCATTCTCCCGCCTTCTCCCCATAACCTCTGATACCCATACTAATCAAGAATCTATCTATCTCTGACGTTGCCTCCACAGCCTTCTGTGGCAAAGAATTCCACAGATTCACCACCAATGTGTATGTGTGTGCGCTTGTGTGTCTGTTTCCAGATGCTCAGATGTGACTGTGTGTGATGTACCTGTGTTTGTGTGTTGTATGTGCGTGCGCGTGCATGTGACCTTATGTTTTTGTGTGCGTGTCTGTGTATATGTGTGCGCCTCAGTTTCATATTGCCCGCAGCTCTTAATTCTCTGAGCCGTTGGAGAGGGAGCCCTGATGATCAATTTGCCCTTGGAATATACAGTGGTTGATGCAGTAAGTGGACTTAGGGTCTCTTTACAGCCCAGTTATAATTTACATGCAATTGCAATAACCCTGACAGTGGGCCCACTTGGGATACAGCTCCCTTAAATATTGAACTACCCGGCTGGTCAGATGTAACCTTTATTTGGTGCAAGTTTAATTCATTGTCAAATCTTTACAGTATTCTCTCCGAGCCTAAGTTCTCTCAACATTAAGACGGAATATCCTGTGATGGAGGGAACAAAGGGAATGAATGGAAGGCGCTTGTTACTGTTGGAGTTTAATTGTATAAGGCATGTTTTTGGACAGCTGTTTTAATGATCATTGGCATTTGAGAACATTCAAGGTGGCATGCAGAACGAGGGAGAGGAATGGGAAATATCGTGATCATTTTAATTAAAATAGAAATCAGTCTTAAAGAAACTGATTAAAATCGTTTTAATGAAACAGTGGTACAGCTGGCACATTATGCAGAATCCAAAGTTTGCCCTCCAGCTGCTCCATTGTACTCTGCTGTTGTTACTGCTGGAAGTTTGAACAATCTCATTTAAAGGGGAAAAAATTGCCTTTTTTTTTAGCACTTTCTGTTTTGATTGTTGCTGTCGCATTTCACTGTTAGTTTAGGAACTCCTGGCCTAATATTCCACCATGCTGCTAACTGGAATGTCCCTATATTCTCAAGAGATGACTGATCTAACATTAAACCATTGACCTTTACAGAAGAGTTGTCATTAAATGACTTTTGGGCTATTTGAAGTTAAATTACTCTTAGGCCAAAACTCTGCAGTTTTGATAGTCCAGATGTATCGAGTATAGTTTAGTTTAGATTAGAAATACTGCATGGAAATAGATCCTTCGGCCCACCAAGTCCATGCTGACCAGCGATCACCCATACATTAGTTGTATACTACATTCAAGGGACATTTTCTTTTTACCGAAGCTTATTAACCTACAAGCACGCACGTCTTTGGGATGTGGGAGGAAAATGGGGAAAACCTACGTGCTCACGGGGAGAACGTGCAAATTCCGCTCAGACAGTACCCGAGGTCAGGATCAAACCCAGGTCTCTCGTGCTGTGAGGCAACAACTCTACCACTGCACCATTGTGCCGCCCTTAGTTTATTAATAATTATGTACAAAATGGCATTTACCTTAAGTTTCCATTGCCATTCCTCCTGTGGAGATGTTAAGAAACAAAACAAGAGATGTACTCAAATATAAAAATCTGCAAAGCCATCACATTCTCAAGCAAAAAGCTCCATCAGTAAATTAGAGAAAAGGCAAGTGTGAGTGTGTGGTACAAAATAACTTTGGTTGCAGTGTATTTTATTGAGGACAAAAAACACAACAAGCTGGAGTAACTCTACTGGTCAGGCAGCATCTGTGGAGAACATGGATGGGCGACGTTTCTGTTCATACTGATTCCAAACGGATCAGACCTTTCTTCAGTCTGATTAGGGTGAGAAAGCTGGAAGAGAGGAGGAGCAGGTCAAAGCCTGGCTAATGACAGGTGGATACAGGTGAGGGGAAGTGTGTTTTTTGATGAGCAGATGGTTAGACAAAGGCCAGAGATGAAAAGTCACAGTGAGATAAGGATAGAAAAGGTGCGAATTGTGAAGCCAGACGAAGAAATATAGGTGGAAAGTGGGAGTGGAAGAAGAAAATTGGGAGCGAGTCCAAGTGGGGCACAGGGACGAGGAGAGTGGGGTAAGGAAGGAAAGGTTGTTTGTCGGTAGTTATCTAAAATTAGAGAATTCAATCAGGGTTATTGAGGAACATGGGAGAAGGGAGTGACATCATTGGGCAGATTACAGTTGACATCAAGAGAGATGATATTATAAGCAGTAGTTACCTTTCACCAAGTTTAGATTTTAGATGGTTGTAGATTGTACATGGGAAGAACAAAATTTAACATTGAGAGGATCATAGTTTTCAACTCGTGAATGAGTTATAACAAGCAGAGTAAATTTCGAAGCATCCAAGCTTTGAAAGATACTGGAGCAATATATTAAAGGGTCAGGAGCAGGCAGGAGGGTTTGAGAGGAAGATTACTCACTTTGAAGCCGTGAGCTCCAGGGCTGGGCTTTGCTTGGTTGGAGCATCTTGAGACAAGCCTGATTAGTGAGACGTTCTCCGGCATCCTTCAGTTTCAAAGAGCATTAATGATGGAAAACTGGTGTTTGGTTGAAGAAGATAGAGAGCTGGGATAAATTGACCTACAAGATTTATAGATTGGCAACTCATAACATATTTCTTAAGCCCTGAAATGACTGGTAATTTGTACATCAGCAATGTTGCGTTTCTTTAAGATGACATTACAAATAAGTTTGATTCCGTTGTGCAGAGTATGTGTGTTCTGTAGATTCTTAACATTTAATTAAACCCATTAAGGAATGTACCTTTTTTTTACAAACAAGATGCAAGCAGTTTAAACAATATGTATAGTCTATTTAAAATGCTCAACATAGACTCCCTTCAAACCTTCTAAAAAGCAACCCAGAGAAATTGATTATGACACAATATTTATCGAATAGCAGTCTTAAAGTAAAAAAGAGAGAATATCAGAAACATTCAGCAGGTCGGGCAGCATCTGTAACAAAGTCATCTGATTAAGTCATTCACCCACAACATTAACTCTGATCTCTCTCCACAGATGTTGCCTGACCTGCTAAGTGTTCCTGCCAATTTCTGTTTTTATTTCAGATTTCCAATGTGCTTCACCCAAAAAAAACAATCAACCAATATTACTAATAAAACCCATACACCAATTTCTTTATACTTTACAAAATTGAATATTGATTTGCACCAGAATGAGTTTCATTTATAGTCACTCCCAGGTCAAATATCGCACCAATCAGAAAATTCAGCTAGTTACTCTTGCCCAATAACCACATCAGGATGCAAGTGATGACATCATTCCCGTGCAATGTTTTTTTACAGCAATGCGTAGAAACCTGTTGTCAATGCTGCTGTTGTCATTGAGCACTCTTGGAGATATGGCCTAAATCTCACGACACTGACTGCTAGTAAGGAATAACTGCATCTCTGTACTCAGTTTCCCTCCCCTGACACAACATTGACCCCAAAGCAGATCCCAATCTTCAACCCATTCCTGAATCATAACAAATACCAATTCCCCAAGTGGAGTGCTAATTCATTCTCACTCACCTGTTTAGTTTAGTGTAGTTTAGTTCAGTTTTGTTGTGTTTATTATTGTCATGTGTATTGAGGTACAGTGTAAAGCTGTTTTGTAATGTGCTATCCAGTTAGCGAGAAGACTGTGCATGATTAAGGTCAAGCTGTCTACAGTGTGCAGATACAGGATAAAAGATTTAGCATAGTTAGTGTAAGAAATGCTGTTGTTGAAATCAAGATTTAAAAGAGCGGAGCGATTGTAATGAGTGATTTGTGATGATGGGACCAGCACACAAAGCGTCGCCAGGCTTCAGCGCCATCCTGGATGTACGTCTGCTGGTTTCCTTTGCTCCCACCCTGTTCCTTAGCCACAGGCCCCATCTTAAAAACCCAGCCTTGAGAGAGAAGGAATGGACAATATGTTTTATCCCATAAAAATAGACTTTGCATTCGTCTGTGATGACTGTGGCCAGACGGTCATTGTTTCACTGGGTGCATTGGAATTCCCGAGCGTGTTCATTTTTCCAACAAGATCCAGGCCACTAGAGTTGAAGTAACTAACTAGAGTTCATAACATGTGGAGTGGCCTGGGTGACTCATTCAAAAATTGGTCTGCAAATGGAGGAGCGATATAGAATGATAATGACATCGCGTGTAACAACATAGACTTTCTAAAATAGCTTCAATACTCCATAATCAGATGAAACAGTACTCCACCATGGTAACTGACCTATCCAACGTAATTTCTGTTTGCCCCTCTCGTCTTACTCCAAACCCTGCAATACACCTATGTGACTTACCTTGTGTTGATGTACAAAATAGTAGGTCCTTATACCCACTACTTTAAATAACAAAGTGTCCACACGTGCAAATAGGCAAATACTCAGCCCTCCCCACACCCCAATCTCCCTACTCATCTTCCATGCCTTCCAAAACATATTTTGAGGGTGCAAAGTGCTGAGGTGCACATCCCCTTCACTACCAGCCTTCAGTGACAATACCAAGGCTTTAATTGACAAATTTAATTCCGCCATCAAGACACATTTAATGCCTACTTTGTGTCCTACGGACTGTATTCCATTGAAGCCAGTTTGCCATCCCTAATAATGTGTGTTGCCTTTTATTAAGCAAAGTATTTCAATCGAGAGAGAAATATAAAATAAGCTTCTTTCAGTGTGAAGGAGCACACTGACAATACAGCAAAGCTCAGAGTATCTTTTTAAATTCTCGCTGATCTATTACGCAACTGAGGTCTATGTGATTTACCTTGTATATTTCTGGGAAAATGTAATGAGGAACCTTTTGTCAGTAAGGGAATTGATTGTCTTGGAGGCGCAAGTAATTAGAGCTGATGGCCGGTCTGGGCCAAGCTTGGAAATTACTTAGCCATAACAGAGGGAGCTTGTAGGAATCAGGTCATGCATCATAATATGGATGATGAATTGGAACACTCAGCTTTTGAAAAAACATGCTGTGGGGCAATATAGTAATGTACTAGGGCCCAATCAATTTACCAAATGACACAGGCTAAAATTGGCTTTCGTTTATGGTGAGGAGGCAGAATATAGGCTTGAGATGACCTTTGATGACTCTCCATTAACTCCTTGAAAGCTGTTAAGCCCGAGGTCTTGAGTTGATCCATTATTTCATGAATTGTTGTACATTATCCTGTTGTACATTACTTTTTTTTCCATATAGCACCTTAGAAATCAAGAAATATTTTTATTTTCTTCCATCCACTTTTCTCCCCCATCGCATTCCGGACCGTTTTCTTCATCCCATCCCTGAAAGCCCTCAAGACCAATCCCAAATCAACCATCGTCCCCCTGGTACCACATGGAAATGCCATTCATGAAATGGCTCTAGGAAATTAAGGCTGGTTTGTCAGGGAGTTGGGACAAGTCCGGTCATTTGAGTTAGCACTTGCAGTAACACTGATAGAACTTGCATCTAACTATAGCCTTTCATGTCCATAATGTCCTAAACTGCTTGGTTAGTAATATTGTTTATTATGGGAGCATAGCAGCCTAATTGTGTCTAAACATCCACTAGCTAAGCACGCCACAGTACTCTTAATGCCTGGTGGCTTTGTCAGGATAGTTGGCCTCCTCATGTTCCTTCTACCTTTATGTCCCGATGATCATCCTAGTGTTTGTTGTGTAACAAGTGCTGCATGCTACAAGGACTCACACCCATGGATTAATTTGATTAAGGTATTATTTCTTACACATGCTTGGGCAATCCCAAATCATCTTCATACAAACGTTACGATTCCATATTTATGTTTTAAGGAAGGCAGAAATAGATGGTGGGAGAATGAGGGAGAGGAGAAGAGTAGGTGACTCTGTTTATTTGGGGAGTTGCAAGTGCCCATATTTCAAGCAGAGTTGTCCAAAATAATATTACCCACATTGACTATGCCTTGAGATAAGTTTCCTTCACCTGTGTTTTTCATGAGAGGAATGTTAATCAGGAAATCAGGGCAGCACGGTGGCGCAGCGGTAGAGTTGTCCCTTTACAATGTTTACAGCGCCAGAGACCCGGGTTCGATCCCGACTACGGGTGCTGTCTGTACAGAATTTGTAGGTTCTCACCGTGACTGCGTGGGCTTTCACTGAGATCTCCAGTTTCCTCGCACACTCGAAAGACGTACAGGTTTGAAGGTTCACAAAATTGCTGGGGAAACTCAGCGGGTGCAGCAGCATCTATGGAGCGAAGGAAATAGGCGACTGAAGAAGGGTTTCGGCCCGAAACGTCGCCTATTTCCTTCGCTCCATAGATGCTGCTGCACCCGCTGAGTTTCCCCAGCAATTTTGTGTACCTTCGATATCCAGCATCTGCAGTTCCTTTTTGAACAGGTTTGAAGGTTAATTGGCTTGGTATAAATGTAAAATTGACCCTAGTGTGTATAGGATAGTGTTGGTGTGCGGGGTTCACTGGTCAGTGGGCCAAGGGACTTGTTTCCATGCTGTATCCCTGAATTTATCGAACTAATCTCACCTGAATGAAAAAACCCTTCATGAATATGTTGATTTAAGGTCCCATGCACTGAATGCTCCCTGTATCAAAGTGCTTGGCTAACTTTAAAAGTAGAATTGAGTTGTAAGCATATGTGTAGAAAGGTCGTCCAGAATGCTTAATTATGCAAATATGGAAAAGTTGCAGCAATGAAGGCAGAGATTAGCTGTGCACAGTGAAAGCCATAAAAGTGAATACATGTCATGCAGTTATGGTGGATTTAGCTGTTGAAAGGGAACAGCAAAAAGCTTTTCCTTGGAGATTAGTGCTGCTTTATATTTCAAAGTGGTTTTAGAAACAATGTCCCTCTATGAACGGAGTGAGATTGAACACTTTCCTTGTATTTTCCTGTTTTTCCTTATCTCTACATTGGGACCGCCTTCCCTTGCCTCCATTACTGACCGTTGTCCGTGATGTCCGTTTTACTGCCAGTTTCCCATATATCCCCAAACATAGCAGGTGCATGACAAGGAAATCTGACCTGTATATGTGCTTTTTTAATGCCGAGAGCACTGAAGAGTGCGGGCACCAATCCTAGATAGAAGGTGAATTCCAAGAACATCAACACCTTTGGAGTAGAAAGCATTCAAAGGGCAAGCTCCAGGAATCTCCAGTACATTGCTATATGTTGGCTGCAATACGACCAAGGAAATGCATTAACCACAATTGTGAGTGGATCTTGCATTTCTTTTGATTCATTTTTTAAGTTGTTATCAAACTAGTGAATATGAAAAGGCTATTTGGTTGACAGTTAAGAACCATCTAATCATCTCCCAAACCCACAACCTCTGTCACCAAGAATAAGGTCTTCAGCCAAATAGCAACAGCCCCACCTGCAGGTTCCTCGTGAAGTCGCACAACATCCTGATTTGTAAGCATATTCTCTCATAGGTCTAAATGTAGGCTCAACAACATGGTGGGAGTACCTTCGCCCGACGGACTGCTGCACTTCAAGACAGTAGCTCCCCACCGCCTTCCCAATGGTATTTAGGGATGCACAACAAATACTGGCATTGAGCCTTAAAAAAAAAGAATTTGAAAGAAACAGCCATAACATTACAAATGTTGCATGGTCATGAGTTTAGATGCGTTGGGTGACCAGTGGTGAGATGGATAGTGGCATGAGATGAGCTGATGAATCTTTTCGGGACAGGTGCAGCTGTAGTTGACAATCCAGTCGAACTGGATATGAGGCATGAATGGGTGGTAACATGAACAGTCGAACTGGATATGAGGCATGAATGGGTGGTAACATGAACAGGAGTTAAACCAAGTTGTGGGATTGACCATGATTCTTGAAGGTCCTGGCTCCCATGGTGGAGTGTATTATGAATGTTCCACACCTCTTCTCAGAGATGAACACTTAGTAAAACAATATATATTCTGGAAATGCACCATACTCTACAGTAGTGAGAACTCAGAACCAAGTGTCCATTCATTGAAAGTAAAACACAACTAAAACAGCATTGTTCATAATAACCCTTCTCAAAAATATGTTACAATTTCAGTCATTGGAGCTCCTTGATGTCCAGTGGATTTTCCACTAGTTCTGGGCCAGTTGGTCCTCTCAAACACAAGATCTTAGAATCATATAGCACATCACGAGTCTACTTGTTCCAATACATTTTCAGCAGCTCCTTGCAAATCATCTAGATTTGTCCCATTCTCCAGCCTTTCCTCCATTTTTCAATATACATCTGATTCCTCTTTTGAAAGTTTTGGTAAAATCTGACCCAAATACATCTCAGATAGTGAATTCCAGATCATGTGAAATTACGTCTCCTCATTTCTCACAACCCTGCTTAATTCTTTTGCCAATAATTTTGAATCCATCATGTCTTGGTCTTGATGCTAGTAACAGGGGAATGAGTTTCCGCTAACTTACACTATCCAAACCCCTCCTAAAGTGTCATAAGGAGCACCACATTTTAACTGAATGGACATCAAGCCAGTCATTTCAACTTTTCATTTCATGTGCGATGTATTCATTCAGAGTTTGGGAGACTTAATACAAAATTAAAGACGTGTAATATTAGAAGTACTCAGCAGGTCAGGCAGCATCTGTGGAGAGAGAAACAACATTTCAGGTTGATGATATTTCATCAGAACCAGGTAAAGTTAAAAACAAAAACAAGATGTTGAAGAGAGTGGGAGTGTTGGCGAAAACAATGGAAAAATAATTTCAGTGCTTTCCCTGTTTTCATATGATGTGATTGATTCTTTTGTTAGCCCCCTCCTCTCTGCTCCCACTGGCAGGTATCTCGGGCAGTGATTACATTAATGCAAACTACATCGATGGCTATCGGAAGCAGAATGCCTACATCGCCACACAGGGACCACTCCCAGAGACGTTTGGGGATTTCTGGAGGATGGTCTGGGAGCAGAGAAGCGCAACCATCGTCATGATGACAAAACTGGAAGAAAAATCTCGGGTAAGGGTGGACTTTCCTCAAGGCTTCTTAGCTCAGATTTCAGGTTTGAAAATGTGAAACGTTAAGGACATCAAGACATAGGTTGCACATAGCCTTGTCCCAGGGTTGGGGACATGGTTTAAGTTAAGAGGGGAAAGATATGATAGGAACCTGAGGGGCAACGTTTTCACACAGTACATGTATGGAATGAGCTGACAAAAAGAAGTGGTTGTGGCAAATATAATTGCAACATTGAAAAGACATTTGTACCATTACATGGATAGGAAAGGTTTAGAATGATATACGAGTCAAATGCAAGAAAATGGGACAGGTGTGCAGCACAGAAACAAGGCCTTCTGTGTTGGTTGGCAAGAACGAGTTGGGCCAAGAAGCCTGTTTCCATGATGTATTACTCAATGACTATTAAGGATGATTAGAGACTGGGACATCACCATGTTTTTGTGAGTTCAGGACTTCACAACCAAAAGTAACCACTAATAACAAATTGTGTTAGCCTAACCTGTGTTCTCAGATAAAGTATTAGAGAGGAGTGGTTAACGATGAAGATTTCTTCCCATGGAGGGATTGCTAATATCTGAATTCAGTACCTGAATAGATCGGATGCTTATAAAATGTAATTGGATGTCATAGAACAATAGAATGCAGTACAGAAACAAGCCCTCTGTCCTTGCCTATGCCAATCATCAAACATCCATGTACAATATGAACCCAATTGAGCATGCCTTTTATATGCTGAAGAGAAAACTGAAGGGGACTAGCCCCCAAAACAAGCATAAGCTAAAGATGGCTGCAATACCAGTCTGGCAGAGCATCACCAGAGAAGACACTCAGCAACTGATGATGTCCATGAATCGCTAGCTTCAAGCAAAGGATATACACCAAAATACTAAACATGACTTCTTCCATTTACATAACATTGCTGTGTCCCAAACATTATGGTGCCCTGAAATGGGGGGGACTATGTATAAACACTGCTGTAATTTCTACAAGGTGAAACCAAAGTGTATAATAATGGCCTTTATTAAAATCTGACAATGTGCACTTTAACCACATGTAACTTTTTCTATTACAAATCTCAAATTGTGGAGTGCAGAGGCAAATAAATGATGGGTCTTTGTCCCAAACATTATGGAGGACACTGTATGTGTCCAGGGGTCATGCATTCTTCATGTATAATCGTAGATAACGAGCAGCTGTGGTTGTCTCAACCATGGGTGGTGTATGGTGGTGAATCCAGATCCACCTTACACTGATTCAGATGTGAAGTTCCACTGAGCTCTGTATGACAGGTAAGCTCTGAGTCCTGGTCAACACTTGGTCCAGGGATCACTTTACCAAAAAGAGATTAACAGGTACACTTGATTGGGAGCTACTGCGGTGTCACACAATGATTATCCACACAGCCAAATCCAGCACCGTAAAACAATCCGTATCACTCGAATTGCTTTTCAATGCACACCACTGAACTGTATAAAAGGTTAAATGCCGCCACTCTACTCTGCTCAATGTAGTGGTTGATTGCTGTGGTTTGCAAAACTTAACATAAAACAGGCTTCAATCGACTGACTGCAGTTAAACACAACCACAGCTTGGCAAAAGAGACCCAGCCTCGACCCTCTTCTCATCAACAGCAGTACCAAAACCCTCCTTGTCTGCTTGGGACTGTGAACTCCTGAGTGCAAATTGCAGGTGACCCGTCTTTAATATTAAGCCAGTGCTTTGAGGATTTGGCATCCAGTATTAATGCTGAGAACTATATTCTACTCTGTACCTTTTCCTTTGCGCTATTTATTGTGCTTGAGTTTTTGCATGATTGTATTTATGTGCAGTGTTATCTGACTTGATTGGAAAGCATGCAAAATAAAGCTTTTCACTGTAGCTCGCTACACATGACATAACAGTAATAGAACCTGAACCTATACTGGCCCAGTTGCTACTCTGGTAGGTAAGCTTGATGTGATTCAATAATGTGGTGCAGCTGACACCCTATGATGCTGCCCTGTGATATCAGGGAATAGATGAGGACAAAATGCTGGAAATTCACAGCTGGCCTATCCGCATCTGAAGGAAGAAAAGCAGCTTAATATTTCAGTTCAGCTGAAGCATCTCCACGGAAATGTAATTCCACTGCACCCACTGTGTACTTTATTTTGCTTTTATTGGATCGTTAGTTAGTTATGGGTGAGGAGAGGAAGTTAGCCATTCCACCTCAGAGGGACTTCAGACCTAACCTGGAAAGATATTTGCTCCCTCAAACCTGACAATAGGTTTAGTTCACAGTTTACTGCAGAGTAATCCCAAAGTTGCTTCTCAGCAGTTTGAACAATTTTATTCAATTGTCACACCTCCACCATACCTGCCTTGAATTGCATTTGCATGTATTTCCAGATGCTCTGATTGCTACAGATCCCTTGTGGCCTGATACTTTATCAATGCCAACTACAGTGTTTCTGTGCAGGTATCTATGTCTTTAGCCTGTGTACAGATACATATGCCAGCTGTACATTAAATCTCTGTGCAGGTGTCCATACCTACCTACCTGTCTGTATCCAATGTCTAATCAAGTACTTATGCTTGCTGCTTGTATTTTGGAGATGAATCTAGGAGATTTTGGAGAGGAATCTAGAACTGCTCCTGTACACTGAGTCTCAATGCATATATCAAACAAAATGAGAGGAAATGTATTCAACCAAAGAGGGGTGACCCTTTGTTATTCTCTACTTACAAGAATTGAGACTCGGTGACAGAATGTATTCACAACAGGGGTTGATATTCTGCAATGTGAAAGAAATCAAGGAATATGGTGGAGAAAAGCAGTACTGAGCTAGTGGATAAACCACAATGTTATTAAACAGCTTAAATGATGCAAAGCATCTACTCCTGCTTCTATTGATACGTTCTTGTTTGCACCTACAATCCGTACAAAGAGTGTATTTGCACAGACATCTATTACCTGCTATTCTGTACTGGCATCTACACCAGGTATGTTTACCCACTCCCTACAAAATGTGTTTCTGTCTTAATCACACTACCTGTAACTGCGATTTCTAAGAAATATTTGTGCCTGTTGCCTCAATGGACCCTCCTTATTATTTGTGCCTTTTGTTCAGGTGAAGTGCGACCAATACTGGCCCAGCCGAGGGACAGATACCTACGGAATGATACAGGTGACTCTGTTGGACACCATTGAGTTGGCCACCTTCTGTGTTCGAAATTTCTGCCTACACAAGGTAACTAATTCTCCAAATTAACATACTCTAGATCTGTGAATGGCTGGTTGCGAAAAAGGATTCGAGAGAGGTGTTTTTCTTTAAACGATAGGACAAACTCTCCAATGGACATGGGAATAGAACAGGCTCTATAAGAGGTGAAAGGTTTGGCATCTGAGGGTTGAACAGGATCTCTATTGGATTATTGCTAGTGTCAGTACGAGGGAGTGTGTAATAGAGGATGGAAGGATTAGTGTATGAAGGAACTGCAGATGGTGATTTAAACCATTAAAACAAAAGTTAAAATGGGGGGTTAATGTCTGATAGTGGAAGAGGCTGTGTGTGTGTGGGTGAGGAAGGAGCTGGTATCTCGGGCCAAGAGTGTATTTGTGCAGTTATAGTTAATGAGAAGTTGGTATCTTAAGATGGGGTTAACAGTGTGTGGTTAATGGAGAGCTGGTTTCTTAAAATGAGAGTAACAGTATGTGGTTAATGGAAGAGCTGTTATTTGGCAGCGGAACTGACTTGTTATTGATGATGAAAGAGTTGGTATCCAAGGATGTAGACAAATATTGATGATTGCTTGGAACAGTGACAATTCCTCAAAGTAACCAAGCTTCCCAGACCTGCTGAATATTGTGTTTGGCTACCGCAAGGCTACAGGTACCCTGCCTACAACCATGAGGGTTTTGGAACAAATCAACGTAAGCTGGGCAACGTGAATCACTTCAGGCTTTTAGGAAACCAAGGATAAAGATGTTTGAAATATAGTGTTCAAGCACACAATTAAAATATATTAATGAGCGCTTGTCATTCAAGTAGGTTTCTGCTTTTGTGAAATCATCTCCTTTCACAACAACTCATTTGCATTTTGACTTTGTCCTGTTTTTGCCTGCTCTTCAATGTGATACTACTGGAAAAATCTCTCCACTCATTGCTTGCATATGATTGCATACTCTTTCTCTGAGGAACCTCAGTGGCACACCCGTGTGCTCGGAAGTCAAGCTTACTCCTGCCCCAACATGTTATCAGTCCCCCCGCAAACTGAGATAATCAACAAAATATTACTTGCAGTCTCCAGAGATCTAGAAATCCAAACTCGGCGTCTTAATGTGTAAATTCCAGATCTCAATGGCAAAACACTGTGGCACCCAAGCAAGGCTCGGTAGTCCTCGAAAGGCCCATCAGTGAACGCTCCCTCTCCAATATGCACCAGATTCAGGATATCAAGCACATAGCACTGAAGAAGAAATTGTTCATAGAATTTTCTAACTAATGAGTTAGGAAAAACATTTTTACTGATCAGGCAATATCTTTTATTCAATGTGTACCTTCCACAAATTGCACCCATTCCACGTAGTACAATTTCAGAACTACCATGATTAATGCCCCAAGGTATAATTAAAATTAGATCAATATCAGGGACATACGAGCATACAAAATAGCACTACTTGTCTTAGACACAAAACAATTTTATATGTGAATATATAGATAACATAGAAAAACTGATTGAAACACCTGGAGAAAATGGAGACATAAAAACTGCAGATGCTGGAATCTTGAGCAAAGCACAAAGTGCTGGAGTAACTCAGGCAGCATCGGTGGAGGGAAGGAACAGATGACCTCTCGAATCTGGATCACTGTTCTGAACATTGTCCATTCCCGTACTGCCCGACCAGCTGAGTTCCTCCAGCATTTTCTTTGCTGCTGAAAATGTATACCTTTTTAAAACGTAATTCACTTTCTTGAACACTGTGCATCTTGCTGTTTTAACACATTTACCATCTAAACCTCCCCATGGCACAACCCCCTAGTCTTCTGCAAAGGACATTTATTTAAAATAAAACTAATTTCTGACCAAATATATTACAGATAATGCTGGAAAAACTCAGCAGGTTAGCCAATGTTTGTGGAAGAGAAACAGCAATAACATTTCAGGTCCAATATATCTTGCTTGGACCAAAGTTTGCTTTGGCTGTGATTCAGTTGGTAGAACCTTGGCCTCTGAGTCAGAATGTTGCACTTTGCAATCCCACCTCATGACCTGAGCATAAATATCAAAACTATTATTCCAGCATATTTGCAAGGAAACAGCTTTCAAAAATGCTGATTGTCACTTTGCTGCTTCTGGGAGCAAATTCCCTCTTTCCTACAACATCAGCATTGATTACACATCAAAAGAGTGCATTCACACCTTGGGATGGCCTGAAACACATGTGATGGGCACAATATACATTTTCTTTTGTGTCTTTCTTTTCAGAACGGCTCCAGTGAGAAGAGGGAGGTGCGCCAGTTTCAGTTCACAGCTTGGCCTGATCATGGCGTTCCAGAATATCCCACTCCCTTCCTAGCTTTCCTAAGAAGAGTGAAAACCTGCAATCCTCCAGATGCCGGCCCCGTGGTGGTACACTGCAGGTATGGTCATTCCCTGATACTGGAAATTGGTCTCTGCTTTCTACCTTCATTAAATCATTACTTCAAATGTCAATGGGGCAGGCATGCAGTTCATGGTTGGATTTTACAACACTACAGTTCTCATTTTGATTACTTTCTCCATGCTTTTTACTTCATAAGATCTAGGAGCAGAATTAGGCCATCGTGTCTGCATCGCAATTCAATCATGGGTGATCTATTTCTATTTCTCCCTCTCAACCCCATCAGTCTGAAGAAGGGTTTCGGCCCGAAACGTTGCCTATTTCCTTCGCTCCATAGATGCTGCTGCACCCGCTGAGTTTCTCCAGCACTTTTGTCTACCTTCGATTTTCCCGCATCTGCAGTTCCTTCTTAAACCCATTCTCCTGCCTTCTCCCCATGAATTTTGGCACCTTTACTAAGCAAGAACCTACCAATCTCTGCTTTAAAAATATCCAAATATCCAAATATCCAACCGTCTTTGGCAATTAATTCCGCAGATTCACCACCCTCTGGCTAAATAAATTCCTCCTCATCTCTATTCTAAAGGTATGTCCTTAAATGTGATTTGACCAATGCCTAATAACGCTTCAGCATTTACGGCCAGTCCCTTTGACCAAAGGGTTTAGTTTAGATGGGCTGGAGCTATTATAAAATAAATCTGCCAAGGGAGAAACAAAGAACTGTATGGTATTATTTCTGGATGCCTGTAGGCCCAAGAAATTGAACACCACGTCATCTTATTTTTAAAATACTGTTTATTCACAAATTGTTTTCTTTGGAGAATGATGTGTAGGGAAACATAATGTTTAATTCTGTATACAGTGGTCAACGGTGAGATGGAGAGAAAACTTTCTCTTTATGACTTTAATTCTAGCAGGAGCTATAATTCCCATGTGTCATCTCTACTTCCCACACCACAGCCCTTCTGGCTGAACACAAAACTAAATATTCCTAGCCTTGGGTATTAATGATATATATTTTATGCTCAACACTGGACAGTTTAATATTGTTGGTATTTATGATCATCACAGATTTCAGCCCAAATGCACACCACTAAATCCTATGCGGTGCTTAAAACAAAAGTTTATTAAACTAGACCTCCACTATTTTACTGCTGTCAGTGATTATTTGATGAGTATTCAGCCAATATTGTGAACCAGCTAGACTTGTTTTTATTGAAGTATTACCTCTATTTTGGATCCATCCATTATTATGATTGTCCATTATGATTTACATCACCCTTTGAAAGGCAAGTTCAGCTCCATTTAGCTCAGCTCAGCCCAGCCCAGCCCACCCACCACCCCTCTCCCACCTGTGTTCACCTATTACCTCCCAGGCTTTCTTCTGCTCCACCTCTCTTCCAGCTTTCTCCCCCCCCTACTCCTCCCCCCTCAGTCTGAAGAAGGGCCCCGTCCCAAAAAGTCAATTATCCATGTTCTCCAGACATGCTGCCCAACCCACTGAGTTACTCCAGCACTTTGTGTCATTTTTTGTGAATTAGCATCTGCAGTTACTCATTTCTCTATTTATTTAAAGTAATTGCAATCTATCATCACCATTTTTATGACCTGGGTCAATTAATCTTTCAGTGCTGGGGTTGGTCGGACTGGCTGCTTCATCGTCATCGACGCCATGCTAGAGAGAATAAAACACGAGAAGACGGTTGACATCTATGGCCATGTGACGCTGATGAGATCTCAACGGAACTACATGGTACAGACAGAGGACCAGTACATTTTTATCCATGATGCACTGCTGGAAGCAGTGGCTTGTGGGACCACTGAGGTGATGGCCAGGAATTTGTACTCTTACATTCAGAAACTCACCCAAGTTGAGACAGGGGAGCACGTCACAGGCATGGAGCTCGAGTTCAAGGTAAGAAGATTTTCTTTGTTGATTCCAAACAGGCTCGAGGAATTGGCATGCAAGTATTTATTGCCTGATAGCAAAAAATTGATTGAGGAAAATCTTCCATTGAGTATTAATATTTTGATCCAATCCCTTCTGTCCGCACCCTATCTGAAGACTTATCCTCTTCAGGGGATATGGTTTCCATGGGTGTCAGAGCTATTGTACCAGTGTAACATCAGTGAGATGACAGATTTCAGGTAGAGCCAAGCTTTGTCCTGTCTGAGTAAAATGAACAAGTTTATGCTCAGGGCAATTTTGTGACTTTGGGACATGGTGGGAATTTTAGACAACTCAAAGTGAGCTGTTGGATTTCTGTAGATACTATTGTCTCTTTAGTTATAGTCACGGTCATACAGTATCGAAACAGGCCCTTTAACCCAACTTACCCATACCGACCAAGATGGCTGATCTACACTAGTCCCACATGCCCGCATTTGGCCCATATTCCTTTAACCCTTTGACGCAGAAACCAGAGTGAATTTGTGTTCATATCCGTTGCACCCCCATCTCAATGTCCCAAAACATATCATTTTCAAATTTGTTTTTTGTTTTAATTTTATATTCGCTAATTGCATTTGGGTAAAAGTACACTTAAAGAAGCATTGCTTTGAGAATATCAGACTGAGAGAAATGTCAATGCGGATGTAGTGGGATGGTTAACATGAGGCAGATGCATGATTAATTGCTGTCCCGCAGTACTTACTTTTCAAGAGCTTTATCCAAAAAAGATCATATTACCCCAGATATGTCCTGTGTAACATCACATGGCACCTTGGCAACCTTTAACAGAACATGTAGAAATGAGCAGGCTCAGCTAATAGTGCATTGCATAAAACCAAATGACCTTACAGGTGGAACTAATATAGATATTGTCCTGTCTGAAGAAGGGTCCCGACCCGTAACGTCATCCATCCTTTTTCGCCAGAGACGCTGCCTGACCCGCTGAGTTACTTCAGCACTTTGTGTCCATCGTAAGCATTAGGTATATATTGGGCAGTGTAGGGTAGTTTGAGGGATAGTGGCGATTTAAAGGTTGGTTTTTCAAACCAATATAATAAGGACGAGAGATCAATGAGTTTAGAAGGGCGATCTAGTGGGGATTCAAGAAACTAAAGGTGAATAGTAATGTCAGGATATAACATGTTAGTCAAAGGGGACTATGAGATAGGATGTGTAACTATTAAAAACTTTCCATCTAGTGCGCACAGAGTCTTGGAGGGAATAGAGGAATCCTTACACTGAGACATAGGAGTACATCTGCACAAGAGTCTATTAAAACTTTACGGAAATCATTGAATATTGGAACAAAAGAATCAACTCCGACCAAGCCATTGAAAATTGATAACGATTCACAAAGGGGA
The DNA here is from genome assembly GCF_010909765.2 of Amblyraja radiata. Lineage (NCBI taxonomy): Eukaryota > Metazoa > Chordata > Chondrichthyes > Rajiformes > Rajidae > Amblyraja > Amblyraja radiata. Next base: position 15,375,367 of record NC_045984.1, read on the forward strand.
AATGAAGGCAAACTTTTGTCTGAAGCTTTCATTTTTATACTACAATGGAATTTAACATTTCATAAGTCGGCCTTCCTCAGAAGTCTATTGGAATACTGTGCATAGCGTTGGTTTCCTTGTTTTACGGAAGGATGTTACTACAATGGAATCAGTACAGAGAAAATTTACCAAATAATATTGATTTCTCTAACTTCCAAGTAACTCCTGCATTCCCTCTCTCTCCATCCATCCCCCACCCAAGTCGTACCAGTTTCTCATTCTCACCCAGCAAACAGCTTACAATGACCCTTTTCCTTTATCATTCTTCTTTGCATATCTTTCATTCATTGCTCTATATCCCTCTACTTCACCGTCTATACCTCTCGCTTCCCTTTCCTCTGACTCTAGCCTGAAGAAGGGTCTTGACCTGAAACATCACCCATTCCTTCTCTCGAGAGATGCTGCCTATCCCGCTGAGTTACTCCAGCATTTTGGGTCTATCTATGGTTTAAACCAGCATTTGCAGTTCCTTCTGACACAATAACAATGGATGGGTTGCTTTATAAGGAAAGGTTGGACAGCCTAAATTTATATCTGCTGGAATTTAGAAGAATGACGTCACTGTTTAAAAATAAGGGGAACCATTTATGACAGAGATGAAGTGACATTTTTTCTTTCAGGAGATCATAAATGTGTGGAACGTCAAAAGTTGGTGGAAGCAGAAACTTTAAATATTCTTCAGGGCAGGGAAGAGAGATGACTGGGATAGGAAGAAATACAGTGTGGAAGCCATACCTTATTAAATGGTGGAGGAAACTTGCCTCACTGGCTGATGTTGGGTACAAGAAGAACCATGCAGGCATGAGGATAACAGTGAATAATGCATTCGGCTTCCTCACCGTTATATTTTGTTGCCTGCATTATTAGACTGGGCCGGGTGACATAGCGAGTAATTGCAGAGACTTAATTGCCACAGGCTGCATTGCTACACAGCTTAGCAAGGTGAAAGCTGCTGCTACAGCCAGGGGAAGAATAACAAAGAGGGTCTGAGGGACATGAGGCAGAGCCTGGGTGGCAGGGGTTATGGGGAGAAGACAGTTTAGTTTAATGTCACGTGTACCAAGAGCGAAAAGCATTTTTTTCCGTGCTATCCAGTCAGCGGAAAAACAATACATGATTACAATCAAGTCATTTACAGAGGGAGACATAGATCAGCCATGATTGAATGGCGGAGTAGACTTGATGGGCCGAATGGCCTAATTCTGCTCCTATCACAAGAACTTTTGAGAGCAGCAGAGTGAAGATGCAGGCAACTTTGGGTATAGTCCCAGCAGAGTGGAGGAGGCAGCCACTGGTGCTGTGACATATAAAGAACTCACTTCAAGGAGAGGATTTTGCCTAAAGAGCTTGTAAAATAACAATCACCAATGCAGATTAAGTGACCCTCTCCACACCACAATCCTTAACGCAACACAGTATGCTAATAAACAGCTGGAAGAGCTTTGTTGTAGCTTGCATTCCCTTCACTTCCTGCTGTGCAAGTCTATGTTCACTGGAGATAACACAGGAATGAACAAACTCTCGATCCATGTACTTTAATGGGTTGTCTTAACCTTCTGTATTTGTTGTTGACCACCTCGCTTAAAGAACTCCCTCGAATCCGCACATGAGCAGTGTTGTCTGGGATAATCTCTACTCTGTGGTTGCAGGGAGCTTTATGCAGATCACTGTGACATATTGAAAAGTAAATATGTATTTGCATATTCGCAGAGCGGGAAATCAGAAACAAATAGAGGCTGCCGAGAACGAAGGGGGGGACCCGGCAGAGGGGGGCCACCGAGAACGAAGGCGGTCCCGGCTGAGAGGGAGGGGGGCTGATGCCACGTGCGGCAGTAGGCAATAGATAGCACTGTTCGATAAACCTTTGTAAGTTTGTCAGCACCAAAACGTGGCGACACTTGTGTGCTGCCTAAGTGCTACATGATTTAACAAGCTGTTTGCAAAACAAAGCATTTCCCTGTACCTAGTAGGTACTTGTAACAATGAAGTATCATTGAATGGTTGAAAGAGAGTGGTGGAAACACTCAGCAGGTCAGACGGTATCTGTGGAGAAAGAAAATCATTGAGGGAACGTTTCAAGTTGGTGATCCTTTATCAAATCTGATCAACTGTGTGAGTCACGAGGGCTGAGTCACTGAATATTTTCAAGGCTGCGGTGGACAGATCTTTGGTCTTTGTCGTAACCCACAGAGACGTTTGCCTCACTTGACACCCACAATTGCCTTCATTCTCCTTCTCGTCTCTTCTTCTCAGCGCCTGGCCAATTCCAAAGCTCACACGTCCAGATTCATAAGTGCCAACCTTCCGTGTAATAAGTTCAAGAACCGCCTGGTCAACATCATGCCGTACGAGACGACGAGGGTTTGTCTACAGCCAATTCGCGGAGTGGAGGGCTCCGACTACATCAATGCTAGCTTTATCGATGGATACAGGTACGAGCCCAAGCGGTCAGCTCCATTACTGGCTGATTACCCTTAAGACGGTAAACTTTCAGAGCAATATTACACTGTTAAATGCATGGATATAGCAGCAGGAGACTTATGTTTTACATTACAAACTGTTTCATACTTTCTAATGGATTGGATGAGGCACTTATGTTGCCCATTATACTCTGAAAAGCAGTCATCTGGCAAATAAAATTGCAGTTACATATGCATGACCTGAAGGCCATTTACCTAAAACTTTACAAACTGAAGTTGCTACTGGATTACTTAACCGCTGACATCCGTTTTTCTAATTTACCCATAAATGAAGCAACTTTCGTGTCTCCTCCCATTCTAGTAGGTTTGTGCAGAGATGTGGTACAGTGAAAGCTTATAGCACAACAGTTCCTCTGCTCAACGCTGCTCACTTCTGCAAGGTGTCACAAGCTCGTGGTGACCACAGCTGACACCATCTTGGATTTGCATTTCCCCACTAAACTCTCTGCCTCTTGCGCACTACAGCCTTCTTTACACACTCAAGATTTATCCTTTTCTCATGACGCCTCACCTGCTGAATTCTGTTGTCCACTTACTGCGTATGGATGAGACTAGCCCGACTGACTGATTCTCCATCTCCGGAGAACTGTTGCCTCTCCTCAGAACCCCAAAGATCTGGGTGGATTTAACCTACAACTTCCACTAATCGAGTCCCGCCAATATTAAATGCCATGGCATAAATCACATTGCATCTGATGTTCTGGTTGGACATCTGGCTTTGTTGGACGGGCCAATTTGTAGTAAAGGATCCAACAACTAAATCAATTTATTTGTGGAAACTAATGATAAATAAAAGAAAGTCCATGGTTCAGGATGAGACTGGACATTAAACATGAGGATTTTCAAATTGTAATTGGAGTCTCTTTAAAATATTGTACATTTAATCTACAGCTTTGGCTCATTGATTCCAGATGTTTGCTTGTGTTATTTGCTTGAAGTTAATATTGCCATGAAGATTGTGACAATGAGTGTTAATTAAATCATGCAATCAAAAGATTGACCAGAATTTGATCCCCACACCACTCACTGTCTGTTCTTTCTCCGACCAATATCCCACTCTCCCCACCAATCTCTGAAGCATCACCCTTATTTGACTGTAAAGCTACCACTAAATTTTTCCATGTGTCGCCAGTTCTCCCACTTTCCAATCCATGGTCAATCTTGAACAACCTGGTGGCAGAGAAATAAATGTTTTTTCTGTCGGCCACCAGATGACCAAAATATCAGGTGAAATAAAATCTACAACCCCTGAAACGAGCAAGCATTTGACTGACACAGAAAAGAGCAGCAGCAGCTGTAAGGGAGGAATACATGGGATACATGAACTCCCTGCACAGATGGCAGTGGACAATCTGATGCTCTGATTACTGGCCTTCAAAGGAAAGCAGTTTCAGACTATTGCAGATTAGACTGGCCTGATCCCCCGCTGGTAGCTGGTGCTTTGATTGTGAGATTTCATTAAATAATTGGTCCTTCGAGCCATCTCTTTCCACAGGCTGTCTAAATTCCTGTATGTCATGGGTTTTGCTGTCTAATCTCCTTTCCAGACTACCTGGACTCTGTACTATGGTGGGCGTTACCACTTGCATCTTATCTATTTCTGCAGACTGTTTACTGTACCCCAATGTTGACTCTGCCCGCACATTTAATCTCCTTCTATAGACCATGTGTACTCTACTGTACCATTGACTCCACTAACTTAATAACTTTCCATTGAACATGTGCACTCTGTCATGAACCTTATACCATCCAATTAATCTCCTTTCACAGGTCAGGTCAATTCAACTCCACCCATTCAATCTTCTCGTGTGTATCGTGTATTATAGGCGTTTGCCAACATGTCCCGTGGCTCCACGGCTTACAGCCGAGGGAAATGTTTGTATTCTCTCAACAATCAGTTAATTCTTCTCCCGCAGGCAACAGAAGGCATACATTGCCACGCAGGGTCCTTTAGCAGAGACCACAGAGGACTTCTGGAGAATGTTGTGGGAGAACAACTCTACCATCGTTGTCATGCTCACTAAACTGCGAGAAATGGGTCGCGTAAGTGTTGCTAAAAGTGAGATGGGTTTCTGCGACGTTCTGCTGCATATTCTGAGTCTTGGTTCACTGTTTTTTGTTTCAATTAGTTGGATTATGTCACTGTTTTAAAGGAACAAGGTATTTGGAGTCCCAGTATGCAATGTCACTGAGTGTCCAACCCCAATCCAGTAATCATTCAGCTCTCAGTCTTGGCAGTGGGAAGGCGCTGACTGTATCAATAAGAGAATAATGCAGATGCTGGTTACAAAAAAAGATACATAGTGCTGCAGCAAATCAGTGGGTCGGGCAGCACCGGGGTCCCCCCCCCCCCCCTGAGGTGCTCAGTCTGCCTTGGCCTCTGCGATCTTCCGGTTGCCAAACACTTTAACTCCTCTTCCCATTCCCATACTGACATTTTTGTCCTATTTTGACAATTGACTCCTCCATTGTCAGAGTAAGGCCAAATACAAATTGGAGGAACTGCATCTCATATTTCGCTTGGGCAATGTCCAACCCAGCCGGTATGAATATTGATTTCTCTAACTGCAAGTAACCTTTGCATTCCCTCTCTCTCCATCCCTTCCCCACCCAAGTCATCATACTAGTTTCACTGTTGTCCTGCTCGTTATCATCTTCCCCACAGCCAACAATGGACCATTGTGGGCTCTACCTTTCCTTGATCATCGTTGCTTTTTGCATATCTTTCATTCATTTATTTTATGTACCTTCTGTATATCTTGTTTCCCTCTCCCCTGACTCTTAGTCAGAAGAAGGGTTTCAATCCGAAACGTCACCTATTTTTCTCCAGAGAAGCTGCCTGACCCGCTGAGTTACTCCAGCTGCTTGTATCTCTCTTTGGTGTAATCCAGCATCTGCAGTTCCTTCCTACACAAGTGATAGGTGGGTACAAGTGAGGGGCGGGATTGATTAGCAGATGGGTGCATAAAGGCTAGAGATGAAAAGGAATCAAAGGGGTGTAAGATAAAGACGGAAGAGAAGTGAAATGTGAAGCCTCAACAGAAAGCGGAAAGGGGTGGGACAGGAAGATGTGCCAGGAGCTTTGCACAAGGGATGATGTTGCCTCTGCCCCCACACCACTCGTGTGCAGATTGCATGGGTGACTGATGACTAGAACCGCCTGGCTGAATTTTCCAAGCAATGTGAAACAACCTGGAAATGGTTGTTATCATGTTTCACTGCAGAAAATCAATTTCAATTGCATAATCCTGAAGGAAAAAAACGGCTTTATGCAATTGAATTTCCGGGCAGTCAAATTCATCATGTTTTTTCTGAGTAGGCCATCCAGACAGTTTGAGGATATCAATTAGAAGCTAACTTTGTTAAATGGAAAATCTTGGGACAGCTAACTGATCAGCTTATTGAGTGTGTTTCCAAAAACAACCATCCAGACTCCAGGATGTCAGTGTCTAATGGGATTTCACTGAGACATGAGGCCAGGTGACCCCTCAGTTTATTTAAGCACAATTTTTATCTACAGGAAGCTTTCAAATAATTATTTTTTTCCCAGAATGTCTGGGAAGAAATTGTATAATTAGAATTAATGCATTTGCATTGCCAATCTTTTCAGCTCTGCACCTCCTGCATTCTAGACCCCTTGTGTTTGCCTACATTTATAGAATTTAGTTCTAATTTACTATTATCACTCTCCTTATCTGTAACCTTACCTCAATGTACCCACATCGATCTCCACCTGAATTGTTTATCTCCAAATATTATCTCGGTCTATATCTATAAATGTCCATTGGCTTATCTATATATAGATATCTTTCCACATATCTTTCCATCTACATATCTTTTTAACAATGAGTTTCAGATCTTTTATCAAAAGGTTCAGGAGGCTGAACCAATAGCTCTGTCTTACAGAGATAATAAGCCTTTAATAAGAACTGTGCTTGTGAGGAATTGTGTGTGAAGAATGGTAATCAGATATGGGGAGGCAAAGGGGTGATTATACGTTTGATCAGGAGGCTGACAATCAGATCGCGGCTATATTCTGTTGCATAATTTAACCAGAACCAATGCTGTCTTATTTCATTCTGGGAAAGCACTGTTCAGTTTAATTCTCTTCACCTCTCATGATCATTGACTCTTTATAGATGCTTGTGAAATCCCTATTACTATTCTTTGTGTGTGGGCATAGAATGTAAGTGAAGACAACTGTTTTACCAGTGGCTGCACATGTTGCTAACTAAAATCAAGAGTCCAGAGTGTTTTATTGTCATATGTCCCAAGTAGAACAATGACATTCTTACTTGCTGCAGCACAACAGAATATATAAACATAGTACACAGTAAACAATATGATAAACAAGAGATAAATAAGTTCAGTGTGTATATATACACATATTCACAAGTACACACACATATATAATCTATATATATTATATATATACATACACACATACTCAAAACAAACTAGTAGTGCAATAATAATAAAAAATATATAATAATAATAATAATAATAATAATAATAATAATAATAATAATAATAATAATAATAATAATAATAATGGTCTATTGTAGTTCAGAGCTTATTTGAGGTTGTAGTGTTTAATAGCCTGGTAGCTGTAGGGAAGAAGCTGTTCCTGAACCTGGACGTTACAGTTTTCAGGCTTTTGTACCTTCTTCCTAATGGCAGGGGTGAAATGTATTTTCCGCTCCTGGATGTGCAAGTTGCCGAAGCAGGCCATGATGTAACCAGTCACTTTGCTCTCTACTGTACACCTGTAGAAGTTCAAGAGAGTCCTCTTTGACAAACCAAATCTCCTTAATCTTCTCAGGAAGTAGAGGCGTTGATGTGCATTATTTATACTTGCATCAGTGTGCTATGTCCAGGAAAGATCTTCGGAAATATGCACGCCCAGGAATTTGATGTTTTTGACTCTCTCCACCATCTGAAATCTTTGATGTAAACAGGATTGTGGGTCCTCATCCTTCCTCTTCCAATGTCCACAATCAGTTCATTGGTTTTACTGATATTGAGAGCCAGGTTGTTGTGCTGGCACCATTTGGTCAATCAGTCAATCACCATTCGTCCAACAAGGGTGGTGTCGTCGGCGAACTTGAAGTCCTGCCATGAATGACAATAACATGATTTTAACAGCAATGGCTGAGACAAGAACATTGCCTGATCTTCAGCATGCTGATTCATGACAGTAACAATATTTGTGGTGCTAGACTGACTTGACTCAGCAAACTCTGGAATTCAACCCGGACACTCAGTGATCTTCCACAATGGTTTACATTAGTGATGGTTGGGTTTCACAGTGATTATCTACAGTAAACTCAAGCATGAAAGATTCATTTCAATATAGCCGCCATTACCCTTTGCTCATTAGCACTAATCTCGATCAGAAGATGCTAGGTTATTGTCGGACTTTCCATAAAGTCTTTTCTATGCTGTTTCTCAGCATATAACCATATAACATATAACCATATAACAATTACAGCACGGAAACAGGCCATCTCGACCCTTCTAGTCCGTGCCGAAGCATGAGGAAAGCCCTTTGGTGCACGCTATGTTTTTATACTGGGTGGTACTCGCAAGTAGGAAAATCAGAGTTTACTATGCATTGATGCATTTGACAAGCTTATTCCAAATTTCTATTACCATCAAGGTCACCAGGTGAATGGGAACACCATCTCAACCAATTCCCTCCCCCCCCGACAAGTCACATTCCATCCTGATTTGGAGTATATCCTCCATTATCTTCTTGGAGTCGCTACCTACCAGCAGTTTAAGGGCATTTTCATCATGTTGACCTGAGTGGTTTGAGAAGATACTGAGGTGAATACGTCACCATCTTCTCCAGGGTGATCTGGGTCAATTAATTAAAGCAGCCATTAACAATTACAACAATACTCCACGGAAGAATATCCCAAGAAGAAACCAGACACTGACTGCCAGATATTACCCTATGTCAATCACCAATGTAGAATCATGTAGAGATACAGCAGGGAAATGTGCCCTTTGGCCCATCAACCCCATATCCTCCCCCAAACATCGATTTTTGCACAAATCCTGACATAATCCAATTTATTTTCACCATGTTGCCGTCAAGTCCCCCCAATTTCAACCACTTATCTACCTAAAAAAGGGCAATTGATGGCAGCCATCCTGCGTGGAAGTTAGACACAAAATGCTGGAGTAACTCAGTGGGTCAGGCAACATCTCTGGAGAAAAGGTGATGTTTCAGGCCAAGATCATCCTTCAGACTGAGAGTCAGGGGAGAGGGGAACTAGAGGGTATGAAAAGGTTCAGAACAAATCAGAGGCAGCACCGATGACCAAGGAAAGGTGGAGCCCACAATGGTCCATTGTTGGCTGTGGAAGAGATGATAATGAAGGGATTCACCAACCTGCATGTCCTTGATTATATGGGAAGAAACCTGAGCACCCAAGGGAAATCCATGCAATCACAAAATTGAAGCCAGGTCACCGGAGGTGTATCATCCTTAGCAGTTTGCTGTACAAACGGAACTACTTTGGAATATTTGTTTTTAAATGCGATTGAAAGTTGCAGCTGCCCGTCACTAATGTGTGGGTATATTGTGTATTTAACAGGAGAAGTGTCACCAGTACTGGCCGGCTGAGCGATCCGCCAGGTATCAGTACTTTGTTGTGGACCCGATGGCAGAGTACAACATGCCGCAATACATCCTCCGTGAGTTCAAAGTCACAGATGCAAGGGTGAGTCTCAAACTCTTTGTCTTTTCACTGTTGGTTTGTGGGGTTGTATTCCATAGATTGTTCAGCCATGGAATGGGCTGCTGGATATTAAAGCATTTGTCAGTGGTTTGGGGAATGCAGAGTGAAGAGGTTTTGTATTGACTTTGAAGGCAAGAGGTGAATGACAGTACTGAAAGTATGTCAAGGGCAGGAGCACATCCTGTCTCAGAACATTGCAATGGTTGCAATTTGTAAAACCGCAACCACCGACACATCCCAGGGTTAGAAATGGCAGACAGCCATTCCTGGCATTGAACTCCCACCTCTCAGTCAGTAACAGTAGGTCAAAGCATCGGCTTGACACACTAGTCCAGATTTGATGATGTTCTCTATCTGAAGTGCAGTCCCGATCCTTGCCTACTCTACCATTTAGCACGATCACAGGTGATCTGTTTCTAACCTCACCTCTGCATTCCCATACATCTGCTGTAATCTCCTACCCTCGTGTTTGTCAAGCACCCATGGGCGGAAATCATGGGGGGCACGGTCCCCCCATGCTTTGAGAGGTGGGGGACAATCCCCCCCATGTTTTGTAATCTGGACTTTATCAGACACTTTCTAAGGGCTGAATCGGCCCATTCGCGGGGCCTTTCAGCGCCCGGCGCGATTTAAAATCAAACTGCTGCATCTAAATGATCGAGGCTCCCGATGTTGAAGCCCCTGCCGGCAGATTTTAAGCTCCCGGTGGCTGGTGAAAAGCCCTGCGAACAGGCCGATTCAAGCCCCACGATTCGGGGTGGACAAAGCTGCTGTTGCTGGAGTTCGGAGTCGGTCACCAACCAGGTCAGCTCCCGATGTTACCGTCCACAGGGCACACGGCCGAAACCGCGTGCGCGGCTGCCAAGAAATTGTGTCCCCCCCCCCCATGTTTTGATAGCGATTTCCGTGCCTGCAAGCACCTATCTACCTCCGCCTTAAAAATGTACAAAGACTCTGCTTTCACTGCCCTTTGACGAAGGCAGTTCCAAAGACTACTTAGAGTAGAAAAATAATTGCCTCATTTCCACCTTAAAAGGGTGACCTTTTAGTTTTAATTGGTGACACTTAGCTTTAAATTCCGTAGGTTGGGGAAACATCAACTCCACTTCCATCCTTTTACATCTTACATGTTTCAATCAATTTATTGGAAAGTATTGCAGTTTGAAGATACAGGTGTTATGAATAGATCTTTCAGCCTCCTTACAGCAGGAACCTTTCAAAAGAAATAAAATAAATTAATAGGTATCGGCTTACAGTTATTAAAAAATAATAATCTTTGTGGAGATAGCCTTAAGGAGAAAGGTCTGCAATTACATTCAGTTTTTGACTCGGTTATGTTATGGAGTGGGCTGAATTTAATCTGAGCGATTTCTCAGATGAGGGACGACCACTCACTTTGAATGGCGGAGGAGAAATCTGTCTCTGGCACATCTGGCAAATGACAATTTCTGTGTTTTAAGAATCACATTTGCATATTGATTAAGGACTTTTAGCAGGCATCAGGATAAAAATAGCTGTCATCCATTAAATGTGGCTGCTTTCAAGCCCTAGCTCTCCATCACACTGCACATCTATGAAAAATTACTTCTGCCGACCAGTCGCTAATGGTCCCACTTAATCCTGGATGTTCAGGACTGGATCAGGACTGTCCCGCCTAAACTGGGACAAAAGGTCACCTTAGATCCTAGAGCTGCTTCACACAGCGAAGCTTCATATGCATTATTACTTGAATTGTTAATAACCAGGGGTCATGAGTGGAAGTGGATTGGAATCACCAAGGGGTAGATAGCAAAGTAGAGCTTGTCGGTATTTCAAGTTGAGACTCGGCATGATGACTGAGGATAGCCAATATATGAGGAGAGGGGGAGGGGTGACACAGGGATGACCAGTAGAAGATAAGTGGACTGAGGAGCATGCAAGGTGAAGGGCAGATGAGGCCAGTTGTTTGGAGTTAGGCAGCCGAGGCAGGTGGGTGATAGGTAAAAGCAGACAAGGAGTAAAATAGGCATATGGAAGCATGTGGGTGAGGAGAGGTGAAGATGGAGGCTCCTGATGGAAAGATTCAGGGTTGGGTGGATTAATTGATTCAGATATAGCATGGAAACAGGCCCGTCAACTCACTGGGTCCATTCCAACCATCGATTATCCATTCACACTAGTTCTATATCATCTTGTTTTCGCATCCACTCCCTACACACTAGGGACAATTTACAGAGGCCAATTAACGTAAAAGCCCACACGTCTTTGAGATTGGGAAGAAATCGGAGCACCCGGAGGAAACCCATGCAGTCTCTGGGAACTCATGCACATTCCACACAGACAGCACCCAAGGTCAGGATTGAAACCGGGTCTCTGGTGCTGTGAGGTATGTGCTACCAGGTGCGCCACTGTGATGCCCTAATCTGTATGGCATCTGGACAGCACCTGCATGGAATCTGCTTACTAAGTTGTTTAATGGGAAGATAGATTCCAAAGGGAGAAAGAACATTTAAATGAAGTTGGGAGGAGGGCCATTCAGAGCATAATTATCTGCATTGTCCTGTTTGACTGTACTATTTTTGTAATGATTATGGAATACTCAGTAAAGAGAGAAGACAGAGCAGACAAATATTTTTTCATTCAATTTGAATTGTGAGTTAAAATAAGAAGCTTTGCCTAATCAGATACTGATGCGGCGTTCCGACCCGGCAGTCCCCTCGACCTGACTAGTAGCAGCCAAATATGGGACAAGGGCAGTCCCGTATGGGACAAACCAATTTAGCCCAATATACGGGATGTCCCACCTAATGCGGGGCAGTTGGCTACCCCAGCAACCACTACACTCATTGAAACAACTTGGTGAAGTGGCAGTGATCATCCACCATTTAGCCAGCTTCCTCTCTGAGTCTACTCATTCAATGGCAATTAGACAACATACATCTTTGGGTTCTATGTCTGTGGATTGTAGGAGGGAATAAGAAAGGTCAATTCTTCCATGTCATGGGGTTATGGGGAGAAAGCAGGACAATGGAGTTAGGAGAGAGTTAGATTAGCCATGATTGAATGGCGGAGTAGACTTGATGGACCGAATGGCCTAATGCTGCTCCTATCACTTATGACCTTATGACCTTCCTCAAAACACAAAGCTTCTTTAGATTTAGGTTTACTATTGTCAGTGAAAAGCTGTGTTTTGCATTCTTCTCATTCAACAGATAATACTATACATAAATCCAATCAATCCAAACACAAGTACAATAGGTAGAGCAAAGGCAAAGGTACAGAGTGTGGAATATAGTTAGAAAATTATTAGAAATGGAAATGGTCCTCGATTTACAGGTAGGTAAGAGATTTAAAAGATTGTGTTGCATAATAGTAGATCTTCTTCTGACTGGACTTCAGCAATGCTCCTCTAACAGATTGAAGAGGTCATGCTGTTATTGCTGATTGTAGATGTACCCTTGCTCTGTCCGCACTGTCAAGTGAATGAAAAGAGCACATCTTCTAAAATGTCTAGTGACATTCCATTCAAAGGTTTCAAAGGTCTTTTATTGTCACATGTACCAATTAAGGTACAGTGATATGTGAATTACCATACAGTCATACGAACAAAAACCAACAAGACACAAAAGTTAACATAAACAACCACCACAGTGGATTCCCCACATTCCTCACTGTGATGGAAGGCAAAAAAGTCCAATACTCTTCCTCTTTATTCTCCCGCGGTCGGGGCAGTTGTACCATCCGCAGTCGGGGCGGTCGAAGCCCCAGTGTCGGGGTGGTCGAAGCTGCGGCTTGGAATTCCCGAAGTCTAGTTTAGTTTAGAGACACAGCGTTGAAACAGGCCCTTTGGCCCACCGGGTCCGCGCCGACCAGCGATCCCCACACATTAACACTTTCCTACACCACTAAGGACAATTTTTACATTTACCAGGCCTATGAACCTACAAACCTGTACGTCGTTGGCGTGTGTGAGGAAACCAAAGATCGCGGAGAAAACCCACGCAGGTCACGAGGAGAACGTACAAACTCTGTACAGGCAGCACCCGTAATTGGGATTGAACCCAGATCTCCGCCATTGCGTTCACTGTAAGGCAGCAACACTACCCCTGCACCACGTGGCCGCTCTGTTCACGTTGGCCTCTGACCAGAGTCTGCGAGCTCCGTGATGTTTAGTCCGCAAGCACCCTCAATTGGAGCTCCGAGGTCAATCCCTGGCAAAGGGATCGCTGGCTCCGCAATGTTAAAGTCCCGTAGGCACCCCGCAGTGGGGCTCTCAAAAGTTGGTCTCCGGACCAAAAAGCCGCCAACTTCTCGATGTTAGGCCGCAGGGCGGACGGAAATACGATACGGAATAAAATCACATATCCGTCGAGGTAAGAGATTAGAAAAAGTTTCCCCCAAGCCCCATCCCCCACATAAAACATGCTAAAGATCACTAAAAACACACATACTATTTAAACACATAGAAGGAAGGGACAGACAGACTGTTGGCAAGGCAGCCATTGCTGGCGCCACCCGGTTGCCTCCACCATTCAGTTAGGTAAATCCATAAATCTATCATGTATATTTTCATTACGTCATATCTAAGATCAGCTAGTAATATTGCAATTATTGCAATATTGCAATATTGCAATTATTTTCGGTCCCTAATAGGTTGACTTCTCAGTCCAGCTGTGTCTATCAAAGACAAAAATAAAATGTTGCAAAACTGGCATGAGATAAAACCAGGCAAAGATGAACTTCAAAGCATTGTCATTATCCAAGTGGCTGACCTGAGCGCGATTGTACCTTCCATTACTAGACCTCTCAAGTAAAACAGAAACAAATTACAAATCAGTGGTCCCGAAACTTGTGATTTCATTAATAATTCATTGACTTTTGCACTAATTTGCCGAGTTCGCAGGGATTGAACACGGACTGAAAATTCTTCCTTCATTATCTCCTCTTCTTGTGATCCGTTCCATTGCAGCCCGTAGGTCATTGTCAGTGTGCAAAACAGTTGCTATGATTGCCTGTGCCAGAGCTGCTGTACTGCAAAAGTAATTCATTGTGTGGTGCAAGGTTTAGACCTTCGCTGTGACTTAGCTCCGCATACTTAGAAGCAATTTATTTTCCATCAATATGGCATGCATTAAAAAAACAATAGCTCAGAATCAATACTTAAAAATAACTACAGTTGAAGGCCGAGAAGAATCATGTTTGACCTACCTCAGAGACATTATTGTGAGTCAAATTTACAAACTAGTTACTCTCAAAGAGATATTCATAGCATAGAATTATTTATTAAAAATGACTCATTTCATACTTAGACTGGAGTTCAGAAATCTGGATTTAGTTTCATTTTTTTTAGTTTAGTTTAGAGATACAGCGAGGAAACAGGCCCTTCAGCCCACCAAGTCCGCACTGACCAGCGATCCCCGCACTTTACACCCTATCCTACACACACTAGGGACAATTTACACATACACCAAGCCAATTAACCTACATACCTGTCAATCTTTGGAGTGTGGGAGGAAACCGAAGATCGTGGAGAAAACCCAAGCGGTCACGGGGAGAACATACAAACTCCGTACAGACAGCATCTGTAGTCAGGATCGAACCCAGGTCTCCGGCGATGCAAGCGCTGTAAGGCAGCAACACTACCACTGTGCCACCGTGGCCCCCCCTTAGATGATTACTTCCGGATTGATTGGTTGAACGATACAGCATGGAAACAGGAAACAGGTCCTTTGACCTATCATTTCCATGCCAACAATTCACACTAATTCTATGAAATTCCACTTTCACATCCTTTCCCTACACACTAGGGACTGTTTACAGAGGACAATTAACCTACAAATCAGCATGTCTGTGGGATGTGGGAAGAAACTGGAACACCAGGATGAAAATCATGTGGTCACAGGGAGAACATGCAAACTCCACACAGACAGCACCCACTGGATCAGTCAGGATTGAACCCGGGTCTCTAGCGCTGTGAGGCAGCAACTCTGCCAGTGGTGCCACTGTGCAGCCCCTTCAGATAATGTGGTTTAAGAGGTTTAAGAGATGTTAACCCAAGGTATGAAATGAACTGTTAAATCTGTGAGGGCGGACGGTGGTGCAGCGGTAGAGTTTTGCTGCCTTACAGCGCGAGAGACCCGGGTTCAATCCTGACTGATCCAGTAAGCTGTCTGTGCTTACAGTTCGACCCTAGCTATGGGTGCTGTCTGTTTGGAGTTTGTACGTTCTCCCCGTGACTGCATGGGTTTTCTCCGAGATAGACAATAGACAATAGGTGCAGGAGTAGGCCATCCGGCCCTTAGAGCCAGCACCGCCATTCGATGTGATCATGGCTGATCATCCCCAATCAATACCCCGTTCCTGCCTTCTCCCCATATCCCCTGACTCCGCTATTTAATAGACAGAGATCTTCGGTTTCCTCCCATATTCCAAAGACGTACAGGTTTGTAGGTTAATTGGCTTGGTATAAGTGTAAATTGTCCCTAGTACAGTATTTGTAGGATAGTGTTGATGTGTGGGGATCGCTGGTCGGTGCAGACTCGGTGGGCCTAAGGCCCTGTTTCCACGATGTATCTATAAACTAAGTGAGGTTTTGGGGTTAGGTGGGTTTCACCAGCGAGGGATTAATTTTGTCTTTTACTGAGGTGGGCGAAGCTGATACAATTAATTGCTTTTTACATAGTTGTTAACTCCTCACTTTTTTTAAGATCATAAGAGATCATAAGAGAGTAGAATTAGGCCATTCGGTCCATCAAGTCTACTCCGCCATTCAATCATGGCTGATCTATCTCTCCCCCATAACTCTATTCTCCTGCCTTCTCCCCATAACCTCTGACACCCGTACTAATCAAGAATCTATCTATCTCTGCCTTAAATATATCCACAGACTTTGCCTCCAGAGCCTTCTGTGGTAAAGAATTCAACAGATTCGCCACCCTCTGACTAAAGCGCCAAATTATTTATTTTAAATAGGTGGTTACTAACATTAACACAATTCAGAACACATTGAGCAAGCTGTCTATCCTCACTTGAATGTTTATTCAGACATCTTGATTTTAAATATCGTAAATGTTACTTCTTCTGATTAATTCGCTCTTAAAAGTTGAGTGAACATTATTGAATTTGCGACCCTATCTATTTTTAATTACTTCAGCTCTTTATGTGAACACTGATGCCAAGACGAATGAAAGTGGATGTAAATTTGAAGCCAGTCCAGGATTTAAGAACAAGATCAATATCAAGCAAAAG
This sequence comes from Amblyraja radiata, assembly GCF_010909765.2. Taxonomy (NCBI): domain Eukaryota; kingdom Metazoa; phylum Chordata; class Chondrichthyes; order Rajiformes; family Rajidae; genus Amblyraja; species Amblyraja radiata. The sequence continues at coordinate 15,391,862 of NC_045984.1, forward strand.
ATAGACATAAAAAGCTGGAGTAACTGTGGGTCAGTCAGCATTTCTCGAGAAAAGGAATAGGTGACTTTTCGGATCGAGACCCTTATTCAGATCCTGCTATTTATGTCTGTCTTTGGTTTAAACCAGCATCTGTAGTTCCTTCCTATACAATATCAAGCAAGTTCTGCATTGTCAGGAGTTGTCAGGACAGGCAGCGTTTCTTTCTCAATCTCCGGCAACATAAATGGGGTTAACTGGTTAGTGGGAGAAAGGTCTCGACCCGAAACGTCACCCATTCCTTCCCTCCAGAGATGCAGCCTGTCCCGCTGAGATCCTCCAGCATTTTGTGTCTACCTGCAGTGGGATCAGCAGTGGGACACCAGCTGAAGCAATTCGGGTTGTTAAAAAGCACCATAGCATTGTACTATTCACAGCTTGATTCATGCTTCTCCTGACTTATTCGTAGCTCAGGCTGTTGTACTGAGGAGGAGGATTGCGAGGGGTTACAGAGAACCCGTATAAACTAAAAAATTAATTTCTAGAAATCACTCGGTTACAAAAAGCATGTTCGCAAAATAGAGTAAAAATAGGAAAACAAATGGCCTTAGATAAAGAACATTTAAAATTATCATTTTAATGACAATACTTGACCGCTTCAAAATCAAATATAATGTTCACTTTATTTTCACGAATGATATCATCAGCCCAACAAAATATAAATGTGTAGAAAGGAACTGCAGATGCTGGTTTATACCGAAGAGAGACATGAAATGCTGGAGTAACTCCGCAGGTCAGGTAGCACCTCTGGAGAAAAAGGATGCGTGACGGACTGGGTCAGGACCCAATACATTACCCATCCTTTTTTCTCCACAGATGCTGCCTGACCTGCAGAGTTACTCCAACACTTTTGTGTCAATCAGTGAAAAATTAATCCACAGTCACTGCTGGAAACAAAACCTTTGTTCCTCTTCAGTGGCCCAATTGGTATATGCCTCCCACAATGTAGACTAGAATTATACAACCCAGAGAAGATCCAAGTTCAAGCCCGGGTCTCTGGTTGTGTTAGCATGGCTAGCGAAAGGAATCTTGGAACTGGAGAATATTTGGTCCACAAAGTACAAACTTGCTTTATTGACCATTGATCCTTATCCAGTAATCCAGGCTGTTAGGAAATGTTTGTTGTGTGTGAGAGTGATTGTGTTAGCCGACAATAGTAGAATATCTCATGATACATGTACAGGTTGTCCGGTAGGATCAGTGGTCCATAGATGACCTGCCCTTATGATCCTGGGCCAAACCTCCCACAAAGAGGTGGGACTCAGCAAGAGGAGAACTATATAATGTGCTTGAGACACTAACCATCCACATATCGACAGTTGAGAGCAGTACACTGTGCTTAAAATTATCATCGATACTGCACATTGCCCCAACCAGCTCTGAAGAGACAAACTACTGAGTCAATTTCATAAAATTTGCTTTCCTGAAACCACTTGATTTAAAAAAAAACATGTTCACCACAAGGGAGGCATGAAATGTCACCCATTCCTTCTGTCCACAGATGCTGTCTGTCCCATTGAGTTGCACCAGCTTTTTTGTGTCTATTTTAGATAAAGGGATTTGGAAATTATTATTTTAATGTCCTTTACTTGACCATTTCAAATTCAAATCGATCAATCGATGTTGTTAAGTTGGAAAGGGTGCAAAGAAGATTTACGAGCTTGTTGCAAGGACTTGAGGGCCTGAGCTATAGGGAGAGGTGCAGCAGGCTTGGACTTTATTCCTTGAACCACAGGGGGATGAGGAGTGATCTTATAGAGGTGTATAAGTAGGGGAATCAAGAACCAGGGGACATAGATTTAAGGTGAGGGGAAAAGATTAATAGGAACCTGAGGGGTAACTATTTTAACTTGGTAGGTATATGGAATGAACTGCCTGAGGAGGTAGATGAGACAGGTACTATCATAATATTTAAAAAAACAATTAGGTAAGTGGATAGAATAGGTTGGAAGGATAAGGGCCAAATGCAGGCAGATGGGACTAGTGCAGAATGGGTGTGTTGGTTGGCATGGGCAGGTTGGGCCGAAGGGCCTGTTTCTACTCTATGTCTATGACTCTAACCAATCAAAACGTAAAAATGGGCACTATGTCATGGAATGGTTTTGAACACGTGTAAATCTCACAACAGCATTAGGCCAATGGTATTGATGAAAGGTGTCGAATGTTGTATCTCTGATGACTCTTGGCATTGTCTGTTGGCTGGTATGCAGACACTGTTGGCTGATGGCCATGTCTTTCACTCCTCCCCTGAAGTTTCAGCTTAATCCAAATGGCAAGACATGGCCAAAGGAATGCCTCCAGTAATAGGGTGCTGTCAGTGATGGTTAAATGAGCTTCTCAGTGGCTAAAAATACTGGAGGAAATAATGGCTGATATATTAAGCACACTCAGTGGGCTTTGTAACCTGTTTGTGTTGTCTCAGGTTGTGTCCGAACTGTCCATTCCAGACTGCTAATGCCAGCAGAGGGTCACAAAAAAAGCAGCAAATCAGCACAATGTGCTTCTCGTTATAATGTTGGATGGAGATTTCTGCTCCACTTTTATGTCAGCGTGAGCTGAAACTTGCGTTAATCGAACAGCGTTGTTCCTGAGGTGCATGCCTGACACTTGGAAAGGTTCGGAAATGCACATGTTAATGGATGTGCCAGCTTTAATTTTGCCTCTGATGTGATTTCACCCAGAAATAGTTTACAGTGCCATCTACACAGGGTGACGTTGAATCATGTGGCACCTAAAAAGAGACAACTTTGTAGTCCAGTTTCTTGGCTTCTTAGTTTAGTTCTGTTCAGAGATACAGCACGTAAGCAGACCCTTCAGCCCACCGAGTCCACACTGGCCAGCGATCCCCGCACATAAACACAGGCCTACACACACTAGGGCCAATTTACACTACCAAGTATACAAACCCAAGCCAATGAACCTACAAATCTGTGAGTCTTTGGAGTGTGGGAGGAAACCGAAGATCTCAGAGAAAACCCACGCAGTCACGGGGAGGCCTCTGACTATAAACTTTTTGTTTTAGTCTTTTAGCTTTAGCAATACAGCACGGAAATAGGCTCTTCAGCCCACAGAGTCCGCGCTGACCAGCGATCTCCGTACACTATCCTGCGGCACTATCCTGAACACTGGGGACAATATATAATTTTTACCGAAACCAATTAACCTACAAACCTGTACGCCATTGGAATGTGGACAGAAACATCCATTTGAATCGTGATCCCGGAGAAACCCACGGGGTCACGGAGAGAATGTACAAACTCCATATGAGCAGCACCCATAGTCAGGATCGAACCCGGGTCACTAGCACTGCAAGGCAACAACTCTACCGCTGTGCTACTGTGTTGCCCTTAATACTTAACCACCAGGGGGGCGCCACACGATTGGCAGCCACGCCAACAGTCGGTCTGTTTTTTTTTATCATTTTTGTTATTTTTAGTGTTTATAAAGACTTGAGGCTCCCGACTGCAGGAGAACAAAGAAGGGAAGAGATTGAACTTTTTTTCGCCTTCCATCACAGTGAGGAATGTGGAGGAGTCACTGTGATGGATGTTTATGTAAAAATGTATTTTGTGTGTTCCGTTGCTTTTTATTTGTGTGACTGACTTGGCAAATGAAATTCCTCTTAGGTTGCAAAACATACTTGGCTAATAAAGTATTATTGTATTGTATTGTAACATTAGCAAGGATCAAAAGGATAGGACTGGTACATATTGAATAACTACTTCTTTTCGCGTCCACATGACAAGATTAGAAATTGTTCAGCCAGAGCTCAGCATCTGCATACAATGGCGCCTTGCGCATCTTGTGCTTCTTGTGCGTAGTGGTGGAAAGATTGGTGGAAACAGGGCCGCGACATGAACACTCTTTTCTTGACCCCGTTGAATAATTTCAATGACAAGATATTCTGAAGCACCATAAAACAGTGAAGAGCATTTAAGTGTTGTTGGTGATATAACGTAGGATTGGCAGCTGACAGGCGCAGAGTAAAGTCTCATAAAATTAATGAGATACATGACAAGATAAAATGGTTTGGTAATGTCGCCGTTCTTCAAGCAGAGGATGGGGATCTTTAGCATCCACTTCAGTGACGATGGGAACATCTCAGATGAAGGATAGCACTTCTAACAGTGCATCACCCTCCCAGTACTGTAGAGAAGTGGCAGCCCCAGTAACAGGCTCAAAGTGCCAGAAGAGGTATTGAACATAAATTAGAGAGACAAGGCTGGTATTTATTTCAGCTGAAATCAAAAACAGAAGCAGCAGAATTTGAGACTGCAGTGGCTGTCATTATAAGAGGCATCTGCTGTGTTCTGGATGAGGTTTTACAACAAGCTGAACCGTTCTCAATCCCCCCACACAGCAACACTTTCCTGCACTTATTCCCAATCTTTGTTGCTTCGGTGAAGTTCCCTCATAGGTCAGGTCCCAACTATATGGCAAGTTAAAGCATGTCACATTAATCTCAATTAATTCCACGTAAACACCCAGCTAAAGGTTGAATTTGAATGGGTTGTACCTTCCTTTTCGTGGGCATGGTATGCAATTGTGGTAATTCAAATGCTTTCCCATTTGCTGGCATGGCACAGAATTCCAAAGACACAAATTCTTTGGCATTCCTTCATAGAATTCCATCAGGCCACTGAAGAGAACACGCGCAGAATAAAATGGGATTAGTGTAGGGTGAGTGTAAATGGGTATTTGATGGCCAGCACAGACTCCGTGGGCCGAAGGACCTATTTCCATGCAGGTTGACTCTGATTCTGTGACATCAGGGATACAGGCATAACCAAGAAGTTACTTCTCACATAAGTTGTTTTACCCTGGATAGGTTGTACTGACAATGACTTCTGAATTAACGTGTACAGTACATCCCGAAATTAGCCTCGGGAGCTCCATGTGTGTGCTGTACATTCACCTTTGCACAGCACACATTTACCTGAGGTCAGTCATACAGCTGATGATGTTACCACATGCAATAGCTGAATCATTAAACGAACATGGAATATAAAAGGTGGAATATTTGGCCTTCATTTATCAGTCTTTAAAATATCAGAATAGCTGCCACAGCAGGCCAGCATTAAAGAATCTTCAGCCGACATTGATATTTAACACACATCTCCCAGACCCTTTTCTCGTTACTCAGTGTGGATACAGAAATATCACTGTTCACTCTCTCAATGCTTTCTGGAGTTCCATGTCATGCATCCGAGTGAAAGATGTATTCCAGACTGATCCATCGATAGATATTTGTGGTGTGGAGCCTTCCGCAGCACAGCGCCCAATCAGGACGATGGATTGTGTGAGGGGATGGCCACACATACTGGTGTCGCCCCTTTACTCCACTTTGCTCACCTACATAGCAGCCTTGCCTCCTGTTGCAATGGGGATGATACTCTAGGTCTGTCCGTCTTCCAGAGCAATCAGCTTGGCAGCAATGCAGCTTCTACAAGTTATGCAGGAACAACATAGTGTGTGAATCCATGTGTTTTAAAGGGCTTCCGTTTGCTTTGCAGAGATCTAGGTGGGCTCCAGCATTAACGCAGCACATTGTTAGTGCACCAAAGTGTGTGAAATCCATTTCCTAGGCCTGAACTCTTCACCACAAGTACCTGGTGAAGAGGAATCAATCGTGACATTTAAGATGGATTTACCTTATGCTTGATGTGGAAGCATATTAAAAGGTACAGGGAGTGGTCAGAATGATGAGATCTGAGCAAATGGTGTCATCCTTGGACCAGCAGTAATACTGTCTTTGAGTCAGAGGTGACAGGTTCAAGCTTCATTGTGAACTATAGACACATAATCTAGACTGACAACCAAGTGCAGTACTGAAAGCTTGCTCAATAGTTTCTCAGATGACGCATTAAACCAATTTTCTATTTATTTCCAATTCAGCCTCCAATCAGAGGTAATTCTGTTTTGTATCCTCTTTTTACAGGCGATGTTTGTTGAAATTATTTCAACTCAATTTACAGAGGATTGGAAACTCATAAATATCTAGGCCCAAAAAGACTAAACTGTCAACAGCAGCATAGCACTGTGCAATGGAAGTTTCCTTAAAAAATGAAGTCATGATGTTCACTTAAGACTTTAAACTTTAGAGATACAGATACAGAAACAAGAGATACTCGGCCCACCGAGTTCGAATCGACCAGTGATCACCCCATATGTGGCCCTTGTGGCTAAGAGGATCAGAGGGTATGGAGAGAAGGCAGGTACAGGATACTGAGTTGGATGATCAGCCATGATCATATTGAATGGCGGTGCAGGCTCGAAGGGCCGAATGGCCTACTCCTACACCTAATTTCTATGTTTCTATATACTAGCATTATCCTACACACTAGGGACAATTTACAATTTTACCGAAGCCAATTTAACTACAATCCTGCATGTCTTTGGAGTGTTGGAAGAAGCCAGAGCACCCAGAGAAAACCCACGCAGTCACAGGGAGAACGTAAAAACTCCACACAGATAGCACCCGAAGTCACGATCAAACCCGGGTCTCTGATGCTGTGAGGCAGCAGCTCCACCACTACATCACTGTGCCTCCCTGATGTGTTAGGAAGGTTAAATGAAATGGTCTGATCATTGACTGTTGCATTGTTAGGATGGCTATTTGGAGGTGGTTTAATACTTACCTACATTGGCTGAATGCTGCTACTAGTGTCTAATTCAATCCTTTTCCTTTCACAGGATGGTCAGTCACGAACTGTCCGACAGTTCCAGTTTACAGACTGGCCAGAACAAGGAGTGCCAAAATCCGGTGAGGGCTTCATCGACTTTATTGGGCAAGTGCATAAAACCAAGGAACAGTTTGGCCAAGACGGTCCCATCTCAGTTCACTGCAGGTGAGTTGACAGTGATGTTATTTGATGAAGAAACATGCTTTACTTCCAACCAAAGCAAAGGCTTTTGAAGGATTCAGATTCAATCTTTATTGTCATTGTGCAGTGTACAATACAGAGACAACGAAATGGAGTTAGCATCTCACCCAGAAGAGCAAACATAGAATAATGAGCAATAAATAGGATTACCTCCTCGTGCATCATATCAATTGTATGATCAAGTTCCAGATTGCTGAAATAGGTGTTAGGTTTGCTCAGTTAATAATTGAGGCTACTACTTAAGATACATCTAAATGAGTCCAGGATGACATTTGAAATGCTGAGAGATATCACAGTTGGCAAGCAGTTGAAATACAATAATTGGGGATTCTGAGATTCAGTGTTTGGACTCTGGAGCTTGATCATACAATTGATATGATGCAGGAGGAAGTAATTAGATACGGGAGCTTTGCTGATTACATTCTGGAACTTGACTAATCAACATTGGAATTTGGTCATTAGTTTCACGAACATGATGGGAATCTGGAGTTTGGCGATTGGACTGCAGTGTGCTTATTAAATATGTGAATCTGGTGATTAACATCAGGAATCTGGTGACCGGATTTATTGGCTAACTTCAATGTCAAATCAGGAATGACCAGAAGCTGTTCATCAAGATCCATAGCCAAATCATTCATCTCCACAGCATAAACGGCATTTAGAATCTAATCACCAACTTCCGCCAATTCCACGAGCCAACAATATTCAGAATTCAGTCCCCAAAACATAAAAACCGAAGCCCTGCTCCAGTATCCAAGACTGAACCTCATGCTGCAAAGTCCCTTTGACAAAACCAAGCCTTACAATTATCTCGGACTGCTCTGGAGACCATCACCATTATTCCATAAAATAATAATCACGTTCCAATATTCAATCACCGCCTGCAGAAGCCGATCACCAAACCTCGTGTCAACAATACAAGAGTCCAATTACCAAGCTCCACAATTCAATGGTCAAAAGCAGGGACAAATCTTCTAACAGCATCCACTGAGCTGCAGAATCCACATATCTATCCAAACGTCTCTTAAACGCCACTGTCGTATATTATGAATTCTGGATGTTGGTGCTTGCGTTCTTCGACTTGGTGATTTGATTTCATTGTCTGGTAACTGAACAGTTATTTTACAAGGAGCTGAGGTAGTGATTTGGGAAATTTAAGGAGCTGGGTAAAACATCTGTCTCATTGTAGCCTTTGAATCAGTGGAATTGGTTAAATTACCCTTGACTATTCTTGATTTCCACACAGTGCGAATTCCATGTTTGTGAATGCTAATCAAATCATGGCTGGTAACGATGTGCCACTGTCTCTCGGTTCAGGCTTTAGACATTTAAAGAAGGGAGCATGTCTGGAACCAAATTGTTTCCCTCGACTGCAGGAGGGATGTCAATTTGGGGAAATCACCAGATCTCTAATTTGGACATTCTAACCGTGGACTTCCTTCTGTCACTAGTGCTGGAGTTGGCAGGACTGGGGTCTTTATTACACTCAGCATCGTCTTGGAAAGAATGAGGTACGAAGGGGTAGTGGACATTTTCCAGACTGTCAAGATGCTCCGAACACAGCGGCCAGCCATGGTGCAGACAGAGGTAAGGGCAGCAACAGGTACAAATGTAACACTTACAGAACAATGGAGAGGAAACAGCCCCCTCACTGCTCTGCTGTAACATGTGCAGGATCTGCCCACCACCCCCATCCCCACCCACACAACCTTTAAAATACCATAAGGTCTGAAGAAGAGTCATGGCCCGAAGCATCATCTGTCCATTCCCTCCAGAGATGCTGCCTGACCTGCTGAGTTTCTCCAGCACTTTGTGTTTTGGTCAAAACTCTACCATCTGCAGCTCCTTGTATCTCTGGGGTTCTGCTTTTCCCGTATAAGATACATAAAAGCTTTATCTCCCACAAATTGGCCCAGTATTTCAAACATTTAGCACATTTTGTTTGAAGTGCTACTTGAATGAAAATCATTTTTTTCTCTCTGAGTAGAATGTGATTATACTCATCTCCTGATTGGATTGCACCCTGGGTCTATATTGTTTCCTGAGCAACAGGGAAATTAGTCTGCCTTGTTCTGAGGCGCTGCGATCATTGGGCACTTGTGGGGCAACCCACTTTAAAAAGCTTTTGTTCAGTGGTGTAATTTTAGCCGTGGATTGGGGAATTCGCTGAGCAACTCATAGTAAAAAGGTTGACTCGGGAGGATCCTTTCTAATTTAGTTGTAAATGTGCATCCTTCAGTTCACCAACCTCTGCAGGCAACCCCCCACATACCGAACCTCGACCACCCCTGAGCCTATTCAATCCATCCAGTTACAAACCCTTCTCAACCCGAAAAAACATAATTGCGCTGAACCTTGACAGGCACTGACTTCTGGACTTCTTCCAGCAAGACTCCTGACCACTTCCCAACCTGGCCTACACTCTCCACAATGGGCAAACTGTGTACATCCTGCACAGTATTGCTTAACCCTTTGGCTCGGGGATGTTATTGAATGTTTCAGCTGTGGCCCTTGCTGAAAATGGTCAGTGTCATGCAGCTCTCTCTTTTAATGTGAGCAGGGGTTGTGGGCACATCGTTTACGATGTGATTATGTTTAGTGCCAAATGCCAACTGTGCCCCTGCTAAACAAAATTGTATCATTTTTGGAAAAGATTATTTAAATAATGGAAGAGCATATTGCACCCAGAAAGTAAAAGGTGAATGGGGAGATCACTACAGGATGGATAGACAATAGACAATAGGTGCAGGAGTAGGCCATTTGACCCTTCGAGCCAGCACCGCCATTCAATATGATCATGGCTGATCATCCCAAATCAGTACCCCTTACCTGCCTTCTCTCCATATCCCCTGACTCCGTTATCTTTAAGAGCCCTATCTAGCTCTCTCTTGAAAGTATCCAGAGAACCGGCCTCCACCCCTCTCTGAGGCAGAGAATTCCACAGACGCACAACTCTCTGTGAGAAAAAGTGTTTCCTCGGATCCGTTCTAAATGGCTTACCCCTTAGTCTTAGACTGTGGCCCCTGGTTCTGCACTCCCCCAACATCGGGAACATGTTTCCTGCCTCCAGCATGTCCAAACCCTTAACAATCTTATATGTTTCAATAAGATGCCCTCTTATCCTTCTAAACTCCAGAGTGTACAAGCCCAGCTGCTCCATTCTCTCAGCATATGACAGTCCCGCCATCCCAGGAATTATCCTTGTAAACCTACGCTGCACTCCCTCAATAGCAAGAATGTCCTTCCTCAAATTAGGGGACCAAAACTGCACACAATACTCCAGGTGTGGTCTCACTAGGGCTCTGTACAACTGCAGAAGGACCTCTTTGCTCCAATACACGACTCTTCTTGTTATAAAGGCCAACATACCATTCGCAGCCGGTGAAAACCCACACAGTCACAAGGAGAACGTGCAATCTCCATACAGACAGCGTCCATAGTCAGGACCAAGCCTGGGTCTCTGCCACTGTAAGGCAGCAACTCTACCACTGTGCCACCATACAATATAGAAATTAGAAATGCTATATAGAAATTAGCCTGGGTTTTCTCTCCACAATAAATCTTATGAACATTTCCCTCGATTACAAAGCACTTAGTTGAAAATCTGAGGCAGGTATAAAGACATCACCTCAGTTGGTGGTTCCCAGATACCAGAGGCACGAATTACAAATTACACTGCGTATTCTCAACAAACTTTTACCTTCATATTAAAATTGGAGGTCAAAACTTAGGTAAATGTTAATTCCTTTGTGAAATCCTCTAATGTCTATGTTTTCAGGATGAATATCAGTTCTGCTATCAAGCGGCATTGGAGTACCTTGGGAGTTTTGATCATTATGCAACGTAAAAAGCCATTGACCAGCAAACTCAACAGGCCACAATGGACACGGAGCACCTCTTCTGAGCCATATAGCGTGCTTGAAAAGTACTTTAATTCTAACCACCGCCAGGGGAAGATATTTCAGATGGACCCTTAGGGAACTCAATGTTGTAACCCAGAAGAGAAGAAGGACCCTGGTCTGTTGGGGAATCATCTTAATTGTTGGACAAGTCCTACTTACCTCAAGTGTTCAACTGTGGTGAACTGGATCTGGATTTACTCTATGGACTGTCTGATGAAATATCAAGGACTCACAAGCAAAAGTCATTCAAAAAGTGGATGAGGGGAAAATATGAAAAGATGGGAACCTGTCTTTGGTTACATCATTAGAGTTCTGCTTGCTTAAAAAAAAATCCTTTTATTAATCAAAGCTGTGGAAAAGCATTGAAGGATTCTGCTCACAAAACCACATTTACTGCTGATGCCCTTTCTGATTGGGTTGTCTACTGTGTAGTCATTATGGTCCATATTTTGTTTTGTCCCTCTGGTATAGCCCCCGGGCCATGCTTCATCTAAGCATGCTCTTCATCTGTGCCTTCTCTTTGCATCGGATCCCATTGTGAACATTGGGGTATTTTCATGAATATGTCCCATTCTTGTATTATTTTAGCGAGAGGACACGAAGAAGCTGCACATAGGGAAGGCTGTCAGTTTTATCTGATTGTGGCCACCTTTCGAGAGATGCATAAGATTGGAAACATGAGAGAACTTTTCCCTTCAGTCTAGTTGAAACTCTGAGGCAGGTATAAAGACATCACCTCAGTTGGTGGCTCCCAGATACCGGAAGTGCAAGGGGTTCTTTCAGTGACACGCAATGGACTTTGGTCTGAGAAAGCAAAGGAAGAGTCATTCTGTAGTGCAGTCATTTTGTTTGGGCGGAAAATAACTTATAAAAGATCCTTTCTTTTTAATAAGAATGAGGGATTGTGAAAGTATGAGTCAGTTAAGAGGAGAGTAGAAAGTAATGCAAAACAAGGAAAAAATAAATTAGAAAGAATATGTTATATTTATAGGTAAAACATAGGGTATAAAGAAGGGTCTCCCCCCTGAAACGTCACTTATTCCTTTTCCCCAGATTTTCAGCCTGACCCGTTGAGTTACTCTAGCTTTTTGTGTCTGTCTTCGGTTTAAACCAGCATCTGTAGTTCCTCCCTATATTTATAGGTTCCAGCCTGAAGCATCCCTTGATCATAAGTATAAACTGAGTCTTTCATCCATCTGGTAAATAAGCCAAGTGAGAATGATGTAATTTTCATCTGAGGTTTAAAAATAGCGAGTGTTGCATGAGAGCCAAACACATTGGCACTCTTCTAATTGTTGGGGCAGGAGCTGTTGAAGAGTTTTAATCAATTTTCATCACAGTATTTGCTTAGGCATTCTGTTCTTGGTTGTCTGGGGCCTGCCCTTCCACTGATGGGATGTCATCAGTGAGATCCATAAACACAAATGCTGGCACTATTTAACACCCTGTTCGCATTGTTATGATGCAATAAGGCTTCCAATTGTCCTTGCCTGGAAGAGAGAGTGGAATTTGGCTCGACCAATGCCTCCTCTAGTTGGGTAAAAAAGTAGTTGGATTTTAACAAAATATTGTAAAACATAGAAAACCAAAACATGAAACACATTTTAGTTGAATGATTTGTGTAATGCTTTTGAAGCAATTATGTTTTTTGGGGCTATTTTAGCCATACCACGGTGCTCTCCACTACTACCTATTTACCTTCGCTGCCCATAGCCTTGCATCACAAGCTCTGTGGATGGCTGGCACCCTTCATCCAATCTCATCAGTATCTTTTGAAAGGGTTGTAGGAAATCTTGCTTTTCTAAACCAGGTCTTCAAAGGCACAAAGCATTGTGATGTTGAAGTTAGATTTAGTGTTTAGGGTGGTCTTTGTGATAGCAAAGAAAGGGAAGGACTGGTTTGGATGGGTATTAAATGAAATAGAGTATGGTCTTTGTATTACTGTGTAGCCATATATGTTTGTGTGTGGAAATAATTATTGCAATATCCCCACTTCTAAAAGGAGACCTTTTAGGTGACATTTGATGGCAATTAAAGGTTTTAATTTGCTAATGTCAAATAAAGTAAATGAACCCACTGAAAGATCAGTAGCAAATGCACTTTCCAAACAATTATCCTTGTGTAGATAATATCCCTCAGCAGGAGAATTGACAAGGTGTTTTGTAACCCAGTGATTGCCATATTGAATACAAGAAAAATGATGCAGCCAAGAATGAATGCTATTTAAACTCTATGTATACAACCTTTACATCTAGAGACATAGAATCATACAGCATGGAAACAGGCCCAACTTGCCGATGCCGACAAATATTTATTTCCAGTTATGAAAGGTCTGAAGAAGGTTCTCGACCTGAAACGTCACCTATTTGTTTTCTCCAGAGATGCTGTTTGACCCGCTGAGTTACTCCAGCTTTTTGTGTCTACCTGTGGTTCTAGTGAAGATAGACACAAAGAGCTGGAGTAACTCAGCGGGACAGGCAGCATCTCTGGAGGGAAGGAATGGGTGACGTTTTGGGTCGAGACCCTTCTTCAGACTGGTCAGGGATAAGGGAAATGAGAGATATAGACGGTGATGTGGAGAGATAATGTCGGGCTGATAGGTGACATTTGTGGCAGATTTTCTTGCTGATCAAAAATTACTTTTGTCAAAGAACAATGAATGAAAGATACGCAAAAAAGTGATGATGATAAAGGAAACGGGCCACTGTAAGCTATTTGTAAGGTGAAAATGGGAAGGTAGTATGACTTGGGTGGGGGAGGGATAGAGAGAGGGAATGCTGGGGCTACCTGAAGTGAGGGAAATCAATATTCATACCACTGGGCTGTAAGCTGCCCAAACGAAATATGAGATGCTGTTCCTCCAATTTGCGTTTAGCCTCACTCTGACAATGGAGGAGACCAAGGACAGAAAGGACTGTGTAGGAATGGGAGGGAGAATTGAAGTGTCCAGCAACCGGGAGATCAGGTTGGTTAATGGGGGCTGAGCGAAGGTGTTCCACGAAACGATCGCCCAGTCCGTGTTTGGTCTCGCCGATGTGTAACAATCTACATCTTGAACAACGGATAGAGTAGATGAGGTTGGAGGAGGTGCAAGTGAACCTCTGCCTAACCTGAAAGGACTGTCGGGGTCCCTGGACAGATTCGAGGGAGGAAGTATAGCGACAGGTGTTGCATCTTCTGCGGTTGCAGGGGAAGTTACCTGGGGAGGGAGTGGTTTGGGTGGGAAGCGATGAGTTAACCAGGGAGTTGCGGAGGGAACGGTTTCTGCGGAAGACGGAAAGGGATGGAGATGGGAAAATGTGGCTAGTGTTGGGATCCCTTTGGAGGTGGAGGAAATTTCAGAAGATTATGGGTTGTGGGTTGTAGTGGGCTTGACACCCACCTTGACATTTTTTATAAAATTCTAACCAAGCATCCCAGCCAGTGACCAGTACTTCCTAGCATTATGAATGGCAAGGGATGAATGGACTTTGCAATGACCTTTTTCCAATCAGTCTTTGATGGAGAAACATTCGGCCATCTGGAATGAGGGTGGAGGGGATGGGATGCAATCCTTAATCTTGAGGCTTATTTGCTTACATCCTATTTTACACAAGAATCAGTCCTGACTGTAAACCTCCGTGTAGATCAGCTTCTATCAATGGTCCATGTTTTTTTAAACAGTAAGATTTTTAATTATCTTCTTACAAGATGAATGTTACATACATACCATTAACAAAAAAATCCATGTCGCTTCTAGTACTGCCTCTGGCCATTTTCCGAACCATCAGTGAGAGTCTAGCAGGCTCTTCACTGAGAAGAACAGAAGGACTGCCGAAACCAACCCAAAGCTTCCCCCTTTCCTCAAAGGCAAGCAGTCAGTGCAAAATATCTTCAAACGAATTGCATCAGAAAAGATAATTTTTATCACTTAGTCTTGATCCTGCAAATTAGAATTCCATAATTACAGAGTGGTCTGCCTTCATTAAAGTGGATTTAAAAAAAATCAACTCATTCTTGATGACCACAGCAGAAAATAAAATGAAGGCGAAGGGAAACAAAAGCAGAAAAGGTTGATTTTTGTGAGCAATTTTCTTGAAAATCTTTTGTGCTTTGTAACATATGACAAACATAATTTTTTTTTAATTGTGTATTTGTTCCTTTTTTAACAAAAACCTGTCAAATTAAAAGAAACAAAAAAAGCATTTAAAATACATTTATTTGTTCATATTACGTTTAAAGACAGTCTATTTTTTCACTGTAGAAATGTTTGTGACTGGCTATATATCATTGGATTCCAAATGTTAAAAAGAGCTTTCTTTGTACCATGTTAAGGATGTGCTCCATTTTTCAAGATTGCTTTACTCCTTTGTTTTGCCCCAAAAGGAACCCCGTTATGTTGGGATAAATAGAAAAATCGCCTGGGGCTCGAGACTGCTACCTGGTTTACTCTGACGTGTTCCTTGTCAACGTCTGTGATGAATTTACTCAATAACTCGTGAAAGTTGCCAGACTTAATCAGTATGAGACAGCCAAATTAATGGGATGTTGAGAAAAAAAACAAAGGAACTGTCATTTGTATGAGGGCCAAGTGATTATTGCTTTTGAACAAATGTTACTTATAACTGAAAATATAATTGGTTATAAAAACCACTGTATGTAGATATGTTGACTTTGTATTAAAGGAAGATTGTCTGGAGAAATTCTGTGGGTCATTCCTTCAAGGTGTCCTCTTGATGTCACTGCATTCATGTACAAGGGACTCAGTGATGAAAAATGTTATATGACATTTGCCCAGATCATCTATTCCTTCCATGCTTTGTGATCTGTTACATTTGTTACACAGCAATTTAATTTGTTAAGCAGTGTGTGGTAACCCAAATGAAAATAGTGACTTTTTTTTATGAGCTTCTTATTAATGCCAATAGGATCTGCCATGGTGCTGCTTAAGGTGGACTGAACCATTGTAAAATAGAGTGACATCCACAGGTGCTACAATACAGAATTGATTTATGTAGCACCTTTCCTGACCTTTGATGCTCCAAAGTGCTTCACTGTTAATTAATGGGTTTTCTAGTGTTAATAGGAGAGTATATCCTCATCATGCCATTGGTGTAACATTTCACAGGAGAATGCGTAGTCTATCCTGGGTAAAAATCGAGAGGCATTTTAACGACAGATGGGTCTTGGTCTGGGAATTGCAATTTGTTCAGTTGTAATTAGGGTAGTGAAGGGTTAGAAGAGTCACAAGTGTCGGATAACATGGGATCTTTGTATATTTCTCTCTCAGTGAAAGCAAGGCAAATCTTGACTCACATTTCCCAATATTTACTTTTTTTTAAAATAATGTTTCCAAGAACAAACTGTAAAGTACAAAATACAGAGGCATTACATTACAAGTGGTGCTGTCCATTCAGCTATGCGGGAAGAGAGAAATTGATTCTGCTTTGTTCTTTATGTTTGTCATGTCATAGAGCAAGCACACCAGTCCTCATATCAACCCATACCACAGGTGGGAAACACGGTGCCAGTTAGAACTCTGTGTCAACTCGTTTCCTTAATGAAATGATCTAGTGGAAATGTCATAAAAATATAGGAATTGCTGAGAAAAGGATAATGTTTTCCATCAGGCCGTTCACAATAGTTTTGAGGTATCACTTAGATGTAGTCCTAAGACTGCTTCAATCAATTGCTCATTTTTAACTTGGAAGCATGCAGGTTTTCTACATTCATATCAACTGTGGTAATTTGGCATTCAAGTTGGGGCCAATTGGTTTTAGCTGGATAGGACCCAGCACAAATCTGGAATATTGGGGCAATTTTGAAATTCTCATAGTTGGGAGACTAAAATGGCAGCAAGGCCAGCAGCATAATCGAGGACATCGCACCCTGGCCACCCCCTCAACTCCCTCTCCCATCGAGCATGAAGGTATAGAAGTATGAAAATGCACACCTCCAAATTCAGGGACAGTTTCTTCCCAGCTGTTCCCAGCCTACCACAACCAGAGAGCAGTGCTACTATCTACCACTGGTGACCCTCGGACTATCCTTGATCGGATTTTGCTGTCTTTACCTTCCACTAAACATTATTCCCTTATCATGTATCTATACACTGTAAATAGCTCGATTGTAATCATGTATTGTCTTTCTGCTGACTAGAAAGCACGCAACAAAAGTTTTCTCTGTACCTCGGTGCACGTGACAATAAACTCAACTAACTGCAATGTTAGTGCAGTGAGCATCAAGAACATTGTGAGGTAACGAAGGATTTTAATTGAGTGATAGAGTCATGCAGTGTGGAAACAGGCCCTTTGGCCCAACCTGCTCACACTGCCCAACATGTCCCATCTGCACTTGTCCCACCTGCCTGTGTTTGGCCCATATCCCTCTAAACCTGTCCTTTCCATGTACCTGTCCAAATGTTTCTTAAACGTTGCAATATTACTTGCCTCAACTATCTCCTCCGACAGGCCATACACCCACCCCCTTCAGTGTGAAAAAGTTACCCCTCAGGTTCCTATTAAATCTCTAACCCCTCACCTTACACCGATGTCCTCTGGTTCTTGATTCCCCTTCTCTGGGCAAGAGACACTGTGCGTCTACCCGATCTATTCCTCTCATAATTTTGTAGTGATTAAAAAGGTTTTGTAGTGATTAAAAACTCTTGCAAACCAACTAATTAGTAAAGCAGAACTCAAGTGTTACTCACTGGTCTGACTCTTATACTGAGACTTTATTGATGAGACTACTCATAAAATTCAAAAAATGATTTTCTAAAATTATGTTAGGAGTGGAGACTGCTCATGCCAAGCAATGGGACTCTTCTCTCTTCCGACACCACATGCTAGGATTTCCTTTCAGTGATCAAAGTGCAGGTTCATGGATGGGGACGTGATGGGGGTTGTTGAAAGTCAGAAACTGCAGGTGCTGGGAATCTGAAATAGAAACAGAAAAGGCTGGAAACATTCAGTAGGTCCGGCAGAATCCGTGGAAAGAGAAACAGCGTTACTGTTTCAGTTCTAAGATGCTTCATGAGGATAATGATGGTGGTGTTGGAAGCAAGACATCCAGATCAACTATATTATCCTCAATAGGACCTACATACGGGCAACATTAATGAAAGGAAGAGTGTTGTACGTGTTAGATAGGTACATTACAGGATTAATAACAGGCATGTGAAATCACACGACTGGGTTGAAAACAAATAACGAAAAGCTGGACAACTTCTAATAGATTGAGAAAATACTGCCATGATAAATGTGCCTGTCCTGCGTTACAGAACAATCCCTCGGCAGGTGAGTGATGGTTCCTTCAATTTGCAAACAAGAACAATTTACTAAAGTCCCAATTGCGTCAGTTCCAACAATGACTTATGTCCCATTGCTTAGATTTTGTGGTCAGCAGTGGGCGTTCTCCATTGATTGCACCTACGCTTACTGTGAGCTTTTGCACTGAGATTTGTGGCAATTGGAAGAGCCATTTCGGCGTGGTATCCTCGACAACAGATGGAAGGCAAGTGTGAGCAGGGCAGTTGTTCCAATCAAACGGCCAGGGGTAAGGTTCCTTCCCAAGGCAAGCAGAGAGCTAAATCCCAGAAATAATCATACCAGAGGAGGAGAAGGCAACTAATCTGCATATAGGTTGTAAGGTGGTCCATCTAAATATTATAATGTCAGATGATGTTTTAATATTATAATGTCAGATATCTAAATATTATAATGTCAGATGGTCCCCACAGAGGACCTCAGCAAAACTGGTGAGAGGGGCTGAACCCATGAGGACAGTCCCCTAACAGCAGTGAGTGGAGGCCAAGAGTTCCTTCCAGGCCTCGCAGAATGCACTACAATTGACTTGCTTCCCTGATGCCAACACTGTGAATCCTCAACTATGAGCATATTGACCATCCTGTTATCACCAACCCCCCCCCCCCCCCCCCCCCCCCCCCCCCCCCCCCCTCCTCCGGCTCCACATGTAGACATCCCCTCCCCAATGATTATTTTTGGACCCCATCCTGACCACAGCACAGTTCCCAGATCACCAGATCACTGTGATTAGAAATCAGCTTTGAACAAGGGCCTTCCCATCAGCTTCCATCTCCTCATCCACACACTTCATGGATACTAATGTTCAATTCTCAAAGCAGAACACTCAGGAAATCTATTCTCCAACCCTACAAGGGCTCTTCTACCAACCACAGAGTCATACAGCATGGAATCAGGCCCCTCGGCCCAGCTTGCACATGCCGACCAAGATCAGGGAAGGACAACAGATGGAAGGCATCTATCTACCCTGTCTATGCCTCTCATAATTTTAATTCATGTCTCCCCACAACCTCCAGTGTTCTGGAGAAAACACTCTAACTGACCAATCTCTCTCTGTAACTAATATGCCCACATTCCTGGCATCATTCTGGCAAACCTCCTCTGCACCCTTTCCAAAGCCTCCACATCTATGATGGGGCGAGCAGAACTGCACACAATACTCGAAATGCGGCCTAACCAAACTCTTACAAAGCTGCATCATGACTTCCTGACTCCTATACACAATGCCCTGAACAATGAAGGAATGCATACCATGTCCCTTCTTTACCACTCTTATCTACTTACATGGAGTTATGGAGTTGGCCCCAAGATCCCTCTCTTCAGCAACTTTGCTAAGGGTCATGCCATTCATTGTATATTTTCCATTAATGCGACCTCCCAAAGTGTAACACCTCATACTTCTTCAGATTAAACTCTATCTGCCATTTCTCTGTCCATTTCTGGAACTGATCCCACTGTGTACTTTAACAAACTTCCTCACAGTCTGTGATCCCAGCAATCTAGATGTCATCTGCAAACTTACTAGCCAACCCATCCACATTTACGTCCGAGTCATTAATATATATATATATAACAAACAGCAGAAGTCCTAGCACAGATCCCTGTAGAACTCCACTGGTCACAGCCATCCAGCCTGAATATCGTCCATCCTAGCATCCTTTAAAGTGATAAATAAAGGCCGGTTCTTTCTTCCAGTGACCTTGAATTCTATCTTCATCTCTGATGGTGTGCTCACTCATGCTCAGCAAAAAATATCTGTCCCTAATATACAAAGTCATTCCTTTCGATGAGTAGGGCTTACTCTACAATAATTCCCTTTAAAAATGGAGTTGCATAGCCATTGTAAGGACATAAGCTAGAGACTACAGTTCTGCCATGACATATCCCTTTGTATTAAATGGTGACATTAAGTTGACAGAGAAAAATAGCAATTTTACCAGTGTGCTTTAAGTCTAAACATTCGAAGCTTCAAATTTAATTATTATGGTAATAATTATGATTGCATTCCCTCAAGAATGGTGCAGTAAGTGCAGATATTTAACAGCATTTTTTAAATGCAGAACCCAAGAGCAAATTATTAACAGCTGAATAATTCTGCCTGCAGTAATGGCTTGACCTCCAGAGCTCTTGATAGAATGGTTATTTTGGCATTGATCCTAGTTTTGATATAATTATTGCTATTTCATATTTTACATTTTATCTCAGGGACAAGGGATCAACATGAATGCAGAAGGTCATTCATTATTATGGTCTGACCCACACCAACCAATCTTGTAGCTCTCAAAGATGCACACTCATGTTCTATGCCATCTCTGAAGCAACTTTGCGAATATAATCTAGAATCTTTGAAGAGCCGCAGCATGCCTTACATGGGCAGTGACTTTCAGTGACGATGTACAGAGGGAGAATCTCAAGGATGAGGTAAAATCCTTTTATAAGATCCACCAGTAAAGAGCTGACAATTTAACTATTTTAAATTCTCACCAAATTCTCTTCCTCTCTCCAGCTGAATTTTCAGGAGCAGGACAAACTTAAGTATAAAATGAGAACAGATAAAGAGAAGTGAAAAGAAAGATTGTGCTGACAGACAACAAGTTGGAGACAAGGAATGAAATAGAAACTTGGAAAAAGTAATTTCAAAATATCTCATTTACTTTATTGCCTGTGTTGCTTCTGTTTTTTTTTTTAATTTCTGAGCACTGTTCTCTTATGGAACACTCACCTAAATATTATCTCTGAACATTCATTGGTACAGGGATAGAATAGGTTTAGAGGGAAATGGGCCAAACGCAGGCAGGTGTGACGTGTAGATGGCATATCTATCAGTGAGCAAGTTTTGCCGAAGGGCCAGTTTCCATGCTGTATGACTCTGACTCCATTAAATTTTATTTTTTATCAGGCCTAACTTATTGTCGTGAGCTATTTGGAAACCATTGCACAAGTCCAACAATGTCTTGAGAAATGCACATTCCACTCAATACTTTGTGAACCAGTATTGGAATAGAACATTCATCAAGCAATTGGTGTTCATTTATAGTTGTGGAGTAGCTCTCCGTCATTGCATATTCTTGGATAGTTTGTCAACTACAAATAAACTCCAGCATTAATCTCACCAGTACATGGCCAACAAGTTACCTGAACATCAACCCAACATCACCCAACTGATCTATCATCAGCCGGGAGCCCTGACAGTGAATATCATCAAGTTTTTATCTAAGGGTCCATCCTATAATCAACTGGTCCCCAAAAAGGAAGCGATCACCAGTGTTTGCCGACCATTGTTTACACAAACTAGATCATCGGGGATGTCCTCATTCTTTAGGAAATGGGGGTTCCCTTCTTGCATTATAGATGAGGCTCTCACCAGGGTTTCCTCTATATCCCGCAGCTCGGCTCTTGCTCCCCCTCCCCCCATTCGCAACAAGGACAAAGTACCCCTTGTCCTCATCTTTCACACCATCAGCCGTCGCATACAGCATATAATCCTCCAACACTTTCACCACCTCCAAAGGGATCCCACTACTGGCCATATCTTCCCATCTCCACCCCCTTTCTGCTTTCTAGCAGAGACCGTTCTCTCCGCAACTCCCTGGTCAACTCGTCCCTTCCCACCCAAACAGCCCGCTCCCCAGGTACTTTCTCCTGCAAGCGCAGGAGATCCAACGCCTGTCCCTTTACCTTCCCCCTCGACTCCATCCAAGGACCCGACAGTCTTTTCAGGTGAGACAAACGTTCACTTGCACCTCCTTCAACCTCATCTACTGTATCTCCTGTTCCAAGTGTCAACTTCTGTACATCGGCGAGACCAAGCGCAGGCTCGGCGATCGTTTCGTTGAACACCTCCACTCAGTGAGCCTTAACCTACCAGATCTCCCAGTTGCTCAGCACTTCAACTCCCCCTCCCATTCCCAATCTGACCTTTCTCCAAATTGGAGGAACAGTACCTCATATTTCGTTTGGGTAGCTTACATCCCAGAGGTATGAACATTGACTTCTCTAACTTCAAATAGACCTCTCTCTCCATCCTTTCCCCCTTCCCAGTTCTCCCACCAGTCTTACTGTCTCCGACTACATTCTATCTCTGTCCAGCCCACTCCCCTGACATCTGTCTGAAGAAGGGTCTCGACCTGAAACATCACCCATTCCATCTCTCCGGAGATGCTGCCTGTCCCGCTGAATTACTCCAGCATTGTATGTCTACTACTGTTTCCACAAAGATTGGTGTTTCCTGAGAAAGTTATTCTTTTTTCTCCATTAATATGGAGTCCTAATGTGCCTCCATATTAATGCACAAAATACACAGCCCCGTCGGTCAAACAAGCAAACACTAATCAAACAACATAATAGCAAGCACAGTACAAGATATCACAAATCATAACCTGTCGACAATCAGATAATTTATTCTAGCTGATGAATAATCACCAACTACAACAGAAAAATGAACTTCCAGATATATTTCCAATCATACCTTAGGGGATACACTAGTCCTCTGAGAGAAGACTTGACTTAAAAATGATTCCATATAGAGTTCTAAAGTCTTACAGCACAGAACAAGTCCTACACCACAACAAGCCCATGTCGACTATCAAGTATATGGACACATTTATCTGTTTTGTAGTTAATGCCTGCTATTTTCTGTGTGCTTAAGCAAAGCAAGAATTTCATTGTCCTATACAGGGACACATGACAATAAACTCACTTGAACTTGAACTTGAAGTGCCTATCAATACTGATCCTGTTTCCCACCACTTGGTCTATAGTCTTTTACTCCTCACTGCGATGTTTCTTAAATGGTGTGAAAGTATTGCCGTTCACCACTTTTTTAGGCAGTGTGTTCCAAATAGTAACCATCCACGTGGTGAAAAAAGTATTCCCCACTGTCTAAAACATTACTGGATGAGTTAAATGTTATTATGCCGACTTTGAACAGGCAAACAGAGTTCCACCAAGGCACTGGTTCTAACTCATGCATCTCAGTGGCTGAAGCCTGATTTGCTTTCATGGAGGTAAAGCGACTGTCTTTGACGGAGACCCTTGGGCGGGATCAGAAATCGTTTGCCAATTGGAAGGCACAGTCTTCGCCGCCATCTTCGAACTTTCACTTCAAAAGTCCACAGTCTCCATCTGCCTCAAGGAAACCTCCATCATTCTGGTCCCCAAATCTTAAATGCCCGCACATTGTCCATATCCCTGTTTTGCATGCATATCCATATGGATCCAAGGACAAAGTGATCTATCTCAATGATATTAGCTCTGACAACAATGATGAAGTGCTCTGAAAGAATGGTAATGAATCACATCTGTGCCAAAATTACAGACACGCTAGACCACATGCAATTTGTGTACAGGAAAAAATGTCTGGAAATGACTCAATTTTTAGGTTTAGTTTAGTTTAGAAATACTAAACACTGGGCTGTAAGCTGCCCAAGCGAAATATGAGATGCTGTTCCTCCATTTTGCATCTAGCCTCACTGACAATGGAGGAGACCTAGGACAGAAAGGCGAGTGTGGGAATGGGAAGGAGAATTAAAGTGTTTAGCAACTGGGAGATCAGGTAGTTCAGGCGGACTGAGCGAAGGTATTCAGCGAAACGATCGCCCAGTCTACATTTGATCTCGCCGACATATACGAGTTCACATCTTGAACAACGGATACAGTAGATGAGATTGGAGGAGGTGAAATGAAACTCTGCCTAACCAGAAAGGACTGTTGGGGTCCCTGGACAGAGTCGAGGGAGGAGGTATAGGGACAGGTGTTGCATCTTCTGCGGTTGCAGGGAAAGGTACCTGGGGAGGGGGTGGTGTGGGTGGGAAGGGATGCGTTAACCAGGGAGTTGCGGAGGGAATGGCCTCTGTGGAAGGCGGAAAGGGATGGATGTGAAGATTTGACTAGTGTTGGGATCCCGTTGGAGGTGGTGAACATTTTGGAGGATTATGTGTTATATGCAACGGTTGATGGGGTGAAAGGTAATGACAAGAGGGACTCTGTCTCTGTTACGACTAGGGGGAGGGGGGGGGAAGCAAGGGCTGAGCTGTGGGGTATCAAGTAGACATGAGTGAGGGCCTCATCGATGATGGGAAGAGGGGAATCCACGTTCCCTAAAGAATGAGGTCATCTTTTACATCTTCCCAGGGATGTTAATTCTACTTCATTCTTAATTCGTCTTACTTCTACCTAATTTGTTTATTCTGTTATTGTGCTTTAGGTTTTGTTTTTGCACTGCTTGAGATTGCACCATTTTGCTGTTTTGTATTTAGCATTGATGGTTCTGTCATTATCATACTCTATAAGCTTCGTGCAAGTCTCCGCCTGCACTCTCTCAGTGCTGCATTGGTATTGCATAGATGACATAATGAGCACATATTGATTCTTAGCTTCCAGCGCAGTGGATCCTTGGGTGCTTGGACCATAGATAGTAATGAAAAATTAATACTGAGTTAGCACGGTACTTTTATCAATCATTGTGTTTGCGTGTGTTTCTTGCGGGTGCTCCGGTTTCATATCACTTCCCAAAGACATGCGGGTAGCAGATCAATTGTCCTCTGTAAATTGCTCCTGATGTGTAGCGAATGGATGAGAAAGTGAGACAACATAGAACTAGTGAGCGATGTAGGCCAAAGGGCCTGTTGCCATCAAGTAAAAATACTAAAAACTAAAACTAAACTAATGTATTGCAACTAGCCTCCAACTAGCTTCTCACTGGAGTGGAGATAATCTAAGGGCAAGCAGGAAGCTGTTCAGCTGTGCCTCAATCATTCCATTGGAAGTGCCCCTTTCAGTTTACAGCTGTCAAAGCTGAATAGGTCCTCATGCCAATAGCTTTGAGGGAGTATGGTGTACACTGCAGCACAGAAGGAACCTCATTCATCGCAGAAGTGAGAGAGGCCCTTATCTTATTTTCAACAGCAAAATAATGGTTTAAAGGTTGCTGCAGTGAGAGTGAGCCTTACCATCTACAGCAGTGAGTGACCCTTATATACAACAATGATGGGAGAGCTCAGATAAACTAGCAAAGTGAGATCACACCGAGACCCCCTTTTTATATTCTATTGTCATTAGAGGGCCCCTAATGAACTACAGTTGTGGTTGAGACATGTACAGTGACAGCAGTTAGTCACATGAAGGCTGATGCAGGGAGAGAGCCAACGATATATATTGAGAGAGACTAAAGCAGTAGAGTAGATCCCTTTAAATTTATAGTAATGAGGAAGGTCTTTATTGACTGCAGCGGTGAATGAGCACTGTATTGAATATGGCAGTGAAAGGAACACTATACAATGCAGAAGGGACAGCAACCCTTATTATATAAAGCAGTTAGGGAGTCCCTTATAGATGACAGCAATGGCAGTGATGAAATCTCCCATTGACTGAACTAGTGAACTAGTTCACTAACAATAAATAGTGTCAGAACATGTTATTGTCTGTGGCAGTGAGGTATCCCCCAGGACTAGCTAGGTGAAGGGTCCTTATAGACTCAAGCAGTGAGCAAACTCATAATAGGTTGTGCTAGTGAGAAAGATACCTGTAGAATAGAGCAAGGAAGAGTCCTTCCTGCCTAGAGGAGTGAGACCTTTGTTATCTACGGTTGTGAGATAGTTCCTTATAAACGACAGTAGTAATTGAACACCTCATGCTCTGCAATGGGAAGAGTATCTTAAGGGGCTGTCCCACTTGGGCAACCTAATTGACGAGTTTAGAAGAGTTTAGGAGAGATTGGAAAAATATCATGTTGAAGACTTCCTTCTACTATGTAGAAGATCTCCTTCGACCTCCTTTGACTGTGTTGAAGACTAGCTTCGACTAGCTACGTCTAGCTACGACTAACTTCTGGAAAATTGGACACCGAATAGTAGAGAGTGAAGACGACCTCCTTCGATCTCCTTCGACCTTCCTTCGACCTCCCTTCGACTATGATGAAGACTATCTACGACTACCTTCGACTACCCTCGATTACCTACGACTAACATGCCGACCTACTACGACCTTCTACGACTAAACCTACAAGTAAAAAAAGTATCGATTTTTTCCATGGCACCCTTTTTTTACTCGCGGGCATTTTTCAACATGTTGAAAAATACGCCATGACCTAGTTGAGTCCTCGAGTACACAGGGACTACTCTCGAGCATGAAGGAGAGTTACAAAGACCTCCTAGGACCTCGTGTTGACCATGCTGCGAGTATGAGTCGAGGGCAAACTCACCAGAACTCGCGGATTAGGTCGTCCAAGTGGGACAGCCCCTTTACACTCTACAGAATTACCTACCTCACTGCCGTCAGCTATAATCAAAGCACTCGTGAGCTACAACATTGAGGAAATTAATTATAGACAAAGCACCTCTAAAGTCCTCGACAGTCCCTTGAAAGTTCACAAAGCCCCTCTAAGGTCCACTGAAGCCTAAAATTGTGAAAGAGGACCTTTGAAAGTGCAGCAGTATGTGAGATTGTTAAAGATTGCACTTGGTATCTGAGTCCCTTATTATCTGAGGCAAAGAGGGGGCTCATGATAATATGCAGCAAAGAGGGAGTTCCTTAAGGCCAACACTTGTAGAGAACCTCCTTATACACTGCAACGAGGTGAAATAGTCAACAACTGCCTTAGACCTTTATCAATAATATCTGAGCGCTACTTATACAGAAGCTGCAGAAGTCCACAGTTGTGAGAGGGCCTCTTACTGACTACTATCATAGATCCTCAGAAAATGCAGCCATTAGTGGGGGCGTATGATGCAGCAAGAAAGAGCTCTTCATTGTGCACAACAGAAGAAGAGCCCCTTTATAGACTGCGGCAGTGAGAGAGACTATCTATACATTACAACAGCATGAGTGCCCTTTGTAGCCGACAGCCAGGAGGAAGCGCCTTATCAGATGTAGCAGTGATGGAGTAGCTTAGAGTATGCATCAGTCAGGGAGTTCCTTATAGCCTACTGTAGGGAGGTAATCCCAGGAATCTAAAGCAGCCCCTTATTAAGCAGAGCAATTTAGGGTCCACGGCAATGAGAGAGCACCTTAAAGAAAACAATTGTAAGGGATCACAATGGAGAATTGAGCAGGGGATGGAGCAAAACGTTGCCCGTCAGCTTCCTATTAAATCATTCCCCTCTTTGCCCTCTCATTCTTGATTCCCCTATGCTGGGGAAAAAATGCATTAAGCCTTTCTATTCCCTTTATGATTTTATATACCTCTATAACATCACTGCTCAGCCTCCTACACTTCAAAGAATAAAGTCCTAGCTTGTCCAAACTCTCAAGTCCTGGCAACATCATCATAGATCTTTACTGTACTCTTTACAGACTAATGGCATCTTTCCTATAGTAGACCGACTAAAACTGACCATAACACTCAAAGCCTCACCAATATCTTGTACAATGTAACATAACGTGCTAACTTCTATACTCAATTGCAGACACAAGGAATGGTAGTAGTTGGAATCCTGAGCAAAACATGAAGAGCTGGAAAAACTCGGCGGGTCAGGAAACATCTGTGGAGGAAATGGACAGACGGCATTTTGGGTGGGGACATTTCTTTAGCCTTTGAACGTTGTCCACCCTTGAAGTGGTAGGTGGATACAGGTGAGGGAGGTTTGATAGCCTGATGGGTGCAGTGGCACAGGCTACTGGTGAGCAGGAGTCAAAAGGGTATAGGAGGAGTCGACAAGGAGGAGTTGAGGAGTGAGCTGTAAAGGAAAAGGGAGGAATGTTGATGGAGAGGGACAATGGGAAAGAAGGGAGATAAAAGGGAAATTAGTGAGTCAGGAATGGGAGAAGCGAGTCCGAAGATGGGGAAAGGAACAGAGTGACGGGCGAGATGGTAGAATAAATGGGAGCCCCATTGTGGTGAGGTGGGGGGGCACACTAAAGAAGAGGGGGTAGAGAGTTATTACTTGAAGTTGGAGAATTCAATGTTCGGACCATTCTCTGTTACCCTCTGGAATAAGAGGTGCTGTTATCCCAGTTTGCCACACTCTGGGAATGTAGGTGCCAAGGAAAGATAGGTTGATATGGGAATGGGAAGGGGAGTTAAAGTGGTTAGCAGCAGAGAGATCCAGCAGGCTTTGGCTGACAAAGAACAGGCGTTCAGCAAAATATAAAGGAAGCCACATCTGGAGCAGTGAATGCAGTACATGAGGTTTGAAGAGGTGCACTTGAACCTCTTTCTTGAAGAGGTGCAGGTAAACTTGTCCTTGTTCACGTGAACCTCTCAGGGCCCAGTGAGTTCCCTAAGCCCCGGACATTTAGTGTATCCACTCACCAACATATAAGTACAAGTATATATAAGTTTAAGTATTTATTATGTCATTTGAACCTGTTCAAACAAAATTACGTTTCTGCAATGATACAAACAAGAAAAAAAACAAGACACACAACTAACACAATGTACATAAACATCCATCACAGTGAATCTTCAAACACCTCCTCACTGTGATGGAAGGCAAAGTCTTGTCTCTCCCCTGCTCTCCATTCTTCTCCCGATGTTAAAGCCCCCGGTGGGCGATGGCAAGTCCCGCAGCCATTAAAGCCGCGCCAGGCGATGTAAGGTCCCGCTCCGGGTCGTTTTCAACCCTGCAACTTGGGCGGGAGAAGTTGCCGTTGCGGGAGCTCCGAAAAGCGGTCTCCCACCAGGGACCCGCGAGCTCCCGATGTCACCATCCACCGGACCTGCGGCTGGAGCCTCCGAAGCTCCGGAGTCGGGTCGCAGCTGCGCGCTACCACAGCTCTCCATGCTCCGAAGCCGGCCAGCTCCACGATGGTAAGTTCACTGGCTCCACGACTGAAGCCCCAGGTCATTCCGGTTGGAGGCCGCTCCACGGTGCTAGATCCCACCAACAACAGAGACCCGACAGGGAAAAGATCGGGTCCCCCGTACAGGGAAGAGATTTAAAAGTTCCCCCCACCCCTCCCATCCACCCCCCACATATACACTGACAAAAACAATATATAAATCACAACCAACTGTACACTCAGCGGGACATAAATTAAAAAAAGACAGACGGACTGCAGAGGCCGCTGCCGCGAGGCGCCGCCATATTACTCCAACATTATAGCTACATTTTCTGCACTCCAATACCATATTCAGGTTTGAAGGACTTTTTTTTTTGTTGAAATTGTACAATATTTCAACTTTTCATTTAGCCTGGAATTGTTCAATGAAATGAAATATGAAAAATGTACAAATTGACTGGCTTTTGACGGCTAAAATGTTGATTTTTTTTTTCAGTCGTGATAGCAATGTCTGACGAAAGGCTGACATTTACAGTACACCAACTATTTATTAAGGATTATTGGTATTTCATCTTTGTAGAAAGGCAACGGTATCAGTGAGATTGACATGATTGATAATAGTCTTTCTTATGGCAAGGATTATTTGAAAGGTCGCGTTCAAGGTTCAAACTGAACCGCTTGTTGATTAGTCCCGGACAGATTGCACAGTGAAACTGCCTGGCAAAGAGAGCACAGGTTCTATGTAGTTCCCTATTGATCAGAATACTATTTGCATTTGAAAGTGCCATTCCATGCAATCAGCTGACAGTCTCCTGCAGGGTGTATCCTAGAATAGGAGACCTCCAGCTGATTGAAACACTCAACTATCAGCGTCTCCAGCACTTTAATTGCCTCTCATTCATTCTCTTTCTGGCGTGGAGCTGCATGCAAGCTGCTGGAGTTACTCAGTACGGGATAATCATTTCAGTCTCCAGTGATCTTTGAAACAAAATGGGGCTGGGGTGTTGCAAAGGGCAAGACAGAATCAGAATGGTGGGAGAAAACTAGAAAGGTGGGTTAGACCCACATGATATTTTATGTCTTGAAACATTCGAGGGGAAGCTTTGCACTGAACAGCACGATAAGATACTGAGATAAATATTACCAAGTAGCT
Organism: Amblyraja radiata; assembly: GCF_010909765.2. Classification (NCBI taxonomy): domain Eukaryota; kingdom Metazoa; phylum Chordata; class Chondrichthyes; order Rajiformes; family Rajidae; genus Amblyraja; species Amblyraja radiata. The sequence goes on from NC_045984.1 coordinate 15,421,857, forward strand.
CACCCAACAAAGAGCTTCAGGAATGTTAGGATAGGGGTTGGTCTATCCACAGTCAACTTGTGTGGAACATTGATCCATGACTTAGCGATCAGGCTTGCTTGGTGCAGATATCATCCAGCAAAACAATCATTTTGCTAGCCATGACCCTGTGACAAATTCAAAAAACAGGCCGCAATCCAGTATAAGAGACCAGCTTCTGCTATTGTAGACACAAGGAACTGCAGATGCTGGTTTAGAAAAAAAGATGCAAAGTGCTGGAGCAACTCAGTGGATCGGGTAACATCCCTGAAGAACATGGATAGAAGACATTTCAGGGGTCGGGACCCTTCTTCAGAATGATTGTAGCAGAGGACAGAAAGCTGGAAGAGAGGTAGACAGGAACAAAGTCTGGTAATAATACATTGTTTCACAAAGACCCACACCATCCTGGCCACACACTCATTTCACCATTGCCATCGGGAAGAAGGTGCAGAAGCCTGAAAACTGTAACGTCCAGGTTCAGGAACAGCTTCTTCCCTACAGCCATCAGGCTATTAAACACGACAACAAATAATCTCTGAACTACAACAGACTATTATTATTATTATTATTGCACTATATTTGTTTATTTATTGACTTTGTGTGGATGTGTATATATATATGCACTGGCAGCAGCCTCTACCTACAGCCTGTCTGTTATTTCTATCTTTTTTTAAATTTTTAGTTAGTCTAAAGTTTTGTGTTGGGGGAAACTTTAACTTTTCTATGTGGGGGAGGGGGGGCAGGGTAAGGGGGAAACCGTCTCCCAGTCTCTTCCTGGCGGGGAAGCGACTGTTTCTCCGAGTCGCGTCCTCGCCCCCCACCTCGCGGCCTACCAGCTGGATCGGAGCGGCCTTTCCTGCCGGGGACCGGGAACCAGACCAGGGCTGCTACAGCGGCGGCGCAGCGCTGGAGTCACCGCGGAGCGGGCGATGCCTACCTGGGTCGCCGTTTGGAGCTCCGGAGCGTTGAGCCGTTGCTCCAACATCGTGGAGCTCTGGTGTGGAGAGCTTCCAATGCGGGCGGCGCTGACCATCATCGTGGAGTCCTGGGGCGCCTTGCAGAGGGTCTACAGCAGCAGTATCCACCCGGCGCGGCCTGCGGACTTTGGAAGCCGCCGACTCCGGTAGGAGGGGACCGACTCGGGTGTCCACGCCGCTGAGGACGTCCCACAGCCCCGACGTCGGACTTACAACACCCCGGCGAGCGGTCCTGAACATCGGGCTGCCCGTAGCGGCAACTGCGGAGGGCACGGGGAGTCCCTGACCACGGGGAACAATGGAGGAAGAGACTGACTTTGGTGCCTTCCCACACAGTGGGAAACTTTGATTCTGCTGTGTGGGGATGTTTTATGTCAAACCCTATAGTGTGTTGTGTCCCTTATTTTATTGTATGACTGTATGGGAATTACATTTCACTGTGTCATCTGGTGATGAATAAATCTATCGTATCTTGTATCTTGTATATATACACACACACTGAACTTTTTTTCTCCCGTTATGTACTATGTTTACATATTCTGTTGTGCTGCAGCAAGAATTTCATTGTCCTATCTGGGACATTTGACAATAAAACACAATCTTGACTCTTGTCTCTTACAGGTGAGTAGCATTTGTGATTAGCAGATGGTTGGGCAAATGCCAGAGAAGAAAGAAAAAGTGTGAGATAAGGAGATAAGGATAGAAGAGGCACGAAATGCAGAAGGAATATAGGTAAAAGGGGATGGGAGAGAGGGAAGAGGAAAGGGAGAAATAAGTGTGCATCCAGGTGGGGCACAGGGAAGAGAGGAGGGAAAAGAGTGGAGAAAGGGGAGGGGGTGATGTTTGCAGGTTAGTTACCTATAATTGGAGAATACAATGGTCACACGGTTGCAGCAACTTATACTATGGGTACGGAGTTTGTATGTTTTCCCAGTGAATGCAACTATAGAGATCTTCCAAATCCACACATCCTTTGGGAACCCAGTGCAAGGACAATTTTCTGTAAGTTTCAATTTGTTCCATATTTAGATGAAAAATAAAATGATGGAGTGTTAAATAAATTTGAATGAGATGAAGTTCTCGCGAAGTCAAGTGAGGGTAACTAGGCAACGCCAATTGAAGTAGTGTCTAAACAGTCAAGACTATTCTATGTGTGATGTTTTCAAATTAACATTGAACCAAATAGTTGCACCTACTGCATGCTTGACAGGATTAACCTTTATCTGTTTCACTGATATGCGTAGTTGAATGTGGTGGATAAGGAGAATCAACAATATTTGACAGCCATAGCACATAAATCCCTTAAATCCGACATAACTTACATTGTGGTAAGTCTTCAGACACCAGTCTGAAGAAGAGTCTCGACCCGAAACTTCACCTATTCCTTCGCTTCATAGATGCTGCCTCACCCGTTGAGTTTCTCCAGCATTTTTGTCTACCTTGTAGTATAAAGTTGTCACTGAAGATCTTTGAAGCTACATTGGAAAAGATGCTACAATGTATAGATCATTGCTCTGCCAATCAAGACCGTGTACTAATAGCTACAAGCATCGGAGAAAAAAATCTTCAAACATTAGAGGAAATGTTAATTATTCAGGCATTTGTAAACCTCAAAAGAAATATGTGTGAATTCATACAATAGGAAATGGTTTAACATGGCCTAAAGGTAGATGCATGCATAGCAATAAGTCAAAAAAAAGGTTTGTGCATTCATGAAAGCAAACCTGTCAACACTGCAGATTTTGTCATTTTCGAGCATTGTATTGTGGTATATTAGATTGTCAGGAAAACTATAATAGAAACACATTATGTACAGAATATAAAGTGGATAAACAAGGCAACATCTCACAGGCATTACAGAAATGTGTTTGCATACTGACTCAGGTTGGAATTAAACATTCAAGGATATTTACAGAAGAGGAAATGTATTAGCCTGGATTTAACAGGGAATAAAAACAGTGGAGAAAAAAAACCCAGAGAATGAAAATACAGGATCAATTTGGGGAGTTAAGAAGCAACCAGGGACAGAAAATATCTAGAGGTACAATAGTGGAAATGGAGGAGGCAGTAGACGTACATGTAACACAGTAATACAATAATCATTGGGGACTAAAATACTTATAGACAGGGTAAACCAGATTAAGAGTAATAGTGTGGAGGACAAATTTATGGAGGGTGCAAGATGTGGTTTCTTAGATTAATGTGGTTAGAAATCAATGAGACAATTAGCTACTTTAGATCAAGTAAAATGAAATGAGAAGGTTAATTTCACAAATAAGGGGACTTTGGGAAGAGTAATCATTAAACAATGATTGTTATGAAGAGATGGATTGTGATTTAGTTCAATCTGAGGAATTTAAATGTAAACAAAGCAAAATACAAAGGGATTAGGAGTGAATGGGATAATATCGTAAATCATTCACAGAACTGTACAGCAGAGGCCCAGGCCTTTGGCACACGAGGTTTCCATGTGCTTCATATCTCTTGAACCCCTATATATTCATGTACATATATAAAATCTCTCTTACATGCCACTATCTTATTTGTTTTCACCACCATCCCTGGCAGCCATCCCAATGCACCTACCACTCTAGTTCCCTCCTTGTGGTATCACACATAGGCTTTTGTCATGCTGGCCTTCATCAGTCAGGGAACTGTGTATAGAAGTCGGGACATTATGTTACAATTGTGAAAGACATTGGCGAGGCCACAATTGGAATGTTGTGTTCAGTTTTCATCATCCTTTCAATCATATTGAAAGTCATATTTCACAGATACTGCTGTTTTTAAATGTGCATTTGTCAACAGAGGGAAAATCTGTGAACCCAATATAAACTTCTCCAAGCCTCTGACAAGCGGGAATGCATCTTCAGAATATAAAGAGACAGTGAGGAATCCAGAGGTTTCATGTCCATTCTTTAAAGGTTATCCAGAGGAATTGTTTGTTAAACATTGAAAAATAGAAACATAGAAATAAAGGTGCAGGAGTAGGCCATTCAGTCCTTCGAGCCAGCGCCACCATTCAATATGATCATAGCTGATCATCTAAAATCAGTACCCCGTTCCTGCTTTCTCCCCATATCCCTTGATTCCTTTCCCCAAGAGCTAAATCTAACTCGCTCTTCAAAACATCCAGTGACTTTGGCTTCCATTGCCTTCTGTGACAGAGAATTCCACAGATTCGCAACTCTCTGGGTGAAGAGTCACCGTGAAGACAGCCACGATGGCGCAGCGGTAGAGTTGCTGCCTTACAGCGAATGCAGCGCTGGAGACCCAGGTTCGTTCCCGATTACGGGTGCTGTCTGCACGGAGTTTGTACGTTCTCTCCTTCAAAGAGTTTGTGGCCAAAGTGAGAGGGGTCAGAGATGATCTTGCCCGCTTGCTTCCTGGCGAGGATGTGCGGGGATCCCTGGTTGGCGCGGTCCCAGTGGGCCAAAACATATGACAGTTCCGCCATCCCGGGAATTAACCTTGTGAACCTACGCTGCACTCGCTCAATAGCAATAATGTCCTTCCTCAAATTAGGAGACCAAAATTGCACACAATACTCCAGGTGCAGTCGCACCACGGCCCAATACAACTGCAGTAGGACCTCCTTGCTCCTAAACTCAAATCCTCTCGCAATGAAGGTCAACATGCCATTAGCTTTCTTCACTGCCTGCTGTACCTGCATGCTTAATTTCAGTGACTGATGTACAAGCACGCCCAGGTCTCGTTGCACCTCCCCTTTTCCTAAAACAGAACATGGAAGATTTTGTTTCCTTCACCAGGGATTGAAGCGTGAGAATTCAAGGCCAATGAGTAAGAATCTGGGCTTTGCAGAGCCAGCTGCAGTATCTACCAAACACGGTAGCGCAGTGGTAGTGTTGCTGCCCTACAGCGTCAGAGACCCAGGTTCGATCCCGACTACGGGTACGGGTTTTGTACATTTTCCCAGTGAATGCATGCACTTCTCTGGGTGCTTCGGTTTCCTCCCACACACTCAAGATTTGCAGGTTAATTGGCTTGTAAAAATTGTAAATTGTTGCTAGTGAGTAGGATAGTGCTAGTGGTTGGCGCGATCTTGCTGGGCTGAAGGGCCTGTTTCCACGTTATATCTCTAAACTAAATTAAACTAAACTGAGTTTGTGGCGGAGGTAGGGTGGGTGATGGTGAGGGGAGGACCAACCCTAGGGTCAGATGTATTTAAGGGATTTAGCTTACTGGGTCACAGTCTATTGCAATATTGTGAAGGTTTGTTCGTCCTGAGCATGCCCAGTGATAGTCATTCCCAGGTAAATGATGGTCGCTGCCAGGTCTAAATTTGCTGCATTACTGCAAAATGAGCTTCACTTAGAGAATGACAGATGTGGCATCAGATGGATGCTGCCTGTATACGCTCAGTCAGATTTCTGAAGCAGTGCAAAGTGACACAGATATGGTTGTTATCATGTCTCATTCTGGAAAAGATCAAATTACCAATAAAAATCGTACAATAGAAAATCAATGGCACATATCTCTTTCAGTGTTGAATATTGCTTCCAATCTCACTTCAATCAAATTACTCCTTTGAATCTGCAATGTTTACAAAATGATGTTAAAATGAGTTTATGGTTTCCCAGTTTTTCATGCTGCCTGATTATTTCTTGTTATCATCTCTTGCTGTGATCTCTAAAGTTATTTTTCTCTATCCATCCTCTCATCTACTCCTTGCTTGACATGCATTTTCTCTGCTTTTCTCTCCAGTCAGAGTGAGGTTGGAGAGTTTCCCTATGGGAGGTGTTGTTAATTGAAGCTCCTTAGCAGCAAGTTAAGTAGAGGTGTTTGAGAATCATCATTATGTTTCACTAGCCTTCCCCCTGGTGGTCAGACTGCCAGAATAAGTTCCACTGCCAGCAGAAAAAATAGTAAGATTAAACGAGAACTTACCAGTTTGAAGTTTGATCTGTATTTTATGAGGAGTTACGATGAGGGATTACGTGTGGAATCACAGATAGACACAGTTATTGAAATAAACATAGTAAAGAAAAGGAGACATCAGTTATCAGTTTGACCCATATTATTGAGGGTGGGAGCGGAGGGCACGTAATCCCTCATCGTAACTCCTCATAAAATACAGATCAAACTTCAAACTGGTAAGTTCTCGTTTAATCTTACTATTTTACTTCGGAGTCACGTTAGTGACTACGTGAAGATTTTAAAGCTCTGTGATTTCAAACCGTGTAACAGTTATTACTTCACTCACTGCCGAAGTCCTTGAGGGAGGAAGTGTGTTATCGTAATCAACCAATGAATCTGTTTGTAGAAAAACACAACGGTATTTTTTAACAATAACAACAAAGAAATTAAATTGCTCCCCTGGGCTTAAATTAAATATTTGCAGTCTGTAAAAAAATTTCTGCAAATAAAGCAGGTTTTGCCAACGGCTTATTATAAAAAGTTCTGAACGTTCTTTCCTCCGACCATCCAGCTGTAGCCAGGATGTGGTCTATAGGTACGTCCATTCTTTTGGCCATCGACGTGGATGCTGCCCTGGTGGAGTGAGATTTGTACATGTTAGTGTTTATCCCAGCAGCTTTTAGCACCTGCTTGAGCCATCTCGAAATGGTTTGGCCCTATCACCCGACCATAAGGTTTTTTATGACTGACCCATAAGGCTTTTTCACTCCCTCGAATATTTTAGGTTGTGTCTATGTAGGACAGTAGGTGGGTCATGGCACATAACCGTGGTTCTGGCGGGTAAGCCTGGAATTCCACGACTGGATTAGGTGTTCCTGGTCTGCTCTGTTTGATCAGTCCCTGGATAATGAAAGAGATCTGGTCTGGAGCTATGGTCATGTTGTCCAGTCGCAATAGGTGTAGTGACTGGACTCTCTGTGCAGATACAAGTGCCATCAACATGAGTGTTTTGAGTGTGGATTGTTCCAGGTTGAGGGATATGGCTGGTGGCCACCCCCTGAGGTATGTCAGGACCACACTGACATCCCATATATGGGTGTACCTTGGTCTAGTGGGGTTAGAGTTGTAAATACCCTTCATTAGTTTGACCACCAGCGGGTGGGACCCCATGACCTGTTGTCCTGGAGCTTGTTTTAAATAGACAGACAGGGCACTTCTAGCTGTGTTGATGGCACTGTAGCTGAGTCCTTCATCGTGGTGAAGGTTCGCCAGGAATTCCAGTATGTTGGTCCCTGTATCCAAGCAGTACTTCTCCCACTTTTTGATGCTGGACAAGTACTGTTTTCTTGTGGATGTTCGGAGGGATGTCGTGGAGTAATGAGAACCATGGCTGTGTAGGCCAGTCGGGTACTATCAAAATACCTGAAGCAGAGTCCATTTGTATTTTGCGTAGTACATGGCTGATGAGGCAGAAGGGAGGAAATGCATAGAAGAAGAAATTTCCCCAATCCAGCGCGAACGCATCTACCGCTACTGCCTCAGGGTCTGGTTCCCAAGCGACATAAATAGGTACCTGGTGATTTAGCCTTGATGCAAATAAGTCGATATCTGGCGTGCCATATTGCTTAATAATCTTTGCAAACACTTTGGGGTTTAACATCCATTCGGTGTTGTCATTAAATTTGCGTGACCTGGTGTCTGCCACTGTATTTAGCTTACCTGGCAGGTAAGTTGCTGATAGCCAAATATGTCTTTCGACACACCATTGCCAAATTGTATTGACCAATTTGCTGCATGATATCGATTTTATGCCGCCCATATGGTTAATGTAGGCCACCATCGTAGTATTGTCTATTTGTAACCGTACATGCAAGTGATGCATATTGGATGCATATGCTTTTAAACAATAAAAGGCACCCAACATCTCTAGATAGTTAATGCCCAGTGTAAGTAGTAATGATGACTCTAGGTTAGTCCATCTACCACCTGAGCTGGATATGGAGTTAGTCGCTCCCCAGCCTTGAGCACTGGCATCTGTTTGGATAACTAAAGTAGGGTTAATGATGATGATAGGGCTGAAACTATGCCAAACGTTTTCTGCCCACCACTGTAGTTCTGATATTGCTTTAGTGGGTAATTTCATGATACGATCATAATGACCTGCATGTCGTTTCAGTGCCTGTACCTTTGCTCTTTGTAAGTTTTGATAGTGCAAAGGTCCAAATTGTGTAGCCGGAAATGCTGCTACCATTTCCCCAATTACTCTTGCTACTTGTCGAATAGTTGGTCGCTCGTTGACCATTAAATTGTTGCATGATTGTGCCAATTCAGTTGTTTTGTCTTTTGGCAAAGTTAGAGACATGTGGGCTGAGTTAATTGTGAAGCCCAAGTAGTCCATGGTTGTGGATGGCTTCAACTTAGATTTATCTGGATGTAAGACAAATCCCAAGGTTTCGAACAACTGTTTGGTAGCTGACACAGCTGATATGCCAATTCCATGGTCTTGCCTACTATTAAGATATCATCAAGATATGCCATGACCATATGTTTTTGTCTTCTTAATATTGCCAGGGCTGGTTTTAGTATCTTGGTGAATAATCTTGGGGCTGATGTTAATCCATTGGGTAATGCTTTAAACTGCCATAGCTGCCCCATCCAGGTAAATTTCAGGTATCTGCGATGATCCTTGTGAATGGGTACTGAATAGTAAGCATCTTTGAGGTCGATGTTTGCCATGAAGTATCCTTTGGAAATCAGTTGTTTGGCAGTAACAAACGTTTCCATTTTGAAATGTACATACTTAACAAACATATTTAGTGAAGTTAAGTCAATGATGATGCGACACCCACCATCTTTTTTAGTTTTAGTGAATATATTTGACACACATTCCAAGGGTTCATGTTTTGTTTTTTCCCATGATACCCTTAGTGATTAGTCTCACCAGTTCAGCTTGTCCCTCTCATTTCTCTTTAACTGAGAGGGAAAAGACCCTCTGGGGTGAATGTTGAACTGGTGGCAATTTTTCTAGTATAAATTGTATTTTGTATCCACTAATGCTATTGAGTATATACTTGTCACTCGTGATAGACTCCCATGCTTCCTTAAACAGGTGTAATCCCCCCCCTGTTAGTATTGCGCCCCTACTTTCTATATACTGGTAGGAACCAGACCCACCTACCTCCATGGTTATGGGTGTTTCTTCTGTCTCTTCCCAGACTAGCGAGTCTTGCGCGTTGTCTGACGTGGCGGTGATGTTTGGGGGTGGCGCATTTTCCATGGGGTCCGCTCTGGGCCTTGGTCTAAAAAAGACTTCAGGTGGTGATATGCGGACCCCGAGCTTTCACCAGTCCCATAGGGTAGACGTCGACTGATGGATGCGATGGGGTGCTGCCGCTTGGGTATTGTTGTTTTGGGTTTGCTCATCCATGAGACCGAAAGTTTTTTAGAGGCCTCTTCCATATCCTTTACTTTTTTCGTGAGGTCTTTGCCAAAGAGCAGTGTGTCTGGCTCAGTGGCTGGGGTTTTGCACAACCCCGCAAATTTTGGATTTAGGGCAGGTCTTATAATTTCTTTACGGAGGTTATTTATCTCGAACTGCGTGTTGCACAACAGCGCGAGAGTTAGTTTGTGGTCATCTCCGTATTGTCCACAGAACGAGCAAATGATGTGATGGCTGACGTCAGGAGCCAGAGGATCCGCTGCAGTTTCAGCTCCTGGTTCCGAATATTTGTCCCGACGTGCCCCCAGATTTGGCCGGCACTTTGAGAGACTCACAATTTTCTGGAGCTGTGTACAATTCTAAGGCCTCATTAACCACCTGCTCCTGTAGGGGCCTGTTGGAGAGGTGGTTAATGCTGGCCGCTAGGTTAGGCTCTAATGGCCTTCCTGCACGTGGGGCTGTCCCGTAGCGGTCCACCACACCCAGCAGCTCTTCCTGGTCCTGCACCCCTTGCATACTCCCGACTTCTTCAGCCAGCGTCCCCTCTTCCTGACCAGCCCAGTCCTGGCCGCCAAAGCTGCCCTGGGGTGAGGAGGAAGCGATGGCCAGTGCAAAAGGCACTGTGGAGGGAGTGCCTGAACTCCCCCTGCGAGACTGCCCCTCACGCAGCGAGTCTCGCTGGAGCACCTGCTCCAGGAGCCGCTCCATGCGGCTCAGGCGGCTGTCTCTCCCCCGAACGGGTGGTGAGACGTCCCCGTCCGACGAGTCGGAAACCACCGGCCGGATGCTCTTCCTGGTGGCTATACAACCAGCCCGCTGCTCAGGCGCTAGCGGGACTGGGCTCGGCCCGGTGTCGGGGATGGCGGAGCGCCGGGTAAGCGGTCCTACCGCCTGCTGCCCCCCACAGATGGGACGCTCCTCCGTCGGAGTCGAGCGGGGGACAGATTTCTTCGAGAGCCTTTTCTTCATGTCTGAAAAACAAATCAGAAGGCTCTCCTTGCAAAAGAAAAGCCGACCTCAGAGTAACTTACCTGACGGTCCGTCTTTTAAACTGCAGCGGGAGCGCCTGACTCCCACTGCGGCCGCTGTTGCACTGCTGAACGCAATGCCACGCATGCGTGCTGAGCGGGCTCTTCACGTAGTCACTCACGTGACTCCGAAGTAAAATATAATGTTTACTGCAAAACATTGCTTTGTCTTCAGACAGAGATAAATAACTGATTTATCTCCTTAGCCTGATTTATCCCCTTAGCCTAGAAGGTCAGATGACCTCAATGAGATATCAATGTAAAATTGGTTACATTATTATGCATTATAAAGAGACAATGTCTCCATTATGCCAATTGGTCTTGGGATTATCACACTCCATAGAGTTTCTGCCAATCTATAGACTTCAATTTATTTTCATTTCCTGGCAACTCTTCTATTTAATCATGTAAATAAAGACATTGTGTTCACTAGATTTTCACATCAGGGACGACTACAAACAGACTGACAGATGATTGTCCTTTCAGAACCTGTTGCAAGAATATTATGTGAAATCTGCGCTCTTTTAAGCCCGCATCAAATCAGCAGGGTCACAGAGATGCTTTACAGTTGGCAGAAGAGAGGATGCTTTCCAACAGCACACTTCGCATGTGGAGCAGCACTCCTCAGAGGGCATTTCCAGAAATCACAGAAACAATAATATTATAGCTTACACATTTAGAATTTCGCAACACTTGGTCATCATGGGACCATGCAGTTAAAAAACATACTTCAATCGAAAATCTACTGACAAAGATGGATGGTCTACGTTATATAATGTAAGAATAAATAGAAAGCTATATGGTTAACCTTCAGTGCACTAATCTGTACTTGTTGATTTGCACCACTCCTGCTGCACTATACTCTGTATATAAAGACTACATCGCTCATCAGAGAACAATATCTTAAAGCGGAATAATGAACGTTATTGAGCCACAAGTTTTAACCAGGAAATGAATGAAGAGTGCCGTGGCAAGTAAATAAGCCGTAACATATTGCCAGCAGTTATGTAATTGAGAAAAAAATCAATTCTGTCTGAGTGTAATAACAAGGAACTGGAGATGCAGGTTTTACCAAAGATAGACGCAAAATACCAGAGTAACTCAGTGGATCAGGCAGCATCGCAGGAGAACATGGATAAGTGAACTCTACTTCAGACTGATTGTACAGGGGTACCAAATAGCATCAAAGATAGACACAAAATGCTGGAGTAACTCAACAGGACAGGCAGCATCTCTGAAGAAAAGGAATGGGTGATATTTCTGGTCGGTTCCCTTCTTCAAATTACATCCTTGCCAGTGTTCACCTATTACCACCCATGCTCTGTCCTGCACTCACTCTCAGCTTTATTTCCCGCCCCTCTACAATCAGTCTGATGAATGCTGCCTGACCCACTGAATTACCCCAGCATTTTGAGTCTATATTTTCTCTGAGGCTTTAAGGACTGAATTTGAAAAGTAAACAAATACCAGCTAGTGCTGCTGGATTACTTCTGTATGTGGGGAACAAAACGCCATCATCGATGCCCAGTTTCAGCTGACAATTGGCTGGGAAGCCAATGATGTTACAGACGCATTTAAAAAATGTTAAGTAAAATTTAAATGAACATTTAATGGTCGCTGAAAGAAAAAGTGATGAAGAGAAGGTGAATGGTTTGGAAAGGGTCAGATCATTTCAACAGTTGGGAAGTAACAGAAATGTGAGTTAAACGTGGTGACGTGGGTTGGCGGCGTGACTGACGTCGCAGCGGCCTCTGCAGTCCGTCTGTCTTTTTTTATTTTATTGTCCTGTAGAGTGTAAAGTTTGTGGTGGTTTTTTAACTGTGTATGTGTGGGGGGCGGGGGGTGGGTGGGGGAAACTTTTAAATCTTTTCCCTGCACAGGGACCCGACCTTTTCCCTGTCGGGTCTCCGTTGCCGTTGGGGCCTAGCACCGTGGAGCGGCCTCCAACTGGAACGACAGCTCAAGTCACTGAGCCTGCGGAGCGGCGGACCTACCATCGTGGAGCTGGCCAGCTTCGGAGCGTGGAGAGCTGCAGTGGAGAGCTGCGGTGGCGCGCGGCTGCGACCCGACTCCGGTGGATGGTGACACCGGGAGCTCGCGGGTCCCCGGTGGGAGACCGCTTTGCGGGGCACCGGCAACGGCGATTTCTCCCGCTCAAATTGCGGGGTTGAGAGTGGCCTGGAGCGGGGCCTTACATCGCCCGGCGTGGCTTTGGGAGGCCGCGGACTTGCTAGCGCCCGCCGGGGGCTCCGACATCGGGACCCGGAGCAGGGCCTTGCATCGCCCGGCACGGCTTTAAATGGCTGCGGAGTTGCTAGCGCCCGCTGGAGGCTTTGACTTTGACCGGGAGAGGAATGGAGAGCAGGGGAGAGACAAGACTTTGCCTTCCATCACAGTGAGGAGGAGATTCACTGTGATGGACGTTTGTGTAAATTGTGTTGGTGTGTGTCTTGGTTCTTTTCTTGTATGGCTGCAGAAACCAAATTTCGTTTGAACTTCATGTGAGGTTCAAATGACAAATAAACGGTATTGTATTGTGAAAAAAAAGGGAAAAAAAAAAAAAAAGTCTGCCGTTATCTTTGAAAAATTCAGTCCACGCCATGCGGCAAAATAAACTTACCTCATTTACACAAATTAATTCTGAAGCCCAGGGTCAAGGAACAGGCAAAATTGGCAATGATTTATTTGCAAGGCTTAGCATTAAATTCCGAAAATGCAGATTGTAAAAACTGAGATACCTTTAGGCCACTAGCTCAAACGAGGGGGAGCAAGGGAACATGAGGGAACAAATAGACAACAAATGCTGAGTCGTTAAACAGACAAACTTGTGATGGGATAAGGAACAGCATCAATGAAGATCAACAACAGAAACAAATGAATGAAAACTAGACTAGATGAAGACTATGCATCTGATGTGGGCAATTACATAAATTCACATAGAATTACTGCCCTTCATACAGATCACGCTGAAGATTTAATGGCAAACTCAGTCTTTAGGTGGAAATTGTAAGAGTGGTTGATATCTGGTTGATATACAACCAGTGGAGTTAGTGGCATCAGATACAATTAGGAGGCATTTAGACAGACACACATATAGCTAAGGCATGGAAGGATACAGGCAAATGTAGGGCAGGAAGGTCAGCATGGGCACAGTATGCCCATTTCTGTTTTGAACAACACTATGACTCTGAGTCAACGTATGAGAGGGAACTGAATCCATCGCCAACTTACACCAGGGCGGCATGGTGGCGCAGCGGTAGAATTGCGGTCTAACAGCGGCAGAAACCTGGGTTCGATCCTGACTACGAGTGCTGTCTGTGTGGAGTTTGTACGCTCTCCCCGTGACCTGCGTGTTTTCTCTGGGACCTCCGGTTTCCTCCATACACTTCAAAGGCATACAGGTATGTAGGTTAATTGGCTTGGTATACTTGTAAATTGTCCCTAGTGTGTGTAGGATAGTGTATGTGGGGATCGCTGGTCGGCACGGACTCAGTGGGCCGAAGGCCCTGTTTCCGTGCTATATCTCTTAACTAAACTAAAAAATTAAACAGAGGTATTGACATAGGAAGCTTCAACAACCAGAGCAACACTAAAACCCCCAGCAGTGACATCAGGTATGATTAATTCTACTCTGCCATTCATTCATGGCTGATCTATCTCTCCTGCTCAACCCCATTCTCCTGCCTTCTCCCCATAACCCCTGACACCCGTGCTAATCAAGAATCTACCTATCGCCGCCTTACAAATATCCATTGACTTGGCCACCACAGCCTTCTGTGGCAATGAATTCCGCAGATTCACCAACTTTCTTTGTGAGAGTGCCAGAGTACCAGAGAGCAGTGCTGAACTACTATCTACCTCCCTGGTGACCCTCGGACTATCCTTGTTCGCTGGCTTTACCTTGCGCTAAATGTTATTCACTTATCATGTATACATAGTGTATATGTATTGTCTTTCTGCTGGCTGAACAGCACGCAACAAAAGCTTTTCATTGTACCTCGGTACACGTGACAATAAACTAAACTGAACTGAACTGAACTTCCCTCTCTCACACAATCCCTCGCATCCAATACTAATCGGATCCTGAGAGACATCAATGTTAGACAATCCCAGCCCATTTCCTGACAGTCATAAGTTCACAACACAACGGTAGCCTGAAAATTGGCAAAATTGTCTGCAATTTGGTAATCACACGCTGAGAAGCTTTGATACAAAAAATGGGAATAGATAACATTGCACTCAATAAATTCGGAAACGTATTGACATTAAGGTGTAGGAAGGAACTGTAGATGCTGCTTTAAACCGAAGATAGACACAAAAAGCTGAAGCAACTCAGCGGGTCAGACAGCATCTCTGGAGAAAAGGAACAGGCGACGTTTCGGGTCGACCCTTCTTCTGACCCGCTGAGTTCCTCCAGCTTTTCGTGTCAATCCTTGACATTAAGGTACATCATCGTGAAGATCGAAGAACTGCCCTGAGTTATGTCGGATCCAGCGTACAGAGGTTTTGTTTGGGTTGCAGGTAATTCTTTAGCAAGGAAAATCCGTCAACCCTCTGCAAGATTAGCTCAGTCTAAAATCCCAGATAAAACATTAAGGGTGGGGGGTGTAATGTACAGGAGATGAATCGCAGAGGTGCCTCCAAAATAATTCCAATAGTTTTAATTACCGCAGTCTTTCTTACTATTGTTAGAGCACTTATACATTATAAAAAAATAATTAAAGTGTGGAACTGCTGCGTTTACGAAGAACCCTGCGATTATAGCGGAGCAGCAAGCTCCGCTTGTAGATGACGCTGCCATGACAGAAGCCGGTTACGGGAATGTCGCTGAAAATTACCCATCAGCTACTACGGCTTTTTCGTGGAGTGAACCATCTTGCTCCTCTCTAAGATCTTTGATATGAACAATGACACATTCAATCACGCCAATGTCGACTTCCCCATGTGACAATGTGAATAAAGCCTGCACGCCAGCAATAAAAGTGTGTGCCTGATTGTGTGTGGTAAGATTGCACATCTGTGGTCCTCAAAGCTGTGATTATGGTGTTGCGAGGCGGGCTGCATGATGAGATCCGGGTTTGTCTACCTAAAGAAAGGTACGGTAAAGGAGGAAGTGCAATCAATGTTAACCACATTGGTTCCTGGGATGGCAGATTTGTTGAGAAACAGATTTTTGTGTCCCAACATTAAGTGGTGAGATGTCCAGTACAAAAATGAGGGGAAATGTTTTTACATAGAGTGCAGCAAAATGTTGGAATTCTCTGTCCACAAGGGCATGGAATTTGGGTCCATTAAACTCCAAGATCAACGGAGTTTTGGATATTAAGAGAATCAAGGTACAGATATTTGGAATTAGAGCAGGAAAGAATCACAGGTAAAAGATCAGCCGTAATCTCGGCTGCACAGTGGCGCAGCTGGTAGAGCCGCTGCCTTACAGCGCCAGAGACCCGGGTTAAATACTGACCTCGGCAGCTGTCTGTTTAGTTTAGTTTAGAGATACTGCGCGGAAACAGGCCCTTCAGCTCACCAAGTCCATGCCGACCAGTGATCCCCGCACAGTAACACTATCCTACACAAAAGGGACAATTTACAATTATTACCAAAGTCAATTAACCTACAAACCTGTACGTCTCTGGATTGTGAGGGGAAAATGGAGCACAAAGGGAAAACCCATGCTGTCACGGCCAGAAGGTACAAACTCCATACAAACAGCACCTGTAGTCAGGATCGAACCCGGGTCTCTGGCGCTGCAAGGCAGAACAAGAGCAGGCACAAGGGGGTGAAGGGCCTGCTCCTGTTTTTATATACTTGTACCCAACATAAAATTATTAGTCAAACTTGTAAACTCAGCTTTCCACATTTGAACAAAAGGGCGTTCAGAGTGTCATGGCACTAAGCAATCTGTGTTCCATCAGGGTCTCTGATTGCAGTGGGTTCCATTAAGGCAGTGGTAGCAGCTCTGCAAAGTGCAAATCTGATGCTTGTGCACTCACAACAACTCTTGACCTGCCTCTGCTGCCTTGTTGCTTGCCAACAGCTGGCGCTCACCCTTCATGGCCACCCGTGACCTCTCAACTGCAAGGGCATAACCATCTATCAATATAGCAACAACCCTTCATGCCGTGCTGCATATTAATAGCAGGACAGGCAAAGATAAAGGCACAAAGAAGACAGTTGCTTCATGTTTGCACACACTGAATAGTCAAGGTATTGGTTTAGGTATTGATTGGATGTATAGTTACATGTATGCTTGGCATGTTGAATTGATTGGTTTACATGACCAGAACTCGATTGGATATATGTGATCACTGATATATGTGATCAGAAGGGAACTCATGGAGGTAGGGCATCGATTTGGGGATTTCTGGTTCTTTACAGTTGTTTACCTTGTGCTTTACAGTAATTTATACTGTGACTATTGCTGGCAGGTCAGCCTTTAATGACTCTGAATTACCCTTCAGAAGATGATGAGGAGCTGTGTTCTTGATCTGCTTTAATTGTGTTGGTGAAGCGACATCTGCTTTACTGGTGCGCTGCAGTCATAAAATTTCAATCCAGCAATGAAGATACCAAGTTAGCAACGTACCTAACCTGGTGGTTACTTTGCAGGTGCTGCCATTTTTTTTACAATCAACTTTAGAATCAATAAACTTCCCGCAGTTTTCTACAATTATTGCTTTCAATTTTACAACCAATACACATAGATTTCCTCCAATCCATGTCAATTTGAGTTTATTCTCAATATCTATCAGTCCTATACAAATATATAAAATTAGTTTGCCAAATTTTGCTGTTAGTATCCATTGTTTTCCACAATCAATGGCCATTCAATCCACATCCATTGGTTTTGCACACTCTCCGTTCTAATTTACATCCCTTGTTTATGGATCTATAATCAGGTCCAATCCATTTTTACAATCTATACGATATGATATGATACAATACAATAGCAGAAAAAGCAGCCTACCAGAGGACTGGGAGAAATTCAGAGTCCAGCAGAGGAGGACAAAGGGCTTAATTAGGAAAGGGGAAATAGATTATGAAAGAAAACTGGCAGGGAACATAAAAACTGATTGCAAAAGTTTTTATAGATATGTGAAGAGAAAAAGATTAGTTAAAACAAATGTAGATCCCTTGCAGTCAGAAACAGGTGAATTGATCATGGGGAACAAGGACATGGCAGACCAATTGAATAATTACTTTGGTTCTGTCTTCACTAAGGAAGACATAAATAATCTGCCGAAAATAGCAGGGGACCGGGGGTCAAATGAGATGGAGGAACTGAGTGAAATCCAGGTTAGCCGGGAAGTGGTGTTAGGTAAATTGAATGGATTAAAGGCCGATAAATCCCCAGGGCCAGATAGGCTGCATCCCAGAGTACTTAAGGAAGTAGCCCCAGAAATAGTGGATGCATTAGTGATAATTTTTCAAAACTCTTTAGATTCTGGAGTAGTTCCTGAGGATTGGAGGGTAGCTAATGTAACCCCACTTTTTAAAAAAGGGAGGGAGAGAGAAAACGGGGAATTATAGACCAGTTAGTCTAACATCGGTAGTGGGGAAACTGCTAGAATCAGTTATTAAAGATGGGATAGCAGCACATTTGGAAAGTGGTGAAGTCATTGGACAAAGTCAGCATGGATTTATGAAAGGTAAATCATGTCTGACGAATCTTATAGAATTTTTCGAGGATGTAACTAGTAGAGTGGATAAGGGAGAACCAG